>NC_069657.1:348632057-349246865 GCF_027244095.1 Hemicordylus capensis | reverse complement strand
ACCAGTGAGGTGGAACACCTTGCCGCACAATAGATGTGCAAAACGTTTAAAGAGAGTTTATTAAAGTGATAACTCTGGACAACGTTCTGTTGTCAGCTGCATAGCTGTGAGACTTGTTGGTTTCACTGAGAATTGCATACTGATGATGGATGTCAGGATTTCTTCCAACCCAATCTCTTAATTGTTTTCAGCTCCACCACTCTCGGCATAGCGTATGGTTTTCATTCTATGTGATGCATCAGGATGCAAAAGAGAACCATGCCTCTCTGTTTTCCTTCATTGTGAGGGACAGACTGCCTTTGCCTCTGTTTCTTGAAACTGACCCCCCTGAAGTCAATAGGACCTGCTGCAAAGAAAATATGCTTAAGACTGACACACCTGATTTTAATTAGCTAATGCTGCTTGTCCTTATTTAGGAATATTTGCTTCACGCTTTAGAATAATGATGTTTAGGGGTGTGGACAAAATGGTCCACACCACTGTAGCCTCTGAACTCAGAGGCTACAATCATGCCTAATAATTGGTGCCAATTTACGCAAATCGTTACGTTGCTAAACAAGCAGTCCCAATTGTCTGCATCTACACACTCATGTAGATAATGTAATATGTCAGCTGGACATACATAAACTCAGCCTGCATATTAGCACTTTTGGCACATTATGTTCAGCATGCGTACCAGCTGTTAACAGTTGCTAACATGCAGCACAGCACACTGCAGGCATTTCTGCACCACCCACACTGCTGCTGAAAGCACCTAAAAGAGCACCCAAGAGCACTCTTGCACAACAGCACTCCTGCGCAAATACAAAAAAAAATTGCACAACCTTGCTTGTGAGAAGTGACAGCCAGTGGAAATAATGGTGAAGTATCACACCAGCATGATTATACAATGTTACATATTAGCACAAGAGCACTCTTGTGCAATAGTGCCGGCATTATTTTAGATGCCCACAGCAGTGGGGGAGGTGCAGAACTATCTGTGATTCACTGCACCACATGTCAGCCAATGTACACAAGATGGTTCATCTGTATACAATTATTAAAAAGGTATGACCTGTATATGTGTACAGCATAACATGTGATTAGCCTTAGCTCATTGTAATTGTCATTATAATGTACTGGCAACACTTCCATAATTAACATGTGCACATGTCTGAGAAAATCTTTCTTACTGCTAGTTGGTATGTAGAACATATCATCATATCTGAATCAGCTCTTAGATTTCAATTCAACAAACACCTTTCCGCTAAAGCTGTAAATCCCTGCTAATTGAGCAAAGAGGCATCTTTTAAAGTGGTGATTCTCTTATATTTAGCTGTGGGAGAGCAACTGGCCCTATCCAGCCCCAGCACGGCATCCCTCCCATGGCTGTTGCTGGTGTCTGCCTTACGTTTCTTTTTAGACTGTGAGCCCTTTGGGGACAGGGAGCCATCTTATTTATATATTCTTTATTTTTCTATGTAAACCGCTTTGAGAATTTTGTTGAAGAGCGGTATACAAATATCTGTTGTAGTAGTAGTAATGGTAGTAGTAGTAAAGGTAAAGTGTGCCGTTAAGTCGATTTCGACTTCTGGTGCCCACAGAAACCTGTAGTAGTAGTAGTAAATACCTTGTCAACTATTTGAGCCATTTGTTTACAATACTACGGTATATTATGCCACAGAGCACCAATGGTGCAATTGGTGAGTGTTCGATGCTTATAAGACAGTACAGGCAAAGGCAATGCCAAAGCTGTGAGTTCAAACCTCACCTGGAGCACAGCCAGCACTCTTGAAACTCCTAGTAAATACCAAGATTTTGAGGGAGGATGGGAGCTTAGTGGAAGAGCATCTGCTTTAATGCAGACAGTCACAGGTTCAATTCCTAGCATTTTCCTGCAGTGGCTTGGAAATGTCTATCTAAAACTCTGGAGGGCTACTGCCAGTCATTGTAGACAATACTGAGCAAGATGGACCAATAGTCTGATTTGTCTTAAGGAACTTCCTATGTAATCAATAGATAGATATAACAACAGTGAATGAGCCTAGTACACAGGGACATAGAAAGCTGCCTTATACTGAGTCAGACCATCAGACATAGCTCAGTATTGTCTACAACGACGCACAGTAGTGTCAGGCAGGAGGTGCAAATGATTGAACCTGGGAACATCTCCATGCAAAGCAAATGCTCTACTGGTGAGGTGAGGTTTGCCTTGCAATTCATCTTTATTGAGGTGATCACCACTCGATCATGCCAAAAGTGGTACAACCTACAATACTAGAGCGACAACCCCGATTTTGTAGTCCTACACATAGTTGCAAAGAAGATTGCTGCTCGTACTACCATATTGCGTCTAAAGGACTACTTCCAGGCTAGCTGAGTCTAAACAAATAAAGGCTAACAAGACCAACTAAAAATAAAACTTCAGTGCTACAATTCTTTGTCTCACCGACCTTGGTCTCTTCTTTTGCTCAGCTGTCTGCATACGGTGGAGCGATGCATGGCGTCTTAAAAGGTTACAAATTCAAAGGTACCAATGATATAAAACACATGCTTCTATCAGGCCATCAATATACAATTAAAAAGTTAAAAGGAATTGTACATGTTCAATAAACTTACTGGTTCAATATTTCAGTGGTTCCAGTTATTCAATGTCATTTAATATCAGTGTTCATAAACAAAGGAAGAGAGCTGGTCTTGTGGTAGCAAGCATGACTTGTCCTCTTAGCTAAGCAGGGTCCGCCCTGGTTGTGTTGGAAATGAACTTCCAGTGCATCAACCTTTTGCACCATCTGTCCTAATGACCACTAGGGGCATTGGGAGTAGAGACAGTGAGTCAGGGTCTCCCTATCTGTCCCTACTCTATGATCCCTGAACTGACTCTGCAGCACTTCCCGTGCTGCGTCACAATCCTTCCTTTCCTCCTAGAGAGCAGATGGAAACCTCTCTCTCTCCTTACCTATCCACTTTGTAGTCCTTTAGATTAGATATAGGTCTTTCCTATCTAAGTGTATTTAACCAATAAATATTTAGTCTTTAGTCATACAAGGATCTCCATGTGTTTTCTCTAAATAGATGCAATATCCAAACCATCCTCTGCTACCTACTCTGTAACTGGAGTGTGTGCTCATTCCTTAGTGCTCTGCTGTTTTACCTATTGTGGGTAAAAATCAACAACCTCTAACAGGTTGCATATGAAAGGGGGACTAGAAGTATGAGCACTGTAAGATATTCCCCTTAGGGGACAGAGCCGCTCTGGGAAGAGCATCTGAGGTTCCAAGTTCCCTCCCTGGCACATCCAAGATAGGGCTGAGAAATATCCCTGCCTGCAACCTTGGAGAAGCCTCTGCCAGTCTACTGAGCAAGATGGACCTATGGTCTGACTCAGTATATGGCCGCTTCCAATGTTCCTATTTATCTTAAGTTTGGCATCATCTTCAGTATTTATTCCGCTATTGCATTTTTATACTGCTTTTCTGCCTTTACAAAGGCACCCAAAGCAGTTTACAATATTCTTTTAAAAACCCAATGTTACATAAGATTTACAAAGTAGTGTTATCTCAAGGCCTTGATGGTCTTTTTAAGAGCTGAGAACAAGAGCACCTCCTTTCTGGTCTTCCTCTCCGGGCACACAGGTCTTTCAGCACTCCTGGGAAGGTGGGAGAGGGACTGCTCCTCCTCACAGGCCAGTGCTGGTCTCCATGGGAGCTGATGTCATGCTATCCCCTTGCCTGGGCACCGCTTTTCTGGTCTTTCTCTCTGGGCACATCACAGTGGAATACAGGTGAAACTCGGAAAATTAGAATATTGTGCAAAAGTCCATTAATTTCAGTAATGCAAATTAAAAGGTGAAACTGATATATGAGACAGACGCATTACATGCAAAGCGAGATAAGTCAAGCCTTAATTTGTTATAATTGTGATGATCATGGCGTACAGCTCATGAAAACCCCAAACCCACAATCTCAGAAAATTAGAATATTACATGGAACCAAGAAGACAAGGATTGAAGAATAGAACAATATCGGACCTCTGAAAAGTATAAGCATGCATATGTATTCAGTACATGGTTTGGGCCCCTTTTGCAGCAATTACTGCCTCAATGCGGCGTGGCATGGATGCTATCAGCCTGTGGCACTGATGAGGTATTATGGAAGACCAGGATGCTTCATTAGTGGCCTTCAGCAATTCTGCATTGTTTGGTCTCATGTCTCTCATCCTTCTCTTGGCAATGCCCCATAGATTCTCTATGGGGTCAGGTCAGGCGAGTTTGCTGGCCAATCAAGCACAGTACACTGTATACTTTTCAGAGGTCCGATATTGTTCTATTCTACAATCCTTGTCTTATTGGTTCCATGTAATATTCTAATTTTCTGAGATTGGAGATTTGGGGTTTTCATGAGCTGTACGCCATGATCATCACAATTATAACAAATTAAGGCTTGACTTATCTCGCTTTGCATGTAATGTGTCTGTCTCATATATCAGTTTCACCTTTTAATTTGCATTACTGAAATTAATGGACTTTTGCACAATATTCTAATTTTCTGAGTTTCACCTGTACTTAGTTCATTTCTGTTTGTCATTAGAAAGGCAAAAGCAAAGACAAAACCCATTGCAAAGGCAAAGCAACTCTCAGGATTAAGCTGCCAGTTTGTATCACATGCTCAAATCTGGAAATGGCCAGGCTACCAGCCTCCTCTGTAGCTACTTTTGAAAGGCTCCTCTGCATGCCCTAGGTTGGCATGCATTATTTGCCAACAAGGCCTCTGTTGTTAAAACGTTGTCCCTTCATGGCTGGCGGGCCTTGTTGTGCTAATCAATTCAGGTGCCTTTAAAATTTAGAAGGTGTACAAGGGTTGTACACTTTAGGGAAAAAACCCTGGAAAGGCTGCTGCTGTTATTGCTGCTATGGGCTGCTTTACTTGACTTTTGCTTTGCTTTTGTTCTTTATCAGATCAAGTTATTGCGCCTGTGAGGTCGACTAGTCACTCCAGATCTCTGGGCCACTATAGCTTTGAAGTCACATTTACTTCTTCCCATTTAGCAAGATAACGTAATTCACTTATCACCCCAAAACTACAGTTCCCCCCAGGTTCTTGCCCATTCTGCTGTTTTTTCACCCACTGCCTCTGCATCTCTCCGTTTCTGGATTGCTAAAACTGTCAGATTAACAAGCTGCAGGATTATCAGCGGAATGCTCCATCTTGGTCTGGGACGCACTGCGAGATGGGTGCGAGCTGCTACCGATAATGACAATGACTCATTGTTGTATGCACCTCTACTGCTTTCACCATGGATGTGCTGCTGCTGACGACACTGCTACTCAGGCTGTTAAAAAGAGTCTTCGTCTTTTCTTGTAAGAGCCAAAACAGAAATCCCCTTCCTCGGGCTGAGGTGGGATGGGCGGGTGGGCGTGGGGGTCTTGCCTTGCCTCATGGTCCATGGCATGCTGTTGGTGTTGTTGCACAAACTGTTGCTGCTGTTTCTTTCTGTCAGGCTGCTGCTCAGACCTTGGCTGTTGTCTCTGTCCAGTCACCGCTGCCACCTTGGTCACTGCTGCTGTCGCTATTGCTGCTGTTGTGGATGCTGCTGCCACCGCCCTGGTGTCATCCCCCAAACCTATACAGCCCTAAGCAGCTTGGGCCCTGGGTATGGCCAGGAGAATGCCTTCTCTGCTATGAACCACACTGCCCATTGAGATAATTTGGAGAGGTTCATCAGCAGTTGCCACCTGCTCTCTGGTAGCTACTCAAGGACGGGCCTTCTCCATTGCTGCCCCGAGGCTTTGGAACACACTTCCTGCTGAAATAAGAGCCTCCTCATCCCTTACAACTTTTAAAAAGGCAGTCAAGATGCATTTCTTCACCCAGGTTTTTAATTAGATATTGTTTTAATTGTATTTTAATAGTTTCAACATTTTAAATTTTAATTGTTGAAATGTTTTAATCTTTTTATTGGTTGTTTTTATTGTTTTGTTGTAAAATGCCCAGAGAACTTACGTTTTGGGCAGTACAGAAATGTGTTAAATAAATAAAATAAAATAAAATATGCAATAGTAGATGTGGGGAAGTGCTGTCAGCCTCCAGTCGGCCACCAATGTGCCGTCACCTCGCTTAGGGAAGAATGAGTGTGCTCTTTGCAAAAGCTGATCTAGCTGGCCTGTTACCAGAGCTTCATTGTAGACAAGCACAGCAAAGGCGCCAGCTGTAGTGTGAGGGCCTTGCAGAATGCCCAGGGAAGCCATCTGGGCCCAGGGCTGACTCCAGCCTGCTGACTGATATGGCCACTGCCACCTCTTGTGCTGTAGTCAGTTTCAGGAGCTCTCTTTCACCTGCAGCTGTTAGTTTTGGTAGGGGCAGGCTGGCTGCTTGCATGGCCTGTGGGAAAAGAGCTTTTCATAATAACTCTCCATCACTCTTAGCATGCTCTGGTTTCTGTTTGCACTGGGTCATTCTCATTCTCTTGTAGCCCTTGTGTAAAGTAGGATGGTCTTTGGCTGCCTTGGCTGCTGCCTTTCTCGGTGGCTCTCATTCCTCCAGGATGGGCATGTGCCCACTTGTGGCTGTTTACTAGTGGACCTCGGCTCCTGCAGCAGTCATTTTTATTCCTTCTCTCCTTTTGGCGCTCTTGGGATAGTTGCACCACTATGTGCCATAAAGTATCATCTGGCAAGGTTTTCTTCAAATAGCTCGGATGTTTGCTTTCGCTTGATGGTACTTGCCTATTTCACGACTGTAAATATAATAAGTGCATTTCCAGACTCGTCTTTTAAAAATTTCTTTGGTGGCTTCCCACTGTTGGGCTGCTGTGTTCATAGTTGTTGTTAGTCCCTGTAATTAAGGAAGAGGGTGGTATTTCAGACAGTGCCTGCAGTGGCACACCGAGGTCCAAAATCAATCCAGACCTGAAGGGCTTCAGAAGCCCCTTCCCTGCCACGAGGACCCCCCCTTAAGTTTTTTGTTTTAAACCTGCTGCCGCTGCTCTTGCCTCCAGGGGGCCTCCAAATGATGGGAGGCAGACTCCCCAGAGCCCCTCCACTGCTAGCAGCAGGATAGGGCGTGGCTGCAGCAAGGGCAAGGGGCAAGGAGAAAGTCCCCCCTTTTACATTATAAAAAACACTACAGCACAGCAGCAGCAGTACTTGTGGGGAGGGTGGGGGGCAAAGAGGGGAGAGTTCCCCTTTACCTAAACATTTTCCTTGACCCAGAGAGGGTGGGAAATCCCTTCTAGATTTTTTTCTCCCAGGGAGTGGGCTGCCGCTACCCTCTTTGGCTGTGGTCCCCTGTACTACTCTCAAGTAAATCTCCATTGTTGGTTGGGCCAGGGCGCCTGCTGTAGTCATTGGTACTTTTCACAAGAACATCTCCCTGGGTGAGTGGGCCCAGGCGTCTGCCTGCTCTGCTGTGGTTGTGGCCATTGGTACTTCTCATGAGTAAATATCCCCCCAGCAGGTTTGGCTGTCTCCCCTCATGAGTAGACCCTATCTCCTCAGTTCTCCCACTCCCTGAGGGTCCGCCTGAATTTTCTAGCCACTCTCTTCATGGAGGTGGGGGCTTTGCTCAGAGGATGGGGCTTGCCTCTCATTTGCCTTTCCTTCTCCCTCTTTTTGGTTTGGGGCTGTCTTCCTCCCCCCGCTGCCCCTTTGCTGGCTTCCCTTTCCCTAGGGGCTTGTTTTCACTTTTTTGGGTGGGTCTGCTTTTGAGGGGCCAGTCAGGGGGACATTTCTCCCCCTGACCTGGAACTCTGCCCAGTAGGCCCAGCCTCGACCTCTGAAGTGGAGATTTTGTGGTGGTGGTGGTGGTGGTGGTGGTGGGAGTCCCCTCTGGTTGTGGCCTCCGCATTCTATTTGCTCTCAGCAATACTCTCTCTCTCCTTTAATGACTTCCCCCACTTTGCAGCTTTGCTAGAGGACTGTGCAGTAAGGACAAAGGGTCCCCTTCCCTCTCCCCACTTTTTGGGTCAAAGCCCCCCCCCATGCTTCCTGGATCACTATACTGTATTTCCTATGCTTATTCACTTTCCCTGTTTTCTCCTAGCTTTTCAAAGGACTCTGCTGTGTTTGGGGTGTGGGCAGGCACATCTGCTTGCCTCCCTCTCGTCCTTCTGGCTGGGGTTTGGGAGTTGCTCACACACACACACACACACACACACACACACACACACACACCTTCCCTCCCTCTCTCTGGTGTACTCTGAGGGTTCCCTGAAGTGAGTGGCACTCCCCTTTTGTTCAGCTGACCTGGTTCCTTTGACTCATTGAGCTGTTTATGTTCCATCTCTGCTTCTGCTATGGTGTTCTTGTCATCCTCCTCCTCCTCCTCACTCTCCTTTGAGGCCATGTTGGGGGTGGTCACTTGATGGCCCGAAAAAATAAGGGGTTGGAGTGGGTGCCCCCTTGTTAGAGAGATCTCTCCCTGGGTCTGGCGCGGGGGGTGAGGTCCATGGAGGTAAGGTCCATGGCTGCAAACTTTCAGGTGAGTTCTAGGCTTCAAACTCTTGGCTTCAGCCTAGTCTTGGTTCTCCTAGGAACTGAAAGCCTCTCTCTTTGGCAGTTAGGTTAGGTTAATAACCTAACCCTATTACACAGTAACTTTCCCAGAGCCCTGCCTGGGAATTCCACTGTGCGTCCCTAAAGGACAGTGGCTCAAGTGAGCTGCTTAAGTTGATGGGGCATTTGGCACACGTGGATGATATTTGAGCCACATAAAAGGGCTGAGAGTCCTTCAGTGAACAGCAGAGTCAGGATAAGAAGGTGTGATGCTTGGCACTGTTTGTAGTAGTGTTTTATCTTCAGTTTTGAAATAAAAACTCCCAAAATAGATATGCTGCTGTCACACTTCCTAAAAAGGTGATTTCCTTTTGTCTTTAGCCTGGGATCACAGTGGCTGTTGTACAGAGCCATTATCAGCTTAAATATCATCTCATTCCTTTGGAGAACAACCTTAAATCATCAAGCACATGTTACTCTGTAAAGTGGTGCTTTGCTGGTGGTGCTATCATACTAACAATAGCAACAAGTAAAAGAGAAATTTAAGCTACCAATAAAAATGGAGAACAGCCAGCAAAGTATCTCTTCCCCAGTGCTACAGAGTGTATTTCTTTGAATCCCTTTTATTTGGAGCATAAGTCCCCAGGGCTCTGCCTCAGGACCAGTTTTCATTGCCAAGACATGGCCCAGAAACATGTGTAGGAATGAGAAAGAAGCGAGTGCTGCTCAGCAATGATACAGGGATTTTGCCTCATCAGCAATCCCCATTCTTGTCGCACTGGAGGTGCAGGGCTCTCAAGACAGGGCATACACTTCCCAGGTAAGCACAAACCAGTGTTACTCCTTTTTTTTTTTTTTTTGGTCTTAAATAAACAAACAAGGTAGCCACTATCAAGATCAGGAGAGCTTGTCTTGTGGTAGTAAGCATGCATTGTTCCCTTTGCTAAGCAGGATCCATCCTGGTTTGCATTTTTTTTTATTTATTTAACACATTTCTATACTGCCCAAAAAGCAAGTTCTCTGGGCAGTTTACAACAAAACAATAAAAACAACCAGTAAAACGATTAAACATTTCAACAATTTAAATTTAAAATGTTAAAACTATTAAAACACAATTAAAACAATATCTAATTAAAAGCCTGGGTGAACAAATGGATCTCCTGATGATCTCTCCTAGCGGTTTCATTTAGATGTTAAACAACATCGGAGATAATATGGAGCCCTGAGGGACATGATACCGAAGTTCAGTTTTTGAAGAACAACAATCCCCAAGGGACAGCATTTGGAATCTGCCTGAGAGGTTAGAGTGGAACCACTGCAAAGCAGTGCCTCCCACCCCCAACCCCCTCAGAGCTCCAGAAGGCTACTATGGTCAATAGTATCAAAAGCTGCTGAGAAGTCCAAAGGGACCAACAGAGTCACACTTCTCCTGTCAATTCCCAATTGGAGATCATCCATCAAGCCAACTAAGGCAGTTTCAACCCCATAGCCCACCCAAAAGCCAGTCTGAAACAGGTCTAGATAATCAGTCTCATCCAAGACTGCCTGGAGTTGGAAGGCCACCACCCTCTCAATTACCTTGCCCAACCACGGAAGGATGGAGACAGGCCTATAGTTGCTCAACTCTGAGGAATCCAAGGCAGGCTTCTTAAGAAGTGGTCTAATAATTGCCTCCTTAAGACAAGAAGGCATCCTGCCCTCCCTCAGAGAAGCATTTATGATCTCTACTAGGCCTTCTACAACAACCTCCTGGCCAGATAGTATTAGCCATGTCAGGCAAGGGTCAAGAGAATAGGTGGTAGGCCGCATCTTTCCAAGCAGCTTGTCCACATCTCACATGTCACAAAATGAAACCGATTCAGTCTAACCACATAAGAGTCGTCGCTGGTCACCTCCGATTCAGACACTGCAGTAATTATGGGGTCTAAATCAAAGTCAGCCTGAATACGAGAGATTTTATCCACAAAACAAGCATTAAACACATCACAGCAGGAAATAGATGGTTCCAAATTCAGATTCAAGGGAGGAGGGGCACTCACTAGCCCTTTCACAACCCTGAACAATTCAGCTGAATGTGAACTTTTGGACGCAATATGGGCTGAAAGGAATCGCTTCTTTGCTGCGCGTATTGCCAGAGCATAGATCTTCAAATGTCCTCTATGTTGTAATCTGTCGGATTTGAATCGAGTCTTCCTCCACTTGTGCTCCAGTCGTCTCCCTTGCTGCTTCAGCCCCCATAGTTTTTCCATATACCAAGGGGCCAATTTTGAAGTGGGTCAGAGAGGATGCTTAGGTGCGATTATTAGGGATGTGCAAAAAATTTCAGGCACAGAACGATCTGTGCCCGAAATGAACAATTTCGGGTGATTCGGGGCTGAACCGAATCACCCCCGATGTCCCCCGAATTTTTCCGGGCACGAGCCGAATCACCCGAATTTCGAGCACAAAAAATTCGGGTGATTCGGTTCATGGTTGATTTTTGGCGATTTTTTAAAGTTTTAGTGACTTTGGGGCAGTTCGGGGGCATATCATGGGATCTGGGCAAAAGGAGTGGGGTGGGGTAGTAGTGCCTAATGGGTGCAGGCTACCACCCCAATTTCAGGGGGATTGGGCAAAGGGCTGATTTTTGGTAAATTTCTGAAAATTTCATGTCTTTGGGGCAGATTGGGGCATATTGGGGCAGAAAGTGGGGCCTGGGGCAGAATAGTGGGGTGGGGTGGTAGTGCCTAATGGGTGCAGGCTACCACCCCAATTTCAGGGGGTTTGGACAAAGGGGTGATTTTTTGAGAATTTTTGAAGTTTTGGTGACTTTGGGGCAGTTTGGGGGCAGAAAGTGGATCTGCCCCAAAATAGTGGGGTGGGGTGGTAGTGCCTAATGGGTGGAGGCTACCACACCAATTTCAGGGGGATTGGGCAGAGGGCTGATTTTTTGAGAATTTTTGAAGTTTGGGTGTCTTTGGGGCAGATTGGGGGCAGAAAGTGGATCTGCCCCAAAGGAGTGGGGTGGGCTGCTAGATAGTGTCTAATGGGTGGAGGCTACCACCCATCCTCAATTTAAGAGTGATTGGGCAGGGGGTGAATTTTGGTGAATTTATTTTTATGAGGTTTGTCTTCATAAGGTGAAGTGTGCTAAATTGATTACTTCCTCATATTATTCATAGTAAAGGAAAGTGTGAAAAAGTGAAAGTGGGGTCATGAGAGTTGTTTAATTGAAAAAAATCTCATTTGCTATGATAGAATGAGAATTCACACCTCAGAAGTTTTTTCTGAATGAGAATTCACACCTCAGAAGTTTTTTCTGAGGTGTGAATTCTCATTCTATCATAGCAAATGAGATTTTTTTCAATTAAACAACTCTCATGACCCCACTTTCACTTTTTCACACTTTCCTTTACTATGAATAATATGAGGAAGTAATCAATTTAGCACACTTCACCTTATGAAGACAAACCTCATACAAATAAATTCACCATAATTCACCCCTCTGCCCAATCACTCTTAAATTGGGGATGGGTGGTAGCCTCCAGCCATCAGGCACTATCTACCAGCCCACCCCACTCCTTTGGGGCAGATCCACTTTCTGCCCCCAATCTGCCCCAAAGACACCCAAACTTCAAAAATTCTCAAAAAATCAGCCCTCTGCCCAATCCCCCTGAAATTGGTGTGGTAGCCTCCACCCATTAGGCACTACCACCCCACCCCACTATTTTGGGGCAGATCCACTTTCTGCCCCCAAACTGCCCCAAAGTCACCAAAACTTCAAAAATTCTCAAAAAATCACCCCTTTGTCCAAACCCCCTGAAATTGGGGTGGTAGCCTGCACCCATTAGGCACTACCACCCCACCCCACTATTCTGCCCCAGCCCCCACTTTCTGCCCCAATATGCCCCAATCTGCCCCAAAGACATGAAATTTTCAGAAATTCACCAAAAATCAGCCCTTTGCCCAATCCCCCTGAAATTGGGGTGGTAGCCTGCACCCATTAGGCACTACCACCCCACCCCACTCCTTTTGCCCAAATCCCATGCTATGCCCCCGAACTGCCCCAAAGTCACTAAAACTTTAAAAATTCACAAAAAATCAGGACTTTGCCCAATCCCCCTGAAATTGGGGTGGTAGACTCTACCCATTGGGCCCTACCACCCCACCCCAAAATTTTGCCCCTGGGCCCCTTTTTACCCCCCCGAATCGATTCAGATTCGGATTCGGATTAAATCCGAATCCGAACCGAATCAAGGGTGATTCGGGTGACCCAGATTCGGGCACAAAACAGAACGGGGGTGATTCGGCTCGGGTCCGAGCCGAATCACCCGAAAATCCGAATTGCACACCCCTAGCGATTATGTCTACTGCCCAGGTAAGTTTGCTGTTCCAGTTCTCCACCAGCGCATCAACAGAATCACCAGCAGAGCCAACACTAAATCCCTCCAAGGATTCTTGGAACCCTATTGGATACAATAATTTTCTCAGGTGGACCATTCTAATGGGCCCCTCATCCCTGCGATGGTGGAGTGTGACTGTGAGTCCAACCTTAATCAGCTGGTGGTCTGTTCATGACAATGGGGAAATCACAGGAGTTCCCATCCATGGAATACCACCCTGATCAGAGTGAAAGACCAGATCAAGCGTGTGACCTGCAATGTGCGTCGGTCCCGAGACCATTTGGGATAGGCCCATGATCATCATGGCCACTATGAACTCCTGAGCCACCCCAGACAAATTGGCCCCAAAGTGGACATTGAAGTCCCCCAGCACCACAAGCCTGGGAGACTCCAATGCCAACCCCTGCTAACTTGGCAAAGAGGCACCTTCTAAAGTGGTGATTATCTTTATTTAGCAGGGGGAGAGTAACTGGCCCTATCCACCCCCAGCACAGTACCTCCAGTGACTGTTGCTGGTGTCTATCTTATGTTTCTCTTTAGACTGTGAGCCCTTTGGGGACAGGGAGCCATCTTATTCATTCATTCATTCATTCATTCATTCATTATTTCTCTGTGTAAACCGCCCTGAGCCATTTTTGGAAGAGTGGTATAGAAATCGAATTAATAATAAATAAATAAATAAATAAATAAAATAAACCTGAGACCAAGTCCGTCAACTCAGTTAGGGACTCTGTTGAGCAGCGGGGCGATCGGTACACCAAGAGATGTCCCAGTCTTTCCCTGGTCCCCAAACTCGGGTACACACATTCAGTATGGTCAGACACTTCCACAGGGATCCTGGTTAGGGAGAGGTTATTCTTACAGACCACAGCCACTCCACATCCCCGCCCACATCCCCGCACCTGCTCCTCAACAGGGTACCCTGGAGGGAGAAGCTGGGACCAGACTGGGGCACCAGCCTCCGTCAACCAAGTCTCTGTAATACACACCAGGTCTGCCCCTTCATCCAGAATCAAATCATAGATGGTTTCTGACTTATTCTGGACAGACTTGGCATTACAGAGGAGCAAGGTGAGGTTCCAAGTGTGGTCAGCACTGCTCCCCAAGGTCAAAGAGCTGGCAGGGCAGCTGGAAGGGGAAACAACTAATAGATTTCTGACTTCCCTTCCCCTGTAACAACATGCTCACCTGCCACCTTTACTTCTTCTATTCTCCACCACCACTGGAATATTAGCCACCCCACAGTCAGTGGACACACACCCCTGTCTCCCCATCCCCAGACAAACCAAGACACATCTGAAACATCCAGGACCCAAAAACAACAGATGCCCCAAAATACCACCAGGCCTTTGCCCTTGTTGCACCCTGAAGTGGCTCACCCAAAGGGGGAGCCACAGGGTAGCAGCCCTTTTGTAATCCCCGAAAGATGGCTAATCTGGGCAGCTGATCCTCAAGAACTGCTGACTCACACCCTCTGGCCCCGATCCCACACAGACTCACCCACAGGGCAGCAGCCACAGCCCCACACATTCGGCTAGCCGGCTGACAACAGCAGACAGCAACCGCACAGGCTCTCACCACTGGACAACTACTGTCTCTGGGAAGCAGATGTTAAAGCTTCCTCCTCCCTGCAAGGCTTTTGGTAACTGGGAGACTAGAAGTCTGGGAGATTTGAATGGGAGACTATAAGTGTGAGCAGTGTAAGATATTTCCCTCAGGGGATGGGGCTGCTCTGGGAAGAGCACCTGCATGCTTGCATGCAGAAAGTTCCAAATTTCCTCCCTGGCATCTCCAAGCTAGACCTGAGACAGACTCCTGCCTGCAACCTTGGAGAAGTTGCTGCCAGTCTGTGTAGACAACACTGAGCTAGATGGACCAGTGGTTTGGTAGAAGGCAGCTTCCTATTTTCCTATTCTTATATTCTTAAAAGCAAACAGCAGTGTATGCATGAGGAAGAATTCACTGGCCCCTGTTTACTGATATTGTCGTATTGATTTCAGATTCATTACACAAATGTGAGGCATCATTAAATTGCTCCTTGGGGTTAAAAACCTCGGCCATTTTGCTGTAATTATTCATTGGTGTTGGATTCTTAAACATGGAATCAAACAGGTTGTTGCAGGATCTACAATATAATATTCAGTTCAACGTATCTGGATCTGGATACCCATTCCTTTCCTTGTCTTCCCACTGCCTTCCCCTGTCCCCCACAATGATTGAGCCATAGGAACTGTGTGACTGTGATCTATTCAGACCTATGATCTGAATATCCTATGATCTGCTCAGTACACTATTCTCTGGTTAACTAAGTACCCTAACTTTAACTCATCATATTTGAGTAACGTCTCCCTAACTATGAGCCCTATCGCCCATTGAGATCATACCGATCGCATAGGTATCAAAAGCCACCGAGAGATCCCAAAGGGTCAGCAGACTCGCACTCCTTCTGTTGTTAGCCAATTGGAGATCAGGCCGACCAAGGCAGTCTCAACCCTGTAGCACACTCGAAAGCCAGTTTGAAGACAAGGAGGCATCCTGCCCTCTCTCAGAGAAGCATTTATAATATTTACCAGACCCTTTCTGATAGTATATTTACCAGATGAAATAAGTCAAGTTGGGCAAGGGTCAAGAGAACAGGCTGTAGGATGTACAGTCTGAAGCAGTTTGTCCACATCCTCAGGAGTCACAAAATGAAAGTGATCCAGTCTAATCCTATAAGAGAAGTTTCTGGAGACCTCCACAGTAGACTCTGGAGTAACTGTGGAATCCAGTTTGGCTCTAATACAAGAGATTCCCACCCACATAAAACCATTGAAGACATCACTGTGAGTGACTGAAATTTAAAATTCAAGGGAGAGAGGGCATATACTAGCCTCCTCAGAACCGTAGACAACTCCGCTGGATGTGAAATTGTAGAAGCAATGTGGGCAGAGAACCTATTATGCAATGGCCATTCCAAATATAAATAGATTATGGACACAATTCAGTAACGAGTAATGCACCCTCAATCCTACCGAAACCAGTTTACACACAAGCTTAACAATGGAATTGATAAAACATATTCTATAATTATATTAGCATCAAGAATTCTAGACCTTAAAGAACTTCTGTTATCTTTAAATGCAGTTTTTCTTATAAAAAACCACGACCCCTTAACTAAAGTATCACAGTTATTGTTTTAAAACAGGGCAGATATAATAAGCAGATACATTGCTGAACAAGATCCCAGTACATAAATTCAATTGATTCTGCTTCAGTGCTACACTCGGATTGAAAAACCTAGGGAAAGTGTGGGTGCATGAATTCTAAGTTGTAATTAAGCACATGTTGACTGTATAACATTTACTGCTTCCATGGCAGCTTTGGTGAACAAAAAAGGACTGTAAACAGCATGAGGGGATCTTGCTCAAAGCAAAAATTTAAACTGCTATAATGCAGCCATTTTTTATTTGAATGTTCTGTTATTTGGTCAGATTATATCTTCACAAGTTTGATTCTCCATGCCAAATTTCCTATTGACAGGACAAACTGCCTTGGTTTTCTGATGAGCAGAATATTCAGAGTTTATAATGAGAGAACACTGAGACTGATGTGCATGCATGAGAACACTCACCTTAACTATACTAGTACTCTTGTGCCTGTTTTTATTATTTATTTTATTTTATTTTATTTTATTTTACCATAATTTGGGGCAGAAAGGCCACATTGGCATGAAAGTCACAGTAAGGAAAAAAGACTGAAGAATTGCATAAATGCTGCATTGGCATCAAACGCCGCAGTTAGAGGGGGACATCACAAATTATTCTTTTGGTTGTGTTGACCGCTTAAAATTTTACTACAGCTTGATCCTGAATTCTAGCGTAAACGCTGCTTCAGCATAAACACTGCAGGTGGCAATAAACAACTTTTAATAACGTGCTCTACTCAAAATTGCGGTATTATTTATATATGCAAACTGATATATCATCTCAAAGTCATCTGAGTGAAGTACTTTTTTTTAGCAAGATATCTCTTGAGAAGAACTGATTTCAGCCAAGAAACACAATAGTAAGTGACTGAAATTTTCATCCATGATATGCAAGTAAGCAGATGTCTCAGGCCAAAGTTACTTTATTTCCATGACCCTTTTTATCTATTGCATTTACAGCTTCAGGGGATATTTCTCACTTCTGTTTTGGAAGAGAAATTGAATCTTTGACCAGACTGAGTAAGAGAGAGATAAATGATTGGCTGGGTTTCCATAGTCATGGAGCTCAGCCAAAAATGGAAGGATTATCAATAGTAATACAGCAATGACCTCAAGATGATCTATCAGCAAGGGAAGAAGAATCCAAACCTTAGATGCTAAACTAGAATAACTAGAATATCTAGAATAGTCCCAGTTTTTAACAGATCTGGTCAAAACCTTTGCCTAGTGTTATATTTGACTTGAGTGCCAAAGTACTACCCCAATGTTGCTATGAAGATGCTGTGGAAAGAGGAGAAAAGGGAAGGTGCTGCTGATGGACAGTGAAACATCACTTTCACCCATCCTAGGGTAATACTTCGTATTTCAGTGGAGGGGGAACAGGGTGGAGTGCAACGAAACTTCAATAGTAGAGATTTTCAACAAGGTTTTAAAGCTTGCCCTTGGATATATTCAGTATTAACACAATGCAAAAACACAGTGGCTAATGAAGGAGAATCTTAATCTAATGAAGGAGAAAGAAGTGATTTTCATCAATCTCCCCTTCTCTCTGAAGCTGACTGTAACTCCTTAAAATATGTCCGTGAAGGTTATGGAGTCCTCGGGAATCACAGGAATCACCTGTGATTTTGGGGAATCACAGAGCATTTCGCAGGGGCAATGACAAAAATTTCCCCTCCCCTGGAATGTGCGCTGCATGTCTGGTTTTCAGTCAAGATATCAGCCAGTGTACCTGAAGAGCATTTGTCATAGCTATTTTTTAACACCCCAACTAATCATAGAAATATTATCAGCACAAGTCAAACAGTCACTCTTTAAATCTTTAAGGAAAGGGACTTGTACCTTTGATATGTATGCATAGAATGTAAGCCCACTTGATTGCTTGTGACAATAGTCACTCAGGACAGAAGTACCCATTTTGCCTCATCCTCATGTCTTTACAGCCTGCCTGCTGCTCTCCTGTGCAAATGGGGCCAGGGGTCCATGATATGCAACGCCGAAGCATAGGGAAAGGGAAGAGCACCTCCACAACCTACTGATATTGTACAACAACACTCCCCCAGCTGGTTTTACCCCACAACACTCACCATACCCATTCTCTGATCCAGTTCCACATGTGCAATGGTAACCTAGGTCTGGAACTTGAGGTGATGAATAATAACTAGAAAGGGAGTTGCAAGAGAAATCTTGTGGGAAGGACTGTACTTGAAGGTAAACTGAAATGTAGGGCTCTGAGTCTGTGTGAGGTTCATGGAATAAAGATCCTATGCTTGGGGCTTTCCTACTTTGGCAAATATTTGCCAGATTCTCCACCACTCTCTGTTACTGGGATTCTATAATGGGATTCTGACCCATTACAGAGAAACCTCAATTTTTCGAACTAATTGGGAAGAAGGTCAGTCCAGACTAGGCAATTATCTGGGAAATCAAGGCAAAAAGCACATGGACACAGTTGCCAAAATAAGAGTTCACAACACAAAATATGCAGCTTTTAGGACATGGAAGGTAGTGGACAACAACAACAAAAGTGTATACACTACCAAACAAAACATTCCTTGGGACACAAAAATTGATTTTTCTGCACAAGGTCACACAGTATATGCCTGGGACAGTGTTCAAGAGCAGAATGAGGAAACAAAATAGCCAAATTTCCTGTTCTGCTAACCTTGTCTGGAAAATCACAAAATCTGAAATATCGGGGTCTGGAAAACTGAGGATTCTGTGTATTTGAGAACAATTTGTCTGAAATTACTTTACAGTTATCTTCCCTGATAGTGTCCAAGTCCTTAATCGTAAATTAATTAATTTATTATTGTTGTTGTTTACACAGTCAGACAGGTGTTATTGACAGGTTTGTTTTATCCAGATATCAAGTCCTTCCCAAGGACCTGAGATGGCTGAATTTTATTATCAATGTTGTTGCTATTATTATAGATATCGTTGCAGAATATAGGCTGTTCTGAGTAAAGTTGCTTTTTGTAATTGGCTGATGGTGATTTCTGTGGCCCCTATGGTGTTGAGGTGCTCTTCAAGTTGTTTTGGAATTGCACCTAGGGCGCCAATTACCACTGGGATTATTTTGGTCTTTTTCTGCCACAGCCATTTTTCATATATTTTTTCCGGTTAAGCGACGTTTCTTCCAGTAACCCTGCAGTCTCCAGCCCTGGTTGCTCAAATGAAGATCCTGAGTCCTGTTGCCCACTTGCCACCAGATGTCCAGGGACTCCAGCACCTGGCGCGGTCCTTTTTGACCCAGGTGATGACCGATCCGGTATAGATTTATTAAAATTACGTCTCACCATATTGTTGATGGGAGAGGCACTCTTCGTCTGGCTCCTCTGGTGAGACCCATCCAGTATGGTTGGACCTCTGGCATAGCTCTCACCTTCGTCAGAGCACGCAAGCCCCACAACCACCTTCTTCTTCTTCTTCTTCTTATTATTATTATAAATGGGCTAACAATATTCCTTCTTGCTTTTTCACATAGAACTTTGTTGTATCAGCCTACTTGTAACAACTTTGTTCCTGTCAACATCCCTAGCCATTTTTTAAAAAGATACATCAGAGTAGACACCCCATGAATAGTCATCTTAAAAGCAGAAATAGACCTAGCTTTAGTTGCATTTTATAGAGGCGGATAAGAGGATACACACACTGACCACCAAATATATCCTATTGTTTATTTCAGATCTTGAGTAATGTGTTTGCATCAGATTTTTAAGCTTTTAGAAAAGCTTTATGATTCCAGCTGCAGTGGTTATTGGTAGCTTTATAGGACCTTGCAAACCAACAGCCCCATATGTCCAGTGGCGTTTGTTGATACCATACCTCTTGCAGCCATGCAGTGGTTCTTGAGGTGTGCTTATAAACCCACCAGTAAATATACCAGCTGTACTCATAAACTTGCATTAGTGGCCTTATTTCAGCTGCCTCACAAAGCACTCGCAGCAGTAAATCTGTGGTCAGTCCATATATGTATTTGGAAGTATTTTTAACACACTTGAGGGAAAAAAGAAAAAAAACCACTTTTTATCTCCCCTCTACCCTAGGACATATATGAAGTGGAAGAGGAAATAAGACCATAGGATGAAGGGGGGAGGTCTTCTGAATGTCTTAACTGATTTGTTTTGTAAGCAGATCTTTCCTTTCCTCTTCACAATAACTGAAAATCCCCACTCCAGGTGATTTAAAAGGCAGTGGCTGACATTACTGCACAAAGGATGTAATGGTGCATGTATGCAAGTTGCTAGATTGCAACCATTGCACAAATGACATTACACGAGAGTTTGCCTTTTATTTCCAATGGGCAATCTGTTATGTAAAGCAATTTGCATACATTTTGTGCAAATTGCGCAAACACAACGTTACTAGGCTGACATATTCTTGTGCAGTGTGACAGCCAGTGATAATTACTTTCTGATAAAAAATCTTGGCAGGGTGGCAATTCGGTAGAAAAGGCACATGTGAAGAGCCCACTCCATGTTCATTTGAAGTGCATGAGACCTACCAGTATTACCACAGTTAGTGGAATGTTATGCTGTCATAAATCGTTCTTTTTGTGCTCTCTAAAGAAAGCTATTTGCTGAAATGCATCAGGCTCAGATAATCTTTGGAGTCCCACCTCACTTTTTTTCTTTCCTGAGCTATCAATTGGCTCATCCATTAATTTGGGTTCTATTGATTTGTGACTCAGGAATATTTGTGAACAATATAAGTAAGTGGGGTATGCCTTCCTTTTTCCTGAGTCCAAAGCCAGCCCTTCTGAGCAGTAAAAAACAAAATGAGGAGCAAAACCCTTCTGAGCAGTAAAAACCAAAATGCTTAAGTTGAACTTTTAAAATCAACACTTCAAGTAAACATGCCAAACATATATATCTCTGATGTGTGAAAACATGAGTTGCTGAATAAGCAAATTACAGCTTGAAGCTAATTTTGTGCAGCATGAGGAGCATTCGTATCCATCATTATTTAAATATTATCTCAACATTATCCAGATAATCATAGACCACAAGAAAAGACCCGGAGGAATAAAATTCCACCGTGCTACAAATACATGCAGAATAAGGAATTACACTGATATGAATCCATCTCAAACAAGTGAACCATCTGCCTAGAAAAATGTCACAACCCATCCAGAACTGCCAGCTAATTTGATTGGTGGTGGCCGGGTGGGGAGGCGGATTCTTTTCCAGGCCCAAATCTGGTAGTCTTTCCTGGGACTGGTTCACACATGCATGCACATCACTTGATTTCTCTGCAGACCTGATGAATGGCATCTGAATGTGTGTGAATTGTGTCATATGAAAAACCCTGTTATGTGAGATGAAATTGAAGTTCTCTCTGTGATGACAGATCTATGTATACTCACTCCTCATTGTGCTTTGGGGGCCAGCTGACAGACAATTGTTTGATTGGTCCGCTGGCACATTGCAGCTCCTATGTATAATACACACAATAAATCTGACACAAACTTTACTGACATTTTAGAAGAAGAATAAAGTCAAGACGGAATTCAGTGCCAACAAACCCACTGCTAACAAAAAATAACTTGATTCAAAAAATTAAGCATTTTAATACATTTCCCCCCAAAAGATGTCTCAGCATTAATAGCCCAATGTACTTATGCTATTGTTTAAAACACAACTATCTTTTGAAAGGTTGATTTTAATAAATCGTTCATAGTTTGCAGATTCAAAAAAGCAAATGAAAATGACTTATTTTATGGTAAAATGATAGATGTTATTCCCTGTTGTATTATAAAGGAAGGATCAGTTGACACTCATATCTGACTTCTACTGGTTTAAATGTAGGCTTTTTACATGTTCATTGGGCATGTAAATTATCTGTTGAAGATCATCCAAAGATGCCAGGTGAATAGTGCCAAAGATGTCAGAAGGGATTAGATTTTGGGAAGCAAACCAAAGTCTGCCTTAAAATAGACTAGCTACAAGAATCATAAAATGATTTCAGGGGAAGATTTAAACTGTTTCTGCAGTGGAGTCACGAAGAAACTTCTGAAAGTTCAAGGTCCAGAGCTTAATCCATGATGTAATAATACCCTGAATTATAATAATCATATCAGCGGAGAAGATAATCAGCTGCTGTGTTTTTCCTTTATTAGAATTTAATAGAGTATGTCATCCAAGGTCATAAATGACTTTTAAAATCTTCACTGAATATAATTGTTTTATACTGACCTGGGGGTCATATTTTGAAGACTTAAGTTGGGCCAGTCAGGGGATTTTGGACCTAAAAGCAAACATGAGTAAATCCCACCAGGTAGCCATTTCCCATCCTAATGTCAGGAATAGCTCCTCAGCCCTTGTAAGTCTTGAATGCAATCTCATCTAAGACCATTTGATTCTCCCTTCCTACTTTGACTGCAGCCTCTCAGCTGGAAGCAGGAAGAGGCTGCTGGCAAACAGATCCAGGTAGAACTCTTTGAATGTGCCTTTAACCTGAGAATTTTCTGCTGTTTCCTTTTCTGCAATTTACTGTGACACTCTCTGAACTTGTTTGTACCCTGAATCCCACTTGGTTAGTTTGTTTAACACATTTTTCTGCGGCCTATAATCAGGTCTCAAGGTTGTTCACTACTAATTAAAACATCTATAAACCTTAAAATCAACAGTTAAAACAGATAAACAAATTAAAATTTAAAATCAGGTTTAAAAAAATGTACTGTTTGCATGACCACAACATAAGAACAGCCTGTTGGTGATGCAGCTCCTGAAGGCACCAGCAACCCTATTGGCCACTAGAGGCCTTTTAGGGGATAGAGATATAGTGAGCACACTATCTCTGCCCTGATTGCCCTTTGTTAGACTGATAGTCTCAGGTTTCTTTATCTCATCTGAGAGAAAGACTTCTTCCTCCGCATCTCCTGATGTAGTAGTGAGCAGCTAGGCAAATAGGCTTTATATCTATCTGATGTATTTCCTAAACAAATAAAGAATACATTAATTAATGTCTTTGAAATAATTTAATTCCATTGTCTCCAGACAATGTTAATTAGCAATGCTCTTCTTACTTCTGCTGCAGCTGGGGTGGATAAACAATCTAACCCCTCCGAACTCTAACACAGCCTTTGCTGGATCCGGCTGGATTTGCTGGCGCCTATCTACCTGTAGTCCTAACAGTGACCCGCCGGATGCCTCTGGGAAGCCCATAGGTGAGGCATAAAGGCACACACTGCGGTCATTCACACAATCGAAAACTGTGTTCTACCTGGGTTTGGGAACTGTGTGTACTCCCAATTTTTGATTGTGTGGAAGCAACGTTAGAGGAAAACCTGGGTAGCTTTTTCTCCTACCTTGCTTCCACACAATCACTTCTACCCAGGTTTTCCTCTAACCTTGCTTCCACACAATCAAAAATTGGGAGTACACTCAGTTCCCAAACCCAGGTAGAACATAGTTTTCGATTGTGTGAATGACCTCACTCTCTCTCCTGCTATTGCACCCTGCTAGGGTTGTGCATGAACCAAAAATTGTGGTTCGGTTCAAATTTGGACCAAATTCGAATTGAACCGCTAGTCCCCCAACCAGTTTGATCGAACTGACCAGCCTGTCCAGCAGCATTCCTTGTAACAGGGAATTCCAGATGTTGTTGTCTACAGCTCCCAGGATTCCCAGTTGTGATGGCCTTCAGCTGGGAATTATGGGAGTTGTAGTCAACAATATCTGGGATTCCCTGTTAGAGGGAACACTGCTGTCCAGTCTGTTCGACCAAACCAGTTTGGCAGTTTGAAGGGCTTTACTTGTACAAGGGAATCCGGTGAGGATAGCTTCTACAGTCCCTGGATACTTCAAGTCTGTGCTCTTTGCACCTGGATAGGACTTTCTTCTTCAACATATCTCCACCTCAGATAACATGAATCAGGGGGTGCCAAGAAAGCTCCTATCCAAGCTGGAAGTGGTGCAGACTTCAGGCTGATTTTTAGGCTCTTCCATTGGCCAATGTTTCTTAATATGTATTGCATGTTTTCTATATGAAACAAAGTTACTGCATTTTATACCTCTAAAGCCACCTAAAGTGAAATTTTGAGTGAATTTGGAGATTCCTCCTCAGCAAACATCTGACAAATTTTGAGACAAAAGAATTTCCACAGTGAAATGTGTTGTGCACAGGATGTATATGTGAGTTCTGTTCAACCACATTGGTTCCCAACTTCCCACCATATTTTGCCTAATGCACACCTTAAAGCAAATGTCGGGGTTCTTTCTCAGGTGAAATGTCTGGGGAACTTCAACAGTCTATAAGAGATGGATTTGTGGGCCAAGGACAGGGCTTGGCCGGAAGAGACTTGGATGCCAATCCTTATTCAGTCATCAAGCTAATATGTAGGCCAGTCAGCCTCACCTACTTCACAATATAAAATATCATGAAAAAGAGAAATGAAGCTTCAGACTGGTGCTCAGAAATGGAAATGTATTGCAGTGCCATATATGATATGCCCAATGTATTTCATACACCATCTTCTTCATAAGCACAAGACATTTTCCAAGTGAACTCTTTTAACTATTGCTATTAGAGTAAGATAGACTATTTTGCCTCTGGAGAAAATTGTTCAAAATATGTTGAATATATCATATGCTACAATAAATGTCAATTTCTGAGCTCCACTCTGAAGTTTCATCTCATCCCACTTCTGGGTGGGGGAAAGGAGGCTTTGTGGTGCTGCTCCTATTTCTCCTCTGCAGCAAAAACATCTCAGCCACCTTTCCTCCAAGGGTGAAATGCCAATATTACAGGTAGACAGACGAAAGAGTTTTGACTGGAGTGGCAAATTTTTCAGGGGGCTTTTGGACATCCCTCCACATAATTCTAGATAAAACGTGTGTGTGGTATGTGCAAATGCAACTTATTTAGAGCTTCATCATTACCAGTTTTATTACTGCTAAAACACTGGCTGGCACATCACACCAGTGCCTCAGTATTGCCCAGTCTCTTACATTAAGAAAGTTTACAGAGTCATAAAAATAAATTTTTAGTATAAAGTGGCTAATGGAAGGAGAAGGTTCACATACAGAAATAATGTATATCAATGTCAGACTTCGCCAACCATAACATTTTCTCTGAAGCTGTTCTTGGCAAAATGGATGTTTCGTCAGGAGTGGAGGTGTGGAAAAAGCAGCATTTTTAATCAGTGCAGGAGACTTACATAAAACACTTTATCAGGAATAGGGAGCACTGCAATTTAATTAGGCTAAGGGCTTGCTCAAAGTAGAGTTTAGCCTGAAAAAAAGAAATGTTCCAAAAGGAGCAGGGCTGTTCCAAAAATAATGTTTTATTAGGGGAGGAGATTGGTGAGAATAACATTTTTATCAAAAATGGAGAGGTTAATGGAATGATGGATTTAGTGAGAATAATGTGCTAACAGTTCTTAATTTTCAATAGAAGGGAAAAATTGCTCCTGAGAAAACATCGTTTTCACCTAAGCACTTGGTCCAGCTAAAATGCTCAATTTGACAGGCTGTGAAGATGATAAAATTGTTATTTTTGGCAATCTCAGCTCTCCGAGTGGTGCTTCAGGAAAGCTCCTTTCAAAGGAAAGAGGTGTAAATTGATTAGCATATCTGCAGGTGAGGCAGGTAACTCTCCTGTCTGCATTATCAGTCTCTCTTATTTTACATCTAACATCTGATACACATATCAGAATGCTCCTTTTCATATTGTTTGATCACAGGAGATTCTGATAATTGAGGCTCCCCGGGTTTTAGGTGACAAATCCATCAGAATATTTGGGAGAAATATTCTCAGCTCAGGAGAAATAGGAGCAGTTGATAGGATTTCTACCAATAATGGTAAAAACTAGATGCCCAGCACTGCTAGACGCTGAAGAATTAATGCTGACAAAAGGAGAGTTTTTGCAGTGGTTAGAGTGCTAGACCACAACCAGGGAGACCTGAGTTCAAATCCCCATTCAGGCATCAAACTCACTGGGTGACTCTGGGCCGGTCACATATCTCTCAGCCTAATCTACCTCACAGGGTTATTGTGAGGATAGGTACATAGGAAGCTGCCTTATACTGAGACAGACCATTGGTCCATCTAGCTCAGTATTGTCTACACAAACTGGCAGCAGCTTCTCCAAGGTTGCAGACAGGAATCTCTCTCAGCCCTATTTTGGAAATGCCAGGGAGGGAACTTTGAACCTTCTGCTCTTCCCAGAGTGGCTCCATCCTCTAAGGGAAATATCTTACAGTCTCACACGTCTAGTCTCCCATTCTTATGCAACCAGAGTGGACCCTGCTTAGCTAAAGGGGACAAGTCATGCTTGCTACCACAAGACCAGCTCTCTTCCCTATAACAACCCTGTAATCTTGACACCGCTCTTGGCTCCTTGGAGGAAGAATGTGATATAAATGTAAAAATAAGAATAACAAAATAAGATGGTTACGTTAACTGACTCATTTGTTAGAGGTTGTGAAAGTAGACAGAATTTTGATATTTTGAGAATAAATGGGATTTATGTATTAACTTTTGAAACACAGAGAGAATTTTAGTTCACTTTCTTTGCTCATATGATATATGACACTAAGTGCTTACATTGTGTAGCTTGTATTTATTAAAACTCTCAATGGACAAAAAAACAAGCCAAAAAACAAAAACACAGAAGATAGTAATGACTGAAATAGAACTGCTCATGTTTCCCACATGCAGTTTGCTATAATTTCAATGAATGCTTTTTTTTTTGCTGCCTAACTCACAGAAAAGATTGAAGTTCTTCCATCTGCCTTTTCGTTGTGCAGCCATATGTCTAAAGAAAAGTGCACGGATGTCAACTTCTTTTAAAACAGGATTTTAAAATGGTTGTAGTGCCCAATGGGTGGAAGCCACCACTCAAATTTCAAAGAAATTGGGCAAAGAGGTGATTATTAAAGAATTTTTGAAGTTTACATGTCTTTAATATTTTTCCCATAGGGAATAACGGGGATTCCAGCAACCTTATAGCTCCACTTGGGGGGCACCGGTGTTACAGACCAGGCCTGATTTATACACCAAATATGCTCATTAGCTAGTATACAAAATTAGGTCTGGCCCACAATGTCATCAAGTTCTTTATATGGTGACCCGTGTGTGATCTGGGCGCAAGAGGAAAGGAGATCAAACCACTCCTGAAAGGGTTCAATGGGCTTTATTGAACATAAAAGGCTTAACAACAACCTAGCAAAGCAGAATTGCTAACAGTATTAAAACAGAACACCTAGCCAGTACCAATATTTTCCACCCAGTGTGCCTAATTAGCTTCTGTGCGTGCAATTAAATCTTTCTAGGTCTAATACCTTTCAAATATAGGCAGAAAAGAAAATGGGGGGGGGAGGCTGCGGGCTGATAAGGTTTTGGGGGAGATCAGAGATTAGTAGAAGGGAAAGGGGGGGGACAGAAAAAGGGAGCAATAAAAGAGGAAAGGATAAGGGGGTTCCAAGCAGCATATTACCAGAATCAGAGGCTGGAGAGAGACGAATCACTTCAGCTGAAGCAGTGAGGCACTGGCGGAGACAGGAGTTGTGCAATTGTTTCAGATCATAGCTGAGAGCTCCATGGCTGGGGAGCCTTGACTTCTCACTGCGCAGTGAGAGTCATAGCCTCTGAGCATGAGCAGAGTTCCTGCTTAGCCCCTGAGGCTGTGCAGCAAACTCTGGGAAAGCGTGTGAGCAGATCTTGTTGTAGGCACAAGAATGCTAACGTGTGAGCAGAATGCCCGTAGGCACATAACTGCTAAACTGCCATGTCCAGAGACTCCTTCTTATAGTGGTTCCATCCTTTGATGTCCCTTTTTAGTCTTCTGGGTCACAAAAGGCATTTATTCCTGCTATCCTTGGAATATTGTCTTTTAATTACCAAAATTAGCTCAGGATATTTGATCAGTCCAGAGAGATCTCACTCTCATCTCCTGTTAGCTGTTATCTTGAGGAGGGGACAAAGTCCAAAAGCAAATCTGCATCCCAGATGTGCTAGCCTGGTCCCAGAAGGTGTTAAAAGTTAGCAATTAGTGAGAGGGAGTTAATTCTATTTGTGTGAGACATTATTTCTTTTATACCTCTATCTAGTGTGTATTTGCAACAAAAGAATATTCAAAGTAACATCAAAAGGGTAAGCGTGAGTGAGGCAAGTTAATCAACACATTTGACTTAAGGCAGAAGCATCCTGTTACTGGACACAGGTTAATTTCAGCAGTGTGAGATTGGTAATTAAGCCTGGCCCATTGTCTCAGTGAGTTTCCGCAAACCCTGATAAACAATGCTAGATTAGCCCTGCCTCTACAAATCATTGACCAGGCAGTCATGAGATTCACCTCCAGTTCAGACATTGAATTGAACTCTTAACAAAATGAAATCAGACACAGGCCTATATATGTATTAATATTTTGGGGTGCTCATAACACCGGGGTGGCCCAGAGCGCAGAGTGGTGGGTGGTAGTGCTCAATGGGTGCAAGGAAGCTACCATCCAAATTTCAAAGAATTGGGCAAGGGGTGATTTTTAAATGATTTTTGAAGTTTAAACATCTTTAAGATTTTTCCCCATAGGTAATAATGGGGATTTCAGGAGCCTTACAGTAGTTAGAACTCCCTGGAGGGCTGGCACCAGGGTGGCCCAGGGCAGGTTGTGTTGGGTGGTAGTGCCCAATGGGTGCAAAAAAGCTACCACCCAGATTTCAAAGGAATTGGGCAAAGAGCTGATTTTCTAATAATTTCTGAAGTTGGCATGTCTTTGGGGCGGATTTGGGGCAGAAACATGTTTTCGGGGGCAGAAGAGTGGGTCGGGAGGTAGTGCCCCAATGGGTGCCTGCTACCATCCACATTTCAAAGGAATTGGGCAAAGGGCTGACTTTTAAAAAAATTGTGAAGTTTGTGCTTCTTTGGTAGCAAATGAGAGTGGATTTATTGTTTGGTGATGGGTGTTATCAGTATGCTGATGACACCCAAATCTATTTCTCCCTTTCTTCTTCAGGAAATGACACTCATTCTCTAAATGCCTACCTACAGGCAGTAATGAGCTGGATGAGGGATAACAAATTGAAGCTGAATCCAAGCAAGACGGAGGTGCTCATTGTGGGCGCTCAGAATCTGAGGGGTGAGTTAGATCTTCCTGTGCTGGATGGGGTTACACTCCCCCAGAAGGAGCAGGTGCACAGCTTGGGAGTACTCCGGGACCCAGGCCTCACCCTGGTTTCTCAGGTGGAGGCCATGGCCAGGAGTGCTTTCTATCAGCTTCGGCGGCTGCGCCCATTCCTTGAAGAGGATGACCTCAAAACAGTGGTGCACCAGCTGATAACCTCCTGGCTTGACTATTGCAATGCGCTCTACATGGGGCTGCCTTTGTACATAGTTCGGAAACTTCAATTAGTTCAGAATGCGGCAGCCAGATTGGTCTCTGGGGTAACCCGGAGAGACCATATTACGCCTATTTTGAAAAAATTGCACTGGCTGCCGATATGTTTCTGGGCAAAATACAAAGTGCTGGTTATTACCTTTAAAGCCCTGAACGGCTTAGGCCCGAGTTACCTCAGAGAGCACCTTCTTCTGCATGATCCCCACCGCACATTAAGGTCATCTGAGGAGGTTCGTCTCTAGTTACTACCAGCTCATCTGGTGGCAACTCAGAGGCAGGCCTTCTCTATAGCTGCTCCAAAGCTGTGGAATGCACTCCCTGCGGAAATCCGTAATTTGAATTCTCTATTAGCCTTCAGGAGGGCCCTTAAAACGTATTTGTTCGGCCTGGCTTTCCAGTGTTTTTTAATCAGTTTTAATATTTTAACCCGGTTTGGGGGGTTTTAATTACTGCAATTGTTTAATTCTTGTTTTAAAATATTTTAAGATTGTTAACTGTTGTCATATTGTTTTTAATTGTAAACCGCCCTGAGCCATTTTGGAAGGGCGGTATACAAATCAAATCAATCAATCAATCAATCAATCAATACTCTGATTTTCAAAACCTTCTCCTACCTTAAAGTTTGGTGTGACTCAAAGTACATTCCGGGCTGCTGACCATCCAAATGATGTGAGACAATTGCTGCATTCATTGCCCATTAAACAGTGTCAATTGTTAAGTAACAATAGCATAATGCATTTATTAGGGCCAACTAAGACTGTGATGAAGTAGTGAACAAGCTTTCAGGGTTTATGAGAACAGATCTTCAGGCTGGATGTTAAGCAAAGAGAAAAAAGAAAGTGAGCGAAGGAGGGAAATGTTTCTGGTCAGAAGGCAAAAATATTTTAGACTGTATCCTGTAGAATTTCAGATTGGCTGTAATGATCACAATTCACAAAATACTTCCTCTGAATGATCTCATCAGTATCACACTGAAATCTGTGTCAGGACTGCTCCAGATTCAGTGGTTCATAGGTGAGAAGTGTCTGCTTTGACATCATACTCTGCATAGTTCTAAATTAAATTTGTATTAGTTTGATTTAAATGAACTTAGGCCACAGACCATAACTTTGCTTCATCAGGAGTACTTCCATCTTTAACCCCTATTTGACTTTGAATGAAATCAGGTTGGCTTTTGTGCAAGCATTGGTTTATGGATTGTACTGTATGTGAACTAATCAAAGGGTAACTGATCAACATCCAACCTAAACTAATTGAGGTTGAAGTCAAACTAATCAAAAGCAAAGTAAAACATTCCGAGGGAGGTAAATGTGAATTTGAGTATTTGTTAAAGAATACAAATACTCCGAAGTTTATTTATGAATTTGAAAAGCCCTTTTCAGTTCAACTTTATTTATTTTGGTTTTGTGCCAAGTAAATTTTTGCCTCCTGAATTTCACATTAGGTCTCGGGGTTAAATGAGCAAACAAAAAAAGTAATATAAGCCCCACCTGAAGCTACCAAGCATCCCTTGCTTTCACACGGATGCCATGTGAAACCAACTTTGCAAACGTATATTTTATATGGCTTCAACTGGAAAGGCATAAATTTGTTCATTTGTGACGGTGCTCAGGCTTATGAAAGGTTTTGTGGAACACACAGCAAAGTGATCATAAATCCTGGAACAGAAGGTGGGTTCAGTCCTCCTTTGGCTGAAAACATTTTCTTTAGAATACAGGCTGATTTGAGCATGAAACTGAGGTTTTGTTCATCTCATTCTTCTCTACCACCTTAGAATTCATGTGGGGATTTCTTGTTTGAAAACATCTCCACATCAAAATCATCCTTTCTGTATAATGTTTACATATTAGGCAGGCTTTTAACCTATCTTTCCACCTAATGTTTGTTTATTTATTCCCAGTGAGCAGCAGACCAGTGTTGTGCTTGCATAACACTATTGCAGTAGCATGAAGTCATTCTTACGGTGTGAAGAAAGTAGCCTCTCTTCTAGACTAGTTTGTGCTACCTTTAGCGCAAGATGGGGCACTAGCTAATAACTGAGGCATTCCCACGATCAGTGGGAAGCGCTGAGAGGAGGTTTGCAGGGAGAGCGGGCTTAGCCCGCTATCCCCACAGACAATCAAGGCAGCAGCCCTGGGCAGCCGGATCAGCCACCCACAAGACTGCTGGCTCTGTCATGGAGCCAGCGGGGGCTGCGGGGATCGGGGGCCACGCAGCCCCCGGAAGTTCCAGGTTGCCCCGCGTGATTTGACGAGCATCCCAGAGAGACCCCCAGAGCGGGGAGGCTTGTTTCAGCCTCCCGGGAGTGGTCTCCTTGTGTGTTGCCAAAGAGTGGAGCCACACCGCAGAAATATACAATCAAAAAGACGAGGTAGGCGGAGCGCTCACTCCGCTAACCTCGTCTAAGGGGAGGGGTACCTAAGCGGGTTACCTTAGCCCGCTTTTGGCTGATCGGGAGAATCACCTCATTGTTTCACAACATGCTTCACTAGTCTCACACAATGAGCCCATTCTCATGACCATGTGGGGATGGACTGGAGGGTAGAGATGTGCACGGAACTGGTTCGGAGGCCCTTTATGTTTTAACAGCAGCAAGGGTGCCGCTTTAAGAGCGGGGGAGGGTGCACTTACCCCTCCTGCCGCTCCCCCCCAACAGCGTCTGTCTTTTAGAAAGCCCATTGGGGCGGCAGCATACCTCCCTGCCACCCCGTTGCCCCCCTCTTCTGGATATGACTGGAAGTCTCCAAAGAGCAGGGTGGTACGCTGCCGCCCCAATGGGCTTTTGGAAAGATGGACGCTGGCAGGGAGAAAGCATTTGGAAGGGTGTGCACCCTCCCCTGCTCTTAAATCAGCACCCCCACTGCCTTCAAGCCTTCCCGCGCGGTTCCATGCATATCCCTACTGGAAAGGGGGCATGTTCTTACCTCGTGCCTTCCAGGCATCATCCACCAGGCCATCCAATGCAGTCTCCACCCCATAGCCTGCTCAAAAGCCAGTGTGAAATGGGTATAGATAATCTGTATCATTCAAAATTCTCTAGACCTGAGAGATCACCACCCACTTAATCACCACCCTTTCCCAACCATGGAAGATTGGAAATGGGTCTGTCATTAGCTAAGTTCTTTGCCACCCATCCTGCCATAGCATAGATCTTCAAATGTGATATGTTGGATTCACCCTGAGTCTTCCTCCACTTGCACTCTAGTCATCTACTTTGTCGCTTCAGCTCTTGTAGTTGTTCCCATTCAGAAATGAGACTTGCTGGGTGACTCTGGGCCAGTCACTTCTCTCTCAGCCTAACCTACTTCACAGAGTTGTTGTGAAAGAGAAACTCAAGTATGTAGTACACCGCTCTGGGCTCCTTGGAGGAAGGAGGAAGAGCGGGATATAAATGTAGTAGTAGTAGTAGTAGTAGTAGTAGTAGTAGTAGTAATAATAATAATAATAATAATAATAATAATATAATTGAAAGGCTGTGGCAGAAAAAGACCAAAATAATCCCAGTGGTAATTGGCGCCCTGGGTGCAGTTCCAACAGACCTTGAGGAGCACCTCAACACCATCGGGGCCACAGAAATCACCATCAGCCAATTACAAAAAGCAGCTTTACTGGGAACAGCCTATATTCTGCGACGATATCTATAACAACAGCAACAACATTGACAATAAAATTCTGGCATCCTAGGTCCTTGGGAAGGACTCGATGTCTGGATAAAACAAACCAGTCAGTAACACCTGTCTGACTGTGTAAACAAGAAATAATAATAAAATGTTCCAAATACCATGGGGCTGACTCTGAAGCAGGTTAGAGAGGAGTGATTGTGTCTACTGCTCTAGTGTAGCGGGTTCATTATTCCATGTTTGCACCAGAGCATTGGCACAATCACTAGCAGAGCCAACCCTAGACCCTTCCAAGGCTTCTTGGAATCCTACTGGATCCAATAACTTTCTTGGGTAGGCCAACCTAATCGGCCCTTCATCCCTGCAAAGGTGGGCTATGGTTACAAGTCCTATCTTAACCAGATGGTGATCCATCCATGACAACTGGGAGATGACAGGAGTTCCCACCCACAGAACACCACTCTGATCAGAGCAAAAGACCAAACTGAGTATGTGACCAGCATCATGCATGGGTCCAGGAACCAACTTGGATAGGCAACATGACCGCTATGAACTCCTGAGCTGCTCCTGACAACCTGGTCCCAAAATGAACATTGAAGTTCCCCACAAGCAACAACCTGGGCAACTCCAATGCCATCTCCACAACCCAGTCCATCAGATCAGTTAGGGACTCCATTGTGCAGCAGGGTGATTGGTACACCAGCAGAAGTCCCAGCCTTTGCCCCTAGACTTAGGTACACATATTGAATATAGGATAGAGATTCTGGTAAGGTAAATGGTATTCTTATTAGGGATGTGCATGAAATATTTTGTGCAGATCCCGGGGGTGGGAAGAGATACCTTTAAAAAGAGACAGGCAGGTCCACCTTCCCCTCCTGTGAGCTTCCTGTGGGGTGCCACCCCATCGCGGTGATGTTCTTTGGAAAGCTCCTCCATGAAAGCAGCAGCTTGTGCCCAACCATGGTGACAGGATGCTGCTCCCAGCAGCCCTTGCATGGCATCAGCATGCAAATGGCATTGATGCATGCATCAATGCCATTTGCAAGATGGGACCTGCCTGCCTCCTTTTAAAGGCACCCCTCGCCCTACACCAAAATGTTTCGGATTCAGGGAGGCACCAAAATGGTTTGAGCACATTCTTCATGCTTATAGACCACAGCCACACCACCTCCCCACTCACATTCTCTCACCTGCTCCACCCCAGAGTAACCCACCAGAAGAAGCTGGGACCAAACTGGACCACTAGCCTCTCCCAACCAGGTGTCTGTAATGCACACCAAGTTGGCTTCAGGTTTCCAAATTTTGTAATTGGTGTGCAGTCTGTATTCAATTGCAGATTTGACAGTGCTACCTGTAACACGGATTGTCTAAGGTGGCGTCATCATAGCAATGTGTTATATAGATGCTAGCTTCATAAACACAAAGTAATCTTATGCAGATTTAACTAAGGGTTTATTCAGAAACATTTTCTCTTTCTCTTTTCCCTCCCTTTTCCTTTCTGGCTTTAGCCCCCCACACTCTCGTCAGGATTCCCACTGGGACAGACTTCTCAACAACAAAGCATAACAGATTATTAGATATAATCCCTCCCCTTTATAACAACCAGAATTGAATGAATATAAAATTCAGTAATAGTTTTGAAGTCTTTTAGGTGGTCCCCTATCACATACACTTCTAATTCTGGAGTTCTCGGGCACAGGAGCTGTTAGTGATGGTTTTTTCTGGTACCGAGGGTTGTCTATCACTTTCACCAGCCTCCTTTGTGAGATCAAAACTGGAGGCTTAATCAAATTCCTCTCTAGTTTCTCTCTGGAGAGAAGACTCCCTTCCTTTTTTTATCATAGTATGCATGCTGGAAAGTCTCAAATGGTTCCATTTCTTTCCATCATCCAATACAGCAGAATCACCTTAGGTTTCGATAGATCTTTTTGGTCCAGAATATCGGGAACATCCCTTTCTCACTTGCAGGGATGTTCTCACTACCAGTTGCAAGGGAGTAACAGCAGGAGAGAGGGCATGCCCTCAACTTCTTCCAGGGGCATCTGGTGGGCCACTGTGTGAAACAGGATGCTGGACTAGAGTGGCCTTGGGCTCGATACAGCAGGGCTGTTCTTATGTTATGTTCATTTTATAAGGCAGCCATACTTGAACAAAATCCACCACCTGGAACATTCTCTGTTTAGCACCCCATTTCTGATCCACATACATTTTGTGTTTTTATTGCTTCTCCCTTACCCATTCATGAATCTCTGCATCCTCAGAGTGAGATGGCATGGAAAGCCCTAACAGTTGTTGCCAATGGGTAAGTTTTGTGGTAACTTTGCATCCTCTCAGAAGTTCAAAAGGTGATTTTCTTGTAGTGGGATGAGGAGTAGTGCACTAAGCAAATAGAGTTTCACAGATTCTCTTTCCAGGGTCGTTGTTGCAGAGTAGCCAGTTTTAAACTTTCCCTCACTAACTTATTCATTCTTTCCATTAAGTCATTCCATCGAGGATAGTACAAGGAAATAGTCTTGTGTTTTATCTCATGTTTATGCAATTTTTCCTTCACTTCAATGGAGGTGATCTGTGTCCCATTTTCAGTCACTAGTTCTTTAGGAAGACCTCTCGCAAACACTGCAGCCATGAACTAGATCACATTGTTTGTAGTAATGTTGTCAGCAAATGAAATTTCTGGCTGCCTGGAATAGTAATTCACCATCACAATAACAAATCTTTGTTTTGTGGGTTAATTATCAAAAGGCCCAGATCCAGAACATGTTTTCCCCAGGAACCATTGTGATACTCTACTGGTGTCAAGAGGGTGGTAAAGGTCTTCTGTGATTTGTCACATACAGCACAAGCGATACAGTTCCTGATTACCTTTTTCAATGTGTTTGTCCATACCTGGCTACCAAAAACTTTCTTCAAGCTGCCTTTTAGATGAGCTCATGCCCAGCTGACCTTAGTGGGCAATTTTGATCACTTTTGATTGCAAGGAGGTTGGCACTACCAAACGATCAGTCCTCAGCACCAGCTCATTCAGAAGAGACAGCTCACTTGCTGCGTGTATGTATGGCTGAAAGTGTTCAGGTACCTTGTGTGGCCATCCAATAGTTATGAAGGGTTTTAAGTTCAAAGACCTGGAAGATATTTCACCTGGAAATCAAAGTCCATAAGTCTGGAGATCCATTTGACTATTCTTGGGGTTGCTTGACTTGATCCCGAGTAGTAAATAAAGCAGATAAGGGTTTATAGTCTGACAGTTAAGTGAATTTTCTGCCCCACAAGTAAGTCATGAAGTGCCTCACTGCCCAGAAACATGCTAGAGCTTCTTTTTCAATAATAACAGAACACATCTTCTCTGATGCAGTAAGTACTCTGGAAGCAAAGGAAACTAACTTCCCTGTCCCCTTATTGCTGGGTACCCAAATATTCAGAAACATCAGTGTTTACAATAGTATGCCTGTTGGTGTCAAAAGAAGGGAGAGTAGGGCTTTCAGCAATGGCTGATTTGATCATCTAAAAACTAGCCTTGCCAGTTGCATCCCAGTTAAATGGTACATTAAAAAACAAAGATGCAATGGAGCAACATTTGAGGCAAACTGTCTAACAAATTTAGAGTAATTATCAGAGTCCTAAAAATGATCGAAGTGCATCCATGTTATGTGGCTCTGGCACTTCCCGAATAGCTTTTACCAAGTCTGTTTGGGGATGTACACCAGTCTGAGATAGTGTGTCCCAAATACGTCACCGGGTGCATGCAAAACTGACATTTCTATGCGAGACAGTAAGTCTCTGTTGTCGGAGTTTTCTTAAGACTTCTTTATCAGTTTAACATCATGCTCCTCAATGGTTTTGCCACACACTAAAATGTCATCCTAAAAGTGTCATCCGCAGTCCAAAAAATTGCCTGCGTCATTATTTGAAATATGGAAGCTGCAGAAGCTAATCCAAAGAGCAGGCTTCTGTATTGAAAAAGACTTTCTGGAATAACGAAGGTTGTGCATTTGAAGAACGTTTGAGTCCAAAGTTGTGAACACTGAGGCCAGTGTCATTTCACTGATATTGGGTAATGGATGACAATCCACTATAATGTTGGAAGGGTTTGGAAGGATTTAGACAACAGCCTAGATTTCAGGAGATTGGTTTTGGGGTGCCAAAAAGAGTGATTTGTCACAGTGAAAAGCATTTCCCACCCTCCTAGACATCTCTATAACTTTTTCCAAGTTAGGTTTCCACTCCAAGAGTAGTTTCCCATTTGGAGCAGTTTGTTTTTTGAAATAATCTGATCCATGATCATTTCATCAGTAAAGTTGGCAAAATCACAGTTTACACTTAAGGCACATAATGCTGTAACATACTGATCAATAGATTCACCAGGGAGTTTTTCACACATGGCTTCATGCTGCAGGGAAAATGTTGAGCGAAGCCACTTTGAATTACACTCATGACATTAAGGGAAGCAACCCCTCCCCTCTGCTCTCAGGTTTTATTTTGGTGCAGGTTCACATCACATACCTCTGTGTTTTCCTTCTAGCCAAGTGGAGGAGGGAAAGGGAGAGATTACTAAAGAGCTATATCTGCATTTCTAAAGAGAGTATCCCTCTTATGCTGTGATTCTACGGCAGTGCCTCTCCCTATTAGCTATGGCATTTTCAGAAAAATTGGTTTAAAACCAGCATTTTAAAAACCCGGAAATAAATCAAGAGAAGCTAGAATTCACAAGACAAAGCCCGATTTGTGTGTGGAGTGGGTCCAAGGATCTCGAAGGGACTTCGGGGTACATTTGGCTGGTGTGTGAAAGCACACATTCTCTTCTGAAGGAGATTCGGAGAAGAATCTCTGTCTGTAAAGCCTCCTGGCAACTGAGATCTGGAATAGAACTAGACAGGTTCACAGTGAAGAGCAGGTTCTCCTAAGTTGGACGGGGGACAAGGTGGTGGCGGTGGGGGAATCTGAGCCATTCTGCAGTGGGCATCCAGTGAACAATATTGTCCAGGATTGAGAAGGGAAAAGTACCTTCTAGGGTTGTACAGGTCAGGAAGCTGGAGAAACAATCAGCAGCAGTGATACTAGAAAGCAGTTCAGGAATGTAGGCCCAGTGATGCAATGAAATTAGGTTGCAAGAACATGCACAAGCTTTGCAGGCTCACACATTTAATTGATTCAAAATCTTGTTGCCAGATGTTTTATAGCTGCTTCCTCATAAACACAAAGTAATTTTGTGCAGATTTTATTCAGAAACAACTCTATTTTCTCCTCCTTTCCCTCCCCTTTCCTCTGACTCCACCCCCCATACTCTACAGGATCCCCAATGGGACAAACCTCTCAACAACAAAACATAAAAGATTACTAGATAGAATACAACAACATGCTCTCAAACTTTCCAGTGGTTCAAAGAACAAAAGTGTTGGAATGTTTGTAGCCCTGATTTTGTGAGAGAAGAAATTTTTTTATTTTAGCTGGGATTAAAACTTTATCCAGACTTTAGGTTCAAGAGTTACTTTGTAAAGCAGGCTAAGGACTGGGAAGTGCTCCTTGGAGGTAAGGAAGCTGAGAGCACAAATAAAAAGGTGTCTGAAAAGAAGGGTGCACTGCAAAGAGAAGCCTGAGGGTAGGGCAGATGAAGGAGAAGGAGGCTTGAAGAAATGCAGGAATTTGAGGAAAGGAAGGGCTAATGAAAGAAGGGCTTTGAAGAAACCTCACAGCCTTTAAGGTCAGGAGGGGCTGCATGCTATAGACGATGAAGCAGCAGACTGGGGCAACAGAGTTAAAGGAAGTGTGACAATGTAGGCATTTGGCTGAAAAACAATGACCTGAGTAAACAAATGCCAAATGCTATCAAAGTGCTTCTCAAGCTTTCTGCCTTCAGGGAACTCTTTCCACATTGACCTGTCTGCCAAAGAACTCCTGAGTTTTTGCTGTTTAACTTTGTGTATTGCAGAGGGTTTGGGAATGTATTCCAGGGAGAACAGGCCGGTTCCCTTCTCCCTGAAAACTGATTTTCCAAGTGGAAGGAATTCTTTTGTATAGACATATGAGCCCCCACAGTTTGAAGTGCTATATGCTAGACACAGATTCACCGTCTCATTGATAACCAGACCATAGTTTTTCCAGTATGGCAATTTGGCTACCCCCAGCAGAAGCAGGATCAGCTCTGTGCACCGGCCAGGAGAGGTGCCCACCACCAGGCATCACCAAAAGAACTGAAGCAGTAACAGAGAGAAGAGGAAATGGACAGGGCAGGGAATAAGCGCTTGTTCTTCTGCCCTCTCTCTCCACTCAAGTGCCAGCTTCCCAACTTGATCCATGTAGTTGCTGGGAAATATATGAATAAGGACCTTGCATGTTTGCAGCACTGGTTAAATGGAGCGCAAGGTAAAATAATAGTCTGTGAAAAGAAGAGCCAGGATAAGTAACCCATGTTGAATTCAGTATGGTTCAAATTAAATATTGCCAAGTTCTCAAACAGTAGGCCCCAAACAAAAGCTGATCACGAAAGCTAAGCACCATTGGGAGATGTAGAATTCTCTCTCTCTCTCTCTCTGCTCTCTTTCACACTCACACACACACTCACACACACACTTTGAGTTTTCTTGTTCTTTTGAATGCCAGTAAGATTCCTGATTTTGTCTGAACGTAGGTTTGGGTGGTTTATATATGATAAAGAGCTTATTACACAGTGATTCCTGTACATTTAGGTCAGCTGTGGCAATCAATCAATGGACACTTTGCCTTTGGCAGCACATGTTTCCATAAAAAAAAAATTTCCCTGGCAGGCCTCTGTTAGTTAGTAATGACAGAGTAACCTCTGTGTCAAGTAATATACTTGATAAATTTTGCATGTGCTGTTGACTGACAGAAGCTCTGGCTTCCTGTCTAAGCAGTACATACAAGCTTCAAAGAGCACAGAAACCCCTTTCTTCTCCCCAAGTGAAAAGCCCTAAAAATAAGGTTCTAGTTGAGTCGAGCGGGAAAACCGTGCTTGCAGGTAATGTTTAGATGTTCATAAGTCTAAAACTTACTCATTCCCCCTTTTCCCCCTTTCATGCCATTTGCCTGTCACTTGTAATCAGTTTACAACTCGGTTGGGGTTCTGATGTGGTACTTACCGTGTTCAATTATGTGAAATAACTGTCTGATTGAATGATCCTGCAGCTGAACTGGTATAAATCTAATTCACACACTCCCACTGACCAATGAGTCTCTATCTTTCGAAATTGGGAAGGATGGAGCAGCAGTAGCCCTTTGTTTAGTCTGCATGGATATGGTAATTGTGTGCAGCTGGGGCTTCTGCTTCCCTTGTTTTGCTTTGATTTGTTTTTAAGGTAATACCACAGTTGTAGGGATTCTGCAGCCCCTTTGGGATTTTTTAAAAAGACGAATGGATGCAGGGCAGCACTTTAAAATCTTAGCCAATTAAGGGGGACGCATTCTTGCACTCTGTTCACTGTACATTTTACCTTTTTCATATGCAGGGCTGAGTACATCTTGCAATTCAATAAGAGCACCAGAAAGGAAAGAATGCGCTATTTGGTGCAAAATCTATCTTCCTTGCCTGTATTTTAAAAACAAAAAAAGTTTTGATTCCTTATGACTGCATAAATACTTCAATGTCTGCTGAACATTCAGAAGCCAGAGGCATGACAAATTCCCAGTAACCTTAAGCGCTCTGTATAGCTTCTCCATAACTAGAAAATACAGAATAAATCATGCAAAGTGTAAAAAATGCAGTATAAATTAAGTAAGCAAGAGAAACACATATATCTACCTGATATGAATAATTATTCAAGCCACAGAATTCAGCTGTTTTTGGTGCAGAATTTGGGTTGGTTGCTGCATATGCTGACAATACATTTTGTTGATTTATTTATGTACCCATAACAGGTAGTGATTATTACATAGCATAAAAAGCACCCTGTGATATTTATCCTTATAGCCAGCTGGAGAGCTATTTATTGTTCCCATTTGCAAAAGAAGAGAGAACCACATCAATACAATCACTCAAAGCTAACTTAGGAGATCAATTTAAGTCTCCTAGATTCAAGACCAACTCTATTTACTAAATGCTGCTAACAGTTTGATCCAAATTATGAGTATTCAGAAGTATCACTTAAATTGGTGGGAGTTATTAACATAGGAACATAGGAAACTACCATATACTGAATCAGACCATTGGTCCATCTAGCTCAGTATAGTCTACACAGACTGGCAGCACCTTCTCCAAGGTTGCAGGCAGGAATCTCTCTCAGCCCTATCTTGGAGAAGCCATGGAGGGAACTTGGAACCTTCTGCTCTTCCCAGAATGGCTCCATCCCCTAAGGGGAATATCTTAGTGCTCATACATCAAGCCTCTCATTCATATTCAACCAGGGCGGACCCTGCTTAGCTAAGGGGACAAGTCATGTTTGTTACACAAGACCAGCTCACCTCTCCTGAGCAAATGGGTGCAGATGGCCTTCAGTGCTACAATCTACACTTGGAGTAAGTCTCATTGAACTAAACATCCATGGGGTAGCAAGGATGTGTCAATTGCACATCTGCCTATAGAGGCCATATGAGGACCATGGTAGGTCCAGCATGTTTGACTTCTGACTGTCAGCTCTTCCTTTCCTTAGGACACTTCCGGTACTAAAGGACCAAAGCAAAGAGCAGCATGTTGCCTTGAGGTCATGGCCTAATGTGGTGGCGCACAAAGCACTCAACACAAAATCTCTCAAAAATGTTGACTGTACACTAGTTTATAAAAACCTCACTACTAGAGATGCATGTATTTAAACTATTTATATCCCACTTTTCAGATGGTAACTGCAGAAGGCAGTTCACATTTTCAAACTAAGAACACACACAATAAGATGAGTACATTAGCAACAAAACATAGCCAGAACAAATTATAACAAAAAGCTTTTCAGATTTATTTATTTATTGGGGGGGGAGCCTGTTTCAAAGCACTGGAGGTGGGGTTCTTTCTTGGGACCCATCTGTCTCAGGACCACTTTGTACAACTAACAGAGTTGTGCTAAAACTTTTCAGGCTGCAGGTGGGGGCTTTAAAGCACGCCCCCGTGTCTTAAAGCCCCTACACACTTAAAATTAGGGGCTAGTTCAAATGCTATCCTCTGACTGGCCAGCCAATTGCAGGAGGAGGAGCATGTGCACACATTTCTCTTCCCAGTGTGTCATTCTGCCCCACATGGCATAGTACTTAAGTATTTAATTGTACAGTTAGGAACGGTTCAGACGGTCTTCCCCACATGCCTATGTGGGGACAGAACAGTGCATTGGGTGGGTGAGGTGAAGTGGGAAGCTGGTTAGATGCTCTCTCTGAACGAGCCCTAGTAAGTCAAAAGAACTACCTTTCTCCTTTATAGGCTATTTTTATGATGAAAACTGAGGAGCATTCAGATGTATAATGCTCCTGCCTCCACACACAATCAAACCTGCTGCCTGAAAAGCTTTAACACTTGACTCTGGTGACTGTAAACCACAAATGCCAGGTCATCAATACTACTGAGGCCCATTCACATGTTATGTTCAACATGCGTACAAGTCTACAGTGTACACAGATACAGATCTGTACACAGGTACAGTCATTCACATTGTTCAACACAAGTACAAGTACACTTCCTCCATGCACCATGCATCTGAAGTGCCTGTAAAACAAACACAGGCACAATCATTCACACAAACACATGTACAAGTGTACAGACATCTGTATACTCATACAGCATAATGTCTGAATCGGACTCATGTTGTGTGCTGAAATGTTCATTTTATCATAATATCTGATGATAGGAGTGCAAAAAGACCTCTCATTTGATCTCTTTGCACTCCTGTGACCAGATTTTGGCTGAGACAATGCTCAACCCATTCACCACAGTGGGAAAACTGCAGTAGTGCTGCTTACACACCCATTCATTCAGAACAGTTACACACCCACTCATTCAGACTTAGAAGTCCATAGCAGTCCTGGAGCGGAGCATTACGGACAGTAAGATGCATATCATGTCGGCCATTATATTTAGTTAAAGTTCTGTGTATTGTTGTCAATGCATTGCTTATGTCAGTCAAGGATGAGAATGAGACTGAAATTTTTTGTGTACTACAGAATACCAAGAAGTCAGCCACCCAACAGGATTCCAAATCTGTTGCTTGTCCCAACTTACCTCGCAGCCATAACAAGAGAGTTCTCCTGTCTGCTTGAACCTACTTGCTCTCCCAGAACTACCTTCCACTGGGCAAAATTTAACCAAACATCATTAACTGGTAGTGGAGTCACAAAGACTGTAACTGCCATTTTAGAGCGTATACTCGCACAACACAAATGGCCTGATTCAAGTTTATTTCAAAAGGAACTGAAGCCACACTTATCAACAGATGTCATTTATGGTGCATCCATCAAAATGATGGTGTTTATGGAACAAGAAATTTAAAACCAACATTTGTGTTGGAGCACTAACAGAAAATGGCTTCCCTACACCAGCAGCCGAGCTCGGTGCATCAGAAAACAGCATGCTCAAGCCTAACCAAAGCCATATAATCACATGTTTAAAGACCCTCACGGTAAAGAGATGACAATTGTTGCTTCTGAAACAGCTAATTTGCTATTCATATAAACATGTCCCAACACAAAGTATGAATTCCTTGTAACCTCAAAAGCCAAATTCTTTCTGAACGATGGCTGAAAAGCTTGGCAACATGTTTTTGAAAACCTCTGTTCTCACTTCTTTTACTCTTATGCAACTGAAATTGAACTAATGCTATTATGAATACTGATAAATACGGTTATGATCAACTGTTCCTTGTATTAAAGACCATATTTAATCCATAGCTCCACGGAATTTAAGGAGTCCCCCCTTATTTCATAACATTCTTTCTCCTCCAAGTAACAGATTAAAAATAAAACAATGAAAATATATCCTTCTCGCCAGATATCACAGAAAATTCTGATGCAGATAAGAGAAAGGGCTAGTATTCTCTTCTACTGGGCTGAAAAGCCATATCCAGACTGAGGGTCAGTTCTCCAAAAACCCTCCACTGGGCCCAGCATTCCCTGGTTTTTTTCCTGATTTCTTGCCAGCCCCCTACCTAACACCATGGGGTCAGCTTTTATTCAATGGACTCCACAGTTCAGGTTGACCTGGGGCCTACCAGCTCTTCTTTCAATAGCAGTGCTGGCTGATGATACAGCACCCAGCATATGTGATGTTGGAGGAGCACATATGAGGCCTGCAAAGAAGCACAACTGCCTTAGACCGTGCTAGGGTTCCTAGTGAGTTACTAGACTGCTGCTTCTGATAAGCATCTCTCACACACCTGTTCCTGTAATTTAGGTGAGTGACTTAGAGGCTAAGAAGTTCTAAATTATTCAATTGTAATTCGAACAATTGTAAATCAATAACTGTGCTACCGTCTGTAATGGCAGGATGTATAAAAGGAAAATTTGATGTTTAAAGATGGGGCATATATGGGAACAAACTGAGCAGACAGCTGGTGCTTTTTGTGAGGTGTTTTTCTTGCAGCTGTTGCTGCCGCCAAAGAGTCAAGCCATTTTCCCTGCTGCCAAAAAGATAAGCCAGTTTTGATATAGTACAGAGAAGGAAATCTGCTAGCAAAGTACTAGCTACACATACAATTATCTCTCATATGTACATAGTTCCTCCACAGATTAAAATATAATTTAACATATAAAATAAAAAAACATGTTACCCAGATGAATGATTTGTTAATGCAAAGTTATTAGTTTATAGGAAATAGTCATGTTATATTTTTATGAATGTTCCTGATGGAAAGTCATAGAATTTGTAATAGTGGCTCACGTCCTGAATTGGGAAATCAATTCCTTCACACTCAAGCTAAGCTAGATTCTTATTTAAAGTCTGTGGAGGAGGGAGGAGGTTTGTTCCTCCAATCAGCTCCAAATAAGCCAAGATCCTACTACCCACCATTTCCTTGCCAAATACAAGCACATATGGTATCTTCAATGGAATGTTTATTAATTTTTTAAAAAATAAAAATTTTGAAGCAACTCTGTGAAAGCATTTTCAAATTCTCATGCACTGTCTTTTGGGAGTATATTATAAGCTATTCCTCACTTTAAAATAAATTAGGGCTGCAGTAATGTTATGTTTTTTTAAAGCAGGATGAAAGATTAATCAAACCCAAAATACTGAACAGCCTAAATATGCAGAGAGTGCAGAAACAAAACAAAACACCTACTGGCACATACATTTAATGTTGTATAATCCTCACCCAATCGATGTGGGTTTTAACATATCTCCATGAGTTTAAATAGGAAAACATCTTAAAGCTCAGCCCTTGGGAAACCCAAGCCTGATTAGTTTTCCCTTTTTACTACAGCCTGCAGAGTGTAAAACACAGCACATCAGAATTGAATTTGTCATCTCCAGACCTCACAGGAATTTTAGGAACTAAATAGTTAGGAAGCCATCCTGGTCCTTTTCGTTGCTTTAATCATAGTCGAAGTTTCAATTTAAACATTCAGGAAATCTCCCTTATTTAAAGCAATCAACTCACTGCTGAGAGGGGTCTGGCTTTACTGTGTTTAATTTCTTGGCATCAGGCAGAAGTTGATTGGTTGCAGCTAGTGCATGAAAAGGCCCTCCTCTCCTCCACAAATAACATTTAAAAATTCCTGAGCATTGCTGCATCATTCATATTCAGCCCCGCATGGACTTGCACACTGGCAAATCAGCAAGATAGTAACTCAAAACCCCAACTGGAAAATAGAAATAATACCAAAAAGTTGAAGTAAAGCCTGACGGTCAAACAGCTCTTAAAGCTGCAAGTCTTTCGGCTGTAAAAATATGATTGAACTCCACCACGGTAAACGTTTTACCCTGTTTGACAAAATGTGTTCCACTGAGCCACAAAGGCTCCCTTCCATGCTCTAGCCAAAGACAAGAACTCATCAGACCATTCGATATGACATAAGATCAGTCATACAAGGCGGCAAGCTGGAGACAGGTTAATTGGCAAGTGACAGAGTTCAGTTTTTTCCAATGTTCATTTTTTATGAAATATTTTAGGGATTCTAAATACAAACGTTTCTCAAGATCTGGAATCTCCCTGCTGTGGAAAAAGTACCTATCAAATTACGTTATGCCAAAAGAGAGCAAGACAAGTGTATTTCTTTTGAGACATGATATATTTTCCTACAATTTGCTGAGGAATACAGCATTGCTCTCTGGCTTCTATCCAAATTTGCATATACTTGTTAGGATATGTATATGTACTTAAAGGGCACAATCCAACCAAAGTTAAGCACTTTGGGATCCCTATTGGTCTCAAAAGAAAAGTTAAACTGGGTCTATCTCTATCCATTCAGTGGGACTTCAGTCTAATTTTGACTGGATCATGCCCATGCTATATTTGTAAACACTACTGGGCATGATCCAGCCAGCATTAAGCACATTTGGGGTCAGGTTTATTGAGTCAATAATAAACCTCAACCTAACCCAAGCAAGACAGAGGTGCTCATTGTGGGGGATTGGAATTTAAGGGATGAGTTAGATCTTCCTGTGCTGGATGGGGTTACACTCCCCCATAAGGAACAGACACACAGCTTGAGAGTGCTCTTGGATCCAGGCCTCACCATGGTATCTCAGGTGGAGGCTATGGCCAGGAGCGCTTTCTATCAGCTTCGGCTGATTTGACAGCTGTGTCCATTCCTTGAAGAGAATGATCTCAAAACAGTGGTGCATCACCTGGTAGCTTCCAGGCTCGACTCGGCTGAGTGGAAACTCTCCCACATGCAGACCCTGAGGAATAGAGGTGTGCATGAACAGTTTGGCGCTGAACTGGTTCTCCTTAAACTAGGCTGGTTCAGAGGTTAGATCACGGACCAAACCAGGGGTGCTTCAGTCTGTGATGAAACCAAACCAAGCCCGGTTCAGGCAGACTGGTTTGGTGCCAAACGGGCGGCTGGAGGGGCAGCAAGAGAGGTACTTAAAAGGTCTGCTTGCCCGCCAAGTGCACTGTCCACCCTGCCACTTGCCCCCCCCCCCCCGGTGCAGCCCTTAGCTAAAGCACACGTGATCCTCCATCCTTTACCAAGCTACCCGCTCAACAGCAGCTTGGTTCCAGCCTCCACACGTGCATATGTGCAGAGGCTGGAACTAAGCCACTGCCATGCCAGTGGCTTGGTAAAGGAGGGAGGATTACAAGCACCTTAGCTATCAGCTGCACCACAGGGGCAAACAGCAGCATGAGCAATACGCTTGGTGGATAAGCAGACCCTTTATGTACCTCTCTCGCTGCCCCCCATTCCTTCACAGGAGCCAGGGTTCCCCACACCTGTACTTGTAAAGGGGAATCCTCACAAGTATTAGCCACTGAACTGGTTCGGCAGCACACTGTTCAGCTCAAATTTGATTCAAATCGAGCCAAACTGCAATTTTTGGTTCATGCACACCCCTACTGAGGACTTCTCCATAGTTTGGGCCCTTTCCCGCTCTTATGCAGAAGGAGGGAAAGACCTCAAAATGAGCTTCTTCAGATGGTGATTTACCATGGCTTCACTTTAGGAGAGTGGGCGTGTCTTCACATATCGCACAGATTTACCCTGAAGTCCGAGCGATGTTCCAGATGTTTCAAAGAGCACTTTACACATGATTTGGGTTTTCCTCTTCATGTTGGAACCTAGCCTGACTTATGGTCAGGTTAAAAAAATCCTCTTTTTGCGTCGGCATATCCGTTATGCCCCGAACTCGCAGTAAAGCCTCACAGTAAACCCGCGGTGCCTCCGGGTGAGTGGTTTCACCTTGAGCAATTTCAGAATATTTTGGGGTGCTAGTGGGATTACAGGGGTGGGATGAACCTTGACTAATTTCGGAGGGCTCACTACATTTTTGAGGTCTTGTGGGGGTGGCTTTTAGTGCACCCCCCAAAAAAACCCTGATGACTCCCCATTTTCACAGCAATAGGAGTAAGAAAAATGGCAGGTAGGCCTGAGAGATCAGCTCTATGAAACTAGTTGCACATACTTTCAAGGTAGGCTTGTTCAGACTGCAACTCCTCATTTAGCATAGCAAACTACTTTTTGAGTCTGGAGGGAGTTTAAAAACCAAACCAAACAGTTGATGATATTGCATTGGTGGGAGAGCTGGTCTTGTGCCACCAAGGATGACTTGTCCCCTTTGCTAAGCAGGGTCCATCCTGGTTTGCCTTTGAATGGGAGACGTGTGAGCACTGTAAGATATTCCCCTCAGGGGATGGAGCCACTCTGGGAAGAGCACCTACATGGTTGCATGCAGAGGGATCCAAGTTCCCTCCCTGGCATCTCCAGATGGCGCTGGGGAAGACTCCTTCCTGTAACCTTGGAGAAGCCACTGCCAGTCTGATCTAGATGGACCAATGGCCTGACTCGGTAGATGTTCCTGTGTTGAGTAGAATAAAGTCTCTGATATGAAGAGAGGCCCAAAAGGCATGTGTAAGATGTGTGAGCACTGTAAGATATTCCCTCGGGGGATGGGGCTGCTTTGGGAAGAGCACCTGTATTCTTGCATGCAGAAGGTTCCAAGTTCCCTCCCTGGCAACTCCAAGGCTGAGTGGCCAGATTTGGCTTTTCTAAAGCCAAATTCTGGTTTATGGCCCATTTGACCCACGAGTATACCCCTTAGGTTCTGGCAACGACTCCAGCCTGCAGCCTTGAAGAAGATGCTGTCAGTCTGTGCAGACAATGTTGAGCTAGACGCTTGGTATAAGGCAGCTTCCTATGAAGCTATAAAGAACCTATGTTCCTATTATTATGGCCGTAACAGGTAGGCAGGGTGCCCATACTTGCCATCCTGTGGCACATTCACCACCTGAGGCTATAATCTCATAGTAGAGCTCTATTGTCCAAATGTATGATTAGCTGATACACTGACTTCTCAATCAATTCCGTTGATACGTTGACAATATTGAGCTAGATGGATCAGTGGTCTGACTTGGGATATGGCAGCTTTCTGTTTTCCATAGGGATCTGCTGTAGATAGAAATCAAAATGGCATGCCCAAGCCCTTAGACATGCCCGAACTTCCCCTGGAGTTCGGATCTGGATCTGGATTATATTTTTCCATTCTAATGTTTCTATTGTATATTATTATGTTTCTTAATCATATCTCCTTCACTTCTATTTGCTTTAACTTCTCTTTGAGATGCTTGAAGAAACATGATTTTAAATATACGAACAAAACTTCTCTTTGAGATGCTTGAAGAAACATGATTTTAAATATACGAATAAACAATGTGAAGCTATCAAAGTCTGCCTATTATTTCCTGTATCCTTTTCAGCTTCTCTGGCCTGCTATATATACTTGTGGTCTGGCAAAGGCTTCATGCTAGGAAAAGTGTAATGAATGTCAGGGATTATTTTAGTTTGAGATCTGCTCCATATTTTGCTCCTTACACTCGTATGTGTCAGCAAGCATGCATATGCTTGCTCAGCTCGTTTCTCGCCTGCCATCCTCTGTGCTCACTTGGCAGTTGTACTCACAAGGAGTGGTCAAAAGCTAGAAAAGCACGCCGCTGTGGCTCACCATGTTTGCTAGACAAGGGAAAAACATATCTTTGTTTGGATTTTGTTGTCCTTTCTTCCCCTTTACATTTAGCTAGTCTGGGAGAACTTTTTTTCCAGCCACTCTCTCACCCACTATAATTTTTCGTTTAATTCAGGATATGTGGTAGAGATAGTAATCCTAAGCAAACCAGAGCACTAATAAGAACACATAGTTGAGTCTGGTCAACAGTAAATATATAACTCCTTACATCACAACTGTTAGGGTTTGGGGGGTTTTGGGGTTTGGGGTTTTTTTTTTCTTAGCACAGACATGGTTAGTAGGCATACAGAAAACATTTGTTGTGAAAATAAGTATTTTTAAGTGATCTCTGTGGGGTGTTCTTTTTTTCCTTTTTAAAAAATTCCCATTCAGCTAGACATTTTTGTGGGGGGTTGTGGTACTGACTAGAGAGGGAAGAGGGCATATATGGGAAACAGGGTGATTCTCTAGACAAACCTGAGGAAGTATTTAAAGACACACTCCTAAGGAGGGGGCTTATGTTAACTTGTGCCTAGTAAACCCAGGTTGCTGTGTTTCAAACTTCAGGAAATGACACCAATCATCCCAGTCCAAAGCGGCTTCTGTGCCCGCAGCCTCATTCTCTCTAAGAAGGAGGGCAGTTCTGCTCACATGTCTATAAGTATGTGTGGAACTATCCCCTCCATTGATTAAAGGAGTCTGGGGATGGGGCCAAAGCTCAGTGATAATGCACATGCTTTGCATGCAGAGGTCCTAGGCTCAATCTGTAGCATCTCCAGGGAAGTTCCTGGAGAACGCTGCCCATCAGAGGCCCACATACAGCACAGTCCAGTGGTCAGTTTCCACACCATATACACTACTGCAGGCATTTTAAAAAATCACATCGTTGTGCAAGAGCACTTCCCCACAAATTCATAAAAGTGTGTAAACATAGTTGCATGACTAGCATCTGATTAAGGTAGGACTTGCAAGCACAACCCACCTCTGCAGGGCTGAAGAACCTATTAGGCTGGTGCACCCGAGAATGTTATTGGATCCAATAGGATTCCAAGAAGCTTTGGAAGGGTTTAGAGTTATACAAAAGAAAACTCAGAGCAGAGAGGGTAGGGGCTGCTTCCCTAATGCTGGGAGTCTAGTTTGAAGTGGCTTCACTGGCCTGAGAGTCTGAGAGAGGGAAACCCTGTCTGTCAAGGCTCCTGGAGAGATCCGGTTGCAGTTGCCACCAGCTCGTTTGGTGGCAGCTTGGGACTGGGCCTTTTCTGTGGCTGCCCCAGGGCTTTGAATATGTTCAACATAACATAACACCTGTCAACATAAGAGCATCTCCTTCTTTGTTTGCTTTTAGGAAGATGCTTGAGACACACCTGTTTTCTCAGGCTTTTAACTGATATGAATTTTAAACTGTTTAATTTGTTTTTGTCGCATGAGAGTGTTTTAACTTTTAACTGTTTTTACTCTTTTTACTCTGTTTCATATTTGTTGTATTTTAAATTGTGTACACTATCTAGAGATGCACATAGCAGGCAGTATAGAAATACGATAGATAGATGACACTATTATTGCCAATGGCTGTAGTGTTATGCAACTGAATTTGTACAGCTGTTCGCAGTTGTGGAACAGCACTCCTGTGCAAGTGCACTGATTACCATTTTAAAAATGCCTACAACAGTGCAGGCGACGCAGAAACCACTTGCAGGATACTGTGTGGTATGTGGGTGGGCCACTGCAAGCCATCTGGGCTAGGTAGACAATGATCTGACTCAGCAGAAGGCAGCTTCATACAAAGCTCTGTATGTACTTTGGACTTCTCATGTATGCAATGAAATGCTAGATTAGGGTGGAATATCCATTTACATTTGATAGTTTTGTTTCCAGGAACAGACATCTCTGTAGCAGCACTAGAAGTAACATTGTGAAATAATTTGCTCTTACTGATTATGTTTATTATTATGGGATGTTACATAAAGGTAAAGTATGCAGTCAAGTCGGTGTCGAGTCGGTATCAGCTCCTGGCGACCACAGAGCCCTGTGCAGGAGCGGAGCCACCATTGGGTGCATGGGTTCACAGACCCTCGTGTATGACGTCAGACTCTGGGGATGTTATTTCGCTCCCAAACGGGGCCGTGTAGACCCGTCTGGGACCAAAATCAGCCTGCGCTGCATTGGCAGTGTGGTCGGAGTGACTCTCCCTGCCTTTAAAGGCAGGGAGATCCGCTTCTGGCCTTGCTTCTGGCCTTGGCCAGGGGCACACGGCCCATTTGGGAGGGAGACCACACCCCCGCATCTGACATCCTGTCCTCATCTCTGACGTCTGCTCCTGGCCTTGCTGCCAGTGCAGCGGGGCCGATTTGGGCCCGCACAGCCTTGTTTGGGAGGGAGACCACACACCCACATCTGACATCAGATGCAGGGGAGTGGCTAGCCGGCCCCCTGCATCTGATGTCGGACGTGGGGGATGGGGCCAGGGGGCTGTGGTAGCAGCCAAACCGCCAGCCTCCTTACACTCCTGGCCCTGTGTTTGTCTTTGGTAGAATACAGGAGGGGTTTACCATTGCCATCTCCCGTGCAGTATGTGATGATGACTTTCGGCACCTTCCTATATCTCTGCTGCCCGATATAGGTGTTTCCTAAACCAGCAGGGATTCGAACTGGCAACCTCTGGCTTGCTAGTCATCATTTCCCCGCTGCACCATTAGGTGGCTACATATTGTATAGCTACTTATTAATACTCTCCACTTTTAAAAACTTTAAACAGGAAGCCATTGGCTCAGTTATGGGATAGAATACAATGATACAGTAGAAGGCTATTGAAAAAACATTCTGGTTACAGCTAGTCAATAGCAATATATAGGCTATTAAAGATTTCCTTTGTAGAGTTGCCAACCAGAATGGTATGCAATACAAAGCCAACCGTTCTGGATAGACAAATGTCCTGATTGTAAAGTGTAGTGAGGAGGACATTTTGCACTTGTGCTTCTCAGAAAGTAGATCTGCTACACAGCGAGCTGTTTTGAGATGAGGGGAACTTCAGAAGCGGTTCATGATACTGTATGGGATTCAGTGTTCAAAGAAATGAAAACCAGAGCAATAGTCTTTAGGTACAAATGTTAAACACTTTATTTCATGGCTAGTCAAAACCACTCTGTGTCTCCCCCAATCTGACTGAATGCCAGGAAAATGGTTTGGGTTCTGAGGTTCAGGGCAGCCGTTTTCGTGTACTCAGAGGAAATCTCTGACTGGACTGCAACCCAAAACTCATTACGTTTTCTCTAATGTGGCAAATACAACTTGGAGGAGGGCGGGTTACATTGGGAAAACAGTGGTGGGAGGGTAAAGGGTTAGCTCACTCCCCCACCAGGGCTGCAGTCTCAGTCCAGTTTGTCTTGCTCTGTGACTGCCTTTTTTAAAAAGGTCACAAAGACAGTAGATCCAATAATAGATGTCCAACATTTCATCTGGTTTGGCCTAACTTGGAAGCAATTTCCATTTATTTCAATGAACCTTACTTACACACATGTAAGCTACCAAAAGATACCAGAACTCTGCATTTCAGCATTTCTGTTAAATTATTATCATAATTCTAGTACTGGAACACTTGAATCATTTTTTTTTTAAAAAAATAACAGCAATAAATTTATTTGTTGGCTACCCCATAACATTTTCTGGGTGGCTCATAAAAAACATTAAAGCAACAAGTAAAGCATACAATTAAACCATATAAAAGAAAAGATTACAATAAAATGCAAAAACCATTTTAAAACAATTTTTAAAACCTATTTTAAAAGGCCTAAGTGAACAGAAAAGTAGACCTGGCATCTATAAGATCATCTTCTATATGATCCCCACCACACATTGAGGTCATTTGGAGAGGTCCGTCTCTGGTTACCACCAGCACACCTGGTGGCGACTCAGAATTGGGCCTTCTCTGTAGCTGCTCCTGGGCTGTGGAATGTATTTATGGCAGAAATTCATAGTTTGGTCTCCTTGCTGGCCTTCAAGAGAACCCTAAAAACTTATTTGTTTGGTCTGGCCTTCCAAGTTTTTAAAATTGTTCTTAAATGTTTTGACTGGTTTTTAATGGGCTTAAACTGTTTTAAAATTTGTTTTATATTGTTTTAAGCCACTTGTTTTAATGGTTGTTTGTTTGTTTGTTTGTTTTGTTGTGGTACACTGACCAGAGTCTTTGGATGGGGCGATATAGAAATGTAATAAATAATAAATAAAAGGACATAGTGATGATCCCAGGAGAGCCTCACTGGGGAGGCTATTCCAGAAACAGGGTATCTCCACAAAAAAGGCCTCCTCCCTAGTGGACATCTGCCTTTCCTCATTTGGCGTGGCAAGGGTACTTGGAGCAGGGCCTCTGAAGCGGATTTCAAAGTCACAATATACGTTAAGAACGAAGCAAACTATTCATGTGATGAAATGAGATTTGCCATAAACTTGATATCTTAAGATGCTGCTTGGCATTGATGGTGTTAAACAAAATATAATGGTGCACGTGGTCACTTTGACAACAAGACATCATTGCTTCAAGAGCACAAGACTGCTACTTTTAAAAATTTAAGGATGCATTTTAAATGCAAATATAAATTGGAATATACATTTAAAAAGAACAAGTGGAAATATTTCTTGTGGGGGGAAACTAACAAAGTTGCAAAGATGGAGGAATTTGGCAGCTTGAGTTTCAAATATCGCAGACATTTAAGCCCACTGTGTTGGAAAAGTAAACTTTTGTCTTCTGAAGCAGTTAGATTTTTGATTTTTTTTTTTGGCAGCATAATTGGCTAAAACACCGTTGCTGTTGAATTTCTGACAGCTGGTCAACATGCCAAGGTTCATGTAACCCCAATGTCTTTGTGGTGTTTACAGGTCTTATGTGATCTTAACATTCACTCCTTATAAACAACAACAAACAGCAACAACAACAACCCTGTGGTGTGTGCAGAGGAGAACAGTTTGAGGGAAAGATATCCTGCCCTGCTGGAAACAGTGGCTTCACTAGCTGTACTGATTACATGATATAGCTGAAACAACAGAACACCAAGTTTATGCAACATTCTTGTTTATTTTTATTTACAAAATACAAAAAGTTCACAACACATTTTAGTAGTACAATAATGAAAATATAGTATATGGATAAATAATTTTCATTAAAGTTCATATTCCAATAGTTAAATAAAATCAAATTCCTAACAAATTGGTCTGGGATAGATATATTCAAGATTCATTATTACCAAACAAAGAGTGTAATATAACTAACAACTTTATTTATTGGATGCCCCATAATAATTGTTCTCTGGGTGACTTACAAAGAAAAATGTTTTAGGCCACTGAAAAGGTTTTTAAGAAGAGGTAATACAAAATGTAGCCGCTTTTAACAAACAAGTGAACAGTTTTAAATAATCTGAGTACTATATCCTTTGAATACACAACTTTAGATCAGTTAGGGACAAAATAACCAGTTGTGCATTATTATTTTCAAGATTTCCATCCAGAAAAATGCTAATAGGTGAGCAAGCCAATTTTTTTAAAGTATAATATTTGTTTTAATCTTCTGGAGTATCCAGCATTGATTACAGAATATTTTATATATCGGCCAAGCAGAAAGATGTAAATATTAACAACATTGCAATTTCACATAATTCCCCTTTACCTAAAGCCCTATTGAGACATTGCATTTTACATACATGTTGATGGAGCTACACTGGCTGCCAATAGGTTTCTGGGAAAAATACAAAGTGCTAGTGATAACTTACAAAGCCCTAAATGGCTTAGGCCCTGGGTATTTAAGAGAGTGTCTTCTTCGCTATGAGCCCCACCGCCCATTGAGGTCACTTGAGGAGGTCCGTCTCCAGTTGCCGCCAACTCGCTTGGTGGCTACACAGAGACGGGCCTTCTCGGCTGCTGCCCCGAGATTGTGGAATGCGCTCCCTGCTGGGATACGTGCCTCCCCAACTCTGGCAGTTTTTTTAAAACTTCTGAAAACATATCTCTTCAACCAGGCTTTCTCAGCTTTTTAAAACCTGTTTTTAAATTGTTCTGATTATTTAATTGCTGTTTTACGATGTTTTTAATTGTTAATCATTGTGTTATGCTTTGATAATTTTTCTTTTAATTATTAACTTATTTTAATTGAGTTTTAATGTAAACTGCCCTGAGCCTTTTGGAAGGGCGGTATAAAAGTTTTTAAAATAAATAAATAAATACCATACGTACAGATATCTTGCATCATGTCAGCCAACGCATGAATAGCTGTACATGCATATAGTATATATGTGCCTACACTGCACACACATACATGCATGAACAGAACGTGTGAATAGGATTTAAATTTCTGGCCATGTTGCCTCAAAGCCAAAACCATTCTTTCCTTTCAAGATGCTCCTCTAGATTCCACCCCCCCCCCCCACTCCTCCATTTATAATTGTAGCTCTTGTTTTTAGCGAAGCTCAGCACCAGCTGGTTGCCATTCACCAATCAATACAAACAGCAATAAGCCACCTCTGCTTCCATCATTGGCCCTGCCCCCTGGGCAGAAGCTGACATTGCTGGCCCCCACCCATGCCCCTTACTTCACCTACAGTGGGTGGTGGGTGGGAAAGGGATGGTGCTGGCTTCGCAGAATAGCAGCAATGAAAAGAGGCCAGCCACTCCAAGCCATCTTGCACCAGTGTGCAAGTAGGGCAGTGCACTGCAGACACTGAGGCCGGTGGCAAGGATGAAGAGGGGCTGGGGTTGGAACAGAGAGGCGGAAGTGGGACATTGAGAGAGGTGGAGTGGGGCCAGGAGGTGTGGGGAAGAAGCTGAGAGGGGACAGCAATGCAGATTGATTATTTATTTATTTATTTATTTATTTATTTATTTATTCATTCGATAAATAAGTTGAGTTGAGGGAATAGCAGCAAGCAGATGAGGAGAGTTGGTCCTGCAGTAGCAAGCAATGAATTTTCCCCTTTGCTAAGCAGGGTCCATCCTGGTTTGCCTTTGAATGGGAGACTGTGTGAGCACTGTAAGGCAGGGATTCTCAGCGTTGGGTCCCCAGATGTTATTGGTCTTCAACTCCCATAATACCCAGGCCCAGTGGCCTTTGGCTGGGGATTATGGGAGTTGAAGTTCAATAACATCTGGGGACCCAACGTTGAGAATCCCTACTGTAAGATATTCCCCTCAGGGGATGGGGCCACTGTGGGAAGAGCACCTGCATGTCTGCATGCAGAAGGTTCCAAGTTACTGGCATCTCCAAGACAGGACTGAGAGAGATTCCAGCCTGCAACCATGGAGACGCTGCTGCCTGTCTGGGTAGACAATACTGAGCTAGATGGACCAAGGGTATATGACTCGGTACAAGGCAGCTTCCTATGTTCCTATGATGATGCCCATAGCAGGGAGGCAGGGTGCTCCCACTTGCCACCCTGTGGCGCATTCACCACTGAGAGTGTAACCTCATAGTAGAGCTGTATTGTCCAAACGTATGAGTAGTTGATACCTTGGCTTCTCAATCCATTCCACCAAAACAGAAATGAGAGGTAGCTGCATGGGCTGTTTAAGCTTTATAAGGCCAGTCCCACCCTTCTCAGCTGAGAGGCACTAGGATGTTCCAAATGGCCCACCTGGGTGCCACTCAGTGGAGAGGTGCCCAAGCAGACCATTGAAACTTAAAGGGCCAGGCGTGTACCTCTCTGTTAAGCCCCACCCCGCACCCCTGATTTGTCCTGTACCTCCCTAGTGACAACCCTGCTTATGTATTCCTATTCCTTTTGAGCTCAACAAAAAGAGTTATGTAGGCCTGTTTCAAAAAAATTGAATTGTGCTCTCCATTTAGTGATCTAGTTGTCTTCCAAAATGCATCTCTATGCATCACAGCTGTTTTCGGCCAGTGGTGCTTGATTCCATGTAGAAAAAATAAGAGACGAGAAGAAACAAATTAGCCACCTAGCATTTCCTTGTGGTTTTAGAGAAAGTCTCTGTATTTGCTTGCTTATTCTATATGCGTGCTTTGTGTGGCAACAGCAGCTGGAGCTGGTAACCACCACTGCTTATGACATGCTAGAAGAGAACAAATTCTTCCAGAGGAGGCCCATATAATTACATTATGAAACAAAGACAAAGGGAAGCCAATATAGCTTTAATTCAGAACAGCTATCCATTTAGTTAGAAAATGACTTGCAATTCTGTGTTTTAATTTGTAGGCAATGATGAGAAGTCATTTGATGATAGTGGGGCCTGGTAGAGCAGCCAGAATCGTGGGTCCCGGACAAAGGAAGTACAGCATCAGGTTTTAATAGCAGTGGATCACCGGGGAAAAGATGCCCAATCCCTGCTCCTTTTCCACATTGAGTTGCTTTAGGCATTATTATATTTACCATGGAGATTGCCTTCCCTGGGTACACTTCACACATCTCAGTTATATCTAACTTTCCACATAAGTTAGTCATCATGTCATGGGGTTCCCTGCTCTTGCTGGCAAATGCCATTAACCCAGAGTGGCTAGGCACCTCAGTCCAGCAAGCCAAACACCATCTGACATGCAGGACACCTTGCCTAAGTCTCCCCCATTGCTGCTGGGCAAAAAGCTCAGGATTCCTCAATGCTGCTGCCCAGAAAAAATCATGACTCAGTCTCACACAAAAATGGCCCACCCACCATTCCTAGTTAATGTGGAAGTGTAGCCTGCTGCAGAGGCCAAGGGTGGGCGGGGAGCTAATATGATTTCATGATGATCCTTGATTGGTTGGGAGGGATCACATTGTGGAAGATGCCTTAAGAATGGCATGGACGCAGGAACAGCAGCATATTAGAGCTATGAAGAGGTATAGGACACACACAGAGAGACACACAAATGAAGGCAAAGAATTTCAAGGAGTGTTTTGCACCCCTCAAAAAAAAATTTGCATCAAGAATACTAGAGTGAGGTACAGCACTACTTCACTCAGCTGGTGTCACAGAATTATCACAAAAGACTGAGTGATCTGCTGGTATCCAGTGATACACAGGCTTATGTGAATCAGCACCACTTAGATGATATAATCTCATTGAAGTAACTCATTGTATGTCAGTCCACTTGCCACTATATCTGATGACAGAGTTGTGGTGCCACAGAGAGCTCTCTCTGAAAGCAAAAAGTGAGGGCTCACACATGCACACAAACCCCTCCACTGTCTTTCCCTCAGCTGCATTGGTTAACAAAAATCCATGGCCCCCACTTTACAGTGTCAACAGGAATGTGAACATGTCGAAAGGAATCACATCATACATACACCGCTGGATGGACAATCATTCGGAGAATATTTGAACACCCCAAATCATGCAACCCCGTCTCTATTAGCAGTTCAAGACTTTATAGTGGCTATTCATTTACAAAATATAGGTGCTTCACATCAGGTTTGAAGGGCACATGGATGCACAATCTGTTTAATACCTCTTTGAAATGTTTAAGCAGTACCCAGTTCCAAATGGGACACATGTTTCATTTTAAAGACATATATCCTTTAGTCTTGATGTGTGGTATAAATTTTGTACCCAGGTATTCATTCCCAAATACAATATGTAATGAGAATTGGTTGTTGATTTCCATAACAAAACAAGGAAGGACTTCTGAAGATACTAATAGCAAACAGAAAAAGTGCCTCCACAACAAATGGTTCAGAGGTCAAGACTTTTAAAAAAACTTATTATTGTTCATTACACGGTCAGTGATTTTTCAAACTGGAAAAATGTAGCAGGAACATTTAACAAATACAATAACATTAATAATCTTATGAATATAAAAGATATCTAATATTTTAGTTTAGGTTTTTAAATAGCACAGTTTAGAACAATAAACACTACACATTGATCAAACAAAAGAAGGAGTGCAGGAGTGCAGGAGTCACAAGAAGGAAATAGAGAAGGGGTGAAGACTCAGGGAGTAAATTTTGAATAAAATAGAATTGATAGGAAAAATTTTGTCTGGTTATCTCCTTATCATCTGATGAAGCTCTGTTATCTCCCAGTGATGAAACTTGGGAGCATGAGATTAAAGTAGCAAACCCTGAAGTTAAGTGGCTGACGTTTCATGTGGTGGATTTCAGTTTAGATGGAGTCTGTTCTAGTCACAATTTGTCCAATATGCCTCCTTTTTTGCAGAGTTTGCAACTAGGGTGTCCTTCACTCTACAACCTTGCTTATAATAATAGACCACAAAATGACATTTGTCCACAGGAAACCTGTGCATGAACTCTTTAAAGGGCTGGCAACTGGAGGGAAGCAAGGTATCAAATCCTAGATCTGGTTACATTTCAGTCCTTGTGGAGTGTTCGTAAGGCTCGTGAAAGAAAGCCTTCGAGGAATACAGTGAATCATTATCTCAGATGGCTCTTGGCATGGGTCTCTCTTGCAGCTTCTCTCAGGGAGAGAACCAAAGGTTTCACTGTCATGAAAAGACAGGGTTAGTTGTTTCCCTGCCATTCATTGACTAGAGGTTCTGCAATTGCTTGAGCCAATAACAAATGACTACCAGGGTCAAATGTCTTGTGAGTCTGATGGCAATTTTGTTCCTCACAGAGTGAACTGAGTTAACAATATCCACAGAAAGAGATATTCTGTACTGATAGACAAGCAAAGGAAACAGCTGCCCAGGGATGCCCCAGCAAAATGTTGGCATCCTGGGCATGTTGGCATCAAAGGGAATAACTATGTGTTTACTGCAAAGACTTCAAGAGGAAGACATGGGAGGGGATGCTGAGGTGCTGCTGGATCATGCATATTAACATTCTAAATTCAAATGAGGCAGACATAGACTGACATACTGTGCAAGAGTACATCAGCCTAGCAACACTGCATTCGTGCAAATGGAATTGCATCACACAAGAGTAAGCCCATCATTTTCAATGAGCCTACCCTTGCATAAGAAAATTTGCATACATTTTGCATTTATGCAACTTGCACGTGTGTAAATTATGCAGATTGCAGCATTACTAGGCTGTTGTACATTTGCACAGAATGTCAGCCCTTGTCCTTTGCCTCTTTCTGCCACATTTACCATTTTAAACACATGCAGAAAATTATTGGCCCGTGTCATGCACAGCATTACAGCTTTCCATTGCAGTAAATGGGGGAAATTGTGGTTGCATTGCTTATGCAACCTCTGGTTCTGAACAGTATTGGGGCTGCTTATTGGGACTGCAGAGTTCCATGTGCATGGAACTGGGCGGGGTGGTTCGAAGGTGGGGGGGGGTGCTGCTTTAAGGGCGGGTCTTCCCCCACTGCTCTTCCCCCACCTGGGCTCCAGTTTTCTAAAGTCCCTTGGGGCGGCAGCATACCTCCCTGCCGCCCCATTGCCCCCATTTACTGGAACTGTCCGGAAGTAGTCGATGTTCCTTCACACACTGGCATGGGCGCGCCAGCTACATCTGGATGGTTCCAGTAAATGGGTGTAATGGGATGGCAGGGAGGTACTCTGCCGCCCTGAGGGACTTTAGAAAACCAGAGCACCAGTGGAGGAAGAGTGGCGGGAGGGGTAAGTGCACCCTCCCCCGCCCTTAAAGTAGCACCCCCTTGCCTTTGAACTGGTGGAACTAGTCACTGTTTGAACTGGTTTGGAGGCCCATAATGGGCCTCCAAATCAGTTTCATGCACATCCCTAGCCTATGAGGCCACAGCAGCCCCAGTGAAGTGTTATGGAACCATAATGCTGCACATCATGCCAGTAAGGGTTATCATTTATTTATTGTTGATATTTATTTTCTCCTTCCTTTTCTCATTCCTTTTGCTATGTGAACCTATGTGAATAAGTACTTTCTAGCTTATTTTATGGTCCCAATTGAGCAAATGCCTCGGTGTTTATGCAGAGGTGTGGCACAAGTATAATGGGACATGGAAGAGGAGAGTGTGGTAGCAAGCATGATTTGTCCCCTTAGCTAAGCCGGGTCCACCCTGATTGCATATGAATGGGAGACTTGATGTGTGAGCACTGCAAGATATTCCCCTCAGGGGATGAAGCCGCTCTGGGAAGATCAGAAAGCTCCAAGTTCCCTCCCTGGCTTCTCCAAGATAGGGCTGAGAGAGATTCCTGCCTGCAACCTTGGAGAAGCCGCTGCCAGTCAGTGAAGACAATACTGAGCTAGATAGACCAATGGGTCTGACTCAGTATATGGCAGCTTCCTATGTTTCTTCCTAACCACTTTGGGAATCTGTTGCTGAAAAATAGTAAATGGATATTCTGAATAATAATATTATAATAATTTGCCTCCCAGCAACCTCCCCTGCGAAACTTCAAGGGTATCATCTATCCTGCGATCTTGCACTGGTTGGTTAATGTTCACTTGTACAGAAGCAGCCCTGTGTCAATCCAAGATGTCGGCCCCTCAGCTTGATCCAGCTGTGCTAGCACAGCTACGTGATGCGGAAGAGCATGTTGAGGAGAAGCGAAGCCCGATGCGCCACTCAGGAGAACCGCTGCGCTACTCAGACACATGAACAGTGAGCTACAGAACGGAAGATGGTATTGCGAGTAGCTCAGTAGCTGATCAGAATACATCACCAGGCATATATATTTTAATTTTTCATGTTTGATTTTATATTATAAAATTATATTGGATTCATAAATTGGGCACTTTGGTCCCAAATGAAACATATATACCACACCAAGGAAAACCGCTCATAGATTAGGATACATAGATACATAGTTCATCCCTCTGCTCCCACACCTATTAAAGTGTGAGAGCAAGTACCAGGTAAATAAGTTGGACCTATATTTCCTGGCTCTTAGACTTCTGACCATTTAGCTACTGCATCAGGTTGGAGTTGCCTGCTTTGATCTAGCTCAGGGTTTCTTAACCGTGGGCCCCCAGATGTTGTTGGACTACAACTCCCATTATCCTCAGCCACAAAGGCCATGTCTGGGAATGATGGGAGTTGTAGTCCAACAACATCTTGGGGCCCAAGGTTAAGAAAGCCTGATCTAGCTCTTACAGTTTTATCTGGAGGCTATCCCTCTTTGTATTTCTTTCCATTATAAAAGAGTTATTCTGAATGGCTCCATACCTCATTGATGGAGTATACTGAGGACGGGCCAGTTCCCCTCTCACATGTGATGTAGAACAAGCACACATCCTGCCTCCCCGACCCTGCCCTGTCCCCTGGTGCACCATCCCACAGATTCATAATCAGGTGGAGGAGGGCAGTTCATCCATAACAGAAATAACCAGGGCTAGTAAAGTAATATTATACAAACAAGTTATTAAAGGAGGAGTAGCGTTATCAAATAAAATGTATTACAACACAGCCCAGTTAGCCACTATTTACAGTTATGAGGCTGTGGGGCCACATATTGGAGGAAGCAGGCCATGCATAGTTTTGGGTTGTGTGTTGAATGGCAATTTGGATGTACTTCCTTCTACACATGTGATAAAGGAACACATTTGGAGGCCATTGGGATATCTGCCAAAAAAACATCATAATGGACATGCTCTTGGCACATCCTCCTCTTTATTGAGTTTGGGGGGGATGTCATCAGAAACGGCTCTTAATGTTCAACATGTGTTCAGATAGACTTCCTATCTGTACCCTGCATTAGAGGGCGCCTTTATCCAAGTTCACTTTAAAAATGAATACATATACAGTCAGTATGGGTACAGATACCTATATGCACTTGCAATGTAACGTCTAAATCGGCTCAGGCATCTGCTAATTCGATTAGGGCAGCAGCACTGAGTAAAGGGGGTTAACCTCTTTCTTGCACTGTTTCCCCAATCAAACCAACCTCCCTCCCAGCTGCCATTAGTTCCACTGGGGAAGAAAGATGGGTAATTCCTTCAGCCATTTGTAGTTTCTCCAGCAGCTGATGGTATGAGTTCCATGGCCTGGGCTTTTCCTCTCTTGCTTCTCCTCAAGCTAACAGATATATTGAGGCTATTGACACGAGTGTGCAAAACCAGGCTAAGGGAGCCCAGCCTGGTTTTGCACACTTTTTGAACCACCGGGATTGGGCCAGATCCCTGTGGCTACACAGCAGCAAACCCACCAAAGTAGCTCCTTCTAAAATGAGGTTAAGGGAGCAAGAGCTCCCTTAACTTCATTTTTTTAATCATGTGTCAGCTGCAACTCGAGGGGGGGGAGGGATCCAAGTAATGCACGACACACTTGCATAGTGCATCATTTGAACTCCAGGGAGCAGGGCAATGCGTGGCAGCATGTCTTGGCACCCCAACCCCCAGAGCTGCCGGAGCGCAGCCAGTTGTCTGGGTTGGCAATCCACCCACCCAGGGACGACGAAGAGATTGTCTGCGGGAAAGATAGGTCAAACCTGCCTTCCACACAGCCCGCCCGTGAGCTCTTCTCACCGATCGTGAGAAGAGCTCTATTGTGTTTATCATACACTGGATGCCAGTGCTAACTTACATGTAGCTCTCCATGGTGTATAACTTGCCCGTGTCTTGTTTAAAATACTGGACTTATTTCCTTTTGCTAAGCACATTGTTCATGCTTGACAAATAAAGTATCACAGTAAATTTCCCCCAAGAACTTCACAATTGAAAAGCTGCCTTTGTCAAAAGTGCCGGTGCTGAACCTGCTGCAGCCTTCCGGGTCCCTGTAAATCAGAAGGCACATATACTTGTGGCTGTAATTTATGTGTCGTTTCATATTTAGTCCCTCATTTCACATTATTCTGTAAAAGTAGAGGCAGATTTATATTCTTTCCCAGTGAGATTTTCTTTTAATTTAAGAGTGATTGTCGTATTCAAAATATAAATTATTGTTGCATGGCTAGGAGTGGTGTGCTGGGGAGGTGGGGGGGGCATAGTCTTCCTAGGGATGTGTGGCTTTACAAAGGTTCAAACCTGGTTGCACTCGCTCTGGGTGCAACAATCCCAGTGGTTTGTTGCTATCCCAGTGGTCAATCCCATGAGGGGCCCTCAGGCAAGACACCCTCTCAGTGGGCCTAATGCCTCCTGACAACCATGACAGTTCTGTCCTTTGATTTCCATTCTGGCCCCTGATTTGCTTCTTGGTCCTGATTTCTGACTGGTCCTAACTTCTAGTTAAAGAACAGGAGCCAGAGAATACATGGACACTTTTCACAATGGAGGTAACTAAGAAGTGGATCCCACAAAGATCTGTACTGAGGGGGGTCCATCAACAAAGACCCTTAAACATTGCTTGTCACCATTCATGCCTGCCCTGATGACTGCTGGTCACTCTTGCCCAGAGGGAGGGAGCGATTGGATGGCTAGTGGTTACCATCATTGTCCTTGCCATCACTTGCCAGGAACTGAGAGACAAGCAAGGGAATATGCAGAGGGAATATGCAGATGGCAGAAGCAGCACCCCCCTCCTCCTCATCCATCATCATCATCATCCAGTCACTCCCTCCCTCTGGGCAGTACTCCCTCCTCAGTACAGATCTTTGCGGGACCCACTTCTTAGTTACCTCCATTGTGAAAAGTGTCCATGTATTCTCTGGCTTCTGTTCTTTAACTAGAAGTTAGGACCAGGAGGCAAGTCAGGAACCAGGATTAATGAGTCGAGCCAGGACAGACCTGAGAGGTCAGAACTGAGGAGTAAAGCCAGAAGTCAATCTAGGAGTCATGAAGGAATGAGTAGGTCAAAACTGAAGAATAAAGTCAGAAATCAGGACCAAGAAGCAAATCAGGGGCCAGAATGGAAATCAAAGGACAGAACTGTCAAGCCAGAAGTCAGGATTGAGGAGTCAAGCCAAGATTCAGAATGGAAGTTGGACATCAAAACCTAGGAATCGAGCCTAGGACCAAGAGTCAGGACAGAAACTGAGGTCATAACCAAGGGGTCAAGTCAGAAGTTACAGACAGGAAAACACCAGAGCCAAGGAGACCTTGTTGTGCAGGCAGAGCCCAACCACAAACAGGAAGCTCTTTATAGTCCTTCCTGTGGACTATAAGCTACTGTTGGATCCCTCTGAACAGGAAGGACCATAAGGAGCATCCGATTGCCAGCTTGGGTGGGCAGGGCCAGTACAGAGCCAAAGAGCCTTTTATGTATTTCCAGGCTGCAGTTCTAGCAGCTTGTGACAAGCTGCTCACAGCACCAAAAGCTCTCAGCTCTAGCTGAGCTGCTGCCACCCATCTGTAGCAGGGCTCATTCTGATAGTAGTCCCATGACTGTCCAAGACAGCCAGATCCCCTTTACCCACATGCCTGTTGACATGCTCAAAGAACCCTGAGAGCAAGTGAGGCAGGATGTACATTTGCAGAACCCATGCTGAGTCTCTGTCAGCAAAGCTTGTTCATCTGTATGTTGAATAATTACAAAATTTAATTATGCTTTCTACAAATGTATCCAGAACAGATGTTAAGCTAACCATCTTGTAATTTTCTGGATCCTTTAAAAAACAAAACAAAACCAATGTGCCAGTCCTAAGGCATGGAGGCACTTTTTGCAATTTGGAGCCTAGAACGATCCTGTTCACACATAGGTTTTTTCATCTGATAGTGCACTTGGAAAAAACCTAAACGTATTTCAGCTACCATGTGTGAACTGGACCATGGGCTCATTGAAACCAAGGTCCCCTATCCAGCTGAAGGTAGCTGTGGCAAAGTCCCACTGGAAAAAAATAATGGGAGTTCAGTTTGGCAGAATTTGTTCCATTGATTTCAATGGGACCTAACTAATTTCATCTGGACAGAGGCCAATGAGTGTAACTGAAGACTGCCTTAAAGTCCTAGGTTTAAAACTGTTTAAATTCAGGCAAGATACTTTGGGAAATACATTCACCAATTTAATATCACCTGCCTTTAAGATTAAGTATTACATTGTGTTTTTATTTAAACATCATCACTGAGCAGTCACTCTCTAAATTTTTTTTAAGGAAACACCAAACATTGATTTAAGGTCACTAGAAGGATGTTGGTAGGTCAATACGACTGAACATTATAAAGTCTGGAAGATTTCATTTTAAGGAACTGTAATAACTCTGTTCTTTGGCATATGTAATTCAATATTTTATATTTATGAAGATAGACATTTCTGAAGAGGTTTAATGAGTAGCAATGTAGTTTCCTATTAAAACCCAGGGTCCTCTATGATTTTTAATAAACAGTAAGTAATTCACTGCCATATGTGTCTTTGGCTTTCCAGCCAAAAATGGAGCAAGTTGCTTTGAAAGCTGCCTTAACATTCTGCACACGAGCCAAAACCACCAATGTGGTAGGAGCGTACTGTGTGCCTTACCAACCAGAACACTTACACACACACACACAAACATTCATTCTCTCTCTCTCTCTCTCTCTCATCGAAGTCTACAAAAACTTTACTTAATCCATCAAAGGATTCAGTTTTTGATATCTAGTAAATCTGAGAAAACTTCAGTTTCTAGATATTCTGGTGGTTTACATACATTTTAATATAGGTTAGAAGCCCACTGTGTTGTCTTTGTTGGAGCCCTCCTATTCTTTCCACTTCCCTGAACCAGAAGCACAACCCATTCACTCAAAGCAGGACTTCTCTTCATAACTATCATGACATTTCATCATAGGGGATACATTATAGGGACAACATGTTGTTGTTGTTGTTGTTGTTGTTGTTGTTAATTCTGTTTCTATACTGCCCTTCCAAAAATGGCTCAGGGCAGTTTACACAGAGAAATAATAAATAAATAAGATGGCTCCCTGTCCCCAAAGGGCTCACATTCTAAAAGAAACACAAGATAGACACCAGCAACAGTCCCTGGAAGTACCATGCTGGAGGTAGATAGGGCCAGTTACTCTCCCTCTGCTAAATCAAGAGAATCACTACGTTAAAAGGGGCCTTTTTGCCAAGTTAGCAGGGGTTATGTTATGGGGTAACTTGGCTACCACCAGCTCGCATCCTTCCTACATGTCTCCTTGGTAAGCATTGGCAAAGCAAGTATGTGTGGTGACATCACTGCAGTCAGTGGCCAATGTCACAACTCATTCTGCACTTGTACAGTGAACAAAGTAGTACTAGTGCAAGAAGATTACATCACTATGCTAAATCATGAGGGTTTTTGGAATTGTGTTTTTGCCCTCTTGTGCAAAAGATCCCTGCAAAACATATGAAGTGTGCCACGAATTTTGTACCTTGTTGTAACTAGGCACAACACCGGTCTGAAGCACAAGCTCCAGTCTTAGCACAACAGCCTTGCATTAGCTCAGTGTCCTTGCGCAAGTTCAGTGTTAAGATGCTGGCCAGTCTTTTTACCAATGGAATGTGCAACTGAAGAATAATACCTTGGCTTGTTGCCTAAAGGTGACAAAAGAGAAGGTGACCTGAGTCTCCCTGCACAGTCTGGCACATCAACAAGAAGGATTTCTGAAGGTCAGAATTCCTCTGCACTTCAGTTAGTGATAGAACATGCACCAGGGTTTCCTCTGATAATCTCAGTATGCATGCAAATCCATACAAGTCCTACAGAAAGGTTGAAGAGGCAAACATACACATACAAGCAACAGAAATACTGTGAAGCTATCCGGCTATAATAATCTTCCTGCCGTGCATGCAGTATAGCACCGTAGCTCAGCTTCCCATGCAGAAGGTGCCAGGTTCAACCCCGGCATCTCCAATTAGGGCTGGGAAAACTCCTGCCTCAAACCTTGGAGAGCCACTGCCAGTCACTGCTGACAGTACTAAGCTAGGTGGACCAATGGACTGATTTGGTTTAAGGCAGCTTCCAATGTTCCTGAAGGGCCATAAGGCACTTTTGAAAATCTCCACCAAGAAGCTTTCAGGCCTTTCCTAGCAAAATTTTGCTGATCCTGGATCTTTCTAAATGAATATGTCAGGAGCAGATGGAAGAGCTTGTAGGCATGGAATAACAGCACTCCTGAGGTGCTACAGGGCTGAATAATCAAAAATACACACCACCATACGTGACTGGGCTTCTCCTTTAGCACTCACTGGCTTCTCTCCATTCTTGTCCATTCACTGGAAGCCTGGCATTAGGGAGGAAACAGAACCACTTGTGTCAGGAATTGCCCATTACACACATGCTGGCTTCTGTCCCAGATATCATATTCACCAGTCTGAGAGCTGCCTATGCTACTGCTACATGAAGTGCTGAATATGGCTGCCCATAGGTGAGGTTAAGAGTTAGAGCATCCCTAATGACTCCAGAACCCTAATTCTCACTGTGCCCTTCAACAGACTTGCTGAAGTGTGAAAAAAGTTTCCTAGCTAAATGAGTACATGAATTTCAATTCCGCTGTTTCATGTTGCAATCGATGCTAAAGCTTCTAAGTCTAACTCCTTTAAGGTTAACCCCAGAAAATGAGAAAAGATTATCAAGAATATGTAATTGTTAAAATGTGTAAAAAGCTCACGCCGACAGTAGTTTTTCCTTATGCATTTTCGTCCAAATCCAATAATGTTGAGAAAGGGGGGGGAATGGAAATGAAAGAGAAGTAAATTCAATCCAGATGTTCCAGCAAACTCCCAACACAGCAGAAGTGATGTGCTGAAAAGCTAGAACCTGGAGAGTGTGGAGGCAGACAATAAAGGTACATCTATCAAGAAACAATCACATGCCAGAGGAAGGAGGGAGATAGGAAGAAGAAAGTGTGATACTAATAGTGGAATTCTCCCAATGCATACATAAAAGACGTAGCTGAATCTTGACAGGTCTGTATGTTTTCCAAGAACTTGGGTGACTGTTTCAAATTAAACAAAGCCATTTCAGATTATGAAGAATATGGAAAAAAAGAAGATCAAGGCAGACATAAAGCATGGAGCTGGCTGACAAGCCAATATAGGATATTTCTAAATGTATGTACAGATACTGACCTAGTCCATGCAACCCTATTCATGGCCTACAGGTACAGAGTTTCCAAAGACAAAAATTCTACTCCTAAGCAAACATTTCCAGGGTTTCCTAACCTTGGGCCCCCAGATGTTGTTGGACTACAACTCCCATCATCCTCAGCCACAAAGGCCATGTCTGGGGATGATGGGAGTTCTAGTCCAACAACATCTGGGGGCCCAAGGTTACGAAACCATGCTCTAGACTAGTGGGTGGCTATTAGCCCCATTCGTTGAGCAAGAAATTGGTGTTGTACCTGTCAATGGCTTGTAAAGTCGCAGCTGTGGGAGGGTGAGAGCAGGTGACCCATGATGCAACAGAGGCCCATGAATGGAAAGGAGATGTGGTGTATTAGCCAGGGGTGGCCCAAGATATTGTGGCATCTGAAGCAAGATGCCAAATGCTGCCTTGCCTCCTCTTCTCTCCTTGTGGTTCTTGAAAGCTTTGCAAGGAGTGTGGGAAGAGAAAGCTTGCCAGGGTCAGAGTGATCCTGAAGAATTGCTCCAATGGAGGTGCCAGAGGTGTCTTGCCACCCTGCTGGTGTCCCCATAAACTGCTGTCTAAGGCAAGCATCTCACCTTGCCCAGGGGCCACCCCTGGCATTAGCCTTAACCAAATCAGTGTAGGTTTCCCAGGGGTGGAGCTGTAATTGGGCACACTGGTCCCAAGAACCTGTGCTGCCTGGCTTCCAGGGCCACCCTGCTCAATTCTGGGGCCACCTCATTTGCCCCTTCTCCTCCCCAGTATGGCACGCTGCCCCTGCTGCTCAGCTGGCCTCTGCGCATGTGTGACACCCATTTGAATGGTCAGCACAGCACTTGGTTGCCATGCTGACCACTCAAATGACCTCTGCACATGCTGAAAGGCCAGCTGAGCAGTGGGGCCAGGACAGCTTCCCCATGGGCTTCTGGGTTATGGAATATGCTGCCATCACGGAGAGTGGGGGCAGCCCATGAGAACATGGGCCATATGCCTCTGGCTTTTCCTTAGATGTTCAGATATTCTGTTGCATGAATGCACAGAGAGCTGTACACTTGTACAGGTTGTAGTGTGAATGATGTTGCCTGCATTCATGTTAAAATTGAACCTGGGTACAAGCCCCTCAAATGCATGGTGCAGCTTTTTAAAAACAGAGCAAATTGTAGAATATGTGGAGGAGTGGGTGATAATCTAACTACTGTTGTAGTCTCTTTTCCCCGCCGGCCCTTACAGTGAGCCTCCAGCCTCAGAGCCAGTCCCCCAGAGGGCCATAAAGTGACTGTTACCATCACAGAACACTCACCTCTCTTAGCCGGATTAGAGTTGCCATGTCCCCCGAAATTCCAGGTTTCACCCAGATTCTATGCATCACACCCAGCTTGCTTAGTCCACCCAGATTTTCCCAGATCTATCTTTCTTTCTTTCTTTCTTTCTTTCTTTCTTTCTTTCTTTCTTTCTTTCTTTCTTTTAAAGCTAAGCTCTAGCCCTTGTAGAAGCGGAGCTATGGAGCAAAATGTGTAGTCACTGTTCTGCTTAGAAATTATTTGCCAGCCAATTTACATAATATGCCAATTAGGCACCCAGATTTGGAAATGCATAATATGGCAACCCTAATCCAGTTGCCCCCGGTTTCTGGTTCACAGAGTTCCCTTCTCCTGGGGCAGCTCTCCCCAGTCTGACCTCTCATCTTCAGCCTGGAGTCCCTTATAAAGTCCGGAAATCTCGCTAGTTATCTTGCAAGATTTCAGAAGCCTGTCAGAAATCTCGCGAGATCTCGCAAGTCGGTGAAATTTTATAGCGAGGCCCCCTGGCTCTGACTCTAGATCCCACGGTATCTCGTAGCGGGCAGTCGACAGGCAGTTGGCCACCCAGTGCAGCCAGATGGGGCTTTTGGAGCCCGGGCTTGGAGATGGGATACCAGCCTCCGAGCAATGAAGTGGGGGCCTGTCTTCACATCGGGTAAGCACCAAGGATTCGGGTGCAGCAGCGGAGCCCTGACACTAACTCATTGAAATCAATGAGGTTGAGACCTCTTAAGTATAGCATTTCAAGACCTTTGAGGATTTCAATAATAATCCATTACTCTGTACAGAGTTACCCTGTTCAGGTGTTCTAAACAATGAGGATACGATATCCATATACAGCATCCCCAAGAGCACTTGTGGAAGCCCCACCCACATTCTGACAAGCTCTGAAACCTTGCCCCCTGCTCTTCTCACTTACAGCACTTGTGGGAGGAGTGGTTCGAACACTCGTGCACAATCCAGGGAAGATCTTTGCATGAGTACAGTGTAAGTCTGTTCAGACAAACCCTGTAAGTGTGGAGAGCGAGGCAGTTTTGGGTTTCACTGTGCACTCTCAGGTATTCTACTCTGTATGAGAGTACAACATCCGTTACATGACCACACCACATTGGATCAGTGTTCCTATGCTGATGGGAGATAGGAGGACTTCCAATGGAGGCGTGCTCAGTGGTCTCTCATGGCTGCCACTCTCCCTCCATAACTGGCTCTCCACGACTACCACCAATATCCCTCTACTAGTGGTGTAGTCTCTAGTGCTTCTACAATGACTTCTACTTTCACAAACATCACTAGGTATTCATCACTTATGCAATGTTTTGATAGAAGCTTATGTTGGCACATTATTCCAAAGCAGCAAAGAAATGTTAACAGATTTCATGCTGGATTGTTTGGAGTAGTTAGTGTACACAATGAAACAATAGTTCTGATCACTTGCTAGGTATTGTTTGAGATTTGTAATCACACACTAAGCTTCAGATGATCAGTTATTCGATGTTATCCTGCCATGGCTAAGCACTTTTAAAGTCCTTGGATTTCAATTAGAGTCAAACACACCCTCAAGTCTCCTAAAGAAATGAACAGAACTTCAAGTTCTGATTTTAGATAATCATACACATTCTTATCATGTGGTTGGACCATTAACCCCACACAGATATTTTCTGTGAAAGAACATTAATTAGCATTGGACTAGCATTTGGGGCAGAAAAATGGCTAATGTGATTGAGTAGGATAGGGCTGAGTCTTGTCAACAAAGAATATGACTGGATGGATATTCCCTAAATTTTCTAACATGAATTATGAGTTGAAGATTTTACATGAGTGCAAGAATTTTCTTTTGCTTGATAACTCTTTGCTTGATTTCTCTTTGTAAACCACCCTGAGCCATTTTTGGAAGGGCGGTATAGAAATCGAATTTATTATTATTATTATTATTATTATTATTATTATTATTATTAAACATGGAATAAAGCGTATCTTCTTTTTGTCCATCTTCCCACTGAATAGCAAACATCTCATCTTAGTTGTGAATGCAGAATATATTTAACTTTGTTCAATTTAGTTCCCTCTTTGGCTTGCTGAGATTAGCTCACTGAGCTAAATGGTGGCATTGCACCCAATGAACAGCAATCCTTGTCTATCCAGAAGTGTTGAGATTTCTGCCAGGTCCCTTTGCACATCCTTTCTTGGTGACTGTCAATTTGCAGCTGAGATTTCTCACAGCTGTTGTGCAAGTGGACAATTCAATTCAAATCGTGCTTACAGGGGAGTCTGCGGAAATTATGAAATGTTAACTCCTCGTGACCCACTAGTTATCAGATAACACGTGCAGCTCAAGTAGAAGAAATGATGTGTCAAGGAAGACTTAATACTCTTCAAAAGCAGATCTCCATTACCATAAACACTTAGTGTTGGCATGGGAAGTGGAAAGGGGCATCAGTCCAACCTTTTGAGAGGTTCCTCTCTTTCCCCGTGGCACATTCTGCAACGATCACATTAACACAGCAGAAATGGTACGCCACTCTATAAGCTTGCATAGAACTCAAGTTAAATCACGTATGTGGCACAAGAAACACATTTATGAAATAGTTTTACTGAACCTATCACTATTTCCTGCACATGACTGAAATAAATGTTCACTTTACACACACACACACACACACACACAGCCCTTTATAAAATCTTAAGGTAGTTAACAATTTAAACAAACAGCAACTAAAACCTAGAAATCATATAAAACAGATTAAAAAATGAAACTTTAAAACATCATAAACTAAAAGCCTGAAGAAACAGGTGTGTTTTCAAATGTTGTTTAAAAACAACCAGAGATGGGGAAATTCTGATTTCCTTTGGGAGTATGTTCCAGAGCTTTGGGGCAACTCTAGAGAAGGCCCGGTTTGGGGTCACCGTAAAGCGAGCTAGTGGCAACTGCAACTGGACCTCCCCAATGATCTTAATATGTGGCGGGGTTCATGAAGAAGGCACTCTCTTAAAGGCGCTCTCATGCTTACCAACTGGCAAGTTACTAATAATATGTAACATGTATTTAGAGCTGAATTACTAAGGAACATGACCATGATCACACACTTAACATGAGCACATGCAAACCCTGAAATCTGCCTTGACTTTTATGCTCATTCCTCTATTCAGCGCTTTGCCAGCACCTGTTAACCTACTCGTTAGAATGTTATAGAATATCCCTAAGTTACTCCAGGCATGCTTCCATGTTCTTCGTTTACACTGTTGGGAGTTCACCTCGTAGTCTTTGTGGGATCCAGCAAATATAGGGTATAGTATAAACAAGAGGGCAGAAATAGGTTGGCAGATGGGCAGGGGACAGACTCTGAAGAGCAGACAAGTAACCTGTTGCTCAAACAAGGGAACAGAAGCAGGCTCTGCAGTTTACACAGCAGGAAGTGGAAACTGGCTAGTTTCTCATAATTCTCCCTAATTCGTGGCTAAGAGGGTTCCATTCAAAGGTTTCTACCCATTGATTTGAAGAGCCAGGCATTTGCCCCTCTGGTCAGCTCTGACACTTAGGTGGGAGTGGGTGTCTGGTTCCCACAGCTTTCAGTTCAGGCCCCATGGTACTTGGTGCAGCATATGCAGCTTCCTGTGATGACATCTTGGAGTTTGTGGGTACTGAACTGGCTCTCCACCACATCCTAATTTTAATTGAGGATCCCAACCTAAGTAATCACTATGACCTATTGAGCACAATGGAATCTTGTGTTCAGCTGCCTGAACTTTTAACACCCACTCACCTTCTGTGATCAAACAGATGAGATCAATGATCACTTCACCAATGGTCAAACAGGGCCCCTTTTATGGTGCCGAAGTGGATACAGCTTTTGAAGTGGTAATAACATAGGCTGCCAAGACAAAGGTAGATAGGGTTGCTCGTTTTGTATTTTTTCTGTTTCGATTTGTACCAAATCCGAATCAACCCCATTTTGTATTTTGTCCGAAATTAAGCCTTCTGAATCACCCCCATTTTGTTTTGTAACCAAATTAATCCGAATCCGAATCCCAATTAATTCAGATTTTAAAATGGGTCACATGGTTAAAGGAGTGGGTGGGGGTTATAGTGCCCAATGAGTGGAAGCTGCCACAAAAATTTCAAAGGATTTTGGCAAACTGCTGATTTTTGGTGAATTTTTGAAGTTTGCGAGTCTTTCAGATTTTCCCCATAGGGTATGATGGAGGTTTCAGGAAAAGTATAGGTTCATGCCGGGGGTGGGGTGGGGGGTGGCCCAGAGTGGAGTGTGGTTTGTGGTAGTGCCCAGTTGGTACAAGGAAGCTACCACAAAAAATTTTCAGAGGAATTTGGCAAAGGGCTGATTTTTAAAGAATTAGTTATGCATCTTTCAGATTTTCCTCATGGGGTATAATGGAGGTTTCTGCAGACCCATAACTCCACTTGACGGGCACTGGGGTGGCCCAGAGCAAGTGGCGGTGTAGTGCACATAGGGTGCCAAACACCCACATGGGTTGCCAACCCATGAAGTACAGGGTTTTGTTGTTCTAGAGGTGTTCTGAGAGTAGATTCTCTAGTAGCATATGAGAGTGGATTCATGGTTTTTCATTAAAAATCTCATTTGCTACCAGAGAATCTAAACTCAACACCTCAGAAACAACAAAGCCCAGTACCTCAATGGGTTAGCAATTCAGGGGGGTGGTTTGCACCGTCTGTGCACTACACCACCACTCGCTTCAGGCCATCCCAGAACACCCCAGGTGGAGTTATGGGGCTGCTGAAACCTCCATTAATCCCTATGGGGGAAAAATCTTAGAGATGTGTAAACCTCAAAAATTCCTAAGAAATCAGCCTTTTGCCCTATTTGGAATCTGGGTGCACCAGCCTTGGGGCACTGCCACCCAACCCACTGTTTTGCCCCTGAAGCCCCACATGAACAAGTTGAAAGAGTGAAGAGACTGATGAACAACAACAACACTTTATTTTTTGGCACCGTTATTTGAGAATTTTGCAGCTGGTGGGAGACTGTCCCTGTGGCACTAGCAGAGCGGCACAACCCATTTGTGGATTCAAGCAATCTTTCAATAAAAACACTCCCTCCCCATGGAACAGTGACCACAGGTCATTTGAGATAGCAAGATAGATCAATGGACTGCCTTGGTACTATGGAACAGCTTCAAATGTTCATTTAACTGAAGTGGAGTGAGCTGTAACCCAAACAAATCAGCCTACTGTTCAGAATTGTTGAGATTTATCATCGCTGCATTTAAGAAAGTGCAAATTATGGTTACAGGAAAGAGAGAAGCAACTAAGATTCCTGGCGATGTCAATAGATTGGCAGGGGTATTCCCCACCCCCCTCCTTTTGTCTCCTGTAGTCCCATGTGGATTACCTGTCCCTACAATGGCAAAAGTTGTGAACCACTGGCTTAGACATCATGTCCCACCAAATTACATTGTGGCCTAAATTACATTAGACTGCTCAGCTTAGGCAACAAAACTTAGACACCACTATAACTCATAAAAATCAGAAGAAAAACAAAATAGCTCTTCAAAAGACCCCTGAACAAGTCAAGAGATTCTTTCTAAACCTTTGGAAAGAAACACCTGTGTAATTTCAGAACTTTCCTAAGCAGCTTCTCGAAAAGCTTCTCCATACAATTTATACCATGGCTTTTAGCAAGAGCTTTGGAATTGCATTGAGCTCCCAAAGTTATTTGGGTATTTCTGACTCAAAATGCTGTCTTCCAAATCCCTTTGCAAGGTCAGTTTGCATTTCAATCACACTGAATACAACACATATTTAACTAAACCATTGATGCTCAACAGCTTTTTGCCTATCTTATCTTCTGCTAATCACTCAGTGCCTCAGCTGGAGTGGAGTGAGTCAGAGAAGTCAATCTGAATTGCAATGCTTTCCTAAAGAACAAAGCATTCTGTCCGAAACACAGTCATTTCGATTTGGAAACAAAAATCTGTTTTTTAATTCTTGATTTTGTTTTGGTTACAAAGCCTCCGAAATTGCCATTTTCGGGCACAAAATGTTTTGTACCCAAATCAAAATGCACAAGCCTAAAAGGTACTAGAAGGAGCCACCTGCAGAAGAAGCAGAGCATTTATCTTCCAATGCACCATCACCAGTTCTGTTGGTACCATGACATCAGGGGTGATCTGGCATAATAAGGTGATGTATTGATTTCTTGTTTTCCCATTTAGCACCTGTTATTTTCGTCTCTCTGGGTTCTTCCATACTTTTAAATTTCTCCCTGCCTTTTGAGCCAAAGGCCAATGGGAAGAAGATACTACAATCACCTCTTGACCACATCAGTGCCATAACCATCATTTAGATATCTATGTGGGTGGGGAGCAATCTGCTCTTCTCCTCAGACAGCCCAGAGACCACCTTATCCCCTCACCCGAAGCAGGGTAACCTCTAGGAACCCAATAGCTATTCTATAGCATAGACTTTAAATAGTTGTCAGGACTCAGTAAAATCTCATCACATTGAGTTGTGCATTCATAAAGAAATGTTTACTGTGCAAAAATGACAGTCACCTTGTAGCTTTGCCATTCCTCCTCTACCCCATTCCCACAGAGTACAGGACTAAAGGCAAGTTCCCATAAACTAGCTGAAGTTGAAAATTACCACTTTGTTATTTGCCAGTTTTTACTGCTGACTTGTGTTCACCATCTTCCACAATTAAGGCATTGGCTGACATTCACCATGTTGTGCAAATCAGACCAGGTCACCTACTTAATATATCTGTGCAATTATTAAGGGTCAGCAAATAAAGCATTAGAATAAATAGGTTCACAAATGAAGCAAACTCCGCTGTCCCCTAAAGTCTAATTCTAGTGCCGTTTTTACCATATGTTCATCCTCTACAGCTTTGCCTCCACACTACCACGTTGCACATTCTAGTCATGCAAAGACTCTAAGGAATCAGGGAAGCCAGAGTCAGCCTAGCATATGCAATCATTCTTCAAGTGCTACAGTATGTGACATGAAGGATCGTTCCAGCATCTTGGCTTTGCCTTCAAGACTTTGTTTAACAGGTGCAACGGATGAACTTCTCACACAGTCTGCTTTGCATCTATGAGACCAAGCTGTCGCCAGTCCTGGATGCCAAACTCCTTAGCTTCCCCTGCATAACTGGGTGATTGGACATTATTGTGAATAAGCAGATGCAGCAAAGGGAACATGATTCAATGGTGGTGGTACCACTTGTCGTCCGACTCAGTCCCTCCGTTTTGTGTGTGCCCAACAATTGCACAAGGACAGGGCAGTTACTGAAATGAACTGCCAAATCCATTGTTAATGTCAGTTTCCAAAGATACTCCAAATGATCACAGGACTAGTGTCTGATACATTCCCCAATGCACCTCTTAACTTCTGTTCATAGCGTTAGACCAAGTAATAGAGCATTTTAAAGTTCCTGCACAATTATTTTAAAATATATTACACATTTCTTTGTTTAAGTTAATTAATGGCAGGCATGTTAAAATGGAGATTCTCAACATTACTCTCCACACTGATAATCTCCCTCCAGACAGATACTTCAAAGAATTCTCCCCACAAACATGGAATAATGTTACAACAATCATTGTAAATTACTGAAGGCCAAAACAGACATACTTTTGAAACCTTGCTTGCTGTTTAGTTAAAGAAAAAGGAGCTTCTGTGGGGAACAATTTAGAACAGAAAATCAGCAGAAGGGATGCCTTCCCTGCATCATATACCTCCCCTCTCTCTCTCTCTCTCTCTCTCTCCAAATTCCAGATGCATGTTTGCAAGGATAGGCATGTGTAGAAACCCTGCAGAGGGAAAAAGTCGCTCCTTGTGCATGTGTATAATTGTTATTTAGAAAAGGGGAATGGCAAGGAGGGAAAGGGTTAAACTTCTCTGCTATAAGTCACCCCTTCCAAAGCTATTTTCCCATGGAGAGAGCTACTTTGGATTTAAAAATATGCTCTTGCATGTTTCTTCCAGTTTGACCCTTAAGGCAGCATATACAAGGAATTCAAGCAACTGAATTCTTCAAAGACAAAAACCTACTGGTTGCAGCACCGGCCCTCCTGAAAAGGCATTCAAGGGGTCAAGGGGCAGCAATGGTGTTGCATACAGTGGGGCTGGCTGCAAGGGAGGAGTCCTCCCAAATTGGGCAGAGACAGCTTCCATGAGCAGAGCTCTTCTTGTAGGTGTCTCACCCAGTTTCTGGGGATTCTCCCCATCCCCTTGCAGCTACCCTTGCCACACCTCTTGACCCTCAGGAATGGAACAAGTATCACTCTGAATGCTATCCATTGTGTTTTTCTAAATGAATAAATCTCATAGGTTGGGAACAAATTGTAAGAACAAAATGTCAGAAATAAGTAATATCTTAGAAATGTTATTTGTTCATTATGTTTTAGGGAAGTGTGCAAATAAGAGATATATGTTGAGCATGATCTACTTGGCATATGGTGTCTATATGGGTCAATTATCTCCATTTAATTGTTTTAAAATTTATTTTTACACTTATATCCTGCTTTTCCTCCGAGGAGTGCACAGGTTATTTTTATCCTCACAACAACCCTGTGAGATAAGTTAGGCTGAGAGGTACATGACTGGCCCAGAGTCACCCAGAGAGTTTCTTAGTTCAATGGGGATTTCAGCTCAGGTCTTCATGGTCCTAGTCCAATAGTCTAACCACTACACTATGCTGGCTATCAGACTGGGCTGGCTCATACATTGTTTGAATCTAGGTTTAATGCAAGTTATTGTCATTAGCATGCATAAAGAATGGGAACTGGTGAATTGCAGATTTAAGCCTAGCCTTTGTCTCAGAGCAAGTCCACGTGGGGGAGAGAAAAATGCTGATGCATTCCAACCATATTTGCTCAACAAAGCTGTCCTTCTGGTAATCACTGCCAGCACACCTAAATTATTACATAGTTTGTCCTCCTCTGGATTTGGGTGAATGTCCAGGGAACTCTCCTCCTCATTTACCCAAATGGAAAAATACAAAAACCTCCCTACATATGGTGAGAAAACTTGGTAGATTGCTGAACAATTAACCTTGAGGCATGTCCACACCAGAGTAAAATCTCTATTTCCTGTGTAAAAAAATCCACTCAGAGACAGGTGAAATTACAAAAAATTAAAAGAGAAAACTTTATAAATAAGACTTTATAAACTTTATAAATTCAGACTGCTTTGGTCTGAGGCTCTAGCAGCTTCCGTTACAGGAAAAAGAAACACTCAGTACTTGCAAGAATACTTCGGAAAAGCACTCCAGTTGATAGTTGGAGTGGTACACTTTAAAATCTTGGTTACCCAGTTGCAAAGATAGTTTAAAAAGCGCACGCACACACACACACACACACACACACACACACCGTTGTAAAGAACCTTTAAAGGTTACAGAGACGTTTGCAATGCCCTGAATGGATAAAAAGGGCACAGGTACTACATTCTTACATTACAGATAAAACACAATAGACCAGTTGTAAGGATCTACAAAGCACTAAAATAAAGAAATCTGATGCCAGCTACCTAACACACGGTTCCCTGGCTAAACCCTTTTCCAAAGCCAAGCCCTGGCTTCTTCCCTGAACTCACCAAAACTATGGTAGAGACTTCAGGCCCCTGCAGAGTTCTCGGTTGCTGCCATGGCTTGGCCAGCCAACCTGTTGCTTCTCCTGCCTGGCTCCAACTGAGGACAAAGAACAAAGGATTCTTTCACTTCCTGCTACCAGGCCCTCTAAGTCTCGATCACCATGTGCTGAGTGGCTGATCCCTAGAGGTCACTGCCTGACAGACAGGACAGTGTTCCCTTCCGGTTCACTCTTTAGGGTAAGGGAGGGGCCGATTGCTACAGCATGATTGTGTCAACCCGTTCCAAGGTGGGAATCTCAGATTCATCTCAATCCATAAGCCACCTTGGCATGGAGTCACACAATCACAGTGATGTCTGTAAATCTAGCTTTGAACAATCGTGTGAGCCAAGCCACTATTTCATTATTGGAGTTCAGGATCATCCAAGACAACAGATCATTATTTTATTGTTATTGAAATAATAACTTCAGAACTTGGGAATTTTCTCCCCCCCCCCTGCTTTTTTTTGAAAATTTATTTATTTATTAAAATAGTAAAAGAACAAAGCTTGATTACATCTATTGAAACACAGAATAAGGTAAGACCTTTAAAGTGGATCAGAGATCAGGGACAAGAAAATGTCTGAAACATGGAGAGAGAGAAAGTACTAAAAGAGAAGAAAAAAGAAAAGATTACTTCCACCTGCTGGTCTTAATGCAAGCATAATACCATAGATATACAAAACAGATTACAGATCAAACCCAGATCTCGGGAACAAATGATGACCTTGTCGAACATTAAAGTTTATCAAAGGTTCCCAAACAAGTATAAATGGCTCTCTTGAGGCACTGTTCATACATATAAGTAGTAACCTTGGAGATAGAAGCATAGTCCCATAATTTTAAAAACCAATCGTTTAAAGATGGAATCACCGAAGAGCTCCAGTTAGTAGCATATAAAATCCTAGCTGCCATAATCATGTATAAAGATAACTCAGGAAACTTAATGGGAATGTAAGGTTTTGTCATATTTAGAAGAAAGAGTTCTGGCAAAAAAAGGAAATTGATTTCCAAAATTTGCTCCATTTTAGAGTGAATTTGCTTCCAAAATGATTGGGCTTTGTTACAAGTCCACCACATATGATAAAATGCCCTCACTTGTTGGTTACATTTCCAGCATTCCTTTGGGAAGCAATTATCGATCTACAACTTGGGAATTTTCTAGACTCTCTTAGTAAATGCTGACATTTGCCAGTAAATTATGGCAATGAGAGTAAAATCAAATCATTGTTAAAGTCACCTGGTGTTTCTTGAGATGTACTAACACATCAGCAATTATTGAATGAATCTTGAGCTTCCCCCCGCCAACATTTACACCTGAGCTATGTGTAAATACCATCCTTTACCAGTAAATGAGAGTGAAAATTGGTCATTTATCAGGGATACTCAGTTTATTTATTTATTTATTTATTTATTTATTTATTTATTTGACATATTTTTATACCACCGCAAACTTATGTCTCTGGGTGGTTTACAACAGATAAAACCAACATTAAAACATGGTTAAAAATAAAACAAGAAATTTAAAACACAACATATTAAAAAAAATTAAAACGATGCTCTAGTCTAAAACAACATTAAAACAATCAAAACAGTATCAGTTGAAAGCCTGGGTGAACAGATGTGTCTTTAAAGACTTTTTAAAGGCTGTCAGAGATGGGGAGGCTCTTATTTCACTAGGGAGCGCATTCCAAAGCCTCGGGGCAGCTACGGAGAAGGCCCGTCCCTGAGTAGCCACCAGATGAGCCGGTGGCAAAAGCAGATGGACCTCTCCTGATTATCTCAATGGGCAGTAGGGTTCATAACGAAGAAGACATTCTCTTAAATACCCAGGGCCCAAGCTGTTTAGGGCTTTATAGGTTATGACCAACACCTTGTATTTTGCCCGGAAACATATCAGCAGCCAGTGTAACTCCTTCAATATAGTCGCCCCTCCAATATACTTATACATGTCAGACTTTATTAACATTTTCCATTGGCCTCATAAAAATCTTAAGAATTCCCAATAAAAATCAATATTCACTACATTTTTGACATTTTTCATAATATACATACACAGCTAATGTAGAGAAAACAACATTTTCACACAGTGAAGCTGGAAGACAAAGAAAATACAAGACACAGAAAAGCTCAACATGTTCCACATAGTGTTCAATCACATAGAATACCATGACTTTTTAAAGCTGAGTATATGCTGAAGTTTGCTTTTTTTTAAGCCAATAACATTGTTTTACTAAGTGTTTGGTCTTTATGTCTATGTATATCCTGCAGAGTATTTCTATGATTTATCTCAACAGGTTTTCTTGCTGCTTCTCTAAACTCACTCTTAAATAAAACAATGCCTTGCTATTTAGACAGAGGAACATTCCTGAAAAGCTCCTTCTTAGCTTTAGCTCATACATTAGTGATGAAAATGAACAGCTGGCAAAGTTAAATCACCCGAGAGACACATGGGAAGTTCCGCTCACTAGTAATTTGTTTATATTGTAGCAGTTAGATGGTGACTGACATTTTTCCTTTCCTTTATCTCTCAGATTCATGTGAGTCCCCATCTCCAGCAATGGTTTCTCCAGATTCATCTGAAGTAAAGCAAAAGTAAAGTAAAGTGAAAATGGAAGAAACTTAAGAAGTTGACTCTAAAAATTATTTCAAAAATGTCCATTACTATGTGTGTTATGGAAGAAGTATGTCATGGAAGGCTTAAAGAATGGCAGTCAGGAGCGAGGCCATAATTCTTTATTGTTTTAAAGGAACAGAAATCAAAGAGCAAAAGGAAATTTCCAGCTCAGTCCAAACTGAACAGCACTTACTGACAGTGCTGCTTAATGACTAAACTATAGGACAATCACTTTTCCACATAGCTCCCACCTTTTAATTTACAGTGCACAAAAGTTAAACAACACAACACTGTGAACACATGGCAGTTCAGTTGCTCAGCCACACAGTTTGAAACCACAGCCTTCTTCAGACTTACGAAAAATGACACAGGACATGAGTACAAGTGTCCCAAAGCACTCTGGAAATTCCATCCCGGCGTGTCACTCTCCTTCCCTCTCTCTCTGCTCATGATTGTGATGGCGTTCGTCTGAAAAGGTGAGTGTTGTAACCATGATGGTGGGAGTTTCCATGATCAGCAGGCATGGATGCCCAAACCTGCCAAGCACAGAAATGCCTGCCATCATGGTTATGGCATTTGCCTCTTCAGACAAATATAACCATGAAGAGCATGGTGAGGGGGTTATATATTGGGACAGGACTTACAGATCCAGTTTTGCTGCTGTAATTGTGCACAGCATCAGTTTTTGTAACATCTGATAAAGGTTAACACCTTCCAGACGATTGGGGGGGGGGGATAATGTCATCATGGCAGCTGATGGCATGGTCTCACTTGGTGAGCTTCATGTACTCTCTCTGCCTCTGGTGATTGTCCCTTTCCAAGCATCAGCAGAACATTTTTAACAATGTCTGCACAGCTCTTCACTTTCAGTCTCAACAGAATATGAGCTTGGCACTCCATGCCTCTGATTGCTGGGCATACTCAACAGTCCATCCTGGACAATGACACTTCCTTCGCACAAGCTTTGGGTGGTAGGCCATCAATGCCCCCCATCTCAGACAGCAACTCATTAGCAACAATAGGACAAATAGTAACTCATGGACCAGCCCCTACAACAAATCCAGATGCCAGATCCGCTCAGGCAACATAATTTCAGGACCTAATAATATCAGGGACTAATAATATCATCAGGGGCTCATTCACAGGCTCATCCTCCAATGCTACCACCTGCCGACAATATCATTCAGCTGCCTACATAGTAAAGCATGTCAATAGCTACACAAAAGACTAAATGGACATGAATCTGACACTAAAAACGGCAGTGTTCAGAAACCAGTGAGAGAGCATATCCGTTTCTCAGGACAATCTTCTGATGATCTGAAAATCACCAAATGAATGTCAAAGGAAGATGTCAGGAAGAAGAATCAGAACATTGAGGAGGTTCCATTTAGGATTGACACAAGGATTTCTTGGCTCACTGTGATTAACAAATTTAACATAGTCAGGAAGACGGTATTATTTCCAACTAATGCTGTTGTAAATTGTCACTATGCTTTTCTATTACATTTAAATTTGACATAGCATTGTTGTAGACTGTAGCCCTCTTCAGGTGTTATGTATCTGTCAGGTCTTCCTACCAGCCACAGGAGAGCCTGATTACTCACCCGGTCACAGGGCTGAGAAGACAGAGGCCGCACTGCTCTCGGGTACTATCAAAGCCGGCCAGGACCTTCCCTGGCTGCCAGGGAGAGCCAGGAGTCCTGGGAACCAATGGAGCGTGATCTGGCCAGCATGGCACAGCAGGTTGCCTCCTGGTGGCAAAGAGAAAGCAGCGAGATTGGAGAGGGCGAAGTCAGGAAAGAATGGCTGGGATTGCCCTGATTGCAGGTCTTTATTGATAGTTTGGATGGCCAAGGATGAAGAGGTCAGGAGAAATGGCAGTGATTCGGCTCTAGAGACTCCTGGCAAGGGGCGGCCTGACCCCTCTCCCTGATGGTTGGCGGAGGAACAGGATGACAACTAACCCCCTCCCCAGCACTTCTGAGACCACTTTGATTTTGACTTTGACCAGGAGCAGAGAAAGGGGGGCAGTTGGAGACTGTGGCCACAGGCAAGTGCCTGACAGTAGTGATGTATGCTGTAACAGAAGCATGCTGGCAAGTCCTGCCCCTTTGCACTAACAAGCTCTGTAGCAGTACCCACCCCCCAAATTTTCTACAGGAATGCTGGTGCTGTGCCCAGCATATCCGACAATGGGGAGGATCTCTCCCCCTCTATATCATTTTAGTCTGCAGCCACATACTGTCCGCATGTGACTAGTGTTCCCTCTAACAGAGATTCCCAGCTGTTGTTGACTCCAACTCCCAGCATCCCCAAGCAAAAGCCTTTGCAACTGAAGATTCTGGGAGTTGTAGTCAACTACAGCTGGGAATCCCTGTTAGAGGGAACACTGCATGTGACCATGTGAGGGTGGGGATCGTGCACTGGACAGGGGAGAGTAGCAGCATGCCCTTGTTCCTCTTGGTGCAATAGATAGTGGTCCAGGGCTTGCATCATCCAAACCAGTCCCTTGACAGGGACATGTTGACAATATTGCAGACCCTTGGGCAGAAACTATATAATGGCAGCAGAAATACTTTTAGCAACTGATAACCAACTGAAGAAGAGCAAAAGGAAACTTGCTGCCACTGTTATAGCCACTCTTCCAAAGAGAATCCCCACTAGAAGATCACAGAGGAATGACACAGCCCTCTTCACAGTTGTACTGGACTGTCCGTAGCATGGGTAACAAAAGTTCCATCAATTTCCTGATGTGGAGCTGTGGCCAATGACATTAGCTTTTTACCCTCAGTAATGGCGCAGCGGGGAAATGACTTGCCTAGCAAGCATGAGGTTGCCGGTTCAAATCTCTGCTGGTATGTTTCCTATATTGGGAAGCAGTGATACACGAAGGTGCTGAAAGGCATCATCTCGTACTGTGCAGGAGATGGCAATGGTAAACCCCTCCTGTATTCTACCAAAGAAAAACCACAGGGTTCTGTGGTTGCGAGGAATCGGCAAAAACCACAGGGCTCTGTGGCTGACACTGATTCGATGGCACACTTTACCTTTATAGAGAGCAGATCTCACTGGTTCCTCAAAAGGCAGTTCAAAAGCAGTATATGTAGCAAAATCTCAGTTTCAAATTTCTCAAACATGTGTCCTTCATCCTTCACTGTGCATATGAATCTCACTAAAGACTCCTCCAGCTTTTGAGTACTTCTCCATCCATTCCATGGACAGCTTTTGAGTACTTCTCCTTTCCATCTATGGCAAATATGACAGCCATGGGGCAAATCAGATCAAATCCAAATCTTTATTATAGTCCTTTACCAACATGGTATTGTTGTTTTCCACTGCCTAGAGTCTTTGGAGGAGGTGGTATATAAGAAAATTTCAATAAACAATTAAATAAATAAACTTAAGGTAGGATACATAGATAGCATAAGAAAGCAATAGCAATAGCAATAGCAATAGCAATAGCACTTACATTTATATACCGCTTTATAGCCAGAGCTCTCCAAGCGGTTTACAATGATTTAGCATATTGCCCCCAACATTCTGGGTACTCATTTTACTGACCTCAGAAGGATGGAAGGCTGAGTCAACCTTGAGCCCCTGGTCAGGATTGAACTTGTAACCTTCTGGTTACAGGGCAGCAGTTTTACCACTGTGCCACCAGGGGCTCTAAAAGGCATAAAAGTGGCATAACGTTGGCATTAAAATGATGATTAGAATCTTAAAATCCCAAAATATCTAAATCCTAAAACCTTAATTCCCAGCGCTTAAAATCTCAGCATTCTAAAATCCCAAAATCTTAGTATCCCAAAATCCTAAAATCTGTAGAGCTGTAAAACTATAAAATACTGGTTATAAAATGCTATTGCTAAAACTGAGCTGTAAAAAAAAAATGCTAAGACTGAGTTGTTAGACTGTGTGCTGTGTCAGGCCTGCTGAAGTCTCACTGCCTGTCAGGACCTGACAGATTCTGCACGCTGCCGCACAGAACTTGGCTATGTTATGCATGGTAGCAGGATTGGAGTCAGAGAGCAGAAGAGAGGTATATAATTGGCTTGAATGACCTGGGGACTTGAGTAGTAGCGGGCAGATGAGGGTTATATGAATGTTTCTATAGAATGGGCAGTGGAGGAAGACATGCTCTGTTGTTTCTACTTGTCCAGAATCACAGGGGCACAGGCGTTCCGAGAAGGGGATATCTGCCTTCTAACACAACTGAGGGAAGGGCACCACATTGGGCCAGGGTAAAGGCCCTTCTGTGACTTGAGATTTCTAACTGCATTAAGTATACGGTGGAGGATGGATTGTATCTTAGTCTTTCGTCAATGAGGAAGTTCGAGACCCTGCCTAGATTGTTTTGGAGTTCTGTGTCCATTATGTGCTGTTTGATGAGTGTTTTTGATTGTTTGTAGCCCATGGCCAGTAGTTGGGGGGGGGTAGTGTCCCAAATATGGTATTTTAATCAGAAGTGTCCATTTACAATTGAACTGGTGATTGACCTGTGGTATTACAGGGGCTAGACCCAGTGGACTGATGGATAGTCATAGCCAGGAGTTATGGATAGTCATAGCCAGGAGACAGGCAGTGAGATAGCCATCCAAACTGTGGCCTCCACTTTCACCAGACCTGTCTCTAGTCATAGGCTAGTGTTGGAGACACACTTTGGGACTTGGAGAACTGTTCTTAGGAATTTGGACTGGACGAGCTCCAATGGGGTGAAGTTGGAGAAGGGGCCCAATTAGGGAACCAAGGGGCATTCTTCCTCCATTTTTTCTGGTATCACCATACCTCTCTTTGTTTCCAAGAAATGTACCCACTGTTCATACAATTCTGACCTTGACGATAAAGCTTTCCAGTTTTTAGCTAGTGAGGCTGGATCAAATAGACTGAAATGAGCAAAATAACTCTTCCTATAGATTACGTTTGGTATAACTCTATGTCACGATTGAATAGTAATTTGTATTTCTGACTGTCCAGCTCTATGACTTGTCCTTTGTTTAATTTGGGGGTGGTCATATTGCATGCTAAAAGTAGAATCATTTAGTAAGCATAACAGTAGATTTATTCCTACATATTTGAAAATATAATTTTAAATAAATATGAATAAATATATTATTTTTGTAAGGTTGGCAGTTAAATTTTGAAGAAGTTTAAAGCAAATCAGGCTTCCTCCCAAGGAAAACATTTGAGCATTTTCAAGGAAAGCCAAACAAGTTTCTGTAAGACATGTGATGTTTCTCAGCGGGGTTTCTGCTCATCTTAAAAAACAGTCATAAACACTGAGATGTATCAGTGTCTTTTTAAATATTAACTGTATTTAATTTATTATAGATGTTATAAAAAATGGAAAAGCAACCTACAACCAGGACAGATCCTTTCCTTCTTTGAGATAAGAAAATAAGACATCATAGTGAAGGGAAAAAATAAAAGGAAGAAAGGATTCTGTGAGCTCATTGCCATATTCCCTGAAGAGATCTTAGCTTCAACTGGAAAGTTTCACAAGCTGCCCATGAAGATCAGAGAGCTGGGCCTCTCTTGGGCTGCGGCTTTGGTGAGTCAATCTGCTCACACTTCATCAGGATAGCCTTGGGATCTTGATAAAATGATAATGATGTTGTGGGCAGGCAAGAAATGCACATAAATAAGCTACCTAAGTCCATTTTTTGAACTGTGTGTGTATGTTTTTTTTTCCCCCATCTGTTCCAATCATTGGACACCAGCCCTGTCTTCTCAATCAAAGAGATAGGATTAGTTTTTGACATGATTTTATATATGTGGTATATTTTCAGATATAAGGGAAATGATCATAAGTTGTTGCCCTCGGCAACAGTTTCTGTGGGCGAAGACTAATATCTGAGAGCTCATTGCATGCAAAACCTTTTGATGAATGAATTTTAAAAACTTTAGAAAGTGGATTACAAGAGAATGAACAGGATGGTGTGTGTGTGTGTGTGTGTGTGTGTGTGTGTGTGTGTGTGTGTTTGTGTGCATTGTATATACACAAACCTATAAATTGTATGCAGGCACATGCGCACACAAACACACTCTCACTCTCTCAAAATCCATGTGTGCCAAATGACAATGTTAAGCCAAGGTATGAAGATGCTTCTTTTTGTTATTAGGTATGATGCTTCATGACACTGGGAAATGCTATGCTTATAACTGAATGGGCCAGGTAGAAGAACAGCTTCCATTGCACTCTTCTATTTCCCTCTTTAATGCTCACTATGCTTTACGATCCTTCATCCCAATCCAGTGGCTTCAGCATGCAAATAGGGGGCTACACAGTATGTCTTGCCCTTGATCTCAGGTTTGATACTATAAAGGCTTATACCTAGTTCTCAGTGCCAGCTGATGATAATACCACAATTCTACTTCATAGGAGTTTTGTAAGGATAACTGCTAATGTATGCCATCATGGCCCAATCCATCTCTTGCTGCTTTATCAGCTGGGATTAACCCCCTCCTCCTTTCATAGAGGCCAGAAGAACCACCTGGAACATTTACTGTCTGAACGATTTGTTATTGGCTGTATTGATTATATGTAAGCTGCTTTGGGAGCTTTGGCTGGTTAAAATGCCTTTTACAGAATGAATAACACATAAATAAAGTGATGGACTTTGAGCGCTTAAAATATATATATAATGATGGCTATTGTTGTTATTGTACACTTAGCATAGTGTAGCACCAACCCCTTCATGTCACACAACACTTTGCAAGGAGATGTTTCTGCTCGCTTAAGGAGCTTGTACAGGTAGTAGCCCCATGGTTTTTTCATGGAATAGCCATGGACCCCAGTTGATGCTTTTCACAAACTAGTCTGGAGCTATCCCTCAGAAGCTATGTGCCATGCAGCACAAGGGACTGCAATTTGAGAAAAACAAGACTAAAGTCCCCTTTGGGTTCACAAGAACTTGCTGTTTGTCTGTACCCTGGCCTTGAGTCCCAATCATAGTGACACTCAGACCTTTGTTAGCACCTTTGACAAGAGCTCCTGCTATGAGCTGAAAGAGAGTTGCACCCATGAAAGGGAAAAGGCCCTTGTGTGGGCACAGTTCTCTCTCAAAAGGAACTTCAAGCAATGGTGTGCCACTCTATTGAAGGTCTTGATGCTACACATCTAGTATGGAAGTGACTAAGGAAATAATGAGGTGGTCTTGCAAACAATGACTGACATGTCCAACAGTATAATGTGTGTGGTACAGACCGGCTTGTGCCACTGTGGAGCTGGAAATCATCCAGTGAGACTGCTGTGCAAGAGGGCAGTATCTATACTGCTGAGACCTGTGTGATCACATGTCACAGACTGCTTCCATTATTTCAAATACTAGTAACTGCCTTCTTGCACACTGGGTGATTTTTTTTAGGGATGGGCCCGGACCGGTCCAGAGGCCATTGTAAAGGCCTCCGGTCCGGTCCGGACTGGTCCGGATCTGGGCGGTCCGGATCGGGTGGGGGGGTGGCTTTAAGAGCGGGAGGAGGATTTACTTACCCCCTCCCGCCACTTTCCCGCTCTGGCGCCGTAATTTCAGAAGTAATTGGGGCGGCAGGATACCTCCATGCCGCCCCATCCCCACTGTCCCTATGAAAAACTCCCAGAAGTCCTTTGCGCGCGCGCATGTCACAGTGATGTGAAGTGCGCGCACAACGTGCGCACGTGCAAAGGGACTCCTGGGAGTTTTTCATAGGGACAGCGGGGAAGGGGCGGCAGGGAGGTATCCTGCCACCCCAATTACTTCTGAAATTATGGTGCCAGAGCGGGAAAGCAGCGGGAGAGGTAAGTAAACCCCGAAACATCATGGGTTAGAACAGCACAACAGAACACAATAAGGTATAATGGCCTGGTTCAAGTCCCATTATATCCTATGAGGAAAAAATAAAAACAATTTTCAAAAATTCATAAAAAATCATACGGGGTTTGGGTGACAGGTACCCCTGGGTGCCATCTACCATCCTACCAATTTTTGGGTGTCTGAACCAGTCCGAACCAGTCCGAACCAGTTTGAATCGAACCACCCCCTGGTTTGGTTCGAATTCGAACCTGCAGCTCGAACCTGATGGCTGGTTCGGTTCGAATCCGAACCTCCGAACCACCCCGGTTCAGATTCGAACCAGTTCGCACATCCCTACTCAGACATAGCTGTCAATCAGAGGCTGCAACCTTTTAACCCCTGCAGAGCTTTAGAGAAATCAGAGGGAACATAAAACAAACCAGTATAAAGAAAATAATTTACACAACATAAAGGGAAGGAGTCATTGACTGTGAGACACAGTCTTGGTACAGGTTGCTAGGGGAACATCAAACGCATTGGCCTCAGTTGAAAGTGAATTTTAAAGATTACTACAAACCAATGAGAATACATTTGTCAATAATTGAGAAGTATGAACACAAGATATCAGTGGTTTGCACTTATGTGAGGCAGGGAGACACCCATCAGCAGGGCCACAATCATTTCTTTGTACATACTGTATATTATTTGTATCATGCACTTAAAAAAATATGATGATAATTTGAAGGGGATGTGGTGTAGGGTTTGGAGGGCTCTGGCTGGTGGAAAGCCCCCTGTTGTTACTTGGATTCCAGCAGATACCCTGCTTTGTCAGTGTTGATGCCAGGCCTGGATGAACCTAACTGAACAATCCCTTGAAATGTGATTCCAGGAAATCCAGGGAAATTACTCCTTTCCAATATTACATTTACTGTCTTTAGGTACTTGGGTAAATGGCAAATATATGTGAACTTCCACTAAGATTTAACAGGACAGGAGGCAAGGGAGTCACATAGAGTCACAAAAGCCCCATAAGTGCACTTGGGGGGTGCTGGGGTGGCCCAGAGCGAGTGGTGGTGTATGGCACATAGGGTGCCAACCACCCCTATGGGTTGCTAACCCATGGTGTACTTGGTTCTGTTGTTTCTGAGGTGTTCTGAGTGTGGATTCTATGATAGCAAAAGAGAGTGAGTGGATTCATGGTGTCTCATTGAAAATCTCATTTGCTATCATAGAATCCACACACAGAACACCTCAGAAACAACAGAACCAAGTACCCCATGGGTTAGAAACCCATGGGGGTGGTTGGCACCCTATGTGCCATACACCACCACTCGCTCTGGGCCACCCCAGCACCCCCCAAGTGCACTTATGGGGCTGCTGAAAGCTCCATTATAGCTTATGAGGAAAAACCTTAAAGACGTGTAAACTTCAACAATTCACCAAAAATCAGCCCTCTGCCCAAATCCTTTGAAAAAAATCAGGTAGCTTCCTTGCCCCTACCTGGCACTACCACCAACCCCACACTGCTCTAGGCCACCCCTTTGCCCCCGACATGAAGCTATACATTTGCTGACACCTCCATGCTTCTTTATGGAGAAAAACCTTAAAGACGCGTAAACTTCAAAAATCACTTAAAAATCAGCCCTTTGCCCAATTCCTTTCAAATAATTCTGATAGCTTCCTTGCCCACCCTAGGAACTACCACCCACCACACTCCACTCTACGACATCCCTTTCCCCCCAACATGAAGCTATACATTTGCTGCAATCCTAATTATTCTCTATGAGGAATTCAAAATTACTTTAACAATTCACCAATAATCAGAGGAGTGTCCAATTGCCTTGGGGTTTTTTGGGTGGTAGGCACCCCTGTCTGTCTACCACCCACCCTGCTTTTGTGCTGCTAGGTGCTCCACAATAGGGGATATGGACTGGTTTGGGTCCCATTATACTCTATAAGAAAAATAATCATTAAATATCATAGGACTGTCCTATTGCTTCAGGGTTTGGGTGGTTGTTGGCACTAATGGGTTCTCCACAATAAGGTATAATGGCCTGGTTTGAGTCCCATTATATCCTATGAGAAAAAAATATCCATTATATCCTATGAGAAAAAAATAAAAATAATTTGCTTTGGGGTTTGGGTGACAGGTACCCTTGGGTTCCAGCTACCATACTACCAATTTCTGGTTGTCTGAACCAGTCCAAACCAGTTCGAATCCGAACCGAACCAGGGGGTGGTTCAAACAAAACCAAAACTGAACCACCCCCTCCTGGTTCGAACCTGGTACAAATCCAAACCGAACCGGGCGAACTGGTTTTGTGCACATCCCTACGTCTGAGGTAGAATGATGTGCTGCTGCTGGGTTTGGGACATAATGTATCTAAGTGTTCTGGCTGATTGTCTCTAGGCCGAGACAGAAGGTTGTGGTTGCCTGAGGTAAGAATCACTCTGATTGGCTGGTGCACACACCTTGGGTGGGGGAGAAGTGAATGAAGAGAGAGTGAGAAAGCTGGAGAGAAGAAGGAGCAGTGGACTTCTGTGTAAGCTGAGAGGCTGGAAGGCTATCAGAGTACGATTGGGCTAAAGCTGCTGCTGGGGAAGTGGGAGTGAGGGAGCTGGGCCTACTGGAACCTGCTAAGTCTTCGTTTAGAAGACTAGCAAGCTTGTTTGTTCGATAGTTTTAAATTGTACACTTGCCTAACTTAACTTCCCCCTCTGTTGTGGTTTTTGTCCCTGTTTTTACTTTTTTTTATTTTTGAGGATTTTAGTCTAGTAAACTTCAGTCTTGTTTTTCCACTATTTTACCATTGTCTCTGTCTGTTTTTTTGTTCCTACCTCACACCTGCTTGCCCTATTTATTTACAACACTATTGAATTTTTGTTGTTTTTGAGACTCAGAGGTTTCAGTGATTGGGAGTGGAATCAGTCAAAAAAGCTAAAAATCCTAAATTGGTGGCCGCAGTTGTTAAGACTGGGGGCCGCTGAAGCCAAGCCCTCACAGTCCTGACCTGAAAGAATATGTCTGTGTGCAGTCCTAGCTCTAATTGATTTGCCTTGCAAGCTTCTTAGGCTGGAATTTAAACAAAGCCAATCTCCTTCTTTGAGGCAGACTTAAAGAAAATAAAACTTCATTGAGAGTAGCTTTAACCTCTTATCTACATTTGGTTGCATCCACAGTGACACTAATATTACAGTACTTGCTTGATCCTGTGTGGGCTACATATATCTGCACCTACACTTGGAAGCTGAATGGGGGAATTATTTTGAACTAGCTTGGCAAAAATGAATAACATGCAGATCACAGTCCAGACAGGGAGTGTGCAATTTAATTCACAATGAATTGGGGGTGATTTGCGGGTTTGACCATGAATTGAATCACCCCTTTAATGAAGGGGCTGATTCAAGGTCGAATCAAATCAGCCCTGATGCATCGTAAATCAATTCACGTCGCATGTGCCATTTTGTCTCCGTGTTTTTCAATTGCTGACTAGTTTTCTGACACTGGCTTCCAGTTGGCTTGAGATCTCCTTGATTGGCTTGTTGCCATTCAAATCAAGTGTTGGTATGAGGAACTCTGTCCCATTGGCAGGGAGGGGGAAAGCCAAAGGAGTGATTTTCAAAATGTATTTAAGGGTCTGCTTGGAGGCAGAAAGAGCCATTGCTTTTTGTGCTTCAGGAGAGCATCATCAGAGAGAGACTGCAGCAGCACTGAGAACAGAGTGGTGGCAGTGGTCTGGGCCTGCCTGCCTGTAGTCTGATCTGTCCGTCAAACCGGGTCAAACTGGTGTATGTTACATTACAAAATGGAAGAGAGGCTCTCTTGTAACATTCATGCAAAGGCATGATCACAAACTTATTTTCCCCACCACAGCTCCCTGAACCCCTAAATTGCCTTCTCTGAAGGTTGAATGATTCCCAGTAATTGTGCAGAATTCAGTGTGGGTGACTGCAAAAGGAGAGGGACACCCCCACCACATCCTACACAGTTTTGCGGTGGGGGGGGGTCCCTTGACCCTCAGCAATGGCATTTGTGGGATTCAGAAGGCTGCTGGGAGAGTAAGGGATGGGGGAATTATTGTGTTTGTGCTCTTACATGAACACCACTACTGTGGATGCTACCCACTGATTTCATTGGGATTGGGGCTTGCATAACTTCTCCTGGATTGCACCCACACTGTTCTGGTTTCTGCTAAAAAACTGAACTATGTGATCCCATTGAACATATGTTCTCCTAGTTGGGTTTCCCTTGAAGAAGACTCATTGGGTATCTTGACACTTGAGTGCGTATGTTTGATTATTGCAATGGGATTTAAATGTACCTTTCTTTGGGTTGCACCCTGTAGCTTTAATGTCAAACTCTGTGTAACAGAGGAATGAATAAAACTTCAAGAACAGGTGGAATAATATGTGGATGGATGTGCCTCAAGAAAGGGAAGCAGAGCTGCAAATAAGTGCCACGTGCAAAGCATCCATAACATTTCCCAAAACGTCGCAAGGGTTCCTGCTGCACTTTGTATATTTACTCTCTGCAGGACTGAGCAAAATTTAGCTCTGGTGTATCCCTAGCATGCAAGCTGCGGTTTCAAATTACTGATGAGGTCTTCTTCTTTAAACGTGGTATTAAGAGTACCTTGGAGCTCTAAGCGATATCCATCCCTTTTTAGATCTGTCTGTTCATCACAATATTGTGCCAGAGTTTGTTAGGTAAACATGATTGACAGATACCCATCTTTATCCTTTTCACTGCTGGAGGTCAGCACTGGGGAAAGGTAATGCTTTTTTAATTAGCTGTTGAGAGGATTGAATTTCTTTTGTGTGGACTGCATGCTGCTTTCCTGTAAGGCAGTTTCTGAAGAAACCAGTGACGATTTTCACATGTGACACTAAAAAGCTTAGTGCCACGTGTGGAATATATTAGAGTGGGATCAAATGCTAAAGAGAAAGCTGAAGTACATCCAGCTAATGTAGATGTTATATTTGCATTGCATGATTTAAGCATAAACAGATTTAAATCTCACGTGTAAAAAGACCCAATAACTTTGTAGTCACTTCTTGGCATTGTATGTTGAAATAAAAAACAAGAAGAATGAATCTTAGTAGCCATGAAAGGCCTCTTATGGCCAATTAAAACTTGGATCTTTAGAGATGATGTAATAGTGTTAAAAGAACACTGCAAATTCAGATTCAAAAATTCAGAATTTACCCAAAATTGCCCCAAATTGGTAAAAATCTATAAAATCCAAATCCGTTGGGTTGTTGGGTTTTTTGGTGGGTTTTTTGTTTTGTTTTTTATTTTTTGTTTCTTGAATTGATTGGTGAAGTTGGAATTAATTCCAAAATGTCAAAATTATTTTTGGAAATACTTCGGAATTTCAGAATTAGCATAATGGAATAGTATTTTTCCCCATAGGCGTGAACAGGGAATTTGAAAATAATTCACTAGAAATCACCAGTTGGTCCAAAAGCCTTGAAACTTGCAACTCGTGGGGAAAGGGGTCAGGGCCCTCTGTAGTGAATCTGCCCTTTGCCTTCTTGAAAAAGGGTGACAGCATGCCCCCTTTGCTCCCCCTTTTATATCTTCTGAATGGATAGGCATACAGTTATGAAATCTGGCACACATGAAGTCCACATTGGCAGGACTCTGTTGTTGTTGTTGTTGTTTCAAGGCTATGGGTAACTCCTCTGATTTGGGGAGAATTTCGGTGGGAAATAAAAATAGAAAAAATGGCTAAAAAAGGCTTCTTTCAAGCCAGAACTTTACAAATATTTCTGGATCTGAAGCCCTACCTACGACAATCAATCCACCCCATGTGGATTGATTATATATTAATTTTTGTCTTCCCCATTGCAGAAGGACACAGTTAGTAAAACTGAAAGTACTTTGAATATTTCTGTTTTTCTGGTTAGAAATAATTTCTCACTTTCCCTTATAGTCATTAAGGGATTTAAAAGGTGTGAAGTTCTTGTAATTGCTTTTAAAATCCTCACCTGTTCTCATAGGCTTTAAATTAGAATTATTTTTAATAATTTGTTTTAATAATTGTTTTATGTTACTGATTTTATGTCTCTTATATACTACTGTTTTGTTTCATGTATTTTGATCTGTGTTCATTTCAAAGCATTATTTTAATATTTTGTGAACCGCCCAGAGAGGTAAATTCCAAGCGGTATAAAAATATGATAATAAACAAACAAACAAATAAATAAATAAAGGTCTGTCTGCTCCTGAAATGGGGAAGGGGGGTGGAATTAATATAAAATCAAATGAATGTACTTTTCCTGCCACTTGGAGGTGGAATTATAGTCCATAGGGTTCAGATCCAAAACCTTTTGTAAAGTACTGGCTTGAAACAAGCCAGATTTCACCATTTTTAGCCATTTTAATTTTTTCCAAAACTCCCCACTAAAAGTCAGAGGAGTGACCCATAGCTTTAAAATAAATAAATAACACAGAGTCCTGCCAATGTAGACTTCATATCTGCCAGAATTAATAACTGTATGCCCATCCATTCTGGAAATATAAAGGAGGGGAAATGGCATGCTGTTATCCCTTTTTATGAAAGCAAAGGGCAAATTCATCCACATGCTGGTGGAGTGTTGGTCTAAGGGCGGTCTTCAGTTTCAGAATTGTTTGTAAAGTTCTGACTTGAAACAAGCCAGATTTTACCACTTTTATTTTATTTTTATTTATTTATTTATTTATTTAAAATATTTCTGTGCCACCCAAAACTTGCATCTCTGGGCAGTTTACAATTAAAATTATTTAAAACATTGAATCAATTAACAACTAAAATCATTTGAAAGATTAAAAACATTTAAAACCCACTATTAACATTATTTAAAACTATAAATCTAATTAAAAACTTGGGTGAATAAATGTATCTTCAATGCCTTTTTAAAAGTTGATGGGGAGAGATGGGGAGGCTTTTATTTCAACAGGGAGCACATTCCAAAGTCCAGGGGCTGCAACAGAGAAGGCTCATTCCTGAGTAGCCACCAGATGAGTTAGTGGCAGCCGCAGAGAAACCTCTCCAGATGATCTTAAGAGGCGGTGGGGCTCATAGCGAAGAAGACGTTCTCTTAAATACCCAGGGCCTAAGCTTTTTAGGGGTTTATAGGTAATGACCAGCACCTTGTATTTTGCCCGGAAACCTATTGGTAGCCAGTGCAATTACTTAAAGATAGGAGTAATATGGTCTCTCCTACATGACACAGAGACCAACCTGGCTGCTGTATGCTGAACCAACTGCAGTTTCTGGATTATGTACAAAAGCAGCCTCACATAGAGCGCATTGCAGTAATCCAGCCTAGCGGTTATGAGCAGATGTACCACTGTTTTGAAGTTGTTCATCTCAAGTAACGGACGCAGTTGGTGTATCAGCCGAAGCTGATAAAAAGCACCTCTGGCCACTGCCTCAACCTGGGACACCAGGGAGAGGTTTGGATCCAGAAGCACCCCCAGACTGCGTACCTGTTCCTTCTGGGGAAGTGTGACCCCGTCCAGAACCGGCAGATCAGAATCGTCTCCCATGTTTTGACCCCGCATAATAAGTACCTCCATCTTATCTGGATTCAGCCTCAGATTGTTATCCCTCATCCAGCCCATTACTGCCTCCAGGCAGACATAGAGGGAGGTTATGCCTTCACCTGATGATGTTGACATGGAGAAATAGATTTGGGTGTCATCAGCATACTGATAACACCCAGCACCAAATCCCCTGATGATCTCTCCCAGTGGTTTCATGTAGATGTTAATCAACACTGGAGACAACACGAAGCCCTGAGGGACACCATACGAAAATTCAGATTTTGAAGAACAACAGTCTCCAAGAGACACCATCTGGAATCAACCAGCGAGGTAAGAGTGGAACCACTGCAAAGCAGTGCCTCCTACCCCCAACCCCCTCAGATGTTCCAGAAGATACTATGGTCAATAGTATCGAAGGCCACTGAGAGATCCAAAAGGACCAACAGAGTCACACTCCCTCTGTCAATTCCCAGTGGGAGATCATCCATCAGGCCGACCAAAGCAGTCTCCACCCCATAGCCTGCCTGAAAGCCAGTTTGAAATGGGTCTAGATCATCAGTTTTTGCCTGGAGCTGGGAAGCTACCACCTTCTCAATCACCTTGCCCAACCATGGAAGGTTGGAGACAGGCTTATAATTGTTTAACTCTGAGGGATCCAAGGCAGGCTTCTTCTTCTTCAGAAGAGGGGGGGGTTCCAAATTTAAGTCGGAGTTCAGATTCAGATTCTGAATCTGATCCACCTCCAGTCACCACCTGGCCTTCCCCTTGGTTGCTAGTGAGCAAAGGCAGCATCTTCCTACTTATTGCACCACTTCAACTGCATTTGCTGGTAGATAGGAGTCCAGGGTAGAAAGCAATATACATCACAATGACACAGACCCAGACCAATGAGGAGAAAACTGCTCCTCCTAGGAGCTCAGCATTGATGATTTGTTGCACCAGACCAAAGTCTGCAGCTTTATGGCACCAAGGTCTTAAATAAAGACCCAGATGCAGAGCTGTCACCAGGCTCTGTTCCAAGTGCTAATGGGCTCCTCAGTTCACTAATATACTTCAGAACTTTCTAATAATGTAAAAACAGCCCTGCTGAATGAAGCCTGAGGTCCATCTAGTCCAGCATCCTGTTTCACACAGTGGCCCACCAGTGCTGTGATACTTTATTGCCAGAGCTAAAACATAATATCTTTTAAATGTAGCAGGTGGAGGGCTGTGTGGATTCCAGTTTTTTGAAATTTCTTTTTTCTTTTTAGAGTTTCCGAGAGCCACTTTTCAAAAATTAGATCTTTAGGATCCAATCCAGCCCCTATGTATGCCATTAGGCACACATAGCCCTTACATGAGTGCAGCTCTGTGTGCAAGCAAAAAAAATTAAAAAAAAGGCTGTTAAGGCATGAGGAGGTGGCAGTGAGGAACTCCTGTGAACACTGGAGCATGCCGGAGGGAAGGAGAGGATGCAGCAGGGGGCTAGATCATGCCCTAATGGGTGAATTCTAACACAAGAATATTAAATGTCATCTGCCAAATACTCTCCCCCGCATCATCCCTGCATCCAATAGCAGTTATTATTGAGAAGGAGGAGGGTAAGGTCAATAAATCAAATTAAAAGAATATAGACATAAATGTTTGCAAGCAAGTTTGAGTTAAGATAATTTACCCAAGAATCGCACCCCTTCATGCTCCCTCCCATGTATTCTGGCTCTAGTTATTATCCATTGTGAAAGCTTATAACAAATAGCCTCTTACATTTTGTGCACACATTACATGCTTGTGGCCTTGCTCCTTGATATTTACCATCTGTCTCTTTGGTACTGTTGATTTGTTTTTCCCCATGTCCTCCATTCTTATGATATTTTAAAGTTGACCCTGCAACAAGAATGTCAGCCATTGGCTGCATCTGTTTTTAATTTGTTTTTGATGACATCTTTAATGCCTTACCAGTTTTTCTGTTTGTTTATTTTTACTTTAAGCTATGGATTATAGTAGAATGGCACATAGCTTCTGGGTAGAATGCATCTTCTCATGCACTACAATTAGATATGCTGTTATGACCCTCAAACTATAGTGAACGGGAAACCCCTTGTTCACAGAGGATCTCCATGCATTTTATATCAGACGTGGGGCCATTCATTCTCTGTGCATAATATATAGTCAGGTTTTTCATACATTCATACGTTTATAATAAGGATGACCAGTTTTTGTATTGGTGGGGGGCATTCTATTATTCTCTGGAAACTAGTCCAACAGCTGGAAATATCTTAGCCTCTCATAAATAATTGGTAGGGTTGTTCTCACAAACACAGATTCCTGGATAGTGAGCCCAGGAATCTGTGGTCATCTGGGGCACCAGGAGTCCTCCCAACCCAGCAGTTCTGAACTCAGGTAGCCCAGTTCCACTACCCAGGTTAAAAGTGAGGTAGAACACAAAGAAAGCCATCCTACTAGCACATTGGGCTGCTTTACCAAAGAGTTCTGTGGAAAGTGGGCCCAGGGAGAGGCGAGCTGCTGCATCACTGAGGGCTGCTTTTCTGCTGCTCCTACAATGCATTGTGGGATGTTTGGAAGCCCCAGATCCTGATTTCAGCAATGGAGAATGCCAACGTGGTGTTCTTATGGACATACGAGCTGCTGAGCCCAAAGGAGGCTCTGGTTGTTTGGGAAGCATGAAGTGAGAACAAGCCCAGTCTCTACAAGGAAGTTTGCAAGAGCTTCAGAGGACATGCACTTGAATGTTATGAGAACATCAACTGGGAGGAGTTGAGGATTAAGGTGGAATCTTAATTTTTGAAATTAAGGTGGAGTAAAAACCACTCAACATTTTAAACTTGTTTCAGCACTACTTAGGAAAATGTTAACATTTTCATTTACATGTTGCTTTCTTAATTGACCTTGGATGCCCTCAGTAATATAACAAAATGCCCTCAATAATAAGAACAAATAATATAGCATAACAAAATAATAGCATAATGAGATCATGACATTCATTGTGTGATCCTTGATTAGCTAGGATAACCATAGGCTAGGATAGTCTATGGTGCTAACTAAAGGAGAAGCTTTAATACATTGGGGCTGTTCATTCAAATGGCCTCTATATGCATGCTTCAGATACTTGTTTAAAGTGCTGTCTAGGGATGTGCACGGAGCGCCGAACTGGTTTGATCCACCAGCATCCAAGCCAGTTCAAAGGGTGGGGGGGGGTTGCTTTAAGGGGCAGGGAAGGCACTGCCTGCCTGTCAGCCCCTGACCTGCTGCTTTTCCTTTACTGGTGCTCTCCAAAAAAGTGGGCAAACTGGACTGCAGCATTCTGCTTGTAGCCCCGATCAGCATCACCATGCTTGTGGCCGACGTGCATGCACAACTAGTTCGTGGACATCCCTACTGCTCTCAGTGCATCCCCTTCCTAATTGTATGTGCCAGGGGTTATATCATCTGACCTTGCCCAGAGATAATTTGCCTTTCTAGAATCTGTAGGAAATAGCAATACAATAATACGTATATAAAGTGGACTCATTGGGTTGTATCCTAGCCCTACTGCATGTGGAAGTTCCTACGATAAAACTTCCCACCTTCCTCCTTCCTGCAGAAGTCCTCTTTGACCTCTGAAAATCCACTCTTGGGGGATGCATTCTCCACAGGATTACAAGGGCAGAGCAACAGTTCCAGATTCCCAGGGAGCCAAGACACTAGCCGCACTTGCCACTCAGCCCAGCGCACAGAGAGGGGTGATAGGGAAGTGATTTTGATTCTCTCCCTTCATTGCAAAAGTCCTTTTCACTTCCAGAAATATGTCGCTGATGGTTGTGCAGCCCTCAGAGACATACTCCTGGCAAGAAAAGGGGCTTTTGCAGGAAGGAAAGAAGAAAAATCACTTCCCTGTCCCCCCTCTCTGCACACTGGGCAAAGAAGCAAACCTTTGGTGCAGCTAGCATCCTGGCTCCTTGTGAGGGCAGAACTCTTGCTCCACCCTTGTAATGCTTCAGAGAATATAGGCCATTGGGGTTTTGTCATGACTAAGCTAGTCTGGATGTTGCCCACTCTTTTTCCTTACACGTGAAAACATGTGCATTGAAAAAAGCAACACATTTTGATTTTAAAAAACAGTCTGCCCCCATTCGGGCTAAATAAAGTTGCTTTGCAGAACTCCGTACATATAAGAGTTGCAGTTCTTTGTACATGGGATGCTTGCAGCACTTCAGACTATCTTTGCATACCTATTGTGTCCCAGGCACCAAGTATCTTCCATGCCCTCTCCATTTGTTTATTATTTTGTAGTCCCTTTCGTGTCTTTGATACACAATCTGCATGCATGGTTTATCATTGTTCTATAAGGTGATAAATGTGCATGCAAATGCCAGCCTGTATTTATCCATGCCATTATATAAGATACTTGGGTCACCTGCCCTTAAATCTGGCTGTGACAACATTCATATATAAAAAAGAGAGCAACATACATGCAACCCACCCCCCACCTGCCGCGCAGTCCTTTCCTTTTAAACAATAAAGCCCCATGCATCTTCTCCTTGTCCTCTGAGATAAGAGCAGTATGCACATACTAAGATTTCTCCTCTTCCCTTGTCCCTCTTGGCCCCTTCAATTTTAGTTATTCCTACTACTGAGGTTCCAGCATGCAGGGAGAGGCAGCCAGAGGGGGGAAATATTATTGTCTTTAGCTCTACAGCCCACTTAATTGGCCTGAGGAAAAGGCAGGGGGGTTGGGCTAAGATTTATAAACAAATAGTCCATTATGCTTCTCATTAGTTGGAAGAATACCTGTATAAGTGGAAGCTGTCAGTTACAATAAGCACCCCCTCTCTTTTTGCTTATATAATAATCCCAGCATTCAAAAGACTAATCACTACACACTGATCTACAAAGCATCTTATTTCCTCATCAAATTTCCTTACTCGGCTTAGCCATGCTTGTCAGCTTCCCAGCTCCCCTTTTCAATAACTGGTTTATTCTTAGCGTCCAGCCAAGAAGCATTCCTAGGAGTAAACCATGGAAGAATGAAGACCTAATTTCTTTATCTCACTCCAGGAGAGGTTTCTCCTCACGCTCATGGGAAAGGTCACACAGGTAATTTGGGCTGCTGGTTCGCATTAGAGGAGGAGGCATATGTAGCACATTGAGGCCCTTTGTCTAATAAGTCAGATGGCCACCAAGGATGAAGGGAGAACGTTAATGGGCAGCAAAAGCAAGCTTTTTTTTTTTTTTAACCACTCTCTTTCATTTTGAAGCAAAAATGCTAAATACTCTTAAGTTGAAGGAGGGTGTTTTTTGGTTTGGGGTGGTTGCTCCCCTTCTCTCCCCCCCCAATCCCATTTTAGTAGCAATGAAATAAAAATTTAAAAACAAAACCTACTTAATCACATTTGGCATAATCCAGAGAAAAGTAGGCATGTTTTAATTCAGTTAATATTAATGGGACTTATGCATACATGTAAGCACTTAGACAAACTCTTCTATAGGCATACCTCTATAGAGGAAAGTGAGGCTAGCACCTTTCAACTGCAATACAAAATGTTATTTTATTTTATTTATTTAACATATTTTTATACTGCCCCAAACTTACGTCTCTGGGCGGTTTACAACAAGATTTTTTTTTAAAAAGACATATTTTACTTGCACCCTGGCATTTTAAGCAAAATGAATATTGGGGAAAGGAAAAAGAAATGGAATGAAAAGCTGACCTCCATGAAATGACTCCAGCATTCATATGCATTGTGTGATACAGTCTAATGCCCCTGTAGGAATATACCCTTTATTGCCAAAGCAAGGTATGCACAGTATGGGTAAAGTTTAAATAAAACAGTAACCAAATGAAACAGCCGAGGGGTGAGAAAAATAAACTGGCCGGTGTGGCTTAAAACGGTCCCAACAGCAGCTTTAGAAAATGGACCAATGTTAGTGCTGAAATGGATATTCACAAATATTTGCAATTCAGTGAGCCCTTTCTCACTATCTGTGAGAAGGGCTTGGTGGGTGGGTGGGTGCGGAGGAAAGTTTCATCACCTTATCTTCCCCACAGATGATCCACAGAAGGTGCTTGGTGCGAGGATCGCACACCCAGAGGATCCTCCACTAATTCCGGCAGTGCGGTGGGTCGGGGTTGAAACGTGTTGCTCCGCCTCCTGAAACTCCCATAATGCACCGTGTGAATGTGTGGTGCATTGTGGGTATACTCCAGCACTGTCTGGGAGCCCTGCAGTCTATCAGCTGCTTGGGCTGGCAGATGATCAAAAAAATGGGACTAAGGGAACACTTGCTCCCTTAACCACATTTAAGCTGTGGGCGACGCAGGTGTGTTTTGCCGCCACCACAGTGCCTGCAGCCACTTGCCTTCTGCTGCTTCTCACAATCATCCAAGAGCAGGCTTGGGTGCCTTAGCCCACTCTTGGCTACTCATGAGAACAGCCTCAGTATATTTTCCAATTCTGCCATGTAGGTTGTGGGTGAGAAATCTGAATTCACACCTTAAGTGTAAAATGCTTACCACAAAACTGGAAATTTGAATGGTTTAGGCTAATTGGCTGTCCTGATTTGATTTTGGCAGGCTTCAAATGTGTAATCTTATAATTCTGTCACATACTATCAATTACCAATTGACTACCATCACATGTTATCCACCAAATCTTGTCAGATAGTCAATATCAGTACATCTTATGTTTCAAAAGCTATCGAATATGGTATACCGGGGTTTTCAAACTAGTTTCTGGGGAAACTTGAGTTATTTGGAAACTTATCAGAGTTCCTCAATGAGAAGATCAATAATGGTGAACAAAATTCACCAAAATAGAGCTTGCCCCCTGACTTCCTCTACTGATCTTCTGTAGTATATGCAGTCCTATGAGAAAGTTGGGTGTATTCTACAACATACTTGTCAGTTCTCAATGCGGGGTGGTGTGGCTAAACAGAAAACTAGAGGATATTAAATATTAAAATTTACAAAATAAAATTTGAGAATAATTTTTGGGAGCAAATTTGTTTCAGCTTCATATCGGTCCTGCAGTATTCTGTTTTCACAGCCAGCCATTAACATTACACAAAGAGAGGAGAAAATGCTGACAAAAACAAGGAGGTCTGGCACAATGTGGGCTGTATTCCTCAGTCAGTTTATAAAGACTGAGGAATACAGACTGCTGCCTCAGACTGCTGCCATCAACATAAAATCTTCCTTTTTTGAAAAAGGATTTAAAACTATGGCTTGGAATGGAGTACACCACTTTCATAATTAGATAAGTTAATAATGACTTTTGGTAGGCTATTCTGAGTAGGTAATGTTACACTTCAAATGAGAACATTCCAGACAGGACAGTAAGGGAGGTTCAGTGCTGCCTGAATAATATTCTGGCCAACACTACTACGGCTTGGCAGAAGATTAACACTTTAAGCAAAGGCTCTTGCCTGCAGGGATTCTCTTACATAGAAGCACCAGTGAGAAGGCAAACAGCAGAGCTCAGTGGGGCTTGGTTGCCATGCACCATCAAGCTAGGTTGACTGAGATGAATTACCACATGAATGTCCGATAGAAGATACCGTATTTCGCATACATGGGCAGCAGAAAAAGCCTTACAAGCAGTTAGCCCAAGTTTTTAAAGGTGAAGTGTGCCGTCAAGTTGATTTCAACTCTTGGCACCCACAGAGCCCTGTGGTTTTCTTTGGTAGAATACAGGAGGGGTTTACCATTGCCTTGTCCTGAGCAGTATGAGATGATACCTTTCAGCATCTTCCTATATTGCTGCTGTCTAATGTAGTACCGGTGGGGATTTGAACCAGCAACCTTCTGCTTGTTAGTCGAGCATTTCCCCACTGCACACTCAAAACAGGATACCCTCACTATCTATCTGGGTCTTAACCCAGGTTGGGGTGGGGGGGAGAAGCCCCTGTACCTTAGACTGCTACTTGTGTAGGAAGATAACTGTTAAAACTGTTCCGGAACTGCTGGCAGCCATCTTTATTATAGAGTTCTGTGGCTGGAAGGGCCAGTCAGAGGAAAGGTGCTGCTGTACTGAGGGGTGCCTGTCTGCTGTGTGTGTGCAATGCACAGCACACAATGTTGTGCGTGCAATGATATCCTGGAAGACCCAACTGCATTTTCTCCATATTGCAGTGTGTAGCAGCCTGATCAACTGGGGGATGAGTGCAGAAAGCCTAAGAGAGGCTGTGCTCATGTGTGGGGATTTGGATAGAGACTCTTCCCTTTCCCAGACCATCCCCAGAAAAGCCTTACTGAATGGTCAATGGAAGACACTCTGGACACTGTTTTACTGAACACTGTTTTACACTCTGAACATCTTTCACGTCAGAGAACTACGATCATACACATGCTTATTACTTGATCTATTTTAATCTGTAAATTTTGTAAGCCATCTTGAGTGTTATCCTAACAATGGAAAGATGGGGCAATAATAATAATACCCTTCCAGCCACAGAACTCTATAATAAAGATGGCTGCCAGCAGTTCCGGAACAGTTTTAACAGTTATCTTCCTACACAAGTAGCAGTCTAAGGTACAGGGGCTTCTCCCCCCACCCCAACCTGGGTTAAGACCCAGATAGATAGTGAGGGTATCCTGTTTTGAGTGTGCAGTGGGGAAATGCTCGATTAACAAGCAGAAGGTTGCTGGTTCAAATCCCCATCGGTACTACATCAGACAGCAGCAATATAGGAAGATGCTGAAAGGTATCATCTCATACTGCTCAGGACAGTACATTAAGCCAGGTGAGTGGTGCTGGCTGGTCCTGAAGCTGCATACAAAAAGTATGATGTCTCATTTAGCTGCTAGGTGTCCTGCTCATCAGGAAATGGAAAATTGCCTGAGGGGGCCTTGTGATGATGCAGGACCCATTGGATGATTTCCCAGTAAGAGATATGTCCAGCAGAAGGAGCGGGGTATGACTCCCACGTGCCTTTTAGCCTCAGCAGTACCACTTTCTAAGCAAAATGGCTCAGGAATTGCTCAGTGCTGGCCAGGCTAAAAGCAAACCAGGAGAATCACACTCCATTCCGTCTGTCTGCTGGACAAGGATAATGTGATGGTGAGGGCCAATGAGATCTGTAGGATACTAGCTGGTCTCTTTGTTTTAGCACAATATCTTTCACCCGGCACCTTTGAGAACAGCTAGGCTAAAGTCAAAATAATCAAGAAAAGTAATACTTTTTCTGTAAAAGAGAGAAGGAATTGTTTGATGGCTTGATTTAATTCAACACAACATAGCACATTCTGGTTGCTTTTCTGCCTTGGCTCTAGGAAATAAGAGCAGAGTAGAGACCCAGCATCGACTGCACAGCTTAAGGGCATTCACGCTGCTCTTGCACTCTTATCTCTTTCTCATATTACTGCTGTTTGTCCCCTTCATGCCACTGCAGTGAGTGCTGAAGCCTGGTGAGATAATACCTGGCCCTGGCCCAGGCAATCATTTTTGAGTAATTAGTTTAGGCACTGCACACCCAACCTCTACGTTTTCAGGCAAGTATCTAATGGGTATGGTTACCTGTTTCCTTGTTTGTGTGTGGAATGCTGCGCCATATCATTCCAGAGGGAGCTCAGCTCCTGCTGTGAGCAGGGAGCCCAGTGAAGGAAATAAGCTTGTAATGAAAGGATGCCTTGCCATGCCAAGCTGATGTTTCTTGTCATATGTGTGGCATTTGTTGTTCCCCTGCTCTGTATCATACCTTACCAACAGCCATGTGCCCTGGCTGATATGGAACCACATACGCATTTTTGTGCACGGACAAGCTGTTCAATCACAGCAGTGAAGGAAGTGAATGCCCACCAAGCTTCAGAGTTCACACATATTCTGTGCTCTTTGCATCAGTCAAGCCTCTGTCCAGCAATTCCAAATCCTAAACAGGCAAGCACATACAGGTACTATTTAAATATTGCAGGTAGAAACAATCTCCATCTATACAAATCCTAGTTTAAAATGGAGGTTATAGGTTTTGCATAATCTCAGGCTCACACATGGTTGATAATGTTTACATATTAACTTGTCTAGACTCTAAAGAGCTGAATTACTAAACTTAAAATACTATAATAAACAATCAATGAACTATTTCTTATTCTGATCACCCTTCATTCTGGATATATTTTAATTTTACATCCAAATAACCATATTTGTACCTATTTAGGTACAAAGCACCAGTGGATATTTGCAGGTACTACCAAGTACCACTATAGTTTAGTTTCTGTCTTCTGTTCAAGCCACAATGAGCAACTGTTGACCACATGGTAGAGTCTTATCAACACATTCCTTTCTTGTATGCAACAATATCAAATTCAACCATTTTTCTTAGACATCAGATTTTAAATAAATTAATATAAGATTCATTCATTCATTCATTCATTCATTCAAACACATATCCCTCAGAAAATGTTCACTTTTTGTCAAAGGGAGCCCAATTTTGTCTTTTCCCCTCCATCAGGTTCTCCTCTCCCCCCGGGCTTACCAGCTAGCCTGCAGTTTTCCTCAATATTACTCCACACCTCCCACTCTAAGGTTTAAAGAAATGAAAATTGATTGGCTAGGGACATTAATGCCATATGCTGATTTGAACAACCAAAGAGAAAGAGTTGTCCAGTCCACTGTTCCTTTTGGTTTTATTTCATATAAGGAATATGTGCTAATGAAATTCAGTAGCACTAATGAAAGGACGGATGAATATTTATATAGCTCTTTTCAACCAAAATCCCCAAATATAAATAAATAAATAGTATGGCTTCCTGTCCCCAAAGGGCGCTCTCTCTCTCTCTCTCTCTCTCTCACACACACACACACACGGGGGGCGGGGGAGGTGCAAATAAGTTCTTCAGAGCTGATACAGGGAATTTAAGGCTGGAGTCTGTGAATGGAGGAGACAAAATTAACCCCCCCCCACACACACACACACACCTCCAATTAAGGAAGGGCCATGTCCTTTCATTAATGGGTTTTATATCCATGGATGTACATTCTACAAAGCTTCAGTGACTGGACTGGGGAATGTTTTGGGGTGACTATTGAATTTATCTAGTTTTGATCCTGCTCTAATGTTGCTGAACATCTGTGAACTTCAGACTGCAGAGGTACCAAATGTGTTAGATCTTGGGAACTGCTTCTTGCTATATTGTTGTCCATATACTATATTGTTGTCCATATACAATCCGTGCTAACTGGGCAAAGAGGCACCTTTTACCGTTGTGATTCTCTTTATTTAGCAGGGGGAGAGTAACTGGCCCTATTCACCCCCAGCACAGTACTTCCAGTGACTGTTGCTGGTGTGTGTCTTAAGTTTCTTTTTAGAATGTGAGCCCTTTGGGGACAGGAAGCCATCTTGTTTGTTTGTTATTTCTCTTTGTAAACCGCCCTGAGCCATTTTTGGAAGGGCGGTATAGAAATCGAATTAATAATAATAATAATAATAATAATAATAATAATAATAATAATGCTGTAAGCTGGAGCATGGGGTGATCTTGGGCAATAAATGGGAGAAAGGTGTATATTAAGTGGCATAAAGCTCTTTATTGTTAACAATGGCTGACAGCCAGACTGTTATTCTTGAGTAATTCATGTTATTCATCGTTATTCATTGAAATGAATGAGACAAGGTAGTCATGGCTCATGACTGGTCCTGGAGAGCTGACTGGAGAGCTGGTCTTGTGGTAGCAAGCATGATTGTCCCCTTAGCTAAGCAGGATCTGTGCTGGTTGCATATGAATGGGAGACTTGATGTGTAAGCACTGCAAGATATTCAGGGGATGGAGCTGCTCTGGGAATAGCAGAAGGTTCTAAGTTCCCTGCCTGGCATCTCCAAGATACGGCTGAGAGAGATTCTTGCCTGTAACCTTGGAGAAGCTGCTGCCAGTCTGGGTAGACAATAATGAGCTAGATGGACCTAAGGTCTGACTCAGTATATGGCAGCTTCCTATGTTCCTATGTATTTGTCCCATTAATTTCAATGGAACTACGCAGCGGGGAAATGCTTGACTAACAAGCAGAAGGCTGCCGGTTCGAATCTCCGCTGGTACTATATCGGGCAGCAGCGATAGCGATAAATAAATAAATCTTTATTTTTATTATTTATAGTGTTCAAATTAAGTTTTCTTTCTCTTTCCATACAAGCAAACAATACAAGGGAGTCAAAAAGATGCCCCAAAGGTGTGGTGGGGTAGAGTTTCAAGGGCCAAGGAAATTTGTTTTGGCATTTTATAACTTCTCTAAAGAACAATTTGAAGGACTTTTAAAAAATACTCTGCCATATTGTGTCCATAACTTTAAGCATATGAATTTTATCATTATTCAACTCTTGCCATATTTACGCTGCTATACATTAGCCAGGTCATGGGATTTCACTCTGGATGTCTTCTTAATTAGTTTCATTAACCAAGGAACCACTGTTGTTGAAACAGATGTTGTGGTCCATTAATAGCTCTCAGCTGCCTGTGGCAAGCCGTGGAGCCATGCAGAACACATAACTCAGAAGAGGAGCAAGTGTAGTCTGTTCAGTTTGGAAATTCAGCATCTCAAGTGGGACTTAGGAACACATTTTGCAGTTTCTATATTTTGCACCTGCTATTCTCCCTACTTGTGGAGTGTTATAGAATGCCTTTTGTGCTCATTGTACAGTAATTCTCAAGTTGTTTTGAATTTTCTACTCTCCACATGTATGCTTCAGTTGTTTCAGATTTACATAAGCATGCATAGTTTCCCATAGGCTGGTATACATTGAGTTAACAACGTTTGAGAGTACCGAGGAGGGGGGGAGGGGGAAGGCAGGATAGCCTTTCCCCCCAGACGATCCCCCAGACGATCCAGCATGGTGGTCCCAGGCCACATGAGTCATGTGCACACAAGACCAGAGCTTTTGCGAACCGTGCAGCATTCTGGAGGCTGGGGAAATGTGTCCCGGCCTCCAGATATCCCACAATGCACCGTATGACGAGCAGGGAGCATTGAGGGATCCCTCCATGAATCGGGTGCTCTAGGCACCCATCTCTGTGTCTGCTCAGGTTGCATATAGCCTGATCATTCACATTTCCCTGTACCTAGGTAAAAGGGTGCACTTTGGGGTAGAAAAATCCCCAGCTACCTGGGAGGGCAGTGCTGGGATCAGCCTCGATGCCTGGGTAAGGCTGCTTGTATGAACAGCCTCATTGTTCCTTAAGATATAAGTTTGTTATATTATGATACATCCCCTGTATTCAGAAACAGTGTGCTTCTTTTCCAGTACAGTTTTTTTTAATGGACTCCGACATATACAAAAGAAAGGGTGCTCTTATTGTGGTGAGTATTATCTCGGAACTGCCACAAAAGGCTATGCTCAGCAGTCATGAGATTTTGTAAAATTCTTGGGCAGTTTAGGGAACAGTCAACCATTTCCCCATTGGGACAGCATGTTCTGTAATAACCACCAACACCACAGTGTTATGCAGGCATTTCTGATCAGCTTATGCTGCTGAGGGCATCTAAAGAAGTGTTAGAGATCTTGCACAAGAATACCAAGTGCACAAATACTTAAAGCAGAGCATATGCACTTCAGGACTGCTATTTACATTGTTTTCAATGTAGGTGCATTGCTTTAAGTATCTGCACGTTTGCACCCGCGAGTAAGATGCTTGAGTAAGAGTTATTATTTATTTATTTATTTATTTATTTATTTATTTGATTTCTATACTGCCCTTCCAAAATGCGTCAGGGCTGTTTACATTAAAACAACAGACATTAAAACAGATGCACTCTCTGGGCAAGGTGCTTGAGCATGTCATGGCTGACCAGCTCCAAATACTCTTGGAGAAAACAGACTATCTAGATTCATTTCAATCAGGCTTCAGGCCCGGCTTTGGAGCAGAATCTGTTTTGCTCACCCTGTTGGATGACTTATGCAGAGAGGGAGAGAGACAGGAGGGTGCAACCCTGTTAATTCTCTTGGATCTCTCAATGGCTTTCAGTATCATTGACCATGGTATCCTTTTGGATAGGCTGGTTGAGTTGGGTGTGGGAGGTACTGCTTGGAAGTGGTTCCACTCCTAGCTCAAGGCCCATTCCCAAAAAGTGCTGCTGGGGGACTACTGCTCAGCCCCTTGGAAGTTGTGCTTTGAGGTTTTGCAGGGTTCCATTCTTTCCCCTATGCTGTTTAACATCTATATGAAACTGCTGGGAGAAGTCATCCAGAGATTTGGCCTGAGGTGTCATCAGTATGCAGATGACAATCAGTTTTATCTCTCCTTTTTATCTGATGCAAGTGAGGCAGTGATCCAATCCAGTAATTAGTTGGATGAGGGTGAACAAGCTGAGACTCAACCCCAACAAGACCGAAGTACTGTTGATCGGTGGTTCCTCTGACCAGCTGAATGATGTTCAGCTTGTTCTAGATGGGGTTGCACTCCCCCTGAAGGACCAGGTGCTCATCGAACCAGCACTGTCTTTAGAGGCTCAAGTGGCCTCTGTGGCTCAGAATCCCACAAAATAGGTCTGCAAGATTATTAACTGGGACTGGATGTTTGGAACATATTACGCCAGTGGTTCATCAGCTGCACTGGCTCCCAGTCTATTTTCGGGCCAAACTGTACACTGCCCAGAGCCTCTGGAGGGGGCAGTTTATAAATGTAATAAATAAATAATAAATAAATTAAGTGCTGGTTTTAACCTTTAAAACCTTGGGACCAGGTTACTTGACAGAGTGTCTTGCCCCATATGTCCAAACCTGGACCATAAGATATTCTTCGGAAGCCCTCCTCCAAGTGCCCCTGCCAAACAAGGTGAGGCAGGTGGCTACTAGGGAGAGGGCCTTTTAAGTGGTTGCACCCCGTTTATGGAATAACCTCCCCAGTAAGGCTTGCCAGGCTTCATCACTTTGTTGTTCTAGATGCCAGCTGAAGACCTTTTTGTTCACTCATGACTTTTACATTGTAATCTGATTTTAACTGATTTTTTAAAAATGTCTTTTAAATTTTTTTGTACTGTATTCTGTATTTTCTTTCTCTCCCCACCTCCCTTTTTGTTTATTATGATTTAATGTGTTGTGAATTTATCAAATTGCCTATAGGAAATTTGGTGATATTGATGAAGGGCAGGGCTGGCTCCAGGCTGTGGTGGGCCCTGGCAAGAGTCCCCACTGTCCCCCTCCACAATGGCGGTAGCTCTGATGTGGCAGCTGACTCTCCTAATGTGCCCTGGAAGGCTTACCAGGCAGTGGGCAGCTATGACAGTTGGATTGTCCTTGCTTTCAGTGTCATGGTGCTGCTGAAAGTGAGTTGTGCCCCCAGCCACTTCCAACTGCTGACCTGCAAACCTATCAGGGCCCACCTGCCAGGCTTACTGACAGTGGTCATCAGTAGTGGCAACCAACATCCTGACAACTGAATATCTGAGAAAAGTAAAAAGGCACCATTGCTGCAACTGAGGGCATTTGCTGCTAACCACAGATGAACTGCAGCCATTACAGTTCTCCCAAATGCGTAGCCCAGAAAGGTGAAGCAGTCATTAGCTGCATTGGGCCCATTAGACTACTGGGTCCCTGACATTGCATGTGGGTGGCAACCACTGTCACTTGGCCTGCTAAAGGATTTCTGGGTTTTTATCCTGTAATGTTATATTGTGTGGTCCAACTCAATATTCCTTTACATGATAAACCTTGCAACCTCTGAATGCATTCTGTCACATTGTTGTTTTCCATATTTTTGTTTATTTGTTCAGCTTCTTCCTTTCCAGTTATCTTTTCCATACTAAATCTATTTCTTGTATATGCTTCCACTGTTCAACTTTGTTTGCTAAGATCTGTACATGCAGACATCACTGATGTTCACCTTTTAACATTTCCCTACATTTTTATAGTTCTGCTTTCTAGGTGCAAATCTTAACTCCCTCACTGATCATCAGTTGTTTGTATGTTTCCATATAGTAATCTATATTTACTATAGATATAGTTATCTAACTTTATGGTTACCTATCCTTTCTGCTTGTGGGCAGAAATGGTCTCCAAGCAATTTCTAAGCATTCTCTCTTCCCCACAGCCTCCCAGTATATGAAATAACATGCAGCCTACATGCAACCACATTCCTCATTGTTGCTGACGGTCCTTTGACCATTGGGAACAGCTTTTCGGGCAATTCAGGAAAAAATAGCTTCTGGAAGCTACCCAATGTCCCTTGAACTCCTTAAAATCCTTGTAAGACAAGTCACTGCTACAGCAATTCTGCAGAGGAAACAAAAGAGGAAAAATAAAACTCATGGGACTACCACATTTCTTCATAATACAGCATTTTATAGTACCTGTTGAAGTTCTCCCATCTCAGGTTCTCCCCAAGAACATTCAGGGGTCAGCATATAAATGTGATTGGTTCATTGATTGATTGATCCTTGAGATTGCCTTCCATTTTTCCTTCATACCAATTCTGCAGGCATCTGTCTTAGAATAGTATGTTTGCCACATTATACTCATAGTGTAGCATTTAGCCTTCAGTCAGACACTTTTAGCTTTGTTATAATGGCTTGGTATTGTATCATTATTATTTTTTCATTTCCCTCCTTTCTTTTCCTTTTTAGTGTGTGTCTTTTTGAAAATGCTCTGTTGTGCTGCTCCAGTTACAGTTGCTGGAATCATTAAACCTGTGGATTGCATGTGACACACATCCCCTGAAGTGTTTTCAAGGACACTTGGTTGTCGTCCATGAATTAAACTCTCACAGTTATAAAAACATTCCATCACCCTTCTAATATTTCAGGGCCTTCACCGTGCAGAAGAAAAGCAGATATATAAAAATGATTTTCTTCTAGAAATGGAGAGTTTGTTTTTGTTGTTGATGTTAGTTCCTAAACTTTACATTGTAGCATGTCAGTTTTGAAACCTAGTACCAAACAGTCTGGTTTTTCTACATTTTAGAATAACAGTGAAGGGGGGGAAGCACAATTGTAATAGAAACTGAAATAGTTAAATACACATTTTTCAAGATAATCTGGAAGAATTCTTCTTTTCTAGTAAAAGTAAGAATATGGCATCCCATCAGCCACATTTGGAGGGGTGGCATTTCCCCCAGACGCTGCCTAGTTACAGGCACGGGGTGGGCCTAGTTACAGGCACGGGGTGGGCTGCTTCCTAAAGGGGGCGGGACTAGATGGCCATTGCAGCCAGCCCACACCTTGGAGGCTCCAGTCTTCTCAGACAGGCTCTCCCAACCTCCCAGCTGCGAGGTTCCCAATTTAGAATGGGGCTCTGGGTATGTATGAACCCTTTCTCCCTGTACCATTTCTCCAGCTTAAATCACACAAACAATTATATTTATTATCCCTCATCCATCCAATTACTGCCTGAAGGCAGGCATTTAGGGGAGCTATGCCATTTCCTGAAGATGATGTCATGGAGAAATAGATTTGGGATGCATTAGCATATTGATAACATCCTCCTCTGATGACCTCCATCTTCACTACTGTATACACTGATGGGGTCTCAGTGACTAACCAGGACAGAGAGAGTGGACTGAGAGACATTTTTCTCACTCTCTCACAACATTAGAACCAGGGGTCATCCCATTCCATGGCTGGGAAATTTAAGACCAACAAAAGGAAGTACTTTATCACATAGCACATAATTAATCTATGGAATTCTCCACTACGGGATGTGGTGATGGCTTTAAAAGCGGCTTGGGCAGTTTCATGAAGGACAAGTCTATCAATGGCTACTAGTCTTGTGGCTATAGGCCACCGCCAGCCTCAGAAGCAAGATGACTCTAAATACCAATTTCAGGGGAGCAACAGCAAGAGGGAGGGCATGCCCTCACCTCTTGCTCTTCTCAGAGGCATCTGGTGGGCCACTGTGTGAAACAGGATGCCTTGGACCTCATCCACCAGGGCTGTTCTTATGTTCTCACCCAGCAGTTTCGTGTAGGTGTTAAAAGCATCAGGTATAGGATGGAGCCCTGAGGGACACCATACAATAGCTCTCATTTCACAGTGCAACTGCCTCCAAGTGAGTCCAAGTCTTGGGATGACTGGCTCTCTAGAGTTTCCTGTTGAAGGGGTATTCATTTCTTTCCAGTACGTTAGTAAATAAAGTAAATATTGGAAAGACACCATTCATCTACAGTGTTTTCTCTCACTCGGGAGAGATTAATTTGGGGTAGTGCTCTGCTTCTCAGAAATGTGGTGCACATAACAATATGATCTATGATAATTCAATGTGCAACATGAGCAACTGTTTTGCTGTTACTTTGTGAAAGACCCATGCATACATAAATTATGTTGTTGTGAGGATAAATATAACCATATACACTGCTTTGGGCTCCTTGAAGGAAGAGCAGGATATAAATGTAAGAATATGTAATTTAATTAAAATACTATATTTCCTGTTCAATAGATTTGTAAGTCCTGGGAAATGTAGAAATGTGGAGTAACCTGGATATTCCTATGCAGCATCTAGAAAACATTGCTTAGTCTTCAGGCATTTGAGACACTGACCAGAATTAAGGTATTTCAATTCTATCTATCTATCTATCTATCTATCTATCTATCTATCATATTCCTATATGTGTAACCCTAGGTGGTGTGCATAAATAAAAAGGCAATATAAAACAGATAAAATGATTAAATACATTAGGATATAAAATCAATTAAAATTAATTAAAAGCCTGAGAAAACAGGTGCATCTTAAGGGTCTTTTTCCAAACAACCAGAGATGGCGAAACTCTGATTTTAACAGGTTTTCTCTGTGTTCCAGAGCCCTGGGGCAGCCACAGAGAAGGCCAGGTCCCAAGTCACCACTAAACCAACCAATGATAGCCATAACCAGATCTTCCCAGATGATCTTAATAGGCGGAAGGGTTCATGACAAAGTCAGCTCTCTCTTAAATACCCTGGACCCAAGCTGTTCAGGGCTTTAAAGGTAATAACCAAAACTTTGTATTTCACTTGGAAACATATCAACAGCCAGTGCAGTTCTTCTAAGATCGGTTTTATATGGTCTCTTTGGGTTATCCCAGAGACCAGTCTGGCTACTGCATTCTGCACCAACTGTAGTCTCTGGACTACATACAAAGGTAGCCCTATGTGGAGTGCATTACAGTAGTAAGCCTGGAGGTTACCAGCATATCTACCATTGTTTTCTCCAATAATGGGTATAACTGACAGTTTCATCACACTAACGTATCAGCCAAAGCTGATAAAAAGCACTCCTAGCCACTGCCTCAACCTGAGAAAACAGAGAGAATTCTGGATCCCAGAGCACTCCCAAGGTACATACGTGTTCTTTCTTGGGGAGCTTGACCCCATCTAGAACAGGCAGATAAAATAATCTTCTATATACTTATTTCTCTAAGACGGGTCATGCATGGATGAATGGGGATGTGTTGCGGAAATCTCGCGAGAGCCCCCAAACGCTCACAAGCGCAATGGACAGGCATGCGGCAGAAGGTGGTTGTCCAGCCGCAAAGAGGCAGGGGAAGAAGCACGCACCAGTTGATGGTTGGCCTGCCACAGAGAGCCTGGGGGAGGCACCCGTCTTAGAGAAATAAGTATATAGAAGATTATTTTATCTGCAGAGGCATATCTAGGGAAAATAGCGCCTAGGGCAAACAGTGAAATTGCGCTCCCTGTCCAAATATCTGACACCCATCTTTCAGATAACTTTACCATAATATCAGCTGAAAAATACAAGTCAGGCTCGTTGATCTATTAATATTGCAAAAACTATTTAGCAATGGACTTAGCCAGACCAAAAGATGCTGGAAAACTACAAGTTTCAGTATGCTGGGGCTCATGAAATACCCAAATACTATGTGGAGGTGTACTTGGAAAATTCAACAGAAGTGGCTGTCTAATTCTCTACTATGCATCATAGCATCACCATTACATAAGTTTTAAAAATAAATGGAGAATTTGACTTTTCCCAGATACTCTGAAAATAATTAAAGGATATGCAGAGTAAACTGTGTCATTGCTTGGAATATATCCTAGCATTCAGAAAGGCAGTTAAAATGAGAGCAAGAGAGCAAGAAACTCCCAGTGGGCCTTCACACTCAGGATTTCACACTGATTCAAAGACAAACTCACCATTAATAGCCATAGTATTAAGACATCACATTTAACTCACTTATAACAAGAAGCAAAGTAAGAGCAAATGAATACAATCCTAGCTCATAAGCTTCAGCTCAGTATTCACAAGCCCTGATTCTCTGTACATAGTGCCAATCTGAATATGTGTACCGTGTCTTATATTATATTAATTTAAAAAAAAATAACCTGTAGCCCCTTTGGGGGGCTTCCTAAAGGCTGTGGGGGGGTTCTGCAAAGGTCCCCCCTCCCCCCGCTGGCCTCTAGGGCCTCACAGGGACCATTTGAGCATGTGCGGTGGCCATTTTAAAAAATAGTCTTTTTAAAAACATGGCTGCTGAAAACAAAATGGCCACTGCGCATGATCAAATGGCCTCTGCAAGGCCTGGCATGACCTAGGGCCTCACAGAGGCCATTTGAGCATGCACGGTGGCCATTTTGTTTTCAGCAGCCATTTGTTCTTTAATTTTTTGATTCTACAAAATGGCGCCCCTCTTCAAGTGGCGCCCAGGGCATGTGCCCTGCCTGCCCTACCCTAGATACACCCCTGTTTATCTGCCTGTTCTAGGGAGAGACTCCCCTTCTGTCACATGCCTGTCCAGTGTGCTTTCAAGCATTTGGGGGCTCTCGTGAGATTTCCGCAACGCATCCCCATTCATCCATGCATGGCCCGTCTTAGAGAAATAAGTATATAGAAGATTATTTTATCTGCCTGTTCTAGGGAGAGACTCGGAGAGAGCGCGTGCCTGTAAGAGTGTCTGCAGGAGCTGCTGGGCTGCAACAGGGACTGAGGAGGGTGCCACCGTTGACAGCAGAGGGCAGAAAGGAGTTTGGGTTTGGCTGTGTGACAGAAGATGGTTGGCCAGGAGGGAGGGGAGGCGAAGGGAGAGAAGGACATGCTTGCCTGCCTGTCCGATCCTGGGGCAGCAGCGGCAAAAGGTTGAGGGGGGTGCTGCCCTGGACGGAGGGCAGAAAGGACTTCGATCACGTGAGAGGGGGTGTGGGTGCCCAACAGTTGAGGAGTGAGGGCGAGCAGTGTGGGTGGTGGAGGAAGAAAGAAGGGAAGGAGTGTGGGTGGGGGGAGAGAAAGAAAGAGTTGTGGGGAGAGAGAGAGTTGTGAGGGAGAGAGAGTGAGTTGTGGGAGGGGGAGAGTGAGTGAGAGAGTTGTGGGGGGAGAGAGCAAGCAAGAGAGTTGTGGGGGGAGAGAGCAAGCAAGAGAGTTGTGTGGGGAGAATGCGAGCGAGAGAATTGTGGGGGGAGAGCGAGCGAGTGAGTTGTGGAGGAGAGCAAACGAGAGAGTTGGGGGGGAGTGAGCAAGTTGGGGGGAAGAATGAGCGAGAGAGTTGTGGGGGAATGCCACAGGCTCAATGCACTACCGCACAGATGCTCTGTGCGGGGTCAGCTAGTAAATAATAATAAACCTTTTTTATTAGCCACCCCATAACAAATTGTTCTTTAGGTGGCTCACAACACAGCATTAAAGCATGAAATAAAAATACACAACACATTAAATCACAACAGACCAAAAGGGGGGAAATAAAATACAAAATACAATACGAGGGGCCACTGAAAAGTTCTCGGCCTGACCCACTTCCAAAATCTGAGCGTAATTTTGCCACGGTAACTGGAAAGAGTGTTCTTTTATATTGAAAAGTGCCAATTTGCAGGATTATAGTGCTAAGTTTTGAATCTTTTTCAGATCATTGAAAGAACCATGTCAACGAAAAGTGTGGAATTTTCAAGTGTCAAACTCCGGGCTGTCATGAAGTTCCTGTTCCGGCAGAAGAAAACTGCAAAGGAAATCCATGAGTGTATGATCAAACATTGAGTGACAAGTGCCTGTCATACTCAACTGTGAAGAAGTGGTGTGCCAACTTTCAGCATGGAGATTTTGAGACCGAAGATCTCCCAAGATCTGGGAGGCTTTCAACAGTGTCAGCTCCTGAAATTGTGGATCATGTTCATGACCTGATTTTGGCAGATCAGCGAATCTTGGCTAAAACAATTGCTGAGACACTAGAGATATCCAGGGAATGTTTTGGGTTTATAATTAATGAGCAATTGGGTATGCAGAAGTTGTCAGCCAAGTAGGTGCTGAAATGTTTGAATGCCAATGAGAAACGATATCGAGTGGACACTTCCAAGTTGATTTTGCAGCATTTTGAGCGATCTAGTGATAATTTCTTGGAACTACTTGTCACTGTTGATGAAACATGGTTACAGCACTCTGATCCAGAGACCAAACGGCAGTCCTTGTAGTGGCGGCACTCAGGTTCTCCACAGCCTAAGAAATTCAAGACCCAAAGGTCAGCAGGAAAGGTCATGGCCATGGTTTTTTTGGGATAAGGAAGGTATTTTGATGATTGACTATTTTCAGAAGGGCCAGTTAATGCAGAATACTAGTTAAGGGCCAGTTAATGCAGAATAACTTGCTGTGCCTATTAAAGGAGGCATTAAAAGAAAAATGGCAAGAGAAGCTGCGGAAAGGTGTTCTCTTGTTGCAGGACAATGCACTTGCTCACTAGGCTGGCAAGACGATAGATGTTTTGAATAATTTGGGGTTTGAGTGCATAGACCATCCACCCTGCTCACCAGATCTTGTTCCATCTGACTATTTCCTGTTTCCAAACCTTAACAAGAGTTTGAAAGGGAGGAAATTTTCAAATGATTCGGAGGTGATAGCAGCAGCAGAGCAGTATTTCAGTGACGAGACAAGAATTTTTTTTGGAAGGGTTAAAGAAACTTGAGAAATGATGTGCCAAGTGTGTTGAACTTCAGGGTGAATATGTGGAATAGCATGTAAGTTTCATGGCTCTGGTCATTCCCTTCTTGGTCGGGCCTAGAACTTTTCAGCACCCCCTCATACAAAGCAATTTAAAATCTCTTTTAAAATCAGTTAAAAATCAAAATTTGAAAATAAAAATTTAAAAGGCCTGAGTGAACAAAAAGGTCTTTACCTGGCACCTAAAAGAACAAAGTGATGAGATCTAAACCATCTCTTGAGTTCTGACCCCCCACAGCCAATGAGAGTATCAATCTAAGTCAAATCATCATATGCCTTACTGCAGTGCACAATTCAGTGGATCTATGGTTAAAACTCCAACTAACTTAACTTTTTTCTCATCTACATTGTCCTGGATTTTTGGTCTCACTTACACATGCAGAGCAATTTACTAGATGTTCAGTATTCAGCTGTAATATATACAATTTTAATATTATCCAGAAAATAGATATTGCCAAAAGAAATATTTGATCATTGTATTTCACACTATGTGCATCCTAAAGGTTACACAATAGTTCTTTCACTTTTTTTTGGTGTTGTTATGGAGTCATGCCATTAAAGAGAACTGGCAGCTAGGTATCATGTTGCATAAGCGCACAGTACTGTGTGGAAGACAATGACATGAATCAATAATGCCGTCTGGGAAATGGCTTAGAATAAAATATTACAGGAGAGTACAAACATTACCCAGAAGGGGGTTTCGGTGCTGATTAACTATGGCTGCCTCAGCTCACTTCAGTTCAATGACAGACAAGGAGTGCTGCTAACTTCAGCTTTTGCTGCATATTCTGAAACGGGGGTTACTCAAGTTGCAGCAAAACACATGTTGGCCGGCCTGCCCAGGTATGCAAGGATTGTCCAACTGCCTTGGGCTGCCCTCTGAAGGCTAAAGTTATGTACACTGCAAGGAAGAAAACTTCCATCAACTTGCTCACTCCTAAACAATTAATTTCCAGCGAGCTCCCAGATCTCGTTATTTTTGCCGACAGACCACAAAAACAAATGAAACTTCAGAGCTTCACTGCAAAGGTTAGCAAAGCAGTAGAATAGCTCAGGAAGGACAGAAACAGTAACCTAGAAGACAATGAAAAAGTCAGAAATGTAACTAACAAGAGTCTTCTCTACAAAAATCATTGTAGGAGGTGAGACTATAAAGGAATACTTTAAAACATATGTTTGTGCTGACTCTAGCAATAAGCTAAGTTAGGCATCCTTATTTCTTCCATGTGTACCTTTGCTTGGCATTCAGAACATATGGTGCCACTTGGAAAAAGAAATATAACCTGTTTTGCCCTACTATCAATGGGTATACAGCTGAGCCAAAAAACCCATATTGCGAAAGCCAGGTTGTTCACCATTATTAACACTTCTTGGGTTGTCAGATCTAAATATATATATATTGATTCTTGAAAACCTACCTAGGTAGTAAATTATCTACCAATATCGCTGGGAGAAACAAACCTGCTTGCATCCAGTACTGATTATCCCAGGACCTGAACTCTCAGTTACTATAAACCAGAGCGAACCCCTTAGCTGAAATTTAATGAATTATACATTCCATCTCAAATTTGCTCCTGAAAAATAATTACTATGATACAATGCATGGTGTTCAAAATTGAAATAAATCTCCCATATATGTCATTATCCAGTTTGGTTTTTCAACAACATACTTTTAAAATGGATATGCTTAGCAAACTTTTTAAATATGAATAGTTGACTGTGAGATTACACACACACACACACACACACACACACACACACACACACACACTTAAACTCCTGTGTGTTTTTATCGGTGAAAGGTGGTGATACATCTGCCCCCAAACAATTCAGAGAGGAACTAGATTCTGTTGCTGAATGTCCTTCAGAAGTCTGTTGTGGATAGATTTCCTTGTGCAGTGCCCCAACAGTGTCACTGGGCACAGTGACAGCAGGGACAGCTTGTGGTGGACACTGTTCTAAAGCCTCTATTAGGCCCTAGCTATGCTGCTGCAAACATCAAAGGCAATCAGGATGCTACCATGCATGCTTGTGGAAGTTTCTAAGGACACTGAAAAACTTCGGGGAGTGGGTACATGTCCCATGGGTCCTAGGAGCCCTAGCTGCTGGTGGGCATGCTTGTAACAGCATATTGGGCCTAATGGACACCCTATCATGATGTCCACCATGAGCCCTCCCCACTACTAAATCCAAGCAAGGATAGAAAATTGTACTGGGGGGGAAAGCTTGAATTGGGAATGCTGAAACATACATAAATGGCCCCAGTTCTAGAGGGATCTGGGTACAATCCTAAATGGATACTGACACACACCCATGAGATCTGGTGGTGTCTGAATCTCCTCCCACATTTTCAGTCCCTGCCTCATTCTTTATTTTTATGTTTAGATATGAAAATATAGCATTAATTTATTGAGAGGACTAAGATATCATAATCTGTGTTATACTGAGTCAGCACAATGGTCAATGTAGCAGTTCCGGAAGTGGTTCTTCATGGTTTTAGGCATAGAACCAACAACAAAAATATCTTAATTAAGGGCCCCTAACCCTTAATTTTTGGCTTCTATTTTCTGAGCAATCAGATGACAAGCTTTTAAGGACAGCTTCACATGATTTAGACTGAGGATATGAGTCTCCCAATATGGGGGGGGGGGTGTTTGCAGTAGGTGACGTCTCTCTTTACCTGACTACCAAAGTCAGTCAGCCACACGATCGGAAAAACAAGTTTAGGAGAACGCTCACTCTCCTAACCTTAAAGGGAGGCTTGGTAAGTGGGTTTGCTGCCATGGTGCCACCGGGATCGGCCCGATTCCAGTGGTGCTCACAATTGTGCAAAACCGGGCTTCCTTAGCCCGGTTTTACATGCGTGTGTGAATAGCTTCACATGCATAATAAAACTCTGTTTAAACAGTGAAAAAACTTGTTTTTCTGATCGTGTGGCTGACTGACTTTGGAGATCTCGGGGAGGGGTTATCCCCATGATGCACCGCACACTTGCACAGTACGTTATGGGCACTCCAGGGGCTGGGATGACTCATCTTGGCCTCTGGCCCTCCCTGCTGCCTGGGCCAGCAGGGAATCGTCTGGGTGCGCAGGGAGCATGCCCAGCAATGGCAGATCGATCGTCTGCAGGGAAGGTAGGTTTAACCCGCCTTCCCCACAGCCTGTCCTCAAGCCCTTCTCACTGCTTGTGAGAAAGGGTTCAGAGTCTTGTAGCATGTGCAAAGGCAATGAAAGCACATGTGTGTGCGTGTGTGCACGTGCACTCACGCACGCACACAGAGTGAGTAAAGAATGTCCTGACAGTGCATCGGAATGTCATTTAGTGATGTTCTTGCCATGCCTCTCCCCTCAACATGTGAACCACCAGGCACTCGTCGGAACCGGCTCCTCGTGCCTCATAAAAGTGAGAATCTTGACCTCAGGCCCCAGTACTGTGACCACCAAGGTGATATTAAGTGACAAAACATTGGGGGGGATGCTACCTGATTGTTACAGATATTCTGTTGTATCATATTTTATTTTTTCCCCTCATACACATAGTGATGCCTAGATAAAAGATGTCTAACACTTCAGAGCAGCTGAAGTAAACAGCAACATTTCCTGAGTAGATATAGGAGTTGGCAATGAGTAACAGAGACCCCAGGACTACATGTGTCTCTTTCTTTGTTGTTTGTGTATGAATCCAGTGGGGAAGAATGAACATTTGAAATACCAGTATAATATCATATGGTTCTCCATCAGAATGCTTTAGCAGATCCTATTTAGAAACAGAGAGGTATTACCTTGCAGTGCTAAGATATGTTTTATTGATGTATAGTGATGAAACTGATTTTCTTTGCACACCTATCAGGAAAATGATGTGCTTGATTGCAATTATTTTGCTTACTTGTCATTTCCTGCCTGGATTCTAAAAAGTGATTTTAAAAAAACCCAAGCCAGAACCATCATAATGTTGGCTCTTACTTTGATAGTACCCAAATCATATCACGGCTCCATGAGACCAGGCACTTGCTTTAATTCAGTCATATGCATTATACACTGTACATCATGCTTGCAAGTCCTAGATTGTTTCCATGATAAGGAGGCCAATATAACTGAATTGCTGAGGCCCCACAATTTTGGAAGAAGCTTCCCCTACCCAGGCAAAATATGTGTACCATATGTGCTATATACTTTATAGGTCTGCCTTCTTCCAGGCTCCATCAGACTAATGCCAGAGTTAAACTTTCTGCCGCCAACACGCATCTGGAAATCCCGGCTGCACTTCTGGGTTGCAAAGTGTGCGTGCCATGCGGTATATTTGTAGGGGAAAGAGGATGGGTAGAAGTGGGGATGCAAACCCTTTCCCCACCTACCACTTCCCTTCTGCCACTTTACCCCATCATGGCAAACATGCATCAGGAACATTTTTGCTCAGGAACTACAGAAGGCACCCCAGTAATCTGCTTCACCTCATGAAAGGGCCACCCCTACAACCAGGTTTCCAAAACGTTTAGTTCAGACCACAGGGTACATCTCCACAGCACTCTGAAGGGGGACAGAGAAGCATTCAGTGCAGTGCTCATAACACTGGGCTCAGTGTCAGCTCCTGATTTTAGAGTGCGGGGCTTTGGGATCTGGACTCCCTCTTCCTCCCCAAGATCCACATACTTTTCCTCTCTGGCCCTTATCTTCACCACCACCCATCACAGGAAAGTGAGCAGGCAGCTGCTGCTATGGTGCCCTTCCCTTGCTCGCTCATGCTCTCTTTCTGGTCTTGAGGGAGAGAGCGGGGGAGAAGGCAGCCATGATAATAGGTGAAGCAGTCAAGCCAGGGGGTTCTAGTGGTCAGACATGGGCCCCTGCTGAACTGTGGGCCTCAGCAGGAGTCCAACAATGCCGAGCCCTAATACTGATCCTGAATGGTTTGTTGCTCTGAGAACTGCTCCATAAAACACATGACATGGGAAATATAACCCGAAAAATGAAAATTATGAAATGTCAGTCTCAGTTAACCATTACTATGCTAGAGAGGCTGTACATCAGCACCTCCAGGCAGACAAGATCTCCTGACATATTTGCAACCTTCCCGGCTTGGACAACTTGCTCAGGCTGGTCACTGCATCAGGTCCCTAATTTCCCTGCCACTTAAGCATACATGAACTGTAAAACCTGAACATGGGATCCCCATTGCATTTCAAATCCGATGCTGCAATTACTCAGCTATCACAGCTCTGCATAGGTGTGTGCTTTACGGTTTTCAAAAGTACACAACACAGCCTGTTCAGAGGGAACTCTCTGTTTTCTGTAGTTCCCTAAACTTGAAATGAAGTTTTGAAAGCAAAGAAAGTGGGAATTGGGTTACCCCAGTGGGACTCACAACACATAGAAGGTTGCCCCATCAGGATTTTTCTTTAGCCATCTTGACTGGTGCAATTTTACAGGTTAAAAAATGTTCTAATTCTCTGATGTATAGTTAGGCTCAGTTTGTACCTGAAGCTTTACAAACAATCTGAGGACTCGTTTTGTTACTTTGCGAGATTTGCTTAAGTGTAAGGACGAGTGCTTTCTTAGTGAAATTTGACAACAGCTTGAACTTCAGAGAGACTACAGCTAGAGAGAACGGTATTACTCCCATGAAACTCAGTTTGTGGAGCTCTATGTCTTCTTAAGCTACCTAAGAAAACAGGTGAGAGTATCTGCATTTTGTGTCTGGTTGGGATACAAGCAGAAGATTCAGCTGTATGTCCCACAAAAGAAAAGAGCTCCCTTTCCAAAAGCTTCTCTCTTCTGCATCCCATCCAGAACAATGTATAGTATTTGACTGCAGTGCATGCACTGTCTTGATATCTGACCTTCTCCTTTTAAACTGTAAGCTCCTTTATGTAGCTTACATAACAGTGGCCAAAAGCAAAGGGCTCAGAATGCTCACCACAGGAGGATTCTGTTCTTGGGTTCATTGAAGACCTTGATTCTCTTCAAAAGGTAAGGACACTCTGCTTATATTCACAGGCTCTTGGGCTGACTCAAAAATAAAACCAAACGCTTTGCTCCCCTTGGGAAAAGGCATTCTGAATGTGCTCAGATACCCTTTGGCCCTCATGTCAGAATATCTGAAAATAAGATGTGGCAACCCAGTGTTCACGTGTGTGTATTCATGAACATGTGATGGAAAGAGATACTGAGACTTACTAACTAGTAGCAAGAGGTCAAAGTCTTTAACTGGTCTTGGAAATACATTTATCAGAAACAGAATTTTTCAGCCATTTGCATTTGGTCTTGCAAGTCTCTTATATTACATGAACTCAAAGAAGCTCAGCAACTCCAAGATGCAGAGTCTGCACCCTCTAAGAGCTTTTGTTTCTACTTAAATGTAGAAAGAAAGAAAGAAAGAAAGAAAGAAAGAAAGAAAGAAAGAAAGAAAGAAAGAAAGAAAGAAAGAAAGAAAAGGCTTTCAAAAAAAGAAGCATTTCTCATAGACACTACTTTATTTTTAAAAAATATTTTAACATGAAAAAGAAAGTTGACAGTGAACAGTTGGCCAGAACAAAATAAAGATGTATTGATTTGCTTCTTACTCGATCTTATTTTGTTATCTACTAATTAAATAACATTCAAAACTTCTCGCAGTCCCTATTGATGAATTTTGTTCTAATTGGCAATATTTTAAGAATAGATATGAATGAACAGCATGGAAGGTATTCTTTAGATTATCATTTGCAATTGCCTTGTTCTCTTCAAGCCACTTCCTGCCCTCTCCCCTTCCCTTGGTGTCTTTCTCTCTCTCTTCTTTTTTTAAAAAATACAATTTTCTTTCAAGTCCTCTACAGTTACAGTGTTTCGGCCATCAAAGTCCCCTCCCAGCCATTTTCATTTACCTTGTGACTCTGACCCTTTGTGAGGCTGAGCATTTTCAGAGTAAACTGATCCCGAAGGTCCCCAAGGATGTTATTCTCATTTATTCACTCAGCCCTTTGAATGGAATGGCCTGCATTTGGCAGGGGTTCAGCAGAGTCAGATTCAAAGAACACACTATCCTCCAATCTCTCTTCTCCCCCTCCCCCTCAACCCATTATTTTCTTCCTTTTTAAAAAAAAATTTCACAGGCCTTTCAAAAAATAAGAGCCAAGGTTTGTGAAGGAGCGTTAATAGATGTCAGTCATTTAGCATGTTACATTTCATTCATGGCTGCCAGCGGACATGAGGAGTAGAGAAAGAAGAAAAGGAAAAGGTAGACAGGGAAGAAAATCATCTGTGACATTAGTGATGCCAAACACCATTTCAGCTGCCCTGACTTGCTGGGGGAGTGTTAACCTGCCTCGTTATATTGAAGCTACCATCTAACTCCAGCAAAGAGCTACAAGTAGAGTGGCCATGCTCCCCAAAATTAGAGTTAGCTACAAGTAGAGTGGCCATGCTCCCCAAAATTCAGGGTTTCACCTGGATTTTAAGCATCTCACTGAGATACCTTAGCCCACCCAGATTCACCTGGATTTCAGCTTTCATTGGGGAGGTGGGAGCTAAGCTCTACTACTTGAAGAAGCAGAGTTATGGAGCAAAACGTACAGTCACTATTCTGCTCAAAAATTATTTTCAAGCCAATTTACATAATATGCAAATTAGGCACCCGGATTTGGAAAGCCAGAATATGGCAACCCTAATCTATAAGAGCATAAGAGCTTGAATCTGGGGAGGGGAACTTAAACAAGGGATGCATCCCCATAGTAGAGTCTGGGTTTGTTTGTTTTCCCCCCAAAAGCCTTGGAGGGGAAAATCTCTTCCTAGCCTCCCCCACCCCCATTCCGCCTTCCTTTTCCTTTGGTGTGTGTCATTTTTGAATGCCTTTAATTTCATGCCAGAACAGTGTCTTGTTTGGGGCATTTTTTAGATACATAAGAAATAATAAATATTGGGCAGCATCCAAACTAGTTAGTCATGACTAAACACTATTTAAATCAATGAGACAAGTTAGTCATGACTAAGTTAAATCCCCTTAATTCAGTGGGAGCCAGTTCTAACTAGCTTAGTCTGGATGCTGCCCATTTTTCTTATTACCTGTATTTATGTGCATTGAAGACCAGTCTGACTTTAAGATGGCCCTCTTTAAAAAAAAACCCCGATTTTACCTGTACTTACCCCAAAGAAGAGAACTCTGAATGCAAAACAATCCCCCAAGACAATCCCCCAATCTACCATCAAATAATTTAGAAAAAAACCTAGTCCTGGATTCTGGTACATAGGGTGCAATGACTCCCTAAGTGTGTCCCTATACACACATTCTTTTTGTTGCTCTTTCATGGTGTGTATAGTGGGTTCTCACAAATCTGTTCAGATGTGAAGGTGATCTGTGGAAGGTCCAGTCACTGCATATAGGCTGGAGGCAGAACATGCCACTCCTCCATACATGTTCTTTGTACATGCGTTGAACATCTGAAAAACCACAGGCCTGAACTGTACTGTTGTTTACCAGATAAAATATCAGCCCCAAAGCTTAGGTTTGAGGATCATTGAATTATGCATTGGTCTATATGCCAATGTTAAGTCAATTCATGGATATGGGCCTTGTGGTGGGACAGGTGCACCCTGTGAGCAAGATGGAAAGGCACAATCTCATTTATCCTATTGCATACAGGAAGATCGTCTGAACTTGCCCTCTGCCAGTGTTGTGTGGCTTCTTATTGTGTAATTAGCATTGCAAATGGAGGGTGTGTGGGTGCCTGACACTAAAAAGTTCATTAGAGGCTCTCGTGCTATGTGTGCAGGATCAAATACGGAAGAGGAAGTAAATGTACAATCTTTCCAGTATGGAATGTACATCCATCTTGGGCCAGTTCAGATTATACTTTTAAACACGTGTTTGAAGAGAGAGAGAGAGAGAGAGAGAGAGAGAGAGAGAGAGAGAGAGAGAGAGATTATATATATATATATATATATATATATATATATATATATATATATATACACACACCTCTGGGTGCAACCCAGGTATACTGTATATATTAGTAAAAGGGCTTGCAGTTTGCAAGCATTCTTCCAAATATCAACCTCTTATCTCTCTCTGTGACTAGCATTTCCTGTCTCTATGAGGTTTCATTGTCATGCTTTTCAGTGAGTTAGGGTTTCCCTGCATTTTCTGGGAAAGTAATACATTTTTGTGGGGTTTGGGATTTTTTTTAAATTTTATTTTTGGTAGTCTGGGTGAGGTCTGGAACCTACCTGCAAAAACTAGATAGATGTTTCTGTCTTTGTGTGTTGGTCTGGGAGTTTCATGTCAGTGAGTGAGGCCCAAGCAGCTTCAGATAGACAGATAATAGATAGCAACGTAGTGTGCTCCAAACTGGGGGAAACCCTTTTATAGGAAAGGATCCTCACAGTTTCCAAGCCCATAATCCCCGTTTTCTGCTGGAAAATGAAAAGGAAAGACGTAGTTTTGCAGCTGGATGCAGGGTGCTAGAAGAGAAGGCAAGGGACCAGAGATGACCTCATGCCTTAAAGGACCTGTGTGGTGGTCTGGCTTCCCTCACCCTACCTTGGACTCTCTCCTCTTGCAACCTCTCTGGCAATTCTTTATCCCCAACCTGACTGGGATCTTCCTGGGCAAAATGCTCAGTCAGATCCCAACAGGGAGAAATGTGGAGGGAGGGAAGTGACTAAAGAGGCTGTAAGTGGGGCTCTGGAAGGTGGGGGAATGAAGGCAATGGACATGGGGTGACCCTTAAGTCTTGGTGGGTAAAACTGCACCTTTTTTGCTTCTCACAGGAAAAAGTAAAAAGTAAAAACGTTTTTAAAAGTCATGTTTGATGTTCACACACACAGGCATGCACACACAGATTTCCACATTAGTTTTATACCAAAAAGAGGGTGAAACTTATAAACAGCACACTTGTCTTGTAAGCAGCAATTATTCCACTTATGTCAGTTAGTGTGGCAGAGATTAAAAGGACTCTCACAACTCTCCACCTCAGGCAGGGAGAAAAAAATTGTGCCAAAAGTAAGCCCTGCCTATCCTCTTCACAATGCAAATGCTATGGTTAAGGGGGGGAATTGCCACACTGCAATTCAGATGATCATCTAATCACACGACAGTGATTACCCTATATTCTAAATCCTACGTTAAATCAAGTATTTAAATCCAGGGTAGAGAATGTATGGTTTTGCATTCAGATGATCATTTTTACATGGGTGCAGGAATCTAATCATGTGTTGTAAGTATCATCTCAACTGGCCCAGTGAAGACAAATGTAAAGACAAGTTTTTACAGATGTAAAAATGAAGGCAAATTTACAAATGTAAATGTAAAATGTGAAATATGTAAATCTCACTTGAGGTAATACTCCTAACTATTAGAAGTTACAGCTGCTCCCTCCCAAACGTCTTTAGATCTACTTCACAATTTATGTAATTCCTACACAGAAGACATTGTGAAACTTGAATGCAGTCTGCACCATGTGAGGATCCCATAATATGGTTTATTATGATTATTTACTTATATTTCTACACTGCCCTTCGTCCCAAAAAACATTTTTTGTTTTTAAAAGCAAGTTGTTCTTTGAATACAGGGTGTGGGGGGGGGGGGTGGAATCACCACACATTACCTTCTAAAGGCAAATTGTGTGACATGTGAAGTCCTTAAAGCCCCTTCCATACCAAACAATGGTCGACATTCTAAATAACTCTGTACTTCCACAGCAAACAAACTGCTATACTAGTGTAAGAAGATAATTTAGCTTCAATAAATCAAAGGGACTTTCAGAATAGCACTTTTGCGCAAAAGTTCCCTGCACAACATGTGAGGCGTGCCACAGGTTACTCACCTTGCTGAGCAAGTGCAACACTAATCTGAAATGCAAACTCTAGCCTTAGCGTAAGGATGTCAGCCTCTATAACTCTGTCCTGCATAAACGCCAGCTAGAAAAATGGAGAGTTGAGACAAATGGTGCTGTATATGTTGGCTAGTGGAGATACATGTGGTATGTGTTAGGGGTGTGCGCGGAACTGGTTTGGATGGTTTGCTCCAAATTAGGGCCAAATTCAGACTGGAGAGTGATCCACAAACCAGTTCAGTCAAACCAATTGGCTGGTCCGGTCCGTCTGATCAAACCAACTTGAACCACTTCACCAGTTCAAGTGCCTGAAAAGGGGAATCCAGTGAGGATTCCAAAGGGAATAAAAGGCAGCAAGAGAGAGGCGCCTTTAAAACTGAAAGAGCATATGCTCATTGGCAGCCTGCACAGCACTCCCCCCCCCCCGCCCAGCGGTGACAGTGACACACAAATGGCCTCCACACATGCATGCTACCACTGAGAGGTAGGTGAGGAAGCGCTGCACAGGCCTGTCAGTAAGTGCCTTTTCTTTCGGTTTTAAAGGCGCCTTTCTCTTGCTGCTCCCCGCCACCCCTCCACCTTTTATTACCTTTGGAAGCAAAGGAGTATCCTCACCGGCTTCCCCTTTACAGGCGCTCAAACTCGCGAACTGGTCCACGGATCAACTGGGTTTGGTCCGGTTCAATCACCTACTGGACTCCTTTCACCGTGGCCGGGCCGGGCCGTGATCGAGCTGGTCAAAGTGGCCCTATTCATTGTGGTTCAATCATGGACCGGTTCGGTACACCCCTAATATGTGTGATGCCCAAGGCACTCAGTGCACCCAGCTCTTTTAAATGAAAAACCACATTTGAAAAATGCAAATGCAATCAGACAGGATAGATAAGAGGTAACAAGCATAGAAGGCAGTTTTATGGAAGTGAGCACGACTGAGCAACAGAACACATCACACTAAGTGTATAGCTAAGATTGTTTATGCGTACATCTAAAATGTAAAGAGTGCATGTGGCAAACAAGTATTTGAAAACAACTTATCCAAGAGCTGAAATGGCTGTAGATCTCTGAATAATGGCAAATCTGATAGGTACAGTGGGAAACAGTTCTTAGTTAGAACTATGAGCAATAAAGTAAGAGCAACTGGTTACAAGATACACCTGAGTGGCAAAAGGGACAGCTCATCTTTTTCATTTTTATTAGGAGAGTATGGACAGACAGATACACAATGACAACAGAGACTTGAGTCCTTGCAGATAGCAGCACTGCTATACCTGGTGTTGGGGTTTTTTTTTGCGGGGGTGGGGGTGGAGTTGCATGAGGCAACTTTATGTTTCTTGGTACAGCACACAGTGATGTCAAAACAATAGTTTAAGGGAAACCTTTTTTCCCAGGTGCATGATGGATAGTTTGAGTATCTGTCGTAGAGCCATCTGCATGTCCACAGACAGTCATTACCTCTGACAGCGTGCCCTTTTTCAGGACTTCAGAATGTCTGGGAAATGTCCCTGGAGGCTGGTGAGACAGAGAAGCTCTATAAGTGACCAAAAGAGAAGGGAAATGGAGAGAAAGTCTCATGCTTATGTACCACTGTACCTGCCAACTGGTGTGTCACAAAAGAGCTAAGATTACCAGCTGGTCAATTATCTGATTAAAGAGATTCTTTCATTTGTGGGGTTTCTGTTGTTGTTGTTTTTTTAAAAAAAACTCCTGACTGAAAGCAAAATCTGTAGTAAGTTACTACACTTCTTCTTTGGCAGTGATCAACAGCAGGTTTTAAGTGGAAATAAAAGAGTAGGCGTGGAGGGAATCAGTTTTTTAGTTGGCCATAAGCCATGTCCTTTTTCTCCCGTCCCCCAACCTCTCTCTCTCTTTCTTCTTAGCAGCAAATTTAATCTCGTTTATCTTCTTTTCTATAAAAACAGGGAGAAAATATGCCTGCCCCTGTTTCTTTATTTGTTTTTAAATGTTAAACTCAATCAATTAAATCAGAAAGCCTTCCCTTTAAAAAAGCCATTCAGGTTTGATTAATTTAAAACTGCCTTAAAATCCCTTTGAATTACAGGGTGCATAAATTATCATTCTGCCAGCCAACATCAGAAATATGTCTTTATGGCTCCTGGACTCACCCACAGCTGCCAGAGCTGAAGGATAAATGTGTGACATGCTGGTGTTTCACCAGTCGCTTAATGAGGTGTCACAGTACTTATAGCACCCAAGATAGAAGTTCACAGATTTAAAGCTATTCCTTTAAGTAAGTAAGCCAGTATAACAGGACCACGATTCAGTCAGATTTTTACTTAAATCAGAGTTTTGAAACTCAAAGCCATACAAGCCTATGTGGTTGGAAAAGATAACAGCACTATACAGTGGGGCTATTCACATGACCACAAGCATGCATGGGCAGGGAGATGGGTGGAAGGGAAGGCAAGGTTCAACCTACCCTCCCCTAGGGGTGTGCATGGAACCGGCTGGTCCAGTTCGGTTCAAGTTTGAACTGCAGCTGGACCGGGCCATTTTGGTCCGGCACCCCCTCAACCCCTCCCCCCCGGTCCAGTCCAGAGACCACCGCACCTGCACAATTGGCCCCTGCATGGCCTAGGTCATGCCAGGCCACGCAGGCCCGAACTGGCCGAAGAGCCACCGAACAGGCCAGTTTGGGCAGTAAGAGAGGTAGGCAGGGGAAGGGATAACATCTGTGGATGTCACCCCCCACGCCACCTTAAGCAACTCCCCTGGAGGGGGTAAGTTAAAAAAATATTGTTAATTTTAAAAAAAACTGTTGCCCCCCCCCCCAAATGGTTGGTGGGGTCAGTCCGGGGTCAAACCAAACAAGGGGTGTATTGGTCCAACCCCAAACAGTCGAACTGAACAGGTTCAACATCAAACGTGTTCGACGTCAAACCTGTTTGCACATCCCTACCTTTCCCCAAACGATTGCTCTTTCTCTCTTTGGCATGCAAGCCGGGAGCAGTGCAGATCAACAGAAGCCCAGACTCATTTCCCTGGCCTCCAGGTATCCCACATGGCTCTGCACAACAAGTGCAGTGCCTTGGGAGATTCCCCCGTCAGATGGGTCCACTAGGCCCAACTGACAAGGGAATCTAGGTGCCCGTCTCTGTGTCTCCTTGGCTCCATGGACCTGAAGAGACACACAGGCCTAGCAGCTGGGTGAAGGGAGAGCTTGCTCCCTTAACCTCGGCTATGAGCTGGGCTTAGGAGCGGATTTAGGCTGGGTGGGAGCACCAGGATCTGTGCGGATTCCAGCACTCCACAGCCTAGCCCAGTCTAGGCTTCCCTACCCTGGGCTGCTTGTCAAAACAGCCACAGTGTTTTCATACATGAAGAGAGCCATGAAGAAAACAGATTACACTTGGATATTATTATTCCATACTTTGGTGAGGTAGTGCCTAGAGTGTTTGACATAGGCTGAGGAGATCCAAATTTGATCCCTCCTTAGTGATGAAGCTCACTGGGAGACCCTTGGTTGAATCACAATCTTTTAGCCTAACATACCTCACAGGAGGAAAATGTGGCTTGCATCCTGTTTGTCATGACCAACTTGTCATATTAATTTCAATGCGACTGCCATTGCGTTGTTCAGTCAGAATGTCAGCTCTTAGTCACTACCCCAGGTCAGGCATTCACAGCACCCATTTAACATGCTTACAGGGCTTGAAATGAGCTGGAAGTTGTGCCCCTTGCCCCTCACTCACCCTCCTGGCCCTGCTTTTTACACTTACCACAGTAAGTTGAACACTGTAAGTATAATTATGCCTGTTTCCATGATTGGTAGGCTGGGAAATCCCAGTCGCCTCATCATGGAAACAGGCTCAATCACCAGGAGCGTAGGGAGGGTGGCGGTGCCTGTGTGCGGCCACCGCCATGATGTCAGACGCAGGGCCCAGCTAGCCACGCCCCCACATGTGTCGTCAGATGTGGGGGTGTGATCTCCCTCCCAAATGGAGCCGCGCAGCCCCATTTGGCAGGGAGATCGATTGGCCCCACTGAGTTGGCAGCGAGACCAGTAGCGGCTCTCCCTGCCTCGTCCCGGCGGGTAGACCGGGCCTTCGCAGGAACTCCCAGACGTCCTTTGCGGCTCGCGCGCACCGCGCAAAGCCTCAGTAGCGTCTGGGATTTTGCCGAGAGAGGAGCTCTGTTCGTGAGCTCCTCTCTATTTTTAAATCAGCATCTGGTGAGGACTCGGGCCGGGCAGCTGGGAGGGAGGGAGGGCGGGCGGGCAGCTGGGAGGGTGGGCAGGCAGGCGACGGGGGCAGCAGTAGCTTTAGCCCTAATCCGCTCGCGGGGGGGGCGGCGGGGGCGGCTGGTTTCCAGCGCCCCAATTACTCGTTAATATACGGGTGCTGGAGGGGGCAAAGAGGCGGGAGGGGTAAGTAAGCCCTCCCCGCCCTTAAAGAAAGACCCCCCCACCCGGACCCAGACCGGCCACGTCCGAACCGGTCTGGAGAGTTCGGAGGCCTTTAGAATAGCCTCCGGACCGGTTCAGACACACCCCTAGTATTTTTCTATATCAATCTCACCAGGAAATGGCATAACTTCCCTAAAGGCCTGCCTGGAAGTGGTAATGGGTTGGATGAGGAATAACAAACTGAATTTGAATCGAAATAAGACAGAGGTACTGACTGTGGAGGGTTGGGACCCAAGAGATGGTTAGATCTGCCTTTTCTGGATGGGGTTACATTCCCCCTGAAAGATCAGATATGTCACTTGGGAGTGTTCCTGGATCCAAAACCCTCTCTGGTTTCTCAGGTTAAAGCAGTGGCCAGGAGCTCTTTTTATCAGCTTCAGCTGATATGTCAGCTACGCCCATTTCTGGAGGTAAATGACCTTAAAACAGTGGTGCATAGGCTGGTAACCTCCAGGCTTGACTACTGTAATGCACTCTATAGGAAGCTGCATTTGTACATAGTCCAGAAACTACAATTGGTACAGACTGGTCTACGTAACAACCTGAAGGGACCATATTACACTGATTTTAAAAGAACTGCACTGGCTGCTGATATGTTTCTGAGACAAATACAAAGTGTTGGTTATTACCTATAAAGCCCTCAATGGCTTGGGTCCAGGGTACTTAAGAGAGCACCTTCTCTGTCATGAACCTTGTCATCTCTGAAGATAATGCTACTGGCCCGTTTGGTGGTGACTCGGGTCCAGGCCTTCTCTGTGGCTGCCCCAGTGTTTGGAATATACTCCTTTTAAAAACAAGAACATCTCCTTCTCTGTTTGCTTTTAGGAAGACCTTCAAGATGCACCTGTTTTCTCAGGCTTTCAACTGAAATTAATTTAAAACTGTTTGTTTTTATCCTATGAGATTGTTCTAAGTTTTTATTCCATGAAATTATTTTAATTGTTTTTACTCTATTTGTTGTGTTTTAAATTGTGTACACCCCCTAATGATGCACATATCAGATGCTATATTAATATGATAAATAAATAAACAGATAAATGATAAAGAATAACCGTATTGTTGAATTAGCCTCCCTAGCAGTTTATGTAGTCTTTAGGAGAATCCCTTAGTATGAATCAGAGATTAATCAAGTACACATATGTGTGTAAGCAGAAAACACCTAATCAAGCCTGATAAAAATCAAAGTCAAAATCAAGGTGCTAAGGATTGGTTGGGGAAGAGTCTTCTCTCAGTCAACCAATCCTGTGTGAGCAGCCCTGCCTGCTTGTTTAGTTCCAAAGCTTGGCGCATTCCGCCATGAAGCCTTCTCTATTCCTCACCAGGAAAGTCCCTATAGAAACTGTTTGGGGTTATTAATTTTTACCCCCAGTGGGTAAAACAGCAGAGCACTAAGGAATGAGTGCACACTCCGGTTACAGAGTAGGTAGCAGGGGATGGTTTAGTTGTTGCAGCTATTTAGAGAAAACACATGGAGGCGAGTCTCACAATCAGTGAGACTCACCGTAAGGGGGTTTGCGGGGAGAGCGGGCTTAGTCATAAGGAAGGATTGTGACTCAGCACAGGAAGTGAGGAAGAGTCAGATCAGGGATCGTAGAGTAGAGACAGGTAGAACAGTCAAGGAGACACTCACTCACTATCTCTACACCCAATGCCTTTAGTGGTCATTAGGATATAGGTGCAAAAGGTCAATGTACTGGAACTCTATCTCCAACAGAAACCACCATCCTTTCACCTACTGGATCACCAGTCAACATTCCCCATCTGCAGTAAAGTATCTCCTATGATTTTATTTTCATTTGAACCATAAGGTAATCAACTCTGTACAACTCTGTACAATCTCCTGCCTCCCCATACATACAAGTCAACTGCATGATTTGGTAATAATAAATCCATTAAAAAATAGTTGGAAGTGATCTGCTCACTGATGAGATTCCTTAAGATGCTCCTTACAATCTCAGTTACAGCATTCATCACTTGCAGTAAACCTGAAGAGTGGGGCCAGCAGGGTGAGTGACAGGCCAAGGGCAGGACCTCTGACCCATTTCCAGTCTTGTAAACATGTTCAGTGGTGTTTTGCTGTATGCAGAGCTGTTGTGACCATTCTTCACACAATATCATCCAACTTTGTCCTAAAGAGCATCCTTAAGTCATGAATTAATTACCTTAATCACAAAATCCCGAGGTCTGCATTTGATCCACCAATCAAATGTAGCCCACCAGCATCTCAATAAAGCTTTCATTTTTGCTGCAAAGATCAGGGGCGGGTGTTGTCAACCCCCAGTCTGTGCCAGACAGCATTTAGCTTGGGGGATCAAAAGTTGGGCAGCTGGCCTGAAAAACATGAAGGAAGGCAGTCTAGTAGCCAGAGACCAAGCCGAAATAAAGAAAACAGGAAGGAACAAGACCTTGAGGCTCTTCTCACAACCAGGCTAACCCTGCCTGGGCTGCCTCAAGCAGGGATAGGCTGGTCGTGAGAAGCGGTGAGATCCTTGCAGATCTCTCCCCTCCCCTCACACCCAACCCCCTTACCAAACCTGGCTTTTAGCTGGGGTTAAGGGTGCTTTCCCTCCCTTACCCCGGCTACCGGGTATTGTGTGATTCCTCGGGCTGCATGCAGCCTGAGGAATCACAGAGATGGGCACATACAGTGCCTGTCTGATGGGGGAATCCCAATGAAGGATGCCTCACTGAGGAATGCCTGGAGCCTGGATCAACAAGTTCCAGCCCCAGACCCCTCTGCCCTGCTCCGTGCTTCGCAGAGCTGCACAGAGCAGGGCTGTCCGTGTGGGCACACGGGAGGCGCTCTGATGGAGGAAAGTGCGGTTGTCTGGGGGGAATGTAGGTTAAGTGCAGCCTCCCCCCTGTGGCCTCCCAGCCCGTGTGACCTATTTTCGACCGTGTGACCTATTTTCAGGAGACAGAGAAGAGAGATATTTACGCTACACACACCCCCCATTCAAAGGTTATTGAGTCATTCAGTTTCAGGGGTGGTGGGAAGGGTTGACCCCCTTCTGTAGGACTTCCCTCAAAAGCAGTCCTTTGCTTTTTCTCATAGAAATGAATGGCAGCCATAGACTTATATATGGCATGCTGTTCAGGACAACAATGTGCTGGGAGATAACCTGCCTTCTGCCCATATGCTCCAACAGGTCTTGCCCACTTTCAGTTGTACCCTAGATTGTAACCTAGTTATTTTGTCCTCTAGAACTCAATGAGATAGGTGGGAACCATTGGTAATAGGCCTACCCCTGTATGTATAGCCCTGCCCTGGATCCTTATAGGTCATGCTGGAGTGGGGTGCAATGCTGGGAACTGGTTTTTATGCACAAGTCTAGCAAAAGTCATGCCATTGTGATGGGAAGGCTTCTTGCGCATTTCAGGGACTCCTCAGAGAGTGCAGTGTATCCCTCCTGCCTTGTGTTCAGATACCCATTCACCCCCACTATTTCTGTAACTGAGGGAGAGGTCACTCCGTGTCAGTAGCAGGGGCTAGGTTTTGGCCATACTGCAGAAGTCACCTTGGTTTGTGTTTTTTCCCATTCATTTGTTTGGAGAAACTAAAGAGCTGCACTCAGGAATAAAAATGGGGCAAAGGCTAATCCTGTTGCCTACTCCTGGTTATTCCAACCGTTAAGCCTGCTTGTATCATTTTAGCTCCATCCTAAAATCTTTTAGTTGCACTCAAGTGTGCCAGAATGTTGGGAAAGTAAGATAGAAGTATTAAGACCTGGCTCCCCCTCCTACACATACGTACATACGTATGTACGTATGTATGTACGTACACACACACACACACACACTTCTTTTTCTTCTTCTTAGCTAGATGGCTGACACTTAAAAAACACACACAACAAACCCCTTGCTACAGTGGCAGAAAGTTCCAAATGCCACATTAATCACTGGTTTACTTAGGCCTGCTTTTATGTAAAGGTCATGGAGCTGTAGATGCCAGTCTTTCTGCCTTGCATTAGGAAATGATGTACTTTGAGCAGTAATTCCAGCATCTACAAAGGATGTCTAGGAATAATTAATGAGTATTTCCTGTCCTTTCAAACTGCAAACATTTGAATGGAAAAGGTCACCTTGTCTGTCTCTCATGCCCAGGAGCAAGCAAGTTACAACAAAATCATCCTTGACATATGTTTATGTAACTTTTTTAAAGCTTCCAGTAAGAATTACCCACAATGCCTCTGTTGTAGTTTTTCTAATGCCTAATTCTTCTTATGTGGGTCAGAAGGATTTCTTTCTATTTCTCAGGACAGAATGCTATGACAAGGCCATTAACAAAACTAAATGACTTCTAGTGAACCGATGCCAGTCAGCTCTCTGTTTGTATCTTTTGGCCCAGTTGCAGCCCAGGATCTCAGTGCACTTGAGGCAGGGCTCCAAATGCCACCTCCCGCTGTTACACACCCCGCCCACCGGCATGGTACTACTGTTTCCTAGGTGCTCACAACCATGTGTGTAAACACCTCTTCCTTCTCTGTTGCCTCCTCCCACTGCTATTCAATGGAGCATCTCATGTAACAACTGTCTTTCATCATTTCCTCTTCCACTTTCTTCCCCTTTTCATTACTAGTCTAACAGTGCTGTGGGAGGTAGGTAAGAGGGTGCATGCCAGGCTGGAGGGACAGGAGGATGGAGGCAGCGGCTATGATATTCTAGTATGAATAACTTCCAGTTTCTCAGTTATGAAATGACCAATACTTTAACTATTTACATCGTTAAAGAGTCCATGTTATACTTAGAGAGAAATACTCGGTCTGCACTGTTTGCCAGTTCAACTTTAACTGAGGGGTCACTGAACACCAGTGACACCATTCTCCAGGAGCCCATTAGACTGCAGATATCTGGGACTGGAAGTGATATAAGAACATAAGAACAGCCCTGCTGAATCAGGCAAAAGGCCCATCTAGCCAACATCCTGTTTCACACAGTGGCCCACCAGATGCCTCTGGGAGCCCACAGGCAAGAGGTATGTGCATGCCCTCTCTCCTGCTGTTGCTCCCCTGCAACTGGTATCGAGAGGCATTGTGCTGGAGATGGCCCACAGCCATCAGACTAATAGCCATTGATAGACCTGTCCTCCAAGAATCTATCTAAACCCCTTTTAAAGCCATCTAATCTGGTAGCCATCATCAGATCCTATGGCAAGGAATTCCATAGATTAATTATGCACTGTGTGAAAAACTACTTCTGCTTGTCGGTCCTAAATTTCCCAACCTTCACTTTCGCGGGGTGACCCCTGGTTCTAGTGATGAGAGAGGGAGAAAAAGGTCTCTCTTTCTACCTTCTCCACTCCATGCATAATTCTATACGGTTCGATCATGTCTCCCCTTAGTCACCTCTTTTCCAAGGTAAAGAGCCCCAGATGCTGTAGCCTAGCCTCATAAGGAAGGTGCTCCAGGCCCTTGATCATTTTGGTTGCCCTCTTCTGTACCTTTTCCAGTTCTACAATATCCTTCTTTGCAATGCACAGCATTCCTGCTGTTGTCATATCACAACAGGCAAACTGAAGTGTGTTATCTGACTTGACAACAGCAGGAATGCCATGCCTTGCAAAGAAGGACTTTAGACAGGAAATGATATGGTTGGCAGTCATGTTGGATAGCAGAGTAATTTCAGGAAAATAAGAATAATAATCCAAAACCAACAGATACTTTTGTCCTGCTTGGAAAAAAAACCCAGATCAATGCCTATCTGGGCCCATGGTTCACTGACTGGTGGGATCACCATCATGGGCTGCTTTTGTTGATATTCTGTATTTTTGACATGTTCCACAATTTTGTATAAACTTTTCTATGTTGGAGTTCATGTTGGGCCTGTAGATGTAGAAGTTGGGCAAACAACTTCTAGCATGTTGTTTGCATTTTTCTTTGCCCATGCATCCTTCATGTTCCAGTTTCAGCATTTCTGCTTTTAGAGTGTCAGGAATTACAAATCTAGTACCTTTGAACATAATTCCATCTAGCACATATAGATCTGTGAGTGTCTGTAAGGACTTGGTAGATGCATTTGGTTTGCATTTTAATAGCTTGGATGACCTGTTGCAAAATATTGTCCTGAGTTGTGGCCTGATGTTAACCACATCTGGTTAGAGATCAGGAATGTCTACTGAAGCAGATTAGCATGTGCTACATCAGATTCGGTGTCTGCTTCAGTCTCAATCCCATTGCAAGCTCTAGACAAAGTGTATGCAAAACTATACTCCAGTTGCAGTTCATATAACTGTAACTCAAAGAACAGCCTTTGCAATCTGGGATGTGTATCTGCTAACCCCCTCCTCACTATCAGTATCAATGGTTTGTGGTCAGTGTCCGTCATGATTGATCTTCTGTATATAAACACATGAAATTTCTTACAAGCGAACACTATTGCCAAAGTCTCTTTTTCAATTTGTGCATACTTTTGCTCTGTTTTGGTTAAGGCTCTGGAGTATAAGCAACAGGTTTCCAGTGATCACCATATTTCTGTAGCCATGCAGCTCCAAGGCCATGGTGAAAAGCATCTGTTGACAACTTGATGTGCCTTTTGCCTTTTGCTGTCATAAAACTGCAGAAGTGGTGATGTCTTTAGTAGATGTTTAAGTTTCTCAAACTCAGTGTTGTGATTGGTATTCCAAGTCCATTGAGCATTTTTACACATTAGGATCCTGAGATTAATTGTATGATCAACTAAATTAGGCACAAATTTGCCAGCAAAGTTCACCGTGCCCATACATTTTTGTAAGCCCATTTCATCTATGGGTGCTCGCGTGTCTGTGATTGCTTGAATCCTACTGGGATCAATGAGGACACCTTGCTCAGTTAACTTCTCTCCAAGATAGGTTATTTATTTAACTCTAAATCTGAATTTTTGCCTGTTGAGTTTTAAACCAGCTTCATGAACCCTCTCCTGTACCTTCTGTAATGTCAGATTATGTCCTTTTAATGTAGGTCCCAAGATCAATATATCATCTATAAAGACTCTAGTACCTTCTGTCCCATCAAACATCTGTTGTATATTTCTGTGAAATACTTCAGGGGCAGAACACAGCCCAAAAGGTAATCTAGTAAAGCTATGAAGCTCTTCTCACAATCGGTGAGAAGAGCTTCTTCCGGGTTTGCAGGGAGGGAGGCCTTAGCCCGCTCTCCCCACAGAAGATCAAAGGGCAGCCCACATGACATCATGGAGCCAACGGGGGCTGCGGGGATCGGGGGCCACATGGCCCCCGGAAGTTCCATGATGCCCCAAGCCCAGGAGGCTGTTTGCAGCCTCCTGGCCGGGGGTCTACTCATGTGTTGCCGCATACCACAGTGACACACGAGCAAAAAAATTAACAAAGTGCTCGCTCCATTAACCTCATTTAAGGGGAGTGGGAATTAGGTGGGCTAGCTGCCTTGGGAGCACCAGGCTTGCCTGCAAGCCCGGTGGCTTTCACAATCCCTGGGAATCATGGGAATAGCTTCAATATCTTCTAAAAGGAATATTGAAGGTGCACAATTGTTTGCAGCTTTTTTCCAGGGGTACCTGCCAGAATCCAGCAGGTGCATCTAAAGAAGAAAAATATGTTGCATCTGACAATTGATCAAAAATCTCCTCTCTTGTGAGTATTGTAAAATGTTTCCTTTTAGCATATTTATTAAGTTCTTTAGGATCCAGACATAATCTGAAGGAACCATCCTTTTTTTCTACAATGACGAGAGAATTATCCCATTCTGTGGGTTCCTCAGCTTTTTCTATGATATCTAGTTCAATCAGTCTATCCAATTCCTGCTTTAACTTGTCTCTCAGAGCCAAAGGAACATAAGAACATAAGAACAGCCCTGCTGGATCAGGCCCAAAGCCCATCTAGTCCAGCATCCTGTTTCATACAGTGGCCCACCAGATGCTGCTGGAAGCCACAGGCAGGAGTTGAGGGCATGCCCTCTCCTGCTGTTACTCCCCTGCAACTGATACCCAGAGGCACCCCACCCCTGAGGCTGGAGGTGGCCTACAGCCCTCCGACTAGTAGCCGTCAATAGACCTCTCCTCCATGAAGTTATCCAAACCCCTCTTAAAGCCATCCAGGTTGTTGGCTGTCACCACATCTCGTGGCAGAGAATTCCACAAGTTAATTATGCGTTGTGTGAAAAAGTCCTTCCATTTGTTGGTCCTAGATTTCCCGACAATCAGTTTCATGGGATGACCCCTGGTTCTAGTGTTATGAGAGAGGGAGAAGAATTTCTCTCGATCCACTTTCTCCACAACATGCATGATTTTATAGACCTCTATCATGTCTCCCCACAGTTGTCTTTTTTCTAAACTAAATAGCCCCAGGTGTTGTAGCCTAGCCTCATAAGAAAGGTGCTCTAGGCCCTTGATCATCTTGGTTGCCCTCTTCTGCACCTTTTCCAGTTCTACAATGTCATTTTTTAGATGTGGTGACCAGAATTGTACGCAGTACTCCAGGTGTGGCGGCACCATAGTTTTGTTCCTGGTACATTAATGACAGGAAAATAAGACTTCATTAGCTCAATTTTATATTACATTGAGAGCTTTCCTGTGCCCATAAAGCCATCTTGAAAGTGGTCCTCAGTGTTCATGAAATCTTGGTCTCTCACACTATATAACATTTTAATTAGACCAAGGTTGGATTCAGACATAACACGAAACTGGAGTTAAACAGGGCAGAGGCTGAAACTCCAGTATGTCTGAATTCATGAAACCGCAGCTTCGTGGCAAAAGCAACCTGTGGTTTGCCTTGCTAAACTCCTATTTGAACCTTTGGTTTGCACAAAGTTTCACCTCCGAGACCAGTTTGACTGCCGAAGTCCTACGTCCAAACCTGGATGCTGCCATAACCACGGTTTCATGCCGATTTTGAAACTGCAATCATAGACACAGCAGCACAGATGCACCCAGGATCATGCCCACTCCATGTCTGTAGTGCTACACACTGGCTGCCTCTCTGAGCACCTCCTGTCCCTGCTGAAATATATATTACAGAAAGGTTGGGGAAGGGGGGCCCAGCAGAATAGGAGGAGAATAGAGGAGCATGCCAGTCTTGGCTCAAGAGAGTGCCAGGCCATGGAGACACCCCCTTACAACTCATGAGGAGGACCATCAGAAGGGAGAGAATTGCCAAGCAAAATCTCTAATGATGCCCGGCAGCAAAACATTCCACCGACCACTTCTCCCATTGACCGCTCTCTCACAAGACTGCCAGGCCATTGGGGCTGTATTCAATTCAGCTTATTATGATCAAAGATCAGCACACAGATCAAATCCAGATACAAGTGTCCCCAAAAGCGAACATCGATACCAGTGCATGCATATATAGAAACAAACACATAAAATATACGGTTAAGAACTATTACATGAAATGTAAAATGGAATAAGATAACAAAATAAAAACAAAATGAATTAAGAGCCTGTATTAACCACGTCCAACACACCGTATGTGGGTCTTAATTACAGCTGTACAGAATTTGGCCACCAGATGTGAGACATCGGTATGTGTATCAGAAAGAAATAAGTTTATATAAAACTCATCAGAATTATTTGGATATCTAAAAACAAGAGGGGCAATAAGTCTAAGATGCAGGTCATGATGAAATGAGCAATACAGGAGCACATTACCTACTGTTTCAACATTGCCATTCTCATAAGGACACAATCTCTCCAAAAAAGGAACCCTCCTAAATCTACCCTCTAATACCACAGAGGGCAACACATCCATCCAGGCTAGCGTCAGGGCTCTTCTGTGGCTTGGATATGTCAGATTATATAGATAGTTGGCTGGTTTTTGCAAGGGCTTAATTGCTCCAAACCACCTGTAACTTGATGTTCAACCTAAATCTATCTGGTGTCCCATAGCGATAATACGCTGCTTAAGTATCACTCCGGCATTATCATAACCAAAGGGGAATAGAAATTCTATTGACAGTACATATACTTTTAATTTTTCAGTGATTAAGAGGGTCCAGTCAGAGGGGCGTTCATCCTGGCTAAGCCAGAAGGTGGGGGGGATCAATTTCAGCCAAAAGTTGAAAATATAAAACCAGGCAAAGGACTCAAAGTTTAACAAACCAGCTTCCAATCGCAGCCTGACATTTGACACACAACAGCGGGTTGAAAAAATAGCTCTGAGAAATTTGGACTGGATCCTTTCAAGTGGACAAAAGTCACGATATATGCAAATCTGAGAGCCATAAACAAGCTGCGAGATTACCTAAGTTTGAAAGACCTTAATGGCAGTTGGAACATACCTGCCCACGGCCAAAAAGAAGAATCCCAAAATCTCAGCAGTAGACCTCAGGGCATTTGTTACAATGGCCTTAGTTTGCTCTTTCCAGCTACCTGTCACCAGGAAGATGACCCTCCAAATATTTATATTGCAATGTCTGTGCTACATCAACCCTTTTAATTTGCCATTTATGCATAATAGGTTTCTTGGCAAACGTTACGAACTTAGTCTTCTGGTAATTGATGGAGAGCAAGTTTTCATGACAATAGTCACCCAAAACTCTCAGCATTTTCCTCATCCCCCCCCCCACCCGAGATTGTGACAGAAGCACGGCATCATCTGCATAGAGAAGGATAGCTAGATGTCTACTGCTCCATTTTGGTGTGTGAAATTCCAAATTAGAAAGTCTGTCCACCATATCATTAATACAGAAGTTAAACAGTAGTGGGGCTAGTATACAGCCTTGCCGGGCCCCCTTTCCCACTCAAATGGGGTTTGTTAAGTGTCCCTGTGGATTACAGAGCACCCTTAGGTGAGAGCCCCTGTAAAGATTTTTTATTAGCAGAAGTAACCTTTGGTTGATTGACGAATTTGATAATTTCCCCCATAATCTATCACAAGCGATATGATTGAAGGCTGCCTTGAAATTAACAAAGGTATAATATAGTGCACCCTTCGGCTTGTTCTTATATTTGTGTATTAGATGCCTGCGTTGCAGGGAAAGGTCCTCTGGAACCTTGCCCTCCTGTTTGATTCAGCCACTTGAGTTCATCCTTCTATCACATAGATAGAAAATGGGGCGTCTTGCCAAAACCAAAGAGGATTAGACAGAGTTCCCGCAATTATACTTGTTGCCTGACTGAATGAAGTCAAATTCAGCAAGGACGCATGCTCAAAATAAGCTTTTTATTTCGTGATCACAAAAGACGAAGTACAAGTACGAGTCTGGCTTATACTGCACACTGAAGCTGCGCAGTTGACCTATCTATCTCCCGACAGGTTCTGGCATTTGTTATTTCTGGCCTCCTATCTCACATTCTTGAGAGGGGCCCCACATTCCTGATTTGAACACTTTTCCTGACTCAAACAATTTTCTTTATTTCAAGCCTAGTGGCTCTTTGTGTTGTTTAATAGTCAAAACTTTGAATCAGACTAGTATACACTTATTTGTAGGCCTGGATTAAACAATTCCATATCATTAGGACCAGACCCTGGTCTAAGGAGGATCATTCAGCTTTAAAGCCAGCCTACTCATCTGCCAGTTCATGTTCTTGCTCAATCTAATCAAGGATCTTCCAGTATAAGTGTCTGGTATAAAGTTTACCAATTATGGAGAGGAGGCTAATTGGTCTATAATTAGCTGGATCAGATGTATTGCCTTTCTTGAAGATTGGGATAATTATAGCTAGGCCCCAGTCATGAGGGATACATGTAGTCTGATTGATAGTTGTAAAATGTGATGCTAAAATTAGGGCCCACTGAGCCATAATAGACTTTATCAATTCAATGGGGACAAAATGAGTACCAGGTGCCTTCCCAGATCTTTGTTGCCCAACTAATTCATTAATCTCCCCAAGGGTAACTGGGGGCCATTCTGGGGTGGAAGAATCCACCCTATCATCTGTAGTATAAAGATAATGTGGGGTGGCCATGAAATGGGCCCGAAAATGGGATTCCCTAATACCAGATGGAATCAGGTAATGGTCTTGGATTGTTCTGGGGCTTATTCTGCCTCTGACTAGTGGAATCTAGAGCGATTTTTCATCCTAGAAGCCTGTATCAGCACCTGCCAAGACTCTTTCATAGCAAGTCAGATCTTTATACTTTTTTTTTCTGGGCCATCGCTGATTGAGAGGATGATGACGGGGCTCCTGCTCTGAAGCGACTAAGTTCTTTAACCAGCTGTTTCTTAGCTAGTACACACTCCTGGTCAAACCATGGTCTGGATCTGATTTGGGCTGTAAATGTGCGCCACTGTTGCTCTATGCAGGAAAGCTGTACCCTAGTGACTGCTAGTTTCCACACCTCATTCAAAGTACTGGTATGACATTTGAAGCCCTAAATATTGTGGGTCTAAGATACCTTAAGACCTTTTCCCCATATGAACTCATCCATACTTTAATATCAGAACCTGCCCTTTCTGAGATCTAAGGAGATAATGGCCCTGTTCAGTTGTTATGGAATCTGGGGGTGCTATAATCATGTACAGTACCCACAAGAGCATGCCTGTTAGGCAGAACACTGGGGCACTCCAGCATTCTGTTCACAGGAAGAATCTTTGCACAGATCATGGAATCTGACCATGGATATCAGGGAGTGTAGTTTCAAAGTTGTCAGTGTAGGGGTGGGGCTCGCAGGCATGGTCCTAGGATGCTATTCAGGATGTGTGAACCAGCTTGGTTGAGTCAGTTTGCCATCAAATTAGGCCAGCTCGAGGGCTTGACCTCAAGCTGAACCCCCCTGGTTGGCTCGGAGCCAGTTTGGGGGTTCTAAGGTAAAATTTATTTATTTATTTATTTAGGACTCATCACCGGGTCTAGGGGTGCTGTCACAGCTGTGGGAGAGTCTCTGCCATCTCCCCCTCCCCCACCAGCCTTCTCCCACTCTTCAAAGGGTCGTTTCAGCCCATTTTGGGTCTGTTCCATCCCTTCCTCCAGTGGCGGCAGCCATTTTGGAGGCTGCCTTGCATGCACCCTGGCCATTTGCATGGCCAGGTCAAGACCCAGAGAAAGGGCCAGAACGCCCAGAAAATAGGCTGAAATGGCCCTTCGAAGAGAGGAGGGAGGCCATCAGGGAGAGGGGAAGATGGCAGAGACTCCCCACAACCGCAGCTCCTGACCCAGCAGTGAGTCCTAAAAAAACCTTTTTTAACACCTTAGAACCCCTGAGCCAGCTTGAATTCTAGCCAAGCCGGGGGTCTGTTCAGGGGGCACAAAACTGAACATGCCCAGTTCAGTTCAAGTCCAGTTTGGACTCAAACTGAACCAGGCAAACTGGTTTTGTGCACACCCCTAGATGCTATACATGATATAGATTCCATAATGACTGGACAGTAAGTAGTCCAAATGCAACAGGAGGGGTGCATGTAGAACAATGCCTCATGATGCCATGGAAGCAGAGTAAGGGAGCAATATCAGTGCAGGCAGAACTAATCTCTCTGCCTTCTTTCCTTTCACTATCCCTACAACTGGACTAAATTTGGTCCAGATTGGTTAGGCAATTCATATTATCCCACTTGCACCTTGAACATTAATGCGCCCACCACAAACGGAAGTAGTTTTTCACACAACACACAGCCAACAACCTGGATGGCTTTAAGAAGGGTTTGGATAAATTCGTGGAGGAGTGGTCTATCAACAGCTACTAGTCGGAGGGCTGTGGGCCACCTCCAGCCTCAAAGGCAGGATGCCTTTGAGTACCAGTTGCAAGGCAGTAACAACAGGAGAGAGGGCATGCCTTCAACTCCTGCCTGTAGCTTCTAGTGGCATCTGGTGGGCCACTGTGCGAAACAGGATGTTGGACTAGATGGGCCTTGGGCCTGATCCAGCAGGGCTGTTCTTATGGGGGTAGATGACCTCATCACAAATGATGTATCTGAGGTGTCCCTACAACTGTACTAAACTTGGTCCAAATTGGCTCCCATTTGCACCTCAGAAATTCGTGTGACTGCCATCTTGAATCACGGTGGATGACATCATTACAAATTGTGCCCTTGAGGTGTCCCTATGTGGTTCAAAGCAGCTAGGTGGTCCACAAGTTAGTCCTCTTGCACCTCAAACATCCACACATCTGCCATCTTGAATCGGGGTGAATGACATAATCACAAACTGCACCATTGAGGTGACCCTGTGTGTCACTCACTACAACTGTACCAAATTTGGTTCAAATCGGTTAGAATATCAACAAGTTAGCCCACTTGCATCTCAAACATTCACATGTCCACCATCTTGAATTGAGGTGGATCACATCATCACAAACTATGCGATTGAGGTATCCCTATGTGTCCCTACAGCTGTAGCAAATTTGGTTCAAATCAGTTTGGCAGTTCACAAGTTAGCCCACTTGTGCCTCAAATGTTCATGCATTCACCACCTTGAATGGGGTGGATGACATCATCAGAAACTACGCTCTTGAGGTATTTGGTACAGGCACTGCAAAGTTGATTGGAGGGGGCACACACACACACACACACAATGCTGGGTGATCTCAGAAGCCTACTGAAAAGAAGGCTAAAAATGACAACAATATGAACTGTAAAATTTAATGGGCAACATCAAGAGATGTTATTTTGCATGGGAGAATCATACATAAGGTGGCAATTAGAGGTGATGGCCACAATTTGCAGTGGATTGTATACAGATCCAGTAGCAAGTTGTGGGGAAAAAAAAGATGATGATCATCCGCAATGACCATCCAAAAAGGCTCCAAGTATAAAAATCGAAAGCAAATAGTAACAAAAGAGTGGGAGTTGTCAACAGTCCCACCGCTCTGACATGTTGTTTTTAAGCATAAAATCAGCAAAGCCAGAAGCTTTAATGCTCAGAATGATTTTGTTATATTTTATTAACCTTTCCACAGCTGGCACACTTGAAAACTCTCTTTCATCACATGCTTAGCAGAAGTTCAAGTGTGTCCAAGACAAGAGCTCAGCCAAATGTATGTCTGCTGGACGGACTCTCAGTGTGCCATGTTTCCCTTCTAACCTCTCTCCTGTCTGATACAGCTGATGGTACAAAGAAAACGGAAAGCAGAAAAACCCAAGCTACTAGGTCACTAGCAAGCCCATTTTTCAAAGGAAGCCTAGCAGAATCTGTAGATAGCTAAAGGGTAACATTCTCATTTTGCCAACTAGGATTAGTGGTATTTTCTGCCCCACTGAAATCATTTTGGATGGAGTCCTCCATGATTATCTTAAGTTCAGTCTGGTTTTGTCCACACCGTGAATTATTTGCATCGACGTAGCCAGAAACAGGAATACATAGTTTTTGAGGATGGAACTACATGTCACTTCAGCAAATGTGCTTACTGCTTAGCACACTGATTTCACTTTTTTCCAAGCACTTTTTCCCTCACACCTTCATTGTGAGAGCCATTTCCCACCTCCATTTCCCTTAAAGGAGCCCCCTGGCACCGGCCCAAGTGCAGCACTGCACAGTTAGAATGGTCATCTCCACATGGTGCCAACCAGGGGACTGTGCAGCATATTCAGCTTTGGCCAAAGCTTCACACAAGCCCAATAAACAATTAGTCAGGGAGATGCATTTAGGGTTGATGGGGCTGCCTCTGGCCCTGGGCCTTACAAGGACACTGGTTTAGCTGCTTCATGTTATAAATAGGTAGGTAGGTTCTATAGCAATCCTCATGTTTGTGCAATAAAATGCTGTTTTCATTCAGTTTCACTTTTCTCATATAATGTTCTAGTATAGAAGTGGTCAACCCGAGATGGTGGATGATGGGAGTTGTAGTCCGGCAACAGCTAGACAGCCTCAGAGTGGACACCCTGCTCTAGCATGAGGTGTACAACCGTCCTTCTATGAGCTGAAGAAAGGGCAACCATTTCCTGTGAACTTGCCTTGGCCTTTGTGCGTGCAAATTCATGGAAGGCCAGAGATGACTCCAAGGAGTAGCAAGGGGTAGTGGCTGCTGCTCCCCACCCCAAATACTTCTTGCTCCCCCACACCCCAGACTAGAACTTTAGAGCAAAGTATCAGACAATAACATCATAGTATATTATGGTCCTATAGCTTGAATTAATTATTGTAAATCCTCTAAAGAGGTCTCATTCACTCACTAGCCCAGAACAAGCAGCAGAAGCCAGTGCAGCCAAGTCAGAAGGAGATTCCTCCAGCCTCCCAGGAGCCAAGCCAAGCCCTTAACTTCCTTCCTGGCCAAGAACTGGGGAGTATGCAGGGACATCTCTTCTGCAGGTTTCACCTGGCCTAGGACTAACCTCTCTCCCCACCCCAGTCTCAGGAAGAGAAAACTAGTCTAGAAAGTAGACTGAAAGACTTGACCTTTTCTAAAAGGAATCTGGCCTGTTTTCTGAATAAGTTGGAAAATGTCGAGCAGGGGTCCTTAATAAGGTAAACAAACTAACAACATTAATTACCTTACCTCTGTACAGAGGTAAGTATTTAATGTACAGTGGTGCAAAATCCTCACTCCCTTAATACCATCTTTTGCTCCTCCAAACTAGTTGTTCTGAATCTAGAGTCACTTCTGGGGAAGACCCAAGCTGATCAGTTCAGGTCTTTGATTCAAAGATCCAAGTCTCATTTTAAACGCAGGGATAAAGCAGGAAAATCCGCCTGTGTGCACTGGACCTCAGCTGCTTCTCCCTGGGAAACACGCAGCTCCCAGTTCCCCAAGATCAGTTTTCAGCATGTTACTTTATCCTCACTGGAAAAAAATATACAAGACAAAGTATGGGGGACAAATAGTTGTGATTTTGAAAAATGTCCAAGCTAGACCAAAGTATGCCTCATTGCATGCGTGTTCAGCATTAGGGGGGAAAATAAATGTGCTGTTTTCAAATTTTTGCTTCAGGGTCAGCCAATATCAGTCTACCATGTAACAGCTTTGAGGGGGGAAAAAAGCTTCACTTAATGATAGAGCTGCCAGAGTAAACAGTGCCTCAAACCAGGGAAATCTAAAGCACATGCGTTATTGTCAGGTTTGGCTTAGCTAGTTTTGCTAATCAAAACAGCAGCCCTGCTTTTAAAAGCTATTTCTGTTAAGGCTGCAAGCACTTTATCAAGGCAGTAACAAGCAGGAATGCATATTAGAGTTTTGCCGGTGAATGGTGGATAAAAGGATAGGTCAGGTTCTATTTTTGAATCGATGCCCCCATGCCATTCTAACATACAGTATATCCATTTTAAGTACGTGTTTCCTGTATTTTCTCTTATTTTTTGAGATAATTGCATCATTTACAGCAAGAAATACTTACAAAATGAATAACAATTTTTTCCTGGAAAGAGAAGATAAAGAAGTATTGGGAGGTTAGCATACAGTGCAAGAGGACAAAATGAAGAGGGGGGAAAGAGAGGCGGGGAAGAATGGTTGAGAGGTGTTGTGTGGGCAGAGCAGAACATCCAAGTCACAAATACATTTCACAGGGAAACTGATGCATCTAGTAATATGCATGTCTTTGGAGCCTTGGTAGAACAATCAAGAGAGAAATGCCATTAGTATTAAGCAAAGAGATGCGGAAAAAGGAGGACCACACGACATATTTCAGTGACTATCTTCTTTGACCTCTGTTTTAGGCCCTTGATACACTTCCCAGTAGTGTTTACTTCACACTGAAATACAAATCAAAACAAATTTGTTATAGAAGGGCTCCGGTTTAGACATATGCTCATTCTGACTTGTGTCTGGATCATTGTAAATCTGACTGACACATATCAAATTGGGCAATCCTCTACAACTCCCATCATCCAATCTAAAAAATGTAAACTCTTTACATTAGAGTTTGCTAAGGAGCAGTAGATTTTTTTCTGAACCTTTTCTGACTACTGAGAAACTTTGGAATGTGAGCTCTTGACAAAGACCTTGTCAAAACACATTGTCAGGCTATCAATAAAGTGAATCTCAGAGGCATTTGAGGTTTCTCCTTCATTTTAGTTTGTCCTAGGTTGAACCAATCCACTTGCACTGGAGCTTCTGTGACTTCCTTCTCACCCCTTACTCTTCCGAACAGCAGCCCTACTTAGTGCCTGACAGTGCAGAGATGTTTCAAAGCAGCTTTATATGTGATGTAAGTAGTTGCTAGTCAGGCCAAGAAAGTGAGAACTTCTACTGCTCACACGCAGGTAAGGATGTGCACAAAGCACGGTTCGAGCACAGTTCAGAAGCTTTAAGAAAGAGGAGAGCAGATCCTTACCTGCTCAACACCAACACATGGAGCTTCTTGCTGGGGTGGCAAACATCCCATGAATCCCCACGCAGTGCCAGCATGCATATGGCATCCACAAAATAACTGTGAGCCAGGGAATGAAAGAGGCATCCACAATAGCTTGCATGTAGGGATGTCATGTGCAGATGCCATGTGTAGACACCATGGGGCTATTCTCATAATCAGCAACAATCGAGCTAGGAGAGCCTAGCCCAATTTTTGCTGATCGTGTAAACCACCGGGCTCGCAGGCGGGCCCAGTGGCTTACAAGCGGCTAGCCCGCTTTTGTAGCCCTCCCCTTAGCCCGGGTTTGTGGAGTGAGTGCTCCGGAAACCCAGGCTTCCCGATCGTGAGTAGCCGCAGCATGGCTCCATGCTGCGGCTACTCATGAGGACACCCCCGGAGGGGAGGCGAAAAGCCAGCTCCCGGCTCCGGGGGTTTCGCCAGCATGCCCTGCGCACTTGCACAGGGCATGCTGGAGCTTCTGGGCACCGATTGGCCCCCGCAGCCCCCAGCGCCCGCTGGCTCCGTCACAGAGCTGGCAATCATGTGGGCGGCCAATTCGGCCACCCTGGGCTCCCTCCCTGCTCTTGTGTGGGGAGAGCGGGTTTCGCCCGCTCTCCCTGCGCACTCACAAAAACCGGTCTGACTGATCGTGAGATCCGGTTCCATGTGTGTTCTGGTGTCATGTGGGGATTCTTGGGATGTATGCTGCCTCATCAGGAGGCTGCATGGGGTGGGGAGAGCAGGTAAGGATCTGCTCTCCTCTTTCTTAAAGCTCCTGAACTGTGCTTGAACCATGCTTCGTGCACATTCCTACATGCAAGCTGTTGTGGATGCTTCTTTCATTCCCTGGCTCACAGTTATTTTGTCTTAGGCTCAAATATGGCTTCTAAGTATTATTACATTTACAACTGTTTTCATTTTACAGTATTTGGCCAAATTATTTTCTTAGAAAATAAAATACAATTCTTCTAATATTGGATGAGTTTGGGGCAGTCCAGTACATAAATATCTCTTAGCATCTTATCCAAAATTCATTGCAAGCAATGGAAAGATTCCTATGGTTGTTTTTAATGGGATCTGGATTATAATCCTTGTTTCATAAAATTTTACAAGGCAGAGTTGGATCCTTTCAAACATAACTATTTTGCATCTATTGTGTGAGCTCTATAAATGGAGATTGTTTTGCAAGAGATGGCTCAACATTTTTTTGGTTTTGTTTTTTTTAAGGGTTAATAATATTCATTGTGACACTCTTATAGCTATTCCCCTTCAGGATATTTGAAAAGCATTGAGATTTAGACAACAATAGCCAGGATCCAATGAGCTACCTTAGGGCATGAAATATCCTCCTGCAAACCACAGGCTCCTATGACATATCAAGTGTTTTTTGAAAGTCCCCAGTTTCAGAAGCAAAGTTCGGTTTCATGTGTCTTAAAATTGGGGGTCCAGGTCTGCTTGAGAAACACAAGCCCTGATAGCACTGTGCTGCTTGCACATTGTTTGGTACAATCTGCTTTGGGGGCAGGTGGTGGTGGGTGGGTGGGGTGGATGTACATTGAGATCTCTCAAATGTTAGTTTGGATTGCGGCCAAGGGCACTAGAAAATCTTTGCTTGACCACTGGCACAATCTAGTGTTTTGGAAATGTTTCACCCTTTTTATTTAAAGTCAATAGCTTTTGAGCTTTGCAGAAAAGGGGAGAAAAGACTTATTACCCTAATCCAATAGCTCCAGTGTGTATGTGGAAGTTTCTTGGAGGCAGTTCCATGACACTGAAGCAAATGGGGCAGGCCCAATTCATTGAGCTCTACATGCATACTGAAGTACTGATGGAGTTTTAGGTGGAAGCATATTCAGCTAGCTATGGAATATGAACAGTGCTCTTTAACTTATTCATAAATGATCTAGAAGTTGGAGTAAGCTGCGGAGTGGCCAAATTTGCAGCTGACACTAAACTATTTAGGGAAGTAAAATCCAAAACAGATTCCAAAAAGATCTCTCCAAACTGGGTGAGTTGGCAATAAAATGGCAAATGCCGTTCAATGTAAGCAAGTGTAAAGTAAAGTAAAATGCATGTTGGTGCAAAAAAACCCCAAACAAACCCCAACTTCACATATACACTGATGGGGTCTAAGACGTCAGTGACTGACCAGGAGATAGATCTTGGGGTCGTGGTGGACAGCTCATTGTAAGTGTCAACTCAGTGCTGTCAGCTGTGAAAAAGGCTAATTCTATGCTAGGGATCATAAGGAAGGGGACTGAAAATAAAAATGCTAATATTATGATGCCCTTTGACAAATCCACAGTGCAGCCACATTTGGAGTACTGCATACAGTTCTGGTCACTTACTGTATCTTACAGATGACATTGCAGAACTGGAAAGGGTACAGAAGAGGGCAACCAAGGTGACCAGGGGCCTGGAGCACCTTCCTTATGAGGCAAGGCTACAGCACCTTGGGCTTTTTAGTTTGGGAAAGAGGTGACTATGTGGAGACATGATCAAAGTGTATAAAATTATGCATGGAGTAGAGAAAGTGGACAGAGAGAACCATGAAACTGAAGGTCAGGAAAATTAGAACCAACAAACGGAAGTACCTTTTCACACAGTGAAAATTCAATTAATCTATTGAATTCTTTGCCATGGGATTCAGAGCTGGTCTGGGAGGAGAGCTGGTCTTGTGGTAGCAAGCATGACTTGTCCCCTTAGCTAAGCAGGGGATGCCCTGGTTGCATATGAATGAGAGACTAGAAGTGTGAGCACTGTAAGATATTCCCCTGAGGGGATGGAGCTGCTCTGGGAAGAGCAGAAGGTTCCAAGTGTTGGAAGTGAGGGACTATGCTCTGTCTCTTGTCTCAATGACATAGGAGGCCAGACTAGTGAGTCAGAGGGCTAGAGGGTCAAGACATTGGTCATCCCTTCTCTACTACTCTGACACTACCCCTTTGATATATAGATTGCTAATCTCAGGGACTTCCTGCCTGCCTGCCTGCCTGCCACTTCCCTTCTCTTCCCTTCCTTCTCCCTTGCAACATGCAAGCTCCTCTCTCCCTACACCATGTGTGCAGAGATGCAGAATCCATCTGCATCCAGCTAGATAGACAGATTAGAGATCATATTTCTTCACTTTCCTAACTAGAATGGAGTTCTCTAACAAATACTCCTTATATTGATTTGAAACTATGAACTGGCTCCAAGTTATTTTACTCTCAGCATACACACATGCCTAACCAAATTCCGCTGTGTTGTGCCTCTGTGCACTCTGCTTTAATGAAAAAGGATTTCTCTTATCAGAGAGAATTCCCAACACCAAGTTCCCTCCCTGGCATCTCCAAGATAGGGCTGAGAGAGATTCCTACCTGCAACCTTGGAGAAGCCAGTCTGTGCAGACAGTACTGAGCTAGATAGACCAATGGTCTGACTCAGTATATGACAGCTTCCTATACTCCTATGGCTTTAAAATGGGCTTGGACAGATAGCTGTCTATCAATGGCTGCTAGTCTGGCAGCTATAGGCCACCTCCAGCCTGAGAGGCATGATGCCTCTGAATACCAGTTACAGGGGATCACCTGGTAGAGAGCATATACCTTCACATCTTACCTGTGGGCTTCTCAGAGACTTCTGGTGGGCCACTGTGTGAAACAGGATGCTGGAGTAGATAGTTCCTGGGCTTGATCCAGTAGGGCCGTTCCTAAGTTCTCACCCAGTGCTTTCATGTAGATGTTAAAAGCATTGGGTATAAGAGGGAACCCTGAGGACACCATACAATAGCTCTCATTTCACAGAGCAACTGTCTCCAAGTGACTCCATGTTTTGGCAGTACTGGCTCTGTAGAGATCTGTTTCCTGCTGAAGGGGTGTTAATTTCTTCATATTCTTAAAAGATTTAGTGCCAAGCTGTAGGAGGGGCTTCTTGCAAATCTCTGTACTGAGACTCAAGGGGCACTTCTGTCATGCCCCACCAGCACATTGCCCCCCCCCAAGCTTACTTGCATAGGCAGGGGACTTGGCAGTGGTGGGTGGGCAATGATGGCAGGGGCCAGTGGATGGGTAGCCCCTCCCGTTTTGATGAATGAGTGTTGGTGGAACATGGTGGTGATTGGAGATGGTAGGGTGATGGTGGGACATGGTAACAGCATGCTTCCTTCCCCTCCTTCTTGGTAAATGGGCCTTCTGCATCATCACAGTGGGCTCTGGGAAGAAGTCCCTTCTCCAAGAGAGAGAGCAGGAGGAGGCAGCAGTGCTATGAGTCTTTTGCACCTCTGCTGCCTTCTCCTGGCACCACCCATATGGGTCCGAAGGCCTTGGGGGTTGGCCAGGGCCCAACCCCTGAGTGTTAACCCAAGCATATTTACCCAGAAGTAAGCCTCACTGAGTTCTATGGACCCAAGAAAGATAATACTGGATTGCAACCTAAGGGCCACAATAGAAGCAACATGGAAAATCAATCATCTGAGACTCAAGTCACGGTGGGCTCTGATCCTGATTGGAGCAGCAGTACTGGGGGATACAGTATATGTACTTGCCATGGAAGAGCTAACGGCAGCTTCGTGGTGAAGCAAGGGGGGAGTATTATATCAGGGAAATGTTAAATGTCCTCCCTCTCAACACCGCTACTACGGTCAACATCTGAACCATCCACAGTCACTTTCATGTATATTTAAAAAGTCAGGAAATGATATCACGGATCTCTCATATCACATCTGTTTAGGCCATCATAATACCAGCCACAACAAATCTAAGATGTAATTGGGAATTTTTGTGAAGGATCTGGAAGAAATGTTAAAATCTAATCTCAGGCTAAATATGTGAATATCTAGCCTTGACACAATCAACAACAACAACAAAAATATTTATATACTGCTTTTCAACAAACATTTCCAAAGCAGTTTACATAGAGAAATAACCATGTTTTGAAAAATATAGGAAGCAAAAGATATGAAGACACATTAGGAAAGTTAGTCCTGAAACACCTTCTTCCAGAATATTTGCATTGATGTAGAGAGAGTACCCTGATGATGTTGGATTTAGATGGTTGTAGTTCATTGCTGAAACATAATAAAAATGGGGGCAGTATGGCTTTTCTTGCATTATTCTCTTGTGTCATGGACAATACTGCCTTTACTCCAGAGCAGAAACAGATTGCTTGGATCTCAATGTGTTTTTGCTCTAAGAGAGAGGTTCCAGAGCATAGGTTAGTCCTGAGAAGTATTTGTGCCCAAGCACAAGAGCACTCACACTTTGGAAAGTGCCATGAACAGTGCGGGGGCTAGCACTCATGAGTGCTGATGTTAGGAGTGCCCATGCTTAATTATTCTGGATGTTGGTTAAAAAACAAAATCAATAAACACAAATTACACAACACAACATACAAGTTCCACATAAAATAACAGGCTCAAATAAAAAATCAAAGAAGCTACACCTTACATTTCAAAACCCTCCCAATAAACCACAGCGTTATCTTTTAGGAAATAAATTAATAAAAATAATGTGACAGAGCAAAAGGAACATGAGGAAGATTTTCTTATTCCAGCACTGTAAACTACTACATGTTCTCTTTCTCCTCCTCCCCCCGCCTTTTAAATTTTCTATTCACCCAACTTCCAGAAAGAAAACACTATGGTAAATAATCTATTCATGTTTGCAAATAAAGGATGCAAATGTTGTGGAGTGGAAGGATAGCCACACATTTTCTGTCCACACAACTGTCCTCTCTCAACAAGATCCACTTCAAAAGTTCTCAACCACATCTGAAAAACCCCACTGTTTACAATATTTGCAGTTCAGCTGAATTCCACATGAGAATTAAACAACCTCTTCTAATCAAGCATTTCTGGCGAAGATTAAAGATGTACTAGATACAGATGACTGAAAGTGACTAGGATTCCAGGAATGAATTGTTAACCACTCTAGTTTAACCACAGAAGTAGCCAAGAACAATCTTGTTGCTATGGGCCAGTGAACTTCAAAAAAGGCATGTGCTGATCTGAGCCACGTGTCTTTTCTGGTCAGAGTCAATTGAGTGGGTAGTGGAGGGTTGAGTTCCTTGGACTTCACTGGTATTCTACCCAGGTGCTTTCCAGATTACACACGACAGCAGGGCTAAAATGCTTTGGCTTGGCAGGATCATATTGAAAACGATCCCCAGAATCTTAATCTCCCACAACAGGAAAATACAGCTACTTTTTTGTAATGCACATGCAACGTTGTAGCACTATAATGCAAAGATAAGATCCAAAATAAGGCATCAGAAATGTGAACGGCACCTTGCTGTCAGTGCAAGGACTGCAGTGTTGCAACACAGGAAGTACGGAGGCACACTTAGCAGATCCGTAGTGACCCTGTTATAGGGTTTAATCTGGCAAGTGCCCTGGAGTGGGAATCATTCTGCCTAAAGGCACAGGCACATTGTTTGGGTGTGCTCCTGGAAGCCCAGGTTGTGAAAGTGGCAGAAATGCCTTCCACTAGCTTTGACTGATTAGCCATTTATGGCCATTCCTCCTTGATTTAGATGTTGCTTGGCTACCATCATTCAAGCATCAGTAGCCTCTTGTCTCGGCTGCTGTGATGTGATCTATATGGGATTACTCTGGAAGACAATCCAGATGCTGCTAGGAGTAGAATTCTGCAGCCTGTGAGTAGGTCAGAGTTAAGTGAATATCTTCTCTGTTACCCAGTCTGAGGGATTGTGGGCAGAGGCACTCTTAGCCCTGGACTTCCGGGTGGAAGTCCAGGGTCTCCACACCCCCTGGGCCCCCCAAATCATCTTTAGTCTATCTCGGGTGCTGTGGTTGCCGCATCGCAGGCCTGTGCTGTGCCGGGCAGCCGAGCGTGACTGTGACCTGCACCAGGCACCAAGCATGACCTCTGTTTTAGAGACAGATGGGAGAGTGAGGAAAGAAATATGTGGGATGAGAATATGTTAAGTTGTATGCTGAAATATTTCTGCTAATGCATATTTGCATAAATATGCCTGTTTTGTATTCTTATATTCTTGTGAGTTCAGTTGCTGTTTGTGCCCTCAAGAACCCACATGCTAAAATTACTGTGTGTGTCATGGTGTGTGTGGGTAGGGGGGAAATGCTTAACTTTCAGTGGGGGGGGGGGGCCTCCAAAGGCCTTTAGGTCCAGACTCAAAAATTACCTAGGTGAACCTCTGGTCATGGGCATTATTGGCAGAACTGCCCACTTTGTAGTATTCCCTGCCTAGAGAGGTGCATTCAGCTCCTTCCCTTGCCGTGTTATGCTGTCAGGCTGAGACATTTTTATTTTACAAGGCAACCTTTTGTTTTGTTTTCTTAGCTGTGCTGTCTTAAACAATTTTGCGGTGGTTTTATGCTGGATTCTAGTGATAGCTTTTATTGTTCTTGTATTAGTTTTATTATAGTTCACTGTTCAATTTTTGCATGGTTTAATTATTTATTGTTGCTGCTGTTTTTATTGGTTTCATGTCACAAATTGCCTTGAATACCACAATAGAAAAGTGATTTATAAGTGTGCATATATACGAATGAAAGGATCTCACAAGGAAATAGTGGGGCCATTCACACGACCTACGGGTGGGAGGGTGGGTGGGGGAAGGCTTCCCAAACCTTGCCTTCCCCCCAGATGATCGTGCTGTGTTTGGTGGGAGCACAGAGCATACTCCCACGTGATCAGTGCTACTCGGTGCCGCGCAGAACAGGGTGGATCACTCTGAGGCCAGGACCTGTTCGGGTATCCTTTTGGCTTATGTCTATCCTTGGCTTAAGTCCATCATGGACTCTCTCTCTCTCTCTCTCTCTCTCTCTCTCTCTCCCTATTTATCATATTTTTATACTGCCTGATATGTATATCACTAGGTGGTGTACACAATTTAAAATAAGATTTAGAAGTCAACACAGATTAAAATACACAGGGCACAATAAAAACAATAGTATAAAACTTCGATTAAAACAAATTATTAAAATTAATTCTAATTAAAAGCTTGCGAGAACAGGAGGGTCTTGAGGGTCTTCCTGAAAACAAACAGAGAAGGAGATGCTCTTATTTCAGCTGGGAGCATAGTCCAAAGGCCTGGGGCAGCCACAGAGAAGGCCCGGTCCTGGGTCTCTACCAAACGAGCTGATGGCAACTGTAGCTGGACCTCTCCAGAAGATCATAACAGGCCACAGGGTTTATGACAAAGGAGGCACTCTCTTAAATAGCATGGATCCAAGCCGTTAAGGTCTTTATAGGTAATAACCAGCACTTTGTAGTTCACCCAGAAACATGTTGGCAGCCAGTGCAGTTCTTTCAAAACTGGTGTTATGTTATTTATTTATTCGATTATATGGTCCCTTTGTGTTGTCTCAGACAACAGTCTGGCTGTTGCATTCTGTACGAGTTGTAGTTTCCAGACTACGTACAAAGGCAGCCCCATGTAGAGTGCATTACAGCAGTCAAGCCTGAAGGTTATCAGCATATGTACCACTATTTTAAGATCATTACCTCTAGAAATGGACATAGCTGAAGTATCAGCCGAAGTGGATAAAAAGCGCTCCTGGCCATTGCCTCAACCTGAGGAACCAGGAAGAGCTTTGGGTCCAGGAGCATTCCCAAGTGACATACCTGATCTTTCAGGGGGAGTGTAACCCCATCTAGAACAGGTAGATATAAACCATCTCTCAGGTCTCCCCCACCCCACCCCCAAAGTCAATGCCTCCATCTTATTTGGATTCAACTTCAGTTTGTTATCCCTCATCCATCCCATTACCACCTCCAGGCAGGCATTAAGGGAAGATATGCCATTTCCTGATGAGGTCAACATAGAGAAGTAGATCTGGGTGTCATCAGCATATTGATAACACCCAGTACCAAACCTTCTGATGATCTCTCCCAGAGGTCTTCTGATGATCTTCCCCCCTTAGGTGACCAGCTTCAGTGGCCAACTGCAGGCGGCCTGCGCCAGCGGCTGCACTTCTGGCTGCTGCCCACCCTAATAAGGGCCAGAAGATCAGAAGCCCAACCTCACCCCCACCAATCAAGCAGCTTGGCTAAGGCACAGAATATCAAGACACAACCAGAGTGAGCTCAGCCCCAGATAACAAACAGGCTGAAAAAAGGAGGAAAAGAGCACAACAAAGCCTCAGCTCATCCCCCCACCAAAGATAAAAACTCCTTACCCCACAGTGTGTGAAGTTAACATTCTGAGTTAACACATAAGCCTTATGTCCATCATGTGCCGAGCATGATGCACTGGGAGATTCCCCCAGGGGACAGGTGCTCTAGGCCCCCGTCTCTGTGTCAGTGCAAAATGCAAGTAGCCCGTGTTGACACATGATCCTGGCAGCCAGGTTAAGGGTGTGCTTGCCTTGCCTAAGTGCTGGGCTTCGGCTTTGGGTTTGGCACAATGGGGATCTGTGTGGATCCCAGCAGTTCCCAGGCTTGGCTGCCTAGTCCTGGGCTTGGCTGCTCATGAGAGCGGCCTCAATGAATAACTGTAGTTTAAAGAAATTAACCCAAGATTTATTTCAACTGCAGTGAATTCTTAGTCTGTGAGATTACATTCAACTAGTAGCTCAGAAATTAGGATCTCAATGATCCTTAATTTTCAGAGAGGTGCTGCTGCTGACTGTGAGCCACATAGATTAGCTTGCTTCCATTCGTTTCAGTGGGACTAAACTGGCTTAGATCATTTGTGGTTTACCCTACAGATCAAAAGACATTTCTGTCTTGGTCATGGATGCTGCTGCAGTGGAGGTTATGGGGCCTCTGGTGAATCTTGTTTGGAGATTCCCATATCTCCCACTCAAACCAAATATTATTCTCAAGCCATCACATAGATAGGGGCACAAGTCCACGTACACTGTGGACTGGTACATGCTTTACAGCAAAAGCATGGTTACTATTTGCTGTGGAATGCACCAAGTGTGAAGGGGGAAAGACATCTGTCATTTAGCTGCCCCTCATCATGGCTCCTTGGCTTATGTCCATCATGTGACTCTGGAGCATCAGATTTCTTCTTCACACTTTTCTTCATCCTCACAGGAAATACTGGTGTAAATATGACAAATACGTTATCCTTTATACCTGCTATGATCAAGTGTAAATCCACTCCAGCGTAGACAACAATCTTTCCCTGTTAATCTCTCATCTGAAATCTGAATCACTAGAAAGCACAGTAATAGTTTAGTTCTTCACCCAAAACAGTCTGCCAGATTTTTTTTAAATCAATTTCCTTACAGTTGAGGACATGATGACTTCTTCTCTGTCATGGAATAAGGGGAACACCCATCACATATTCTGATCTGAGTTGTGAGGAATATCTATGAGTACAGGAAGCAGGATAGGAAAAATCTGCTCATCTGCTCCAGCAGGGACCCTAATCTGACCAGAGCAATCTGACTGGAGCAAGTTATAGCATTTGCCTGCAAAATACCCTCAAGCATCACCAGAAAAAGGATAGAACAACTCCCACCTTCATTTCACAAGCAAAAGCCCTGATTTCTGCAGGTGGGCCCTCTTCATACTAGTTACATGGATAGTTTTTGTTCTTGAGAATTGGTTCCCGAGTACAAAATGTAAATGTGTGGTGCAATTCCAGAGCCTTTTCTGTGCTCTTGAAAATGCCAAGTACAGACCAAAATAGAAAAAATCTGGGAAGCCCACACACAGAACCCAAAATTGAATCCATTGTGGTATCTTGCCTTTCCCGAACACTCTTTATCCTGTGACTGAGTCAAGTTCTAAATTGCAAACAGTTATGTCATTGAACACTCTTCTCTCATGAGGCATTTTTGCATTAAAAAAAACCACTGGATGCAAAAGTACAGTTTGCTCTCTGCTGGTTTCCCTTGCCCCTGTCATTCTTTATTTCTCTTCCGACTCTTCATCAAAATTTAGACAGATACATTTGTCCTCGGCATTGGATTTTATACTTTCACTACCCAACGATTAAAACTAAATGCAGAATTCTTTGATTTCTGCAGTTACACAGCCCTTCGGGTTCATATCCTTGAGCACAGATCGTATTTTTAATTGCTCACTTCTAATTTATATTAATTGAAGTGCTTCTGAACAATGTCCAGCTGCTATGCTGTTTATTGAATACCATATAATGAGTGGATTACAAGTTTCCATCAATGTGCTTCATTCCCAAGCTCTTAAAATGCCAACTTGCAAGATTTGGGAGAGAGGCCTGATAACAAATCCAATGTTAAAATGGCAAAAATCTCTGCAGAACTTTAAAAGACTAATACTTTTTTTAAAAGGATGTTTTTATTAGTGTTATATATAGAAACAGAAAGGTTACGTCTCTGAGAATCCAGCAAAACGAGTTAACATACAAGGTCTTATCCATCAGAACCAAGACATAAGAAAAATACAGTAGTATTAATAGAAAATCTTTAACTGGGTATCAGAAGCTATCAATAAAAGAATCTTGAACCCTAACCCTAGAGAAAAACAAAAGACAAAAAAACCTGCCCCAACCTAGTTAATCATCCTTCTATCAGTCACTAGTTGATCATCCTTCTATCAGGCACTAGTTGATCATCCTTCTATCAGGAGGAGAGAACCAATCCAACTATGACATACAAAATAGAAATAATGCAAGTAATTCGAGCGCAGAGACAGACATCCCCAATATTCTGTGGTGTGAACTCCACACACCAGGCTAAAAAACTATAGTTAAATTTTAGTGATTAAATTCTTTATTCTATAAAGAAGGGAATATAAGTTCCCTCGCTGTCGTGCATCTGAATTGAAACCTGTATAAATAATAATAAGAAAAGATATTTGTTTAAGAACTTTCATTAAACAAGTTAACTAAATCTTGTAATATATATATAATTAATAAAGTATGCTTTATTATGTATTGCTCTCCAGTAAGTAAAAGGAAGATTCTGAAAGATCTTGGATCCTTTAGTCCTTTCTGTCCCAGCTGCATTAAATGAAAAACTTAGTGTAATATCTTATATATTGAGCTGATGGACTGAAAACATCTAAAATGATCAAAGGACATCCATGTTTCTAGCAAAACCAAAAAATGAATTCAAAGAATTTTAAAGTCCTTGTTCTATCAGACCAGATAATAGGTTTACAACAGAAACCTCACCAGCAAACTTCACCAGCAAAATTCTATGCAGTTCTCTTCCAGTAGAGTTTCAACATTATGAATGACAGATGAGAATAAATAAAATTGGTGAATTTGATCCTATTAGTGAGAGCTCAACATACTGTTTATATTATTATAATTTCAATACAATAAGGAAAGATCTTTCAGGCAAGACATAAAATGATCATGCATGTCTCTGCGCCCAAGTCACACCCTGGGTCACACCAATCCCATCATACTGGCTCTCTCCTCCAAAGACAATTCAACTACCTCCTAAAAAAATCCATGGAAAGTTCAAAAACAATAACAACACAGCAATACTGAGAAAATGTCTATAGGCTAGATTTTATCCCTAATTGTCAGAGAAAGTAAAACTTAAAACTCTCGTAGAACACTCCCCCTACTGGATAACTTAGTATGCCAAATGATTTCAAACAAGATTATTCATTGGAGAAGAACATAAGAAAAAGTTATTCTGCCATAACAAAAGTAGTATGTGTATTGTAAATACAAGGCCACATGTCCAAATATGTAAAAATCCCATCTCGTTACAGACTGGTATTCAAGAACCTTAATAAAATAATTAGCAAAGATCAGCTAGACCTTTAAAAGTCCCCCTCCTCATGTAATGAAAGACAAACAGACCAGAAAGATAAATGGAGGGGGACTAAATTGAGTCTCAACTGATCTTTATACCCCACAGCTGGGAGCATAAACTATCGAACTATAACAATGAGATATCCCCTCTATACATATATCTGCTCTTTCACAGTTTACTTCCAATTGTTTGCATCCAGCCAAGTTTCTCAAAGTGTGATTATAAAGTGTACATAACGGGTAATGAAACCCCCTAGGAAAAGAAAGAGGAAATAATAAACTGAAGCTGAGAGGAGAAACAATATAATCTTCAACTACTTGTCCTTTGTATGTTTTCAAAAACTATAATGTCATATAGTAGGGTATAGCCAGTAATCTTGTTCCATATGTATAATAATATTTACGCTATTATGTCAATTTGTTTCTGAAAGTTAAGTCAACAAGAATATTCTCAATTCTTCTCTGAGTCCTCCATTCCCAATTCATTCCCAATTCATTCTCATTTCTTCCATAAAAAAGGGAAAACAAAAGGCAGATATATGTGACATTTGCTTAAGTCTTTAGAATCATCGGGTTTATTATGCAATTTAACGAAGGGGGGAGGCCAAGCTCTGCATGCATTCCGATCTTCATATTAATAATGAAGATAATTAGACCAAACAGGATTGAAAACTCCTGAGAGGTTAGTCAGGAGCTTCCTTCCAGGAAGCCATATTTGCTCTCTCTCCATTTAAAAGACTAATCCTATGCACACTTATTTGTGAGCAGAGCCCACTGGATCTCTCCCAAATTAAAATGTCCAGCACTGAGCTGCATGGACTGATGGACCCTTTGCATTTCAATCTCAACTACAAAAGCATCTGTGCTTAAATAGCAACACACCCAGAGCCATCAGAATGGTGAATGGTGCATATGTGTTCCATGACTAGCTTCCACCACAATAAACCATGGAAACAGTGATCAGGAAAGGATCAGGGTAGGGAAGGGGAAAGCACAGCAGCTGTGACAGCAGAAACCAAACAGCATGAATGATATAAGAAATGTTGCAAAGCTTTAGAAAGTGCATTGCTTATGGCTGTTGCTTAGACCAACTTATTATATTGCTCATCTATTACATTATAGTATTATCTGGAAAATATAATGGATGGCAACATTTTAATTATTGGCTCTTTAAGGATGTGAACATTAAATTGTTTTCATTGCTAGCTCCTTAGTCTGAAACTAACTAAATTAATTGAAATGTGAAAGTATTCATTGGATTAAGTGTGCCCCCCCCCTCACAACTGGAAGCCATGCTACACAAGTAACTCATGTGCCACGTTTCTGTCATGGAGAAGAAAATAGAGCATAAGATGTCATGGATATTTAGCAGCTGGAACTGAATCTATGTGCCGGAGAGTAAGAGTTCAAGAAGACCACCTTTTTACCCTTTTTGTATTCAAAGACAATGATCAAGAGTTGGGAGTTGTCCTAAGCTTGTTTCTGACAAGAACCAAAGAATGCAGTAAAAAACGGGTAAGGACACTCTTCTTTGACAATGCAGACTTGAGTAATTCCCATTGGTAACCAGTGAAAGAGAAAGACAGAAAGCAGCAGCAGCCTCACTTAGAAATATCCACTCTGCATCTTAAAGGGTTCAATTCAAAACAAAGCAAACTTTTAGTTCAACCCACAGTTAAGTCAACAAAGCAAAGCTCCTCTTCAAGGTCTCCAGCAGAGGACTTTCCCAGCCTAGCTGCTACCTGATATTACTTACTAAGGAATTGATCCACTGCCTCATACATGCAACGCCTAGCCTGAACCATAAAGATATTGTCCTTGTCCCTGTCTCTGTGCAGGAAGGCAGACTCTCTTCATGATGACACATTCCCACGGGTACTTGGTGGCAAGCTGCTTGGAATCTTTAAATTACAATGAATAATTTGTGAATGAAACAGACCAAATGAGTCAGCTGAGCCAGCTGCCAACGACACATATAATTCTACCTATGATTCAAACCTCCTGGTTTTTAATTCCTGGCAAATTGGCATCTGCCAGTTTGTCTTATCAGAAAAAGAAAGAAAGAAAGAAAGAAAGAAAGAAAGAAAGAAAGAAAGAAAGAAAGAAAGAAAGAAAGAAAGAAAGAAAGAAACCATCCACAACTTTAATAAAGAATGCAACAGCATGCTTGTTTCCAAAATCCTGTTAAAAAGTCTAAAATGCAAAAAAATCAGTCCCCCCGCCACCCGATCATACTTGGCAATTAACAGATGTTCCTGTAGCTTCTCAATAAACACACATAACATCTCCAGTGCCTCAAAGGCAGCTGCTCCATCATGCTTCTTCCTAGCATCAGATGAAGACTCCATCGGTGTTGAGGGACCCCAATCAACACATTTTAGGAGACATGCCTAAATTATCCTAAAAAACTGAGCTTAACTAAATTTATTTAGAATGTTTTCAATGCTGTCATTTCACAAAAAGTGCTCAGGACAATTTATACAACAACATTATTATCTGGAAATAAGCAAGAAAAAATTTCCCAGTTATCGCAAAAATAAAAAAACCTTTGTTGTCAGACAATTCTCAGGGGCTCAGAATTTGAAGGCTGAGTTAGACCTTCCTGTGCTGGATGGGGCTGCACTCCCACAGAAGGAGCAGGTACACAGCTTGGGAGTAATCCTGGACCCAGGTCTCACCCTGGTATCTCAGGTGGAGGCTATAGCCAGGAGTGCTTTCGATCAGCTTTGGCTGATTCAACAGCTGCATCCATGCGTCCATTCCTTGAAGAGGATGGCCTTAAAACAGTGGTGCATCAGCTGGTGACCTCCAGGCTTGACGATTGCAATGCGCTCTACGTGGGGCTGCCTTTGTACATAGTTCGGAAGCTTCAGTTAGTTCAAAATGTGGCAGCCAGAGTGGTCTCTGGGGCAACCCAGAGAGACCATATTATGCCTGTTTTGAAACAGTTGCACTGGCTGCTGATATGTTTCCAGGCAAAATACAAAGTGCTGGTTATTCCCTTTAAAGCCCTGAACAGCTTCGGCCCAGGTTACCTTAGAGAGTGCTTTCTTCTGCATGATCCCCACCACACATTAAGGTCATCTGAGGAGGTCCATCTCCCATTACCACCAGTACGTCTGGTGGCAACTCAGAGATGGGCCTTCTCTGTAGCTGCTCATGGGCTGTGGAATGCACTCCCTGGAGAAATCTGTAATCTGAATTAATTATTGGCCTTCAGGAGAGCCCTCAAAACTTATCTGTTTGGCCTGGCCTTCCAGGGTTTTTAAATTGTAAATGTTTTTAATCTGCTGTAACCTGGTTTTCCAGGGTTTTAAAACAGTGTTGAATGTTTTAATTGTTAATTGATTTTAATTATTTTGTTTTAATGTAAACCTAAGCCATTTTGGAAGGGTGGTATAGAAATCAAATAAATAAATAAATACAATTCTACCTGTACACAAATGATGCTGAGTGCAACAACAAAAACACCTTCTCTGTCTTGAAACCTGCTGCTTGTCGAGACTGTGTGGGAAGGTTTGATGACAGCTGCCACCGGGTTGTTTGGTAGCGACACGGGAGGTGAGACCAGGCTTTCTTGGGCTGCCCTAGGGCTTTGGAATGCACTCCCTGTCAATATAAGAGCCTCTCCATCTCTGGCTGCCTTCAAAAAATTGCATGACATGTGAGTTTTCTCTGGCTTTTTGTTAAAAACCATTTTAAAAACTGTTTTAATTGTGTTTTATACTACTGTTTTTAAATTGTTGTACACCGCCTCAAGATTCATGTGTTAGGTAGTTTATAAATATAACAAACAAGCAAACAACAACAGAGGTTGCTCTGTGCTGGGAAGTGTACAGGAATCAATTTCTGCTGACCTGGCCAACCAAAACTGCTACTATTGTACAAGCCTGACAGGTAAATGTTTGGGTCAAATGTGATTGGCACAACATGGTTGATCCAAAAGACCTCGAGGCGATTCACATGATGGGAGAAAATTGGGCTAGCAGAGGCTAGCCCTATTTTCTCCCATCATGTGAACCACCGGGCTCGCCTGTGAGCCCAGTGGTTTGTAAGCGGGTCACCCGCCAAACTACCCCTCCCCTTAAACCAGGTTTGCGGAACGAGCACTCAGCAAACCTGGTTTTTGTAATTGTGAGCTGCCGTGCCGCGGCTCTGCGCCATGGCAACTCACAAGCAGACCCCTGACCGGGAGGCTGAAAAGCAGCCTCCCGGCTTGGGGGTCTCTCCAGCATGCCCTGCGTGCTCATGCAGGGCATGCTGGAGCTTCCAGGGGCCGTGTGGCCCCCGATCCTCCCAGCCCCTACTGCCTCCATAACGGAGCCGGCAGTCATATGGGCAGCTGATCTGCTCTCCCCGCTAACCCCCTAGAGGCTCTTCTCACGGATCGTGAGAAGAGCCTCCTCACCTCCCAATGGGATTAACTGCACCCACATTCTGTAAGGAAAAACTTCTCTCCCACACTTACTACCATTAAAGCTCAACAACCACAGTGTTAGGTTGCCTGAGCAAACCTAATAATAAGTGCATTATTATTATGCATTATTAGTGCACTAATAATAATAATAATAATAATCCATTATTAGTGCACTTATATAATTATTAGTGCATAATTATAGAGTGTGCTAGAAACTCGTTAAAATGGCCAGAGGGACACTAAAGGGGCTCAACTAGCCCTGCTGAAGATCTGGTTCTTATTGTCATCTTCAGCTACAGAGTCACGTTGCAGTTAGTATTCTGCAAAGATGTATGGGCAACACACTCTCTAGAAACATGCCTGAACTAGCACATACCAGCTTGGAATACTGTAATTAAGTTAAATACTTAATAAAACAGCTGCAGTTTTAAAAATCTGCCTTCAGGCTCTTCAACATTATTACCCCCAGCAACAGAAAGAGGAATGACAAGCATATGGTCCAGTGAGGAATTCTCAGGAAGATACAGCAGGCCAAATGAAAGTGTACTTAAGGACAAACACTGCCTCCCATCAGCTGCTAACTATCGCCAAGCCCATATTTATCTGGAGTAGTGTTGTACTATTATTTAATGCAGTTACTAATACATGGCAGTTGGGCTGCCAACTGGCAAGGGTCAGGGCAAGTTGGCCTGGCTTGCTTCTGTCTCTCTAAGAGCGGTCTGATCTGAAGAAATCACCAGCTGCAGCATTTCATAGCATGGGACCAAACATTATCACTTGGTAACTGTTGAAGATAAAACTGCTGTGAAAGGGAAAACTAAAGTTGGCAACTCTGCGCAGTAACTATTGGTTCATATAGTGTCCCACATCATCCGTGACACAATATGAGAGCACAAGAAGCCTTCACCTTCACAGAGCAGCGGAAGAACAGCTGTGTTGAAGAAAATGGAGGAGGAAGCAATTTTGCTTCTTTTTCCTCCCTCCAAAAGCCCTGTTTAGGGATGTACATGGACATGTTCAGAGGCCCTTCTATGGGCCTCCGAACAAATATGAACACTGGGGGAGAGGTTCAAAGTTTGGGGGGGGTGCCACTTTAAGTGTGGGGGGAGGGTGCACTTACCCACCCCCCGCTTTCCCCCAGCCAGCACTTCTTTTCCCAGAAAAGCCTTCAGGACGGCAGTGTACCTCCCTGCCGCCCCTTCCCCCTCTTCAGCCAGAAGTGGCCGGAAGTACCGGGTGTGCATGTACATGCCATGCACGTGTACATCAGATGGGTGTGGGCGCACTCGCGCACCTGGTACTTACGGCCACTTCCTGCAAAAGAGAGGGAAGGGGTGGCAGGGAGGTACACTGCCACCCCGAAAGCTTTACTGGAAAATGAGCACCAGTGGGGGGAAAGCAGGGGAAGCGGTAAGTGCACCCTCCCCCACCCTTAAAATGGCCCCCCACCCCCTCAAGCCACCACCCCCCAGTTTCATGCGCATCCCTAGCCCTTTTTGCTGACAGGAATACATCCCTAAGGGCTGCGCTAAGGTTTGGACATACAAATGAATAAGGCTGTGAGAAGTTTGGGGACCAAATCGAGTTCAGCCTGTTTCTACCTCCTTCGTCCTGAAAAAAAGCACCATCTGGGACCGATGAAGTGGGGTTTAAGTAAAGCAAACCAGGCTTCTGAAGAAAGCCACCTGTTCACCTCAGCCCCTTTCAGTCCTCCTTCACCACCTATTCACCTGGGCCTCCTTCAGCCCCTCTTCAAGGGGCCTCATTTTTCTTTGAGTGTAACCCTTCTGCCCCTCAGAGCTTTGCTTCCCGCCCCCCATCGATGTCCTCCACACTTCACTCTAAAAATGCTTACCAGGACCAACAAGAGTCAAGAGTAAAGCCTCTATCATTCCTCTTTGCTCCCTGCCATGAGGGAGCAAGCAACCACCTTTTTTATTTTCCCATGGAATCTTGGAATGGTGCTCCTGGGATGTGTAGTCACTCTAAGGAGCATGTGCTTCTGGGATGTGTAGTCACTCTAAGGCTGCAGTTATTGCTGCAGCCTCAGAAAAGACTACAAATCCCGGGTATGCCTGGGCCATTCCTGGGCCTTTGTGCAAAAAGGGGGGAAAGTCCTTTTAAAAGTCAAGTCACAGAAAATGGTTGCTTGCTTCCTTGTGGCAGGGAACAAAGAAGAAGGATAGGGGCTTTTCTCCTGGCTTCTGTTGGTCCTGGTAGGTAGGGGTTTTTTGGGGGGAGGGGGGTCCAAAGCAAAGCTTTAAGTGTCCTAAGGGTTAACCTGGAGCAAAGTGAGCCCCCTAGAAGTGAGGCCAAGACAGGCTGAGGCAAATAGAGGACCCTTTGGAAATTCTGATGTGGTCCCCAAAATGAACCCAGGCTGCTTTGCACAGACCTACAAACCAGCTATGGTTAAACAAGATAAACCATGGTTCCATGTGACATTTGAACTGCCCACTTTCTCTCATCTTAATCTACCTCAAAGAGTTCTTGTGAGTATAGAAGGGGGTGGGGTCATTTATGCTGTCTTAGGTTCCTTAGAGAAAGGATGGGATATAAGTGTGTGTGTGTGTGTGTGTGTGTGTGTGTGTGTAAGATTTTGGGGCAGGATGCTTATTTTAGCATGGAGTACACACAACCCTGGCCATAGTGACATTTGCTCATACAGTAGCATCAAATAATGCTGTTCTGCAAACACAATATCCTGTTCCCCTCACAACAGTGGCACAACCTTGCTCATGCCCACTTCTACTCACTCATTTGCTGACACAGCAGATCATAGGATTGGATCAGCAGAGGCCCGATCTGTATTTAGGCAAGGAAGGTTTTGTATCATTGCATTGGTTTGAAGAACATAGCCTTAGGAGTTATATTTTGCAAATCCAAAAACCACAAAATGCACAACCACAAAACAGAGCTTGCGACAGGTGCAAGTATTTAGCTTTTCAGCAGCAATCAAGCTGCAGCTGTTAATTTGTGTCTGGAATACAGCTGTACATGTTGGGAGGGTGAAAACTGTACCCTCAGAAAGCGATGGCACCCTTTAAAAAATGTGACTGTTCATAATCAAATAGCGCCTAAATATAAAATTGGTATTTGGAATAGCTACCCAGAACCCTAACTGGAACAGATGCACTTCAGGGATTATTTTCATATCCTTCGGTGACTTCCTGGCACAAGAATCCCATTTGACACATACTCAATGTCCATATGAATCCTACTGTTGAGTATAAGAGATGCACAAATTGCTGTTTTCCTGAAGTGAAGTTTGTCTGCAGAGGCCAAAGTTAAAGTCTTTGTGCTCATTAGGCAATCTTGGATGTGTTTATTTTGCTTTAGTTCCGGCTTTCTTAACAATTCTCCATTATGTAATGTGGTAAGGGGAGAGGTATTTATTTTTCTGGGTTATTACATTTATTTCATCACCATGAGAAAGATCTAGTTATCATATCTTGTAGAACATTCTTCCCCTTCCGTTGCTTTATTAACGCTCACTATTTGTACTAAAAAGTATGCAATATCCTTTTTAGCACCAAAAATATTTGGTGTCTAGATTTAAGTGAAAAGCTCAACCTTAACGATTCCTGTTTGGCTAAAATATGGTCCTTTTTCTATTATACCATGTTGAATTTTTATCTCACGACTTGTTTTCTTTGGCAGGGAAACATGTTTCTAGAAAGACCAATATAGGAATTCAAAACAAACCACAGGTATATTAACTCTCTCTTCTCTCTATCCCTTTCTCACCCGTATGTCCCCACTCATCCTTCTCCCCACAGTCCAGCACCTACCAACCACCATGTTATTAGAGCCTTTGCTCCCTCACTCCCTCCCCCTCATATTCTCCCCTGGAGTTGCCTTCAGGTTGCTAACAACCATATTACTCTGCATTTTACAAATAAACTTTGGGGCCATTTACACGTCCTACCGGATGGGAGGGCTGGCTGGAGGAAGGTTTCACAAACCTTGCCTTCCCCCCAGACGATCATCCTGTACTTAGTGGAAGTGCAGAGCATGCTCCCACATGACATGCACTGCTCCATGCAGCGTGGAGCAGGGTAGATTGCTCTGAGGCCAGGACTCATTATCCCGGCCTCTAGGTATCCCACGCTGACCATGGTGCAATGGGGGATTCCCCCAGGGGACGGGCACTCTAGGCCCCCATCTCTGTGTCAGTGTGAGTTGCAAGTAGCCCGCGCTGACACACAATCCTGGCAGCTGGGTTAAGGGTGCATTTGTACCCTTAACCTCAGCTAAGAGCCTGGCTTCAGTACTGGGTTTAGCATGGTGGCACCACCGGCATCCGTGTGGATCCTGGGTGCCTAAGTTTGGGTGCTTATGAGAACAGCCTCTTTATCTCTTGTTTTCAAAAACCTTGCCTTGGAGTCTGTTGCTCTTCTGGAGTGCCCTATCATCGTCTTGACTACAGTCTGCTTGTTATTCATGCTTGCATTCAGTTTTGAGGAAAGCCCCCCCAATTGATCCCAAAACATAGGTGCACATGTTTATAGTGTACTTTTATGTGAGCAAGCATGGTAATGGAGCATGGAATATTTTCATCAAAGCATGAAATATTTTTCATCAAAACTTAACAACATTGGAGGAGTACTTATCAAGATAATTAATTTTGCTATCACTAAGTTATGAGACATCTTTCCTTCACACTCAATGCCCCTGAATCAAATCTAACTGCTTTACTCCCATCTACTCTACTCTACTCCCATCTACTCCACTCCTATCTCTGCCAATACTAAAGGTCTTTTTCCACAGCCAAAATAGTGTGCTCCAATCCAATTTTATCCTTAGTGGGAAAGTCTTGCAAACACTAATTCAGCACGAATAGACTAATATCCCACTCCCATATAAGAGGAAGTGGGGACAGCCTTATTATTTATTTATGTATTTATTTGATATCTATACCGCCCTTCCAAAAATGGCTCAAGGCGGTTTACACAGAGAAATAACAAATAAATAAGATGGATCCCTGTCCCCAAAGGGCTCACAGTCTAAAAAAAAACATGATAGACACCAGCAACAGTCACTGGTGGTACTGTGCTGGCGGTGGGTAGGGCCAGCCTTGATGCGAAAGGAAGCTCACTTTTTAATAGCTTTTAAAAACATAGAAATGGGTCTCACCACATAAATCAACACGAATAACCCAGTAAGTGTCTATGACACTCCACCGTCAAATGCCATTCAGCCACTGGAATAGCTATGGAGGCACTATCTGTCTATTTAGGAGAACTATTATATTTTCCCAAGTGTTTAGATGTAAAAGATAGCACATCCAGTGCACAAAAAGCAACATTTAAAAAACGTTTAAATAGAGAGCCGGGTTTCACGATTAGTGAGACCCGGTTTGGCTAAGTCCGCTCTCCCCGCAGACAATCAAGGCAGGAGCCCTGGGTGGCCGGATTGGCTGCCCACACGATTGCCAGCTCTGTGATGGAGCCAGCAGGGGCTGGGGAGTTCGGGGGCTGTGTGGCCCCCGGAAGCACCATTACGCCCTGCGCAAGCACACAGGGCATACTGGGGAGACCTCCGAGCCGGGAGACTGCTTTTCAGCCTCCCGCTGGGAGTCTACTCATGAGTAACCGCAGCACAGAGCCACACCGTGGCTACTCATGATTAAAAACACCGGGTTTGCGGAACGCTCACTCCACAAACCCAGTTTAAGGGGCGGGCTACTTGAGCGGGTTACCCGCTCAAGAGCCACAGGGCTCGCAGCCAAGCCCAGTGGTTCTCACAATTGTAGAAAATCGGGCTAGCGGAGGCTAGCCCGATTTTCTACAATCGTGTGAATAGCCCAATAGTCTTTCTATAGATTATGTCCAGGGCAGTGTACAAATGATTTAATCAATCAATAACAATGAAACATAATATTCTCACAATATATACAACCTAGGAAAGAGCACAAAGAATAGCACTATTGCATTGCTTGTGCAAAACTGTTTCTGCAAAAAGGCTGTTAATGACTTTGTTGTGGTGAAACATCTGCCTACCAGTAATCTTCTTATGTTAGTGCACTAAACTGGAAACGTAAAGGCAGGAAACAATTCCAGAAACAAAGTGCTGTATTGGATAGTGTTCTGTACATTTTGCCTTGGCAAGGATTTCACTCCTCATGCCAATCCTACAATTGCTCTGTGTTGCTATGCAGAAGACAAAGAAATGGCTGGCTTCTAGGCACAATATAGGAGTATATGTAGGATTAGGAGGTGAATCTTCTGGCATCCTGACTCATGAGTTCATGTGCACTAAAAGAAGCACATGTGCACTTGTTGCATTTCAGAGCAAAGTAGTGTTTGCAGAAAAGAATATTCACCAATGTATTAATTATAATTAAAAAGAATATTTCAGAGAATTATTCTATCCATTCTATTAAAATGCGTTGGCAAATATTCTTTACCAAATCTCAGTTTGGTAATTTAGCTCAACAATCTCCCCTTCCCTCTGAAGCACTTTATGAGATCATGCACACAACCAAACTGCAAGGTTTGGGATAGCTGGATGGAAGAGGCAGGCTCTTACCTGCCTCCTCTCAGATGATCAGAGGCTGTTCTTCACTCTGCCAGTCATGCACCCACACAAGCAGCATGGCAGCAATCAGCAGAGCCAGGAGTTGGAGGAGGGAGTCCTCCAGGATCCCACAATGCACCATGCCAGGAGTGCAGTGCATTGGGGGATTTTTCCACTGCCAGGCACTCTAGCTGCTTCGCTCTGTGGACACTTGGGCTGCAGGCAGTCCAAGTGTTTACACGACCAGGGAGTTGGTAGGAGGCAAGCTTGCATCCTCCTACCTCATTTTTAACCTCTGTTTAAAAACCAGGCTACCTGATCAAGGATCACTGGGATTGGGACCAATCCTGGTGGTTCTCACAACCAGCCCTACCTGGGTTACAGCTCTCCTACCTGGGTAGGGCTGGTCATGAGAATGACTTCTATGACTCTCAAGAATATGTCCCGGAAGGCTTCGCATTTCTGAGGAAAGAGATCTGCAAAAATCCCCCCTCACACAAGAATCCATTCTGCTTTCCTCTGGAATCCTTTCTTTGCTGCACATGAGCGTTGTGACTAGGATGTCAACTCATGTGAATAAGCTGCTCATGATGTCTCACCTTACTAAGTGCAGTAAGCATACCAAATCCACATTAAGTACAGTGTGCTGTGCTAGCAACTGTTTGTCATATGTAGGTATATGAATGCAGAAAGTATTGTTCTTCTATCAATGTTCTTCTATCAATAGCTACCAATATATGCCAGTATGGAAGTCTGTGCCTATGTGCCCTGTAGAACAAAACATTGCCACTTTTTATGACAGACATGTTTTTAAAAAGGGAAATTTCCATTGGAAACACAAAGTAGGTGTTTGTACACACAAGTAGATGTTTGCAGGAAAATGCATGGAAACTTGCATTGCATTCAGTTTCCTGTAAGTAATGTCTATATGCAACAGGAACGAAGAATAGAATTCAGCATTCAGACCTTTACGGAACTCACTTTGTGCAATGATGTGTGTGTGTGTGTGTGTGTTTAGTTACTGCAAAGCAAGCCTCAGGTTATCAAACCAGTAGTTTCGCTATTCATTTTTCAGCTTGCCTCTTGCATGTACATTTTTGCGGTCAAATCCATTAGTAAGCTTTAGCGATAAACACCTGGACTCTATCAAACACAAAGAGAGTCTTATTCCATAGGTGCAGCTAGCCTGGCGAACATACCAAGGAAAAAAGTAACTGCATAATACAGAACTTGAACAGGGATATGTTTTTTATGATGTGCCAGCATAAGGGAGATCAAAGACTCAAGCCAAATAAAGAGCAACTGGGTACCAGCGAAGGAAATATGGTTAAATCTTAAAGTAATCAGAAACAAACTCCAAGATTGCCAAACCGTCTGTATCCCAAAGTTGCATTTTTGTCCTCTCATTAATAGACCAAATAATGTCCAAAGAACAAGGATGGTGAATTTGACCTTGCAAACAGCTTTAACTTGCAAACAGCTTTAATAATTTGCAAATAAAAGTTTGTATTTTAAACATCAGGATATGCTAAAACTATGATCATCACTTCATTTTTAACACCTTTATATCCAACTTTGCTTTAGGCTGTTAGGTCACATGCACCCCTTCATTGAATTTTCCATGAGACCTGATGGAATTTGCCAGCTCAGGTTTTACCATTTATTTGGCCTGACTCCTCCTTATCTGAAACATCTCCCAACAAACTGGAACAATCTGTCTGGCATCTGTTGATTGGCAGAGCAAATTTTTCCAGGTGGTACAACCAGACATCCAGAATTACATGCCAACCCTATTTTGTCAGGAAATGTGATCAAAGGGGAAAGGCCTATTTGACTAATGTTCAATGTCATGTTTAGTACCTGCAATGTATCTACATAAACAGTTTTCAATGACTACTAGTAGTGAAGAAATATTAGGGAAAAAGATACAAGTGAGAGAAGTGAATTGACAGGGCGAAGCCTGTGGGCAAAAAAGGTCCATCTGTATTTGATTTGTCAGGGATTTACAATACTGAAACTTTAACTCTGCAGATGATACATAAGATTGTGCTTACTTGAACCAGTGTATGCAAATAACGTTCAGACTGCATAAGATGCAGGCCCAGACAAAGTAAATTTTGTATGCTTGAGTCAAGTGGGGGGGGGTTCATAAATTAATTTTATACAATTAGGACATCTGGAAAAGTAATGCTGTGGTTTATTGAAACATAAATTCTATTAATTGCAAGGTAACAGGTATGCAAAACATTCCAGACATGCATTAGCAATTCGTGGAGAAGGTGCCTTTTTAAGAATCCAATGTACAGATCCATGCTTTCCAGGAAAGGCTCAGGTGCCTCGATCCAGCTTACTCACATGAACACTGGAGTGCTGTTATTACATCATTCATGAGGACCACACTTCAATCAACAGGAGAGCACAAAGCAATGCAGCTGCTTCTTTTGCTTCTGTTGAGGTCAGCTTGTTTTTGAGTGACCTCATCAGAGATTTGGAGGCTGTTCTCACGAGCAACTAAGAGCAGGCTAAAGCAGACAAGCCAGCTCTTGGCTGCTCATGAGAAGCAGCGAGAGGCAAGCAGCTGCCACTGCCACAGCAAACCCGCCTGCAGAGCCCTCCTGCAGAATGAGGTTAAGAGCACAAGTGCTCTCTTAGCCTCATTTTTTTTTGGTTGCCTGACAACCCCGGCTGCTTGCAGCTGGAGCCAGGAGACTGCAGGATCCCTGGGCAGCGTCGGGGGAATCTCCACACACTCAAGGGGTGCATTAGGGGAGTTTCGAGTGGCAGGGCGCCGCTTCCTCTCCCCCCCCCCCGACCCCCCGTGCTGCCAACACCTACCAGGGAGAGAAGAGGGATCGTTTGCAGTGTGTGCTTTCCTCCCCACTTTCCCTCAAGTGCAAGCTTTCCTCCCCACTTTCCCTCAAGCCTTTTCTCACCAATCGTGAGAAAGGGCTAGTTGTATCACAGGCAATGACACTAATTTTTGAATAATTATCAAATGGTTGTCATGGCTCTAAGGAATTTCTGGTGCTGAAATCAACATTAAATAGTGGCGCAGACTAATTTCTCAAATGAGACAAGCCGTTGCTCAGAGCTGCAGAAGCTGCGGCCTCTGATCAGGAAGCCCTTTCTCCTAAAACCAGATTATGTGCTGGGGGTTGATCCACTGGCTAGGGAAATGCACTCTGTTCATGTTCAAAGATACTTACCTTTTAAATTTTATGTGTACCAGGCTGAGCCCTGTTCTTCAAAAACATTTTCTGGGGAGCCATAGTAAACCCTGGGCCAAATTAATCCTTGCATATCTGTAAGGGGAGACTTTTAAAAGGCTATAAATGTCAATTTAAATCAGCAAGGAGGACATTTATTCTATTTGTAAAATCAGAATTATGATTTTCTGTTAAACTAACTAATGGCCATTAGTGGATTTGGAAGTCTAATTTGCAGCTGTTTCTTATTCTAGTTGGCTTTTTGAACAGAAGTTTCCATAATGTTTTCTTGCAAGTAATATGAATTTGCAAGCTAATATCTTGGAGAGTTCGTTGGCTTGAGTATAATCACAAATAACACAAGAGCGGAGACTGATGTTTGTCAAATATGACTGAAAGACTGTAATATTATCGTTCTGGTCGCTTGCAATACCATAAGCACCTCATGATTAATTTATAACTTGATAAACCATTCTAATCCTCTTCATTATTTTATGAAAGACTTTTAGCTGAGGTTCCAGTGCGGGCCAACAACTAAGTGAGAGAAATATGCACCCAAATGACTTGCAGTTTTGAAGTTAAGATAATTCCACTTTGAGAAGTTAAATAAGTAGGGGGGTAACAGTTGTGTCAAAATTGGCAACATTACTATGGCTTACATCTAAAGGTGCCCTTCCAGTAGTGGGGAGTCTCTTCCATTTACAGTCTACCTTAGCAGAAGAGTGTTGCACAAGAAAACTGAAGTGAGATGTATAGGTTCTGGGGTGTAGCTATAATTGAACAAGGAGGGAACAAATGTATCCAGGTTCCTGGTGGACAGGGGGCCCATCAGCAGGGTGACAGCTTGTCCTTTGCTCTTCCCCCTTGTGCCTCTCTGAAGAAGACATGGGGGGCAGAAACACATCTTCACTTTTTGTCCCAGGGCCCATTCCAAGCTTGCTATGCCCCTGCAGAGATTCTTCCACTTGCCTAATCATTTGCACAACAGTGTGCACTATTCATTATTCTGGATTCCATACCTTTGTTTGCAGTTCCCATTGCAAAGCAAGCTTCATTGGCCAGAATGCAAACAGTGTCCCTTTGGGAAGTGCCTGCATCATCCACATAATGATAGATGACACCGAGAATACAGAAGGAATGCGGTCTCTGCCCAACAATTACATTCTCTGCAAGGCAAGAGCCAAGGAGGACTGACAAATAAATGGAGGGGGGAAAGTAGAGGATGGTGCAACAGTAGTGAAGGTACAGCTCCAGTGAAGCTAAAATGGTTCAGGAAAGCCCATGCTGAAAACGTAAATAGGTTTTGATTTACTTACTGCAGAATCCAGAGGAAAGAGTTGTGGTATGCAAGGACAAGACAGTGGAGTTAAATCGGGAATATTAATGGTTTAATGAGATAGATATTCTTTACAGAGATTTACAGTCTAGCCTAAGTGCCCTTGCTGCAGGCTGTTTGTTTGTCCCGACTTTACTCCAGGACTGGAATGGAATAACCAAGAAATTGTTCTAGTAAGAACTAATCAGCCTACTTTCCTTTCACTGTGTCTACAACTGGACTATATTTGGTTTAAACTGAGGTCCACAAGTTAGATCCCTTGCACCTCAAATGTTCATGCATCCGCCATCTTGGATCAGGGTGGATGACATCATTACAACCTACACCATTGAGGTGTCCCTGTGTGTTGCTCACTACAACTGTAGCAAATTTGGTTCAAATCAGTTAGACAGTCATCAAGTTAGTGCACTTGCACCTCAAAAGTTCACACGTCCAACATCTTGGATTGGGGTGGATAACATAATCACAAACTACACCATTGGATATCCCTATGTGTCCACACAGCTGTAGCAAATTTGGTTCAAATCAGTTAGACTGTCCACAAGTTACTACATTTGTGCCTCAAAAGTGTACATGTCCGCCATCTTGAATTGGGGTGGTTGACATCATCACAAACTATGCTGTTAAGGTGTCCCTATGTGTCCCTACAGCTGTAGCAAATTTGGTTCAAATCGATTAAGCGGTTTACAAGTTAGCCCACTTGCACCTCAAAGGTTTGTGTGTCTGCCATCTTGAATCGGGGTGGATGACATCATCACAATCTACACCATTGAGGTGTCCCTATGTGTCACTCACTACAACTGTACCAAATTTAGTTCAAATCAGTTAGACAGCCCTCAAGTTAATGCACTTGCACTTCAAAAGTTCACACATCCACCATCTTGGATCAAGGTGGATCTAGGAAGCACACATTATATATCATATGCCGTATCATTATTTTGGCTACCACTTAATAGATAGATAGATAGATAGATAGATAGATAGATAGATAGATAGATAGATAGATAATCATCCAAAGTTGTCCTTTGTCTGGAGCCAGAGTGTTTGCTCCTGAGTAAGGAATCCATTTCCAGACTAAGGGCAACTGTGGATGCTAACTAGTGGTAGTAGTAAGCAGCTGCAATAGTAGCAGTGGTGCTGGTAATGACGGTGGTGGTGGTAGTATAGTAGTAACAGTTGTTGCTGTTGTTGTTCCTGTTATTGTACCATTGACATACATGGCACTTTAAAGAATCGCATTAGCAAAGAAGCCAGATTCCTATCCTGAGGAATTTACAACCTAAATTTGGGAGGGCAAGAAAACAAAGGGAAGGAGGATATGGGCAAGGACCACAGGATAAATATGAGCAAAAGCATGTATATGTAAAAGACACATACATGCACCTATACAACCCTGCTATTTTGTGAACCTTTAGTTAGTTTATGCTGCAGAGCACTCACATATTTAATTTAGTTTCGTTTTTTGAAGTTGTGCTGCAGTGCATATCAGGCCAGGTGGGAAAGCTGGAGCAGCAGCATGCAAAAGGGATAGTGTCCCATTAGCACTAAACTGGGGCTTGTAGCAGTACCTCATAGAGGATAAAAGGTAATTTAGTTAGGGCATGCTTTGATTAGGCGGCGTCTGAGAGCGCATGTAATTCCAGGCCTTGAATCGAGATTATGTTTGCCTCACAGATGGCAAGCCTTTCATATACTCTAGCCTACACTGCAGGTGCAGCAAATAAATGATTCTCCAGTGCATACAATGAACAAAAATTAAGGCACAGACGTGGAGGTCAGCCATGAGGAATGCCATAAGGGAGCATATTTTCACATTCAATGTTGAGTAAGTCTTTGCTGTTCTGTCATTTTCAGTGAGTGTCACTAGAGAACAGCAACTGCCCTAGGTTGTGGGGACATCCAGATTCCTGCCCTTTGCTCACTAGACTCTCCTCTCTACTGCTCAGCTTGGGGCTACTAATGAAACTGGCCCTTCCTCCCAATCTGACTGGCAGGCTGTCCTTAGAGATCCCTGGTCGGGTGTGGGGCCCAGGGCAAATCAGCCAGTGTGGGACCCCCTTCCAGTTAATTCAAATGGGGGTTAAAGGAGCGGGGCCTGGGGCAGTCACCCTGCTTGCCATGCCTTAAGGACAGCCCTGCTCACTGGTAAGCCATCACGACAGATGACATCCTGCCATTGTGATGGGCTAGGGAGATGGACAAAGACTGCTCAGTTGCGAAGCAACGCTGGCCATAGTCCCTAACCACAGCTAGACCGAAATGGCTGAAATATTTTAAAACTCCAGTGTAACTTACTCTTGAATAAACTGCTAATGTTTCAGCTATGCTATCTGCATTAATACTAATGTAATTTCTATAGACACTAGTTAAGAACATGTATGTCCAAGTCTGGAATAAAGCTACTCCAATCTACTGAAATGCAGTGCCCTAAAGTATACTAATATAAAGCAAACAGAGCTACTGTTCTAGGAGGACAAATGGTGAATTCTGTCAGACACATCTACCTATCAATAATGATGGACATTTGAAAAATAGTGGCTGATATCCAGACTAAATTACTTGATGGAAGTCCCATTGAAATTAATATAACACGTTAGTCATGACTTCCAATGGGACTTCCACTGAGTAATTTAGTCGGGAGGTTAACCATTGAAAATTTGCCTACAGAAAACTTTAAATAGCAGAAGTAAAGGTACTAAGTGACACCATGCTAGGTGTGCTTCAGATTAACTCACCATCACTTAAGCCATCTTCAGGGGTTGGGAATGTTGTACTCCTGTACAGTATCCCCAAGAATGCATTCTGAAGCCCCACCTCAACCCTACATTCTCAGAAGCCCCACCCCCCAGCTGTCCATCATTAGAACATTTATCTCTGTAGACAAATGCTCTAACTGTGGGCAGTGAGGGGTGGAGCTTCTGAGTGCTTCGTGTGGGACAGGGCTTACAAGAGATCTGCAACACTTTCATAGATGCTGTATGCAAGTACAGCAACCCCAGTTTTATAACACCTGAACGATGTTGTAGTTGCCAACAAAACCTCAGAAGTCAATCAGACTGAACAATCTACCACTCCCTCTAACCAGTAGGTTTCCGGGCAAAATACAAAGCGCTGGTTATAACTTATAAAGCCCTAAATGGCTTAGGCCCTGGGTATTTAAGAGAATGTCATCTTAGTTATGAACCCCACCACGTATTGAGGTTATCTGGAGAGGTTCATCTCCAGATGCCGCCAGCTCGGCTGGTGGCCACACAGGGACGGGCTTTCTCGGTTGCTGCCCCAAGACTGTGGAATGCGCTCCCTACTGAGATACAATCCTCCCCATCTCTGACAATTTTTAAAAAGCATTTGAAAACCCACTTCTTCACCCAAGCTTTTTCAATTCTTTAAAGTTTTAAGGTTTTAATTTGTAGGTGATTTTTAACTTGTTAAATTGTTTTTAGTTTTTGTATATATTTTAACTTGTTTTATGCTATTGTTAACCACCCAGAGATGAAAGTTTGGGGCGGTGTACAAATTAGATAGATAGATAGATAGATAGATAGATAGATAGATAGATAGATAGATAGATAGATAGATAGATGAAGTCCGTAATAAGTCTAATAAGACAACAAACACTTCTGACATTTGGATTATTTAGAATATTGAAAACCATGATTATGGAAGAAGGGAAGAGGCCAAATGCCAAGTACTTACTAAGCAGCCATATTAATGTTTACTTGTAGCAATGCTAGCACAGCACAGCTCCCCTTTTCCGTGGTGTCATTTGCATCTGGATCCTGGTTTGAATGCTGGTGTCTTTTGTAATACATAATTCAAGGTGGCAGAGAGAAGAGAAAAGGGGTAAGGCAATATTCCCTTCTCCAGAATCCCGCAAATCTCCACACCCAGATAGCTCATTTGTTTTCTCTTACCTGACCTGGATAGAATTGTTTTGGGGTCAGACTTGAGCTTTCACCCAGGGATCCTCAACGTTGGGCCCCCAGATATTCGTGGACTTTAACTCCCATAATCCCAAGCCCCAGTGGCTTTTGGTTGGGGATTATGGGAGTTGAAGTCCAATAACATCTGGGGGCCCAACGTTGAGGATCCCTGGCAACCATTAATCCCTGCTGTGCCTGCCTGTCAGGTTTTCATCTTCATAGACCCATTTCCACAAGGTGGCCTTAGGGGTGGAGCAGGAAATCTACACTCAACCCAAAGCTCCCATTCCTGTTTCTCTCCCCTCATCAGCTGCCTGTAGCTGTTTTGAACCACTGAAATTCAATGTGCAGCTATTTAGTATTTTGTTGTTATGATAGATGAACCACAGGAGTGATGGCCAAGGGACCATTTACATCTGACATCCATTCCATGACTGTTTATGCTATATGAGATAGCTTTGATCTCAACTGCAGCCTCCAAGCCTCAACCTGCTAACTTGGCAGAGGTACCTTTTAACATGATGATTCTCTTTATTGAGCAGGGGGAGAGTAACTGGCCCTATCCACCCCGCAGCACAGTACCTCCAGTGACTGTTGCTGGTGTCTATCTTAAGTTTCTTTTTAGATTGTGAGCCCTTTGGGGACAGGGAGCCACCTTATTTATTTATTATTTCTCTGTGTAAACCACCCTGAGCCATTTTTGGAAGGGTGGTGTAGAAATCGAATGAATGAATGAACCGTATTAACCTTGTGCCACCCAGCCAATAATTGTAGGATCTTCATCATAATGTTCTAGAACCCAGTTTTTGCTCCTCTTCCTCTTCCCTAGGCATCTGATGAGTGGTGAGCTTCTAACATTCTCATCAGACGTCTTGGGGTGGGGGCTTAAGTGTAAGGTCAGGCCTCGCTGACACTTTCCTTGGTATCGCCTCACCCTGGCAGTGGATAGGTTTATTGGTGCTCTGTCTCCTGCTTGTGTTATGGGCACTGCTGAAATCCTCCCTTCTCTCAGATTTGGCTCCATACATCCTAAAAGCCAAACCCACTGAGAAAACTGACATCTTTCCACTCTCAGCTATGCACGTTTGGTGTGCAACATAACTTGTATGCAACAGAGCTCTACCTCCACATGGAAGAACTGAACTGACGGCTGTATGTGCAACTAAAAATAGTCGGGTGCTGCCACTTGACATTCCTTGGCAGAAACCTGGGATCTTTCATGTTGCAAGGACAGCCCGTGGTTATGCCTGTCATCTGTTTGTCTCACTGTGGCTTTGAAGAAGAGTCTCCCTCATGAGTCCACACCTAGTTTAGACCAAGACACTCTGGACTTTTCTCCCCCCTGGGTTTATTTTGCTGGATACCAATTCCTGAAGTGCTACCAAGAATATCCTGTACAGCAATGCTAACCAGGATGAATTCTCATAGGATGTGGGATAATGGAAAAGCAAGAGGCCTTTCCAAATATACAGTAATCCCTCGACCTATGAACTACTCAACTTACGTTGTTTTCAAGTTACGAGCGACAAAAAGACCGGAAGTAGTTGCTTACTGGAAGTAGTTGCTTACTCGACCTACGAATGTTTAGATGCGGCTTCCTCGAATTACGAGTGCTTTGAAACTTCCGTGGTGCGCTCCTCAACTTACAAAAATTTCAACCTCCGAACGTGCGTTCGGAATGGATTATTTACGTAAGTCGAGGGACCATTGTATTCAGCTACTTTTGACTACCTCATCATGAGGATGGCCAGGAATCCTGTTGCAGCAAGTAGATCTATAGCACTGATTTTAAGCATGTTGCACATGATTACACAACATAACACAATGCAGACAGTGAAGTAAGGCTGTTAAATGACAAAATGTTGGCCTGTGACCAAACATGTCAAATATCCATTTTTGACTCCATCATTTGTTATCAGTTTTAGTGACTTCCCAAATGGGTAGTAAGTAAAGTGTGCCGTCAAGTCGATTTCAACTCCGGGCGCCCACAGAGCCCGGTGGTTTCCTTTGGTAGAATACAGGAGGGGTTACTATTGCCTCCTCCCACACAGTATGAGATTATGGCCTTTCAGCATCTTCCCATATTGCTGCAGTCTGATAGTACCAGTGGGGATTCAAACCAACTTTCTGCTTGTTAGTCAAGCATTTTACCCGCTGCGCCACTTAAGGCAACCTCCAAATGTGTAACAGAAGTTAAATGTGTGAAGTCAACCTACTTGTTGACAGGTTGGAAGATCCAAAACAATTCTCCTAATTCTACCTCTTCCTAATGAGATTTCCCCACCACCCCTACTTCAGTGTGTGTGTGTGTGTGTGTGTGTGTGTGTGTGTGTGTGTGTGTTGGAATAAAGACTTCCAATTAGTCTTCAAGTCAGTCTGAGTGACATGCAACAGAATAGGCGAAAGTACTGTATTCATGCATCATTTATAAAAGCTCTCCCATAAACATTCCCTGGAAAAATAAACCTAGCAGATCAGGGAGAACATTCTAGCAAGCCCTTTGCCAATCTCCCACCTATCGCTTCAGTGATGCATCCATTCTACCGCTCAATGTTCCGCTGTCTCATTCTGTTCCATTTGGTGACCAGGCCCAAGTCTTACCAGCACATGCTTTCTACAGTGACTGGCCCTAACACATTCACTCTCTCACGTTCTAAAGTCTATTAGGAAAGGATATGCTGAATATGACACATTAAGCTGTATTCCATATTGTAATGCAAGAATGTGCACATATAGGAACTGTTGTATGAATGGACGCTTTATTACGGCCATTGACCCAACATCACAAAAACAAACAAAACACAATAAAAAATAGTACAAGTAATGCAAAATATCGATACTCAAATCAGTTCAGACCTGATCTTACGTGCGGCTGCACAAAATTTGGCCACACACAGTGTTGTAGATACACAGCAATCAGCTAATAAAAAAGTTGTATATCCATCATCCAGTCTAAAAGTGGGGAGATAAGAGAAATACGAATATCTCTGTAAAATGAGCAGTATAGAAAAGTAAGAGTCACAGTTTCAACACCTGTCCACAAGGACAGATTTGACTGGTAATAGGGATTTTATGAGTGGTACCTAACCTCCAGAACAACCACCTTAAATGGTGGAGCGGGGAAATGCTTGACTAACAAGCAGAAGGTTGCCGGTTCAAATCCCCGCTGGTATGGTTCCCAGACTATGGGAAATACCTATATTGGGCAGCAGCGATACAGGAAGATGCTGAAAGGCATCATCTCATACTGCGTGGGAGGAAGCAATGGTAAACCCCTCCTGTATTATAGCAAAGAAAACCACAGGGTTCTGTGGGTGCCAGGAGTCAAAATTGACTTAATGGAACACTTTACCTTTACCTTACCCTCCAGTACAGCAGATGGGGGTGCATTAAATTGTGCAAGGGAGAAGGCCCTTCTCTGGGACAAGGTAGTTAAATTCATTAAATAATGAGCTGGTTTAGGGTAATTTGTGAAACTACCAAGAAAGTTTCTTGCAGAGATTTGTGCCAGGTCACTCTGCTTTTCAATGTCTGCTATACATTGTTTTATAAGCCCTTTAGCAGCATCTAGGCCCAGAGGCATTAGAAACTGAGGGGAGAATCCAAGCGTGCCCAACATATCATAGAGTCATTTATTTCAACTAGATCGGAAGCCATCTTCCAAAATAAGAGGGACAAGTCCTTTGGGACAGAAAATGATTTTAATCCAAAGATTAAATACATGCATCCAAGCCTTGGCCTCCACTTCTGTTAGGTCGGCCTCCAGCCATAGAATGACAGTGGGCATGCATCTTGGGGCTGAGAATAGAACATGCAAGAATTTTGATTGGACCACCTCCATTTGTTTAAAGGAATGCGGGGCACAAATAGCAGCACCATATATCAACTGCAAGAGCACTTTAGCCTTATAGACCTTAATTGCAGCTGATATATAGTGGCCACGTCAGTGAAAGAAAAAATTTAAAATAGCAGAGGCACTCTTCTGAACGTGAGTTGCAACATGCTCAAAGTGGGCCCTCCAAGAGCCATTTTCACTGAAGACCACTCCCAGGTATTTATAAGTCCTTACTTGATCAATTACCTCCCAGTTAATCTGCTAGACATGCATCTTAGGTTTTTTTTGGGTGGTGGTTTTTTTGTTTTGTTTTGTTTTTAGCAAAACCCAAGCAAAAACGTTTGGACATTTATAGATAAATACTCCTCTTCACAATACTGTGAACCTACGTAAAGCTCTTCTCATGCCAACAGATTTTCTAGATAGAATAACCGCATCGTTAGCATAAAGCAGGACTGCAATAGATTTACTGGCTAATTTAGGAGAGTGGAAATCTGGGTTATTCATGCATTCAATAAGAGAGTTTATACGAAGATTGAAAAGAAGTGGAGCCCCAATGCATACCTGTTTTACTCCTTTCTGTGTGGGTACAGACTGGGTGAGATGTCCTTGGACACTGCGTCTCACCCTCTGTGAGGTATTCTCATGCACGTGATGTCATGTCCAAAGGGGGCATGGCCCAGGCTGGGAATAGCCCGAGCAAGCGCTCCCCTGTCCATTTCAGGCAGCGCTTGCTGCCTGACAGCATTTATTTCTCTTTCTCTCCATCACTGGAGGAAGATAAAGGGAAATAAAGACTGTCAGGCAACAAACACTGCCTTAAATGAACAGTGGAGAGCTCGCCTGGGGGTCTTCGGAGATTGGGAATGGGAAAGCTTGCTTGGGGCTCTCTGAAGCCCCAGCCTCAAACCCTAAGGGCTTCGGTGGGCTTTCCCAATGGCGGCTCAGGTTCTTTGAACCCCTTCGCACAATGGTGGCTCTGCCCCTGACCATTGGAACAAACATCTCAATGACAAAACATAGAAGATTATTAGATAGAATAAAACACATTCCTCCCCTTTATAAAACCAGAATTAAATTAATTTGAAATTCAGTGACAAAGTCTTGAAGTCCTTTATGTGGTCTCCTGTACCACACACTTCTAATTCTTGGTGTCTCTGGCACAGAAGCTGTCTGTGATTATTTTTTCATTGTACTGAGATTTGTTTGTCACTTTCATCAGCCTTATCTGTGAGGTCAAAACTGGAGGCAAGATCAAATTCTTGATCTCCAGTTCCTCTCTGGAAATCAGACTCCCTTCCCTCTTGTCTCTAAGTATATATGCTTGAGAGTCTTGAACTGTTCCATTTCCCCCCATTCCTCCAATATGACAGAATCACCTCAGATTTCAATTATTTGTTTTGGTCCAGAATATCAGGAACATCCCTTTCTCACTTTATATGGAAGCCATACTTGAACAAAGTCCCCCACCTAAAATGTTCACTGTTTCACACCCCCTTTCTGATCCACATACAATTTATTTTTTTTGTTGCTACTACCTAGAGGCATTTTGATTGGGTGGTATAGGGATGGATGGATGGATGGATGGATGGATGGATGGATGGATGGATGGATGGATGGGGCATGGGTGGGGAATTAATTAATTAAGGGTGGGTAACCATGGGCCCTGTGTTTGGAGGGGTCCCGCTGTGCCAGCAAGCAGTGGGCAGCCTTGCAGACTGCCCATGTACTTGGCTCCTGGCAGCGGCTGCTGCAGCTGCCTGTCACCACCATGTGTGCTTGCCGGGGGGAAGCAAGCCCCATGCCCCATGTGCCTGACGCAGGGGGCATAGCTTTGCTCTGAAATGGGCTGCACACTCCATTTCAAAGCAAATACTGGCAGTGATGCATACACAGCACTGGCCGGCATTTGCTCTGAAACGGGGCACGCGGCCCCACCTCAGAGCCAAGCCACACCCTCTGCTGCATTTGGCGTCAGGTGTCAGATCTAGGGGGAGGACCCCTTTGCCCCAAGACCTGCACCCCCAAGGGACGGTGCTGCACACAACCAAAAATTAGAAGACCACACAGCTCCTAAACCCAGGACACAGGTTTTGGTTGTGTGAATTACCTCAATGTGAGAGGAAATAAAAAGGGAATAAGATAAAAGGTTGAAAATGCTTTGTTGTGAGAAGTAACAACTGCCAACTTGGAATAACCCTTTTCTTTTATCTCTATCAATGCATTTCAGGGAGAAAAAAAATCAATCTGTGTTTGTTTGTTTGTTTGTTTATACATATGTCAACACAAATAGCACAATCAATTAACAAGAGGAACATAGGAAGCTGCCTTATACAGAGTCAGACCATTGTCCATCTATCTCAGTATTGTCTACCCAGACTGGCAGTGGCTTCTCCAAAGATTCTCCTGGCAGTGCCTTCTCCTTCTTGCAGGCAGGAGTCTCTCCCTGTCCTATCTTGGAAATGCCAGAGAGGAAACTTGGGACCTTCTGCATGCAAGCATGCAGGTGCTCTTCCCAGAGCAGCCCCATCCCCTCAGGGCAATATCTTACAGTGCTTACATGTAGTCTCCCATTCAAATGCAAACCACGGTGGACTCTGCTTAGCAAAGGGGGCAATTCATGCCTGCTATCACAAGACCAGCTCTCCTCCCATGGCTGGGGCTTTATAGAGTTTGATAAGCAATGTGGTTAGAGTGCTGGACTAGGACCGGGGAGACCCAAGTTCAAATCCCCATTCAGCCATGATACTTGCTGGGTGACTCTGGGCCAGTCACTCTCTCTCAGCCTAACCTACTTCACAGGGTTGTTGTGAGGAGAAACCTAAGTATGTAGTACACCGCTCTGGGCTCCTTGGAAGAAGAGCGGGATATAATATGTAAAAAATAATATAAATAAACAAAGAAACAAAGAAAACTCTCTCTCTTTTTCAAATTTGCCATCTGAAGCCTGCAGTAGAGAAGTCAACAGAGAGAGAGGAGGCACAGATGAGGACAGCAAGGGACGGATTTCAGCAAATGCAGTTAACACCTAAGTTAAGTATGATTATGGTGATGGAACTTAAGTGTTTAAGCCAAAGATATGGAAAAGATGAATTTTTAAAAAGATATTTGAAGGAAAGCAAAGAGGCCATATAACATACATGTTCAGACAAGTTGTTCCAGATATAGGAGGCAGCAAGGGAGAATGATTTTCTTTGTTTTTAGGAAAACCTTGATATGTATAGTCAACTTGACAGAGAAGCCCAAGTCACATCAAGAATTAGTGTGCCTATCAAGTGGTCTTGATACCATATATGGCGCCAATCATTCTAGGCACAGCATAACAGCTGTGAGACAATGCAGTTAAATAAGACATAAACAAACCCTGACATTTTATGTGCTGAAATGGAACAAGAACTCAGTCACAAGGCAACCACAATGGAGGCACTTTACATAAGAGTCTGTGTAAGCATCTTTTATCAGCATTTAAATTGGTTCTTGGAAAAGTTATGTACATACAGCTTGGGATATATTTCAATCCTATGTTTAAAAAAAAATCAATGTCAGCCTAAGAGTCATTTTGGGTATGTCCAAGTTCTTTTGGCTGATAGGCGAAGCAGAATTGGAAAGCTGAAAAACAGATGAAGTTGTAAAACAAAATAAAAGAGAGAGAGAATCCAATTAGTGATAGTAGCTCTGGTCCCATAAGAAAATAATGTGATTGATTTGGGAGTCAGATCAGAGGGCTGACTCTGGTGAAGTGTTATACCAACCTAAGGAAGTCTTAAATTCATCTTTGAAAAGAATACAGAAACATGCCAGATGGTGGAACCACATTCAGCAAGAAGGGGGTTAAAGCAGTTCTTAGTTAGTAAAACCATCCTTGTGGCAGATTCAGCAGGAGCAACTCCTGACAAATCACTGCTTACACTGTTCTCACTATCTTCTCACTAAAGGCCAGTACACCTTATAGTATTTGTGCCTGTTTTTCTGTTTCATGATCTACTCCCATGCAACAGCGAAAATAAAAGTTTAATACGTCTAGCTAAGCTTCCTTGCATATATAGTTCAGCAAACCATAACCTTGTTACACAGGATGGTGTGCCAGTCCATTTCGTTATGTGGTTCTAACTGACTTCTCTCCCATCCAGCACCTAATGCCAGTAAAGGATTACAGCAATAGCAATTTGTTTCAGATTTATTCTGTCAGATCAGCTGCTGGGAGCTTCAGAGACCACCCTAATCTGGTGGAGAAAATGAAGCTGTCCGATGACAGAAGAGCTGTTTATTATTTTTCTAAAGCATTTCATTGCTTGCTTGGGGGGGGGGGGATTAGGTACGGTTCATACAATTCTATTCAAATTCTTTGTAATTGTAAAGTATCATATACAAATTCTGGAGGTCCCATGCTGAAAGTATTTCAGTCCAACCAGCAAAGATAAAAAGCAATTATAAGTACTAATTGAATTTACTATGCCTATAACGAAAGGCAATATTTGGTTTCTCTTTGCTGAGCACCAAGAAACAGACTTAGCTGTGGAACTGACTATGAAATGAAAAGTAAATTACTATTTTATTATTATTAGATGAACAGCTTGAGTTTAGATTTCCCAGTCCTGGAGTTAACTCCTCGGTTGTTCTAGAGGGAGAGAACTTGGGAAGAAGCAGTTCACAGAAGGTCAGCATAGATAAAAGGCTACTGTATAGTTCCTCAAAAAATCTAGTATGTACACATAATTGACACACTTTTATAATAAACGTTTACAATAAAAAGGGAGAAACTGCTAAAAGAATGCAGAAACTAGCTGGATGATTGTGCTATCAACTCTCACAAACAGTACTGTACTTCACCAGATGTGTAAGCAGACAGAGAAGGCGTGTATGTGCATTAGATGAAGTACAGTGAAGAATAAATCAAGGTGCGAGTGAAAAATAAAGGTGGGGGAAATAATATACATGCTGGATACTGCTCATACACGCAATACATAAACATCAACTTGCCTCATGAACCTTTTGGAGTTCTTTGAGAGTGTCAAGTGTGCGGATGAGAAAACTTACCAGTTATGGGATAAGGGGACAAGTACATATGTGGATTGCTAACTGGTTGAAAGACAGGAAACAAAGGGGCCATTCACACGATTAGCAAAAATCGGGCTAGGAGAGCCTAGCCCGATTTTTGCTATACGTGAGAACCACCAGGCTCAGCTACAAGCCCGGTGGTTCTAGAGCGGGTAACCCGCTCGGGAAACCCTGGTAAAAAACCATGTTTGTGGAGCGAGCGCTCCGCAAACCTGGTTTTTAGAATTGTGAGTAGCCACGGTGCGGCTTCGCGCCGTGCCTACTCATGAGTAGACCCCTGGCCGAGAGGCTTAAAAGCAGCCTCCCAGCTCGGAGGTCTCCCCAGTATGCCCTGTGCGCTCGCGCAGGGCATACTGCGGCTTGCGGGGGCCACGCGGCCCCCGAGCTCCCCAGCCCCTGCCGGCTCCATCACACAGCCGGCAATCCTGTGGGCGGCCGCTCCCCTCCCCACTCACCCTGCAGAACCGGGTCTCATGGATCGTGAGACCCGGCTCAGAGGGTAGGTATAAATGGAGAGTTTTCACAATGGAGGGAAGTAAGAAGTGGGGATTCCCAGGGATCTGTACTGGGACCGCTGCTTTTTTATTTATTCATAAAAGATCTAGAAGCAGGGGTAAGCAGCGAGGTTTGCAGATCTGGTAAGCAACCAGATTTGCAGATGATACCAAACTCTTCCGGGTAGTGAAATCCAAAACAGATTGTGAGGAGCTCCAAAAGGATCTCTCCAAACTGGGGGAGTGGGTGACAAATTGGCAAATGCAGTTTAATGTTGGCAAGTGTAAAGTGATGCACATTGGGACAAAAAACCCCAACTTCAAGTATACGCTGATGGGATCTGAGCTGTCGATGACTGACCAGGAGAGGGATCTTGAGGTCGTGGTGGACAGCTCGTTGAAAGTGTTGACTCAGTATACGGCAGCTGTGAAAAAGGCCAATTCCATGCGAGGGATCATTAGGAAGGGGGTTGAAAATAAAACTGATCTATATATATATATTTCTCCTGGGTGTGCCAGGGAAAATGCATCCCAGCAGCCCAGCTGATTGGCTGGGCTGCGGAGGCGCCTGATTGGCTGGTGCACCCAGGAGAAAGGACAATTGGCAGGCCCATCCTGGCTGCAATGGGTGGTGCGAGGGGCAAGGAGGCGAGGTGAGGAGGAGGAGGAGGACCGGGCAAGGAGGCGGCAGTGGTGGCGGGCCCCGATGCTATGGGTGGGGGGGAGAGGTGGCCTGATGCAAAGACTGGCACTCAGCCCACTGGCGGCGGTGGCCACAGCGGCGGCACTCAGCCCGCTGGCGGCGGCAGACTCGGCCCGCTGGCGGCGGCAGCCGCACTCGGCCCTACCGGAGACTGGGGGGGGGAGGTAGCCGGCCCCAAAGAGCGCACAGATGCTCTGTGCAGGGTCGGCTTGTAATATTATAATGCCCTTATACAAAACTATGCTGCAGCCACACCTGGAGTACTGCGTACAATTCTGGTCACCACATCTTAAAAAGGACATCGTAGAACTGGAAAAGGTGCAGAAGAGGGCAACCAAGATGATCAGGGGCCTAGAGCACCTTTCTTATGAGGCAAGACTACAACACCTGGGGCTTTTTAGTTTAGAAAAAAGATGACTACGGGGAGATATGATAGAGATCTATAAAATCATGCATGGTGTGGAGAAAGTGGATCGAGATAAATTGTTCTCCCTCTCCCATAACACTAGAACCAGGGGTCATCCCATGGAATTGGTTGCCGGGAAGTTTAGGACCAGCAAATGGAAGTATTTTTTCAAACAATGCATAATCAACTTGTGGAATTCTCTGCCACAAGATGTGGTGACAGCCAACAACCTGGGTGGCTTTAAGAGGGGCTTGGATAACTTCATGGAGGAGAGGTCTATCAACGACTACTAGTTGGAGGGCTGTGGGCCACCTCCAGCCTCAAAGGCAGGATGCCTCTGAGTACCAGTTGCAGAGGAGTAACAGCAGGAGAGAGGGCATGCCCTCAACTCCTGCCTGTGGCTTCCAGTGGCATCTGGTGGGCCACTGTGTGAAACAGGATGCTGGATTAGATGGGCCTTGGGCCCAATCCAGCAGCGCTATTCTTATGTTCTTATTTAACTATTCTTATTAACTCCAGGACATGCAAAGGGTTGAATCCCAAGAATTCTGGTTTACATCTGAGGACATGTTCATGGATTCTATTCATGCATCAGAACTTTCTTGTTCCTGCCTCCACTCTCCTCCCTGTTCTGTCAATATCTGGACTGTAAGCCCCTTGAGGTATGGACTTATTTTCTCATCCTTTTAGGGAAGTGCACAAATCGTGATTCAAACAGCAATTCACAGCACATCCCCAGCATGTTTAAAAGGGAGGAGAGCAGGTCCATACGTGCTCCTCCACCACTCACTGCCACTTTCTGTATCGGCGGCACGCCACCCAACTGTCATCGTGCGCCGTCGGCACTTCCACTAGCTGCCCTTGCATGACAGTGGCACACACATGGCCTCTGCACATACGCAATGGTTATTTGCATGTTCAGCATGTGCAGAGACCATGTGCATGCCACTGTTGTGCAAGGACAGCTGGAGAAAGTGCCACCAGCACGTGATGATAGCTGAGGGGAATGCCACCAATACAGGAAGTGGTGGTGAGTGGCGGAGGAGCAGGTATGGACCTGCTTTCCTCCCTTTTAAACATTCTGGGGGTATGTTGTGAATCACTGTTTGAATCACGATTCGAGCACATCCCTACATCCTTTGAACAGCACCATGTACATAGAAGGTGCCATAGCATTTTATTTATTTATTTATTTATTTATTTATTAGCATCATCACCACCACCAATAATAAACACGACCATCTCAGCTCATGGTTATACATGAATGGTTATACATGAATAACATGGTTATACATGAATAACATACAATGCATATGATCCTGGCTACTGGCTTCTATTTCTTGTTGTATTTTTACCTGTTTTTATGATAATGAATTCATTCTCACAATCAGCAACATAAAGGTAGAAGGCAGCAAACCCAGCTTTTGCTGCTTGTGAGTACTCACAGGAGGCTCTTCAGCTTAGCCCAGTCAAATACAGGTAGCCTGACTTTTATACCTTGACTTTAACCGAGGTAAGGACAACAACAGCAGCTGCTCTACCTGGGCATTTGATCATGTGTTGAATTCACTATATATCGTTGTTCCCGGCTGCTGGCAGCCATGTTTATCACAGAGTTCTGCAGCTAGAGGGGCCAGTCAGAGAACAGCTGATGCTGTACTGAGGGCTGCCCCTCTACTGGGAGCTCAATGCATCATGGGATACTTGGAGGACCTAATTCCCTTTGTTTGTTTGTTTGGTTGGTAGGTGGGTTGTTTATTGTTCAATTTATATACCACCTTTCATAAAACTTATCCCAAGGTGGTTTACAAAAGTTAATACAATAACATTCCATAAAAACATTAAAATATTAAAATCAATTGAGACCTTAAAAACACCAAAAGGCAACAGCCATAAAAACAAAAACAATGCAGCCAGAAAGGAGAGACTGGCAACCCCTAAGGGGTAAAAGCCTGAACAAATTGTTTTTTAAAAGTTGTTTTTTAAAAGCAGCCACAGGTGCCAGAGAACAAACATCCACAGGACGAGCATCCCAGAGCCTGGGGGCAACAACAGAGAAAGCCCTGTCCTGTATGCATGACAATCGAGCCTCCCTCCATGTTAGCACATGGAGCAAAGCCCCCTCTGTTGACCTTGTTCAGCCTTTGCCTCCTCATGGACAAAAAACTTGCAGTCGTCTGGGTGGTGAGTGACCAAAGCCAAATGAAGGCTCTGATCTCTTGTGGGAATCGGGGTAGGGATTTTTTCATCCCCCAAAACACCCCCAGGCAGTCATGTGAAAGACCTTGATATTTTATTATAATGTTTCATTGTAAGCTGCCCTGAGTTTTAATAAGATCAGGATATAAGTGTACTAAATAGTAAAATAAGTTAGATAGATAAATAAGATACATGAACAGTTATGATCTACAAGTGTGCATTGACCGTATCTGCCACACTTCGACCTCTGTGTAGGCCTACTAAATATGATCTCACAACATAATATGTGCCCCCCAATATACTGCTCAGATACCATTTGTTTTCTGAGAAAGAAACTTTGTGTGGATTTCAAATAGTGAAGCATCAGAAACATGTAGGCCATACACTAACTACACTCTGTACTTCTAAATTATATTGGAAAGCCGCAGAGGGCAAAACTTCTGCTACTTCTCTGTAATAGGAAAATCAAGTGTCGTAACTCATTCTATAGAGATTCTTGTTGGACAATTTGGCAGTCCCACTTTGACAAGCTAAAAACAAATGATCCATCATATATCCCTTTCTCAGAGATAAAATTGTTTGTAAAATGTTGCAGGACTTAAGATTTAAAAGTATTGCAAATGACATGCTTATTGCACAAAGCTGTAAAGCAAAGGATCCTTTAAGAAATTAGCAAGATAGTCATTGTGTGGTGATCATAGAAAATAAAACTAAAACCCCTTCACATGCAGATTTCCTTACACAGATTTCTCCTTCTCAGACAAATAATTCTGTTGGACAATAAAGATAATAAAATCCTGCATATTAATAAGGCAACAAAAATTACAGGTAACCTTTCACCAAACAAAAAATAAATTATATTTGTTGCACTAACTTTGAAAGCCAAATTTTGGATTAAGGTTCCATTTATTGGTGATTCTGGGAAAAGGTTTCAGTATAATCCCCAGTTAATGAAACCTTTGCTAGTGAATTTCCTTTGTCAACACTGCATTTAATGTGAAAAGTACTTATACCTGCTGGATCATCAAAACCTGCAAAGTTAATAGACTCAACTGGAATGTAAAAAACAGGGAGGATTTTCATAAAACTTTAATAAAAGCTTTTTGGCCCTGAATGCTGTGGGGCGATTCCTTTCAAAACAATTCTGTTCTTACCATTCTCCAGTTTCCAAATTCTTTCCTGCCTTGAAACTGACAGACAGCTATGCTGAAAATATATATGTGTGTGTGTGTGTGTGTGTATATATATATATATATATATATATATATATATATATATATATATATACAAAACTAATTGTACTATTTTGTAACGGTGCCAGATCACAAAAATCAGGTTAAAGTTTTGCATAAGAAAAAGTAACCTTGGACATTGGTGGCAAACGCTGATGATTTGAAGAGACTGTTGTTTAAATGGAAAAATTCTTACAAGAGAGCCACAGAACCATGAAAGAAATGAGGTCTAATCTGCTGTAAATCCAGAAAATCCATCCCATTCTGCCACAAAGATAGGCACAGGTGCAGATAGCTTCCAATTGATATCTGCACCAGAGGTATTTTAAGCAAATCCACCTTTAATGAATCAATCTGCAGATGAAAAACAATCTTTCTTTCTTTCTTTCTTTCTTTCTTTCTTTCTTTGCAAAGAAAAAGTTTTTGGATACTAGTGCATCCAAAATATATACTGTACATTTAGAACATAATGTGCACATATATCTTGCCATTGCCTCCAAGTTCCTTTGCTTTATAAAAATGTATGACCAGTGTATATATAATGTGTCCTATATATTTGTATAAACTCTCATCTCTTATCTGCCATCAAACTGATCTCAGGGAAATGAATTTTAACTAGTTTCTCAGAAGTTTGGGATCCAAGCTACACATTACACAGCAGCTGTATTTAGCAATATCTGACCTCTATTGTAAAATGTCCTCTGAAGGGGATGCTATGTAGCCGAGAAAGGCCAGAGGGAGCCATGCCAATTTTTTCCCCCATGGAAGTTTTCCTCCTCAGTCGCTTCCTTCTTCCATGGGGCTCAGACTGTACAAAGTCTTTGCAACATATAGGGCATGGAAGTTAAACCTTATGTTGCAATTTCCATTTTTTAGAGCACGAGTGAAAATGTAAAGCATCTTTACTCTCATCTTAAACCAAAGGGTTAAAAAAAATAAAATACTGAATTATCTGTCTGGAGAAGTGGATTGAAATTAAAGCCTGCTCCTTCCCACCAGACACTTGCATCACCTGGGCCCGATGCAGCCCACAACCCAATTATGTTTGCAAGGAATGTTGCTAATAGGGTTAGACCAATCTGGCAGAGGTCTCTTCCCAGGCACTCGCCTGTCAGGTTCCTGCATGAGTCTGATCCAGGTTACAGCCACTTCATCGATGCATGTACATAAAGATGACCAAGCCACATTGCGATGAATTCCATGGGTTGAATGTGAAATTAAATTCATTGCTATGCCAGTCTCAGACTGACATAACACTATAGGCCTTAGTGCAGAGCATAAAGGTATCACCAACCTCATGCTGACTTCTTAATCCCCTTGGGTTAATGATTATTATTTCACATGCTTTGGTCTTAAACTGCAAACAGCTATTGGAGAAGTTAATATCTCTCTTTTTTAAAATTAATCATTTTGCAACTTTTAATGGACAGGTGATCAATATAACTTGCTGCTGTACGAGGGGTTGATCTCATGTGTGATATTCAAGAAGGTTAGATGTGTTCACTAATAAGTGCAGAGGGAATAGCTTTTTTTAAAGGAGCCTAATTTGTCAAAAAGAGAAACTAAACCAACTTCCTTTCAATGAAGAGAAGAAAAAGAATTGCTGAACCCTTTTGTCCCAATATGTAACTAATCTGTCATCCCCTTCCTTAAATCTTAGAAGCCAGATTGGTCTGTTATGTGGGATATTTTATGCAACAAGATTTTTTAAAACACCTTTACTTCTTTATACAACTGTTTGAAATGCTAAAACAAATGATTGAATCAGAAAACACTGTATTTTGAGGCTATTTTTATATGAAACATCAACCACCACATTTCAAATTTAACCCAAAAATGGCACCTGTAGCACCTGGACTCAGGCCAATTGATTTTTCATTATCACACCACTAGGGTTATCAGTGCACTGCACTTTCCCGAGGAGAGCACTTGGACCTAGGAGAGATGCATGATGCAGGAGAACTTCAGCACATGCCACTTCTTCTGTCATTTCTGCAGAGTGATTGAGCAAAGATGGCACTAATTACAAATGCTCCTTGAGAGATAAAGCCTACCTGAGGACCAACAATGCTTAAAGGTCTTTGCTCACCCAACTATAACTCAGCTCTCATGGCCAACCTCAAGAGCCTAGGGGTGAGCACAACTGGTTCGATTCAAACTGGGTTCATTTCTAACAGGGCCGGTTTCACCAGTTCATGCTCGAAGCAGACTGGCCTCAAAAAGAGGGGGCCGGTCTGAGTTTGAACCAAACCAAGCCTGGTTAGAATCGAACCAGTTCAATGGTTCGAATAGCATGAAGGCTGCCATTTTGTCTTGTGTGTTTATGAGTTTTCTCCACTGCTGATTCGTTTTGTGTCTTCTAATTGGCTAGCAATCTCCTGGTTTTCTCCTGGTTACAATCTCCTGTAATCATTCGAATCAGTCAGGGCTCTGACATCATTCAAATTAGAGTGTTGTCAGGTCAATAATCATACATAGGAAGCTGCCATATACTGAGTTGGACCATAGGTCCATCTCACTCAGTATTGTCTAAACAGACTGGCAGTGGCTTGGCTTCTCCAAGGCAGGAATCTCTCTCAGCTCTATCTTGGAGATGCCAGGGAAGGAACTTAGAACCTAGATGCTCTTCCCGAGTGGCTCCATTCCCTAAGGAGAATATCTTACAGTGCTCACACTACTAGTCTCCCTTTCATATGCAATCAGAGCAGACCCTGCTTAGCGAAGGTGACAAATCATGCTTGCTACAACAAGACCAGCTCTCTGATCAGAGTGTTGTGTCCACTCCCCATTGGCTTGGGGGAAGGACAAGCGAGGAGGAGCAAAAAGGAGGGAGTTTCAAAGTGTATGTACAGCCCGTCAGTGCCTGCCTGCCTTCAGCAGCTCTGGATTCTGGAGGAACAGAAAGAGCTGCCTTGCCGTGCTGCCTTGTTTTGTTGCTGCTGCCTTGATTTTGCTGGAGCCCTGTTCTGCTGAACCTCTGCTCTGCTGGATTTTCTTGCTTCTAGACTCCCACTCTGATGGATTTTTCTAGCTGCTGGGGACCCAGCTATCTCTACCCCACATGATGGTTTTATCCTCTAACTCACCAGAGCATAGCAAAATGCAAACAACACCAAACAAGAGGTCAAATTCCTGGGAGATGGCGTGTGGGTTGAAAACATTAGGTTGTGGAGGACAAAAAATGAGAGGGAAGGAGGGAGACTTGCAAGGTGGTAGGGTGAGGGTTGAAACTGCCTGAAGTGAGGAAGAACAGCACAAAGGGGGAAACAATACCAGAAAAGAGAGGAAAATGTTTGCTTCTTATATTGATACTAGGTTTACCTTCTTGTTTCCTAATGGTAGGGCACAGCATTAGTGATGGGTAGGAGGTGCCTACCTGGGCCTACCCTGATATTAACTACTGGCAATGGCAGATTACCACAGAGGCAATGGAGGCAATTGCCTACAGCGGCAAATCCTGGAGGAGCGGCAGATCTTGGGAAGGGGGAGAAGTTTTTTCTTTTGTTTTAAACTTTTATTTTATTTTTACTTTAAACCTGCCACTGCTGATGGGCTGCTTTGGGATGTGCCAAATGATAGAGATGTGCCATTTGATAGGGAAGGGGGAAGCTCTTTCCAGATCCCCTCCTCCCTCTCAAATAAGTAGCACACCCCAAATCAGCACATCCAAAAATGGGCTCATTTGAGAGGGAAGGGGGGAGCTGGAAGGAGTCCCCCCTTCTCTCTAAAATGAGTGGAAAACCCCAAAGTGGTGTGCTGCTCATTTGAGAGGGAGAAGGGGAGATGGAAGGAGCTCTCCCTAGCTCCAATGCCAACACACAGCAGAAGCTGCCTCCCTTAAGGTAAAATGGGGGAACTTCCTTCCCCACCACCACAACCCTCCCAGTCACCCCATTCCACACATGGGAATTTTAATGTGAAGGGGGGACTTGCCTCTCATCCTCCAGCATTCCCTGCAGCCGCCGCTGGGCAGCCTTCACTGGCGGCAGCATTTAGAAGTTAAAAAATAGGGGGCTTCATCCTCGCCATCCCTTCCCTCCTCACTGCAGTGGGAGTGGAAAATCCTTGACCACCTACGGGCAGCAAAACGATTAATCCACCCCTGACCACTGGATCTGGAAGACTCCAGCCTATTGTCATGTTATTATTATTATTTCTTGTTTACACAGTCAAACAGGTGTTATTGACTGGTTTGTTTTTATCCAGATATTGTCCTTCCCAAGGACCTAGGATGGCTGAATTTTATTGTCAATGTTGTTGCTGTTGTTATAGATATCGTCGCAGAATATAGGCTGTTCCCAGTAAAGTTGCTTTTCGTAATTGGCTGATGGTGATTTCTGTGGCCCTTACGGTGTTGAGGTGCTCTTCAAGGTCTTTTGCAACTGCACCCAGGGCGCCAATTACCACTGGGGTTATTTGGGTCTTTTTCTGCCACAGCCTTTCAATTTCAATTTGTAGATCTTTGTATTTGGTGTTTTTTTCTATTTCTTTTTCTTCTATTCTGCTATCCCCTGGTATTGCTATGTCGATTATTTTGACTTGTTTTTCTTTCTTCTCGACTACAGTTATATCTGGTGTATTGTGTGGCAGATGTTTGTTTGTAGTCGGAAGTCCCATAATATTTTTGCATCTTCATTTTCTACAACTTTTTCAATTTTATGGTCCCACTAATTTTTGGCTACAGGTAGCTTGTATTTTTTGCAGATGTTCCAGTGTATCATCCCTGCTACCTTGTCATGCCTTTGTTTGTAGTCAGTCTGTGCAATCTTTTTACAACAGCTGATTAGGTGGTCCACTGTTTCATCTGCTTCTTTACAAAGGCGGCACTTGCTGTTTGTTGTTGACTTTTCGACTTTGGCTCTTATTGCATTTGTTCTTAGTGCCTGTTCTTGTGCAGCCAGTATTAAACCCTCTGTTTCTTTCTTCAAGTTGCCATTCGTAAGCCATTGCCTGGTCTTGGTGATGTCTGATTTTTCACTTATATTGTGCAAATATTGACCATGCAGGGGCTTATTTCTCCATTTTTCTGCTCGGTTCTTGACTTGTTCTTTCTTGTAGGCCTGCTTTGTTTCATTGGTGTTGAATAGTTTCGCGTTATTGACCATCTGAAGTGCATCTTCTTCACTGTCCTTTATATATTCTTCAAGGCCTCTTTTCTCCTCCTCTACTTTTTGATGGACTTGCAGCATTCCTCTTCCACCTGAACTGCGAGGGAGTTATAACCTATCTACATCACTGCGGGGGTGCAGAGCATGATTGATGGTCATGATTTTCCTGGTCTTACGATCTAGCATCTCTAGCTCTGCCTGGGTCCAGTCTATTATTCCTGCAGTGTATCTGATAACAGGTATAGCCCAGGTGTTTATGGCTTGTATGGTGTTCCTGCCATTGAGTTTGGACTTGAGGATTTTTCTAACTCTCCTGATGTATTCACTTCCAATTTCTTTTTTAACTTCAGCGTGTGCGATGTTATCAGCCTGGAGAATGCCCAAGTATTTGTAATGTTCTTTCTCTTCCAGGTTCTTGATGTTGCTTATTAATTATTATTATTATTATTATTATTATTATTATTATTATTATTTATTCGATTTCTATACCGCCCTTCCAAAAATGGCTCAGGGCGGTTTACACAGATAAATAATAAATAAATAAGATGGCTCCCTGTCCCCAAAGGGCTCACAATCTAAAAAGAAATATCAGATACACACCAGCAACAGTCACTGGAGGTACTGTGCTGGGGGTGAATAGGGCCAGTTACTCTCCCCTGCTAAATAAAGAGAATCACCATGTTAAAAGGTGCCTCTGTTCCAAGTTAGCATCATGTTTCCGTTGCAATCCCCATTGTTAGACAGCTGCTTTTTAGAGAACAGAGAAGAGGATTGCAGCTTTTCCTTCCCCATCATACCTTACGCTTTTTGTTTTGGAACGGTCATTAAAATCTGGTTGGATCTACAAATCATACAAATGGGACAGGAGTGTGTGTGTGTGTGTGTGTGTGTGCGCGCGCGCGTGCGAAATCTTCACGTTGTGATGTTTTGTACATTTATATATCAAATTATATTTTTTTCATAAGGAATGAGAAAGGAGCTAAATGAGCATAAAACATGTGTGAGCTAACTCCTAATAAAGAATATTGCCCGAATGAATTAAGAATCCTGTAACAGTTTATTACAAAAATACGTACTGGAAAAAACATGAGTTTCTCATTCCCCATTTATCAGCAGCTTGTCCCACAGGGATTAAATGCAAAGTAAAATCTTAGCCCAGTTAGGAAACCTCTGCGAAATGCCACCTCATGAAGCTATGGTTTGGCGCTTCTCCTTTCACACTGCCAAGTGGCCAAGGTCAGAAGCAGAGCTAAGGCTGAAATATAGTAAAATTCCATGCCCAGTTGGCAGCTGTTTGCCAAACGAAGGCCCAGATATGAAATAACAACAATGGATGGAACGGATTTATTAGGTTATTTTGTTCTTCACCATGCCAGTTTATGATGGTTTCACACTGTGCTATATTCACCATTACTAACTGACTATTTTTAAATGTTTTTACAGAAGTGATGCATTGGCCAGGAGTAAGCAAACTTACAAATGCTCTGTGGAGAAAATTAGATTCTGTGTGTGACTAGCATCACACAGCATTATCATTGGCAGCTATATTAAAACCACTTATAATTTCCTGTAAAACAAGATTGTTTCCCTCACCAAACCTCAGTTTGCATAATGGATAAACTGTCTGAGAAAACTCTCCAATGTTTCTCCCCAAAAGAGAAATTTCTTTTCAAATTTCATTTTGGATAAATTTCAGTACCAACTCTAGTTTGGGCTCAAAAAGGCTTTGAGATCATTCACATAATCAAAAGTTGTATCCTACTCAGGTTTGGAAGCTATGTGTGCTTCCAATTTTCAGTTGTGTGGGTGCAAACATCTAGGTAGGAGGAGTGTGAAGTGATTGTGTGGAATCAAGGTAGGAGGAAAAGCTACCCTGCTTCATCCCACCTTGATTCCACACAATCACTTCCTAGTTGGTCTCACTCACACAACCAAAAATTGGGAGCACACACACAGGGGTGCACCTAGGCAATTTGGGTGCCTGGATCACCCAGCCGTGAGCCCCCCCCCATGAAAGGCCCACAAAAACCTCCGGGGGGGGGGCTATCACCACCATGCCCACCCCATGAAACCTCCATGCTTTTTAAAATTATTATCATTACCGCGGTTGAGGGGTGGCTTCTGGGGGGGGAGCAGAGCAGTCCTCCCCTTCGCCTTCCCCTCTCCCCCTGTGGTGGGGGCTGGAGTGACGCTGGGCCCATCCTTTCAGGGGCATTGCTCTGGCCCCCGGCCCCACCGAGGGGGGAGGGGGAAGAAGGACTGCTCCACTCCTCCCCCGCAGCCATCTCTCACCCATGTTAACAATAATTTTTAAAAGCATGGAGGTTTGCTGGGGCGGGTGTGGGGTGGCCATTTGGAGGGCCCAAGGTCCAGGGGTTAGAGTGCCTCTGTACACACACAGCTCCCAAACCTGGGTAGGACACAGTTTTCAATTGTGTGAATGACCTCCATATATGATGGGAGCATAGATTCAAACTAGTGAGGAATGATTTTAACAGAGATCTCTTGAAAGTTCTTAAGTGTTAGAATTGTCCCTGAAGAAGGCTTTTTTTGGCTGGGTTTCAACAAAATACACTCACAAGCATCTGGAGATGTGGTGTCTCCCTGTTGGTATTTTGATGGATCCTTTCTGAGGGATTTGTGCTTTCTGCCAAGAATATTTGGATATACTTTTGGAACCACCATATATCTGGTTGTTCCTATATAACCATATATTTGACAAGAAATGTGAAGATACTTTGATAAAATGGGAAGAACTTGTTTAAACAACAGAAGAGAAAGATAAAAAGTGGATTGCACACATCTACCCTGCTGGAATACTATTGGGTCAACAGAATTCTCTGGGGCATAAGAATTTTAAAAGAACCTGGCATGTTTAAGGATAATGAGGGCTTTGTTTAAAAATGGTGTTCAATTCTGAATAAGTGATTGCAAGATCCAATGCTACTTATTATTGATACTTCATCTCGGGTCAATTCACAGTTGCAAAAGATCATAGCAAAACAGAGATGTATAAACAGAACAAAATAGGGAAATAGATCAGAAATTCTGTTCTTTAGATAAGGAACTCAAGCATTTTTGTGATGAGTTGTAAACATTTAAATATAAAAAGTTTTTCCAGGATGGAACAGATTAAACATTCAATAGAGTATATCCTTGGTGTTTCTATAAATGATAATTCATCTGTAATTAATACTGACTGGGAGTCTTCTACTAGATAGTAGTGATACAGATGTTATGTTATCCCAAGCTGCTGCTTCTCTTTTAACCTTAAAAGGTCATAGACACAATTGACTGGAAGTGGTTTGAAGAAGGAAAGATTGGCTACCCCGATCCCAACATATGAGCACAGGCTCCAAGTGTCTGTCTCTGGCAACTCACCCCGCAGGTGCCTGAGGATTTGAGCACTCCATTATGGGAAAACAAAACTGAGTCCACCAAGGATCTCCCAGCATACATAGCCCTCAGTACAGCAGCATCTGCCATCTGACTGGCCTGGTCTGTGGGGAGGTAAGCTTTCCTGGGCTTTTTCCCTGCAGATGGGGTAGCCCTTTCTCACGACTAGTGAGAAAGGACTCAGCATGTTCAATAAACTGTCTGAGTTAAATATGATCTTCTGTTAGGATTGTATGGCCAGGGAGCCTTGATTGCTAAACTGCCTATTGACATGTCACTGTTTCTGTTTCTAAGTGCTGGTTTCTGATAACCTCAAACACTGACAATAATTTCAATTCCTGTTTTCATGATAGGACAAGTTGTGGCATGTCTCGCCCCATGAGCTGCGTGGTGGGAGGGGACAATCCATTATCTTTGCAAAGTGCTTAGCTTCAGGTTGAGCTGTTATTTCCTACCCTTTGTTATGGCAACCCATATATACAGTGAGTATGAAGCCTTCCATAGATGGGAAACTTTGTTCTCCTGGTTTATTGTTCTACTTTCCTTAATCACTTGGTGCCCTCAGGCAAGATCCCAAATACGTTTTCTGATTTTAAAGGAAATACAGCCAAAGCTGTTGTCTGATTTTGTAGTCTAGTGCTGGTGAAGGTTACTATGCACAATTATTTCAGTTCTGTGCCTTCTGCTAAGGAGGCACTGAGGAAATTTGATATCTAACTGCTCCTATCAGTGGTTCTTCTGTAACCAAGTAAACCATAAATTGTTACTTCTTTTATCTAGTGCGAGTAGGGCCAAACCACATGTGTGAAATAAGAGAGGCAAAAGTGGATCTCCCTGCCCTCCATTTTTTAAACTTTAAAACAGAAATAGAAGTGTCCAAATTTGGACCCTCAAAGCAGTACACTGAGGGAGAAATAATTAATCTTTTCCCCAGTCTAATTCACCCTTCTTACAAACTGCTGTAAGCCATGTGGAGGAAATGGAGGAAATACAACACATGGAGTTGTGGGAGAGACTGTAATGAGGTGGCCTCCTTGCATGTTAACGAGGCACATGTTGCTAACTCTTCTAGGAAAGGAGGCCCTCCCAGTCCTACCTGGAGATGACAGAGAGCGAAGCTGGGAACTTCTGCACGCAGGTGCTCTTCCACTGAGCTATGGTCTCAACCCCTAAGGGGATTCTCTTACAGCACTCATGCAAACCAAGATAGACCCTGCTTAGCAAAAGGGGAAATTCATGCTTGCTACCACAAGACCACCAATCCTTCCCAAGCCCTTGATTTTCTGCTTTGTATGCCTCTTCTGCATGCCTTCCATGGATTTAACAACTGTCCTTGAGACTCTTAGCCTCATTATTCTCCATCTATAAAATGGGTAAACACTTTTATGATGGCTGCTCTCCAGACTAGCATGGCACTGGTGCAACAGTGCAACAGCTTGCAGGATCCTAAGGGGCATAGTTCAGAGGAGATAGCGGAAAATTGCCCCCAATGAATATTGGAAAATCTTTCATATAGACTTGACTCATGTCGGTGACCCCACCCCATCACATCAAATCATATAGCTCTGCACAGCCTTAGTCTGGAACTCAGACTATTCAGGAGCAGATTAACCTCCTTGCTACCCATAGGCAAACAGGATTTTTGCCACCGTGGCTCCCCACAGCTACCACAGCCCCCAGAGAGGCATGGCAACAATTGAGGAGTGGTAAAAGTTGTCACTCCTCCAATTTTGCCGGCATAGGCAAACACCTCTTCTCCCTATGCCTTAATCCGCCATTGGCACTATTGCACACATGCAGTGCTAGCCTAGGTGTCAGTCAATGGACCGGGTCTCGCGATCAGTGAGACCCGGTTTTAACCTGTGAGTGGGAAGAGCGGGCTAAGCCCGCTCTCCCCACTCATGAGTGGGCAGGGAGCCCTGGGCGGCCAGATCGGCCGCCCACACAATGGCCGGCTCCGAGACGGAGCCAGCGCGTGGTGGGGGGAGTGGGGGCCGTGCAGCCCCCACAAGCCCCTGTATGCCCTGCGGGAGCGCGCAGGGCATACTGGGGAGACCCCCGAGCCAGGAGGCGGCTTTTCACCTCCTGGCCAGGGGTCTACTCGTGAGTAGGCGTGGCGCGAAGCCGCGCCACGGCTACTTACAATGGTAAAAAGCAGGTTTGCTGGAGCGCTCGCTCCGCAAACCTGCTTTTTACCAGGGGTTCTCGAGCAGGTTTGCTGCTCAAGAACCACCGGGCTCGGCTGTGAGCCCGGTAGTTCTTACGGTCACCAAAAATCGGGCTAGCCTCTGCTAGCCTGATTTTTGCTGATTGTGAGAAGCGCCCCAATGCCTTTTAAATGCTCAATTCCTTAATAATATGGTGCATATATGTGTGCAATATATGAGATTTCATATGAGATGAGTGGGCTCACCTGCTCTAACCCTATATGCAAGAAAGAGAAAGGAGACCCCAGCCTTTCAATCATGGAAACATCCTGCACAATGGTTACAGCACTGGCCTCTTTAGATGAAGGCTGCCATAGTCATAAGCAGTGCAGTGAGCAGAGGGAGTGACGACTCAGGGGTGTAGCAAGGTTGGAGTGGGCCCAGAGACAAGATTTTAAAATGCTCCCCCCTCACTGAAGCTCAGCTCATGAAGTAAAGAAATCTTAAATTAGGCTGAATAGTAGTAATAAAAAGCATAGTTAAATACACACACTCTCTCACTCACTCACTCACTCACTATGTGCCACAACAGAACATCATCCTAAATATTTTTTTTAAGTATTTGTAAATTGTGGACGATGCAAGTCATTTAATGGTACGAGAGAAAGACATGCTGTTCTGGTAGCTCCAGGTCTTAACACTCACATCAGTTTTGGAGGATGAATACAACTGAAGGAAACCCGGGCAGGTTCGTGGCTGGGGGAGTCAGTCATGTGACTTGCCTCTGGTGGGGGCCCCCAAGGCAGTGGGCCCCCAGACAACTGTCTCCTCTTGCCCTATTATAGTTACACCCCTGAGTGACGTGTTGGGGTGGGACTTTCAGACCCACTTTCAACACTGTACACGATTACAGCAGCTTTTTACATAACATCTGGAGAAAATGTATGTCTTTGCTGTGACATGACAGAATGCATTTGGCAGTGGCAACATTTCCCAGTATGGAAATGCAGTGGTGGGAGGAGCTGCAGCTGTTATATTAAGACCCAAACTAGAATCTGAGGAGAATGAGGAAGAGCCCTCTTAGTGATCCACAACAATGTACCAAGCCCAGCAGCAAGGAAACCAGTCTACCTGATGAAATTCAAAAAATAAAAGAGACGACATGCAACACGAGGTGGAAAGGATAAGATCAAAAGCTGAGCCAGTGCTGAGCACATGAAAGAGATTTTTTTTTTTTAAAGTGACATTATTAGGGCAAAAATGGTCCCTTTCTCAACATCAGCAGTCTGCCAGTGGCATATAGGCAGTACTTGTTTGTTTGTTTTGTTTGATTTATATCCTGCTCTTCCTCCAAGGAGCCCAGAACGGTGTACTACATACTTGTTTCTCCTCACAGCAACCCTGTGAAGTAGGTTAGGCTGAGAGAGAAGTGTCAAGAGTCAACCAGCAAGTATCATGGCTGAATGTGGATTTGAACTCAGGGCTCCCCGGTCCTAGTCCAGCACTCTAACCACTATACCATGCTGGCCTCCATGCTGTTACTTCTAGCAACATGCATAACAAAAGCCAAGTACAGCAGCAGCCTTGCCGTGGAACGTGACAGGCATGCCCTTGACAGAATACTGCTGAAGCTGAGAGACATCTAAAATACCCTCTATAGATTGTGGCTATTCTGGGCTTATGGTCATTAGTTAGCAAGCTGCTGAGGGAAAGAACAATATGCCCTAGAAGCTTCCAACTGACATGAATTCCTTTAGAAATCACTGCTAACCATTTAGTGCCTCGTTTCTTTTATTAGCACAATGACCTTCTAGAGGACTTTTGCATCTCCCAAGCCGGCGGGGGAGGCACAAAATGGCATTTTGGCCCTAAGAATGTAAATGTAAATACTGATTATAACAGAGACCTATAAAGACAGTATTCAGAATATTGAAGCTGAAGAGTACAATCAACAAATTTCTGAATTGGCCCAGACAGCACCAATCATGACAGAATACCCTCAAATTCCGCACATGATGTGAACTGGTAGCCCTCTGTATTTGGTGAATAGTTTACTTATTTGTTTCCATTTCCTATTCTTACATTTTGCTCAGTGAAATCTGATTCAAGAGCCATTTGGCACCTTTAAAAATCAATTCAGGCCCCCCGATAGGTTAGAAAAGACACCAAAACAGGGTCAATTTGAATTCAAATCCAATTTTTGGACCAGATTTTGATTCGATTTGATTTCAGAATGAATTTCCAGAATTCGATTCACATTCAAAATGAATTTTAAAAAAAAATCATTTTGGGCACATCTCTACTGCTGGTGCCCTAAAAAGAGACAAGGTTTCCCCACCCCTCATGTTGGCACTGGAACCCTAACTCCAGGTCATGTGCTACAGTATAGAGTGACCTGGTAGAAATCAATATCAAATCCTAACTATTCTTAAATATTTAGTAATTTTTTACTGGCTGCTTAAATGAATTTAGCTTAAGATTCTGAAAACTTCCAGCGTTGTAACTGAAAAATGGCTAAGCGATCTATTCAGGGTTAACTGAATAAGGCATGGACTGAATTCCACTCCATGTTTACAGCTGGAGAGAAACCGAGTTACCACACATTATTATTTTAGTAGAAACTAACAGGAAGGCTTGACCAAAATTGATGACCCAAAGTAGGTGTCACCCCTTCTGACTGTACGGTATACAGTACTATATTCTAAACTCCAATTTATTAGCTTGTCAGAGACTTCAGTTATATTCATCAAGTGGAGCTTTACATTAAGCATTCCTCTACTTAATTGGAACCATGCAGACACATTGGTCTACATCCATATTCCTGCTCAAGTAAAAAGGGTACTTTGTTACCAAAATTCGGCATACTTTACAGTTAAATTATATTTTGCTAGCAATTACAATTAAATATTAAATTCAGTTAACAGCATATCTTGCAATTGTATGGAAATACTACGACTTCTAAGAACATCTGGCAGCATCAAATAACGATTTTATTTTAATAATGAAATAAACAGTTTGGTGGCTGAACAATCCCAGAATGTTAAAATACAGCAGGGCCGGAACAAAGATGAGGACGCTTGTTTAACTCTCTCACCTGCTACTGAGCTCATGAGAGTTGCACATTTTAAGGACTAGCAAAAACATGCCGGAGTGAGGAAGAGCAAGATAGTTTGATTAAGTGGTGACTCGAGTCAGTTAAACAACGTTTTGTAGTGGGGGGAAACAGTCAAGCTGGAACCAATTTGAACCACCAACTTGCAAAGTCAAATCAGACCATTGAAACTGAAATAAAATTTTCTGAAATAAAGCCTTGAAAGGATTATTTATATGCAGCTGGATGCACATTGTATGCCCAGCGAAGGTGTTGTGTACTATTTAACACTGCATGTACCATTGGTGGCTGTACACACATGTTGACACAAGCAGCTTTGACAGTACCAGTCATCTGCAGTGCGGCAGGGACTGAATACAGGCTTCTCTTCCACTTTTTGCCTCCCTACAACCAATAGTGATTCCTACGGACTCTAAGTTAAGTTTACATTTTAATAGTATATTAATTCAGGATTTGGGACCAAGCCTTTGTAGGTTTCTGCATATTTCTGCTTTTTTGCAAGAAATAAGTCAAATTAGTTGTAAAATGCAATACTTGTTAGTAAGATTTTCATATTAGCACAAAAACATGGCTCATAAAACAAATTTCCAATTTCCAAACGCTTTATTCAGACATGTGAATTCAAGAAACCTATAAATTTTGAACACTGTTCAGATGCATTGTGCACAGGTGACTTAAAATTTATAGGAACATGGGGATGTTGTGTGATTAACAAAATTAGTTAATCCTGATTAGTTATTCTGTGACAGATTTCAATCTGTAGTGTTTTTCTTTACTTTGAAAGGATGTTTACAGCAATGGTGCTCACATTTTGAAATCTATGGGTTTGAATCCAGAACCAGCCTGTGATTTTAATTCACAATGATTGCAAAAACATTCCAACGTAATTATATTCTAAGAAACATAATATGTCTATTTTATATATTATAAATTATATATTATAAATTATATAATATAATTTATATTATAATATAAATATAATATGTCTCACACCTGATTTCCTGACACCTTCTATTCTCCAATGTTCCTAATTACTCAAAACACATGCCCATCTTATACAAAATGACATCTATGCATTTTTCATTAGCATAGCAATTCTTCATACACTAAGGTCATGCACATGGTCATTTTCGCTGGTGGGGCAGAGGACTGGTTTCCATCCCCCCTGCTCGGGGACTGAGGGCTGATCTCCATCCCTATCCAGGCTCTCCTACTCACCTCAGCACATGAGTGGTGCTGTGCTGAGTGGTGGAGCAGGGAGCCAGAGGAAGAAGCCCTCCAGCAGTGTTCCATCTAGCAGGGATTTCCAGATGTTGATGACTACAACTCCCAGAATCCCCAAGCAAAAGCCACTGCAGATGTGGATTCTGAGAGTTGCAATCAACAACATCTGGGAATTCCTGTTAGAGGGAACACTGCCCTCCGGCATCCCTCAGTGCACTACAGCAGGAGTGTGGTGCATTAAGGGATCCTCCCTCATCTGGGTCCTCTTGCCACCTAGCTCTGTGAGTGTGCAGCCTATCTGCAGCCCACACATACACAAAACTCTGGTGTGCTCATGCCCTTAAACCCAGGTTAAAACCTGGTATAAATTCCCAAGCTTGCAGCCAAGGCAGTGCTGGGATCGGGCTTAATCCTCATCAATCCTAAGTGAATAGCCTCATTATGTTTTTAGACAGACACCTAAAACAGTAATGTGTGGATATATATATTATATTATATTATATTATATTATATTATATTATATTATATTATATTATATTATATTATATTTATTTTGTTGTTATTATTATTATTAATTTGATTTCTATTCTGCCCTTCCAAAAATGGCTCAGGGCAGTTTACACAGAGAATAAATAAATAAATAAATAAATAAATAAATAAATAAATAAAGATGGCTCCCTGTCCCCAAAGGGCTCACGATCTAAAAGAAACATCAGACAGACACCAGCAACAGTCACTGGAGGTACTATGCCGGTACTGGGATAGGGCCAGTTACTCTCCCCCTGCTAAATAAAGAGAATCAACATGTTAAAAGGTGCCTCTATGCCAAGTTAGCAGGGGTTGACACTTCTTTGCAAACTTATGTATACACAGTCTCTGAGCATGCACTGCTCAGAGTGTCTGCAGCTCTCTGCTGTGTGACATTCACTGGCAAACCTATTTTGGATTTTGCATGCGGTAAGATAAGGCCCGTTGAGCTGGCTGTCCCGAGGACAATGACGACGGATATTTATATAGCATTTTTTCAACCAAAGTTCCTAAAGCGGTTTACAAAGATGGCTCCGTTGTCCCCAAAAGGCTCACAGCCTAAAAAGAAACATAAGGCAGCCATCAGCAACAGCCACTGGAGGGATGCTGTGCTGAGGCTCGATAGGGCCAGTTCTCTCCCCCTACTCAATAAAGAGAATCACCACTTGTAAAAGGTGCCTCTTTGCCCAGTTAGCTCCTGACAAATCTTCCTTATGTAAATGGAACTCTGACATAAAGAAACATCATGCAGATCTGCCATCTTTTATTGCATTAAGAATTCATCCAGTATGAGTGTCCAGTGGATCCTGAGTAAAGGACTGTCTCTATTCAGTTAAACTCTTATCTGTCATGAAGAGCCATAGGACTGAAGCTGCAGCTGCATCACTACAGTAATTCTGTTAAATAGAAAAATCCTGTTTTCTTTACAATAGCTGTATCCAGCTATCTGTAAAGCTGGATTTGCATTTTACAATTTGCTGTCAAATCCAATCTGCTCTTTAAACAATTCTGGTTAACAAATGTTTTCTTCTGTATATTTTTAATAGAACTTTATCTTTGTTGTGCATTATAGCAAATAAGGTATAACTAAACAGCACACTAAAAACTGTAACTCCATCTGGGGTTTGTTGACGTTGATAATCCACTCAGGTTTCTCTTGCAGTTCATGGCATCATTAGAGTAGCTCGGTAGAATTCTAGTCTTACAATATGCATTTGGATGTATACAAGCATGGTATTTCATGTGGTTGTGGGCCATAAGGTGAGTTTTACAACATAATTTAGAAATCCTAGCCAAGGTTCTGAAAGTTTAAAATATGGCCTAATTTTTTTCACAATGTATGCAATTTCAATATGCTTTTTTCACTTTGACAATGAAAATACAAGTCATTATTTTCATTGGGCATGATCCAACAAACGTTAAGCCCTCTGAAGTCCTATGAGTAAGTACTTTAGTTCCTTAAGCTACCTAATGGCAAAGTGGGGAAATAACTTGCCTAGGCAAGCCAGAGGTTGCTGGTTTGAATCCCCGCTGGTATGTTTCCCAGATGATAGGAAACACCTATATCAGGCAGCAGCAATATAGGAAGATGTTGAAAGGCCTCATCTCATACTACGTGGGAGATGACACTTGTAAACCCCTCCTGTATTCTACCAAACAAAACCGCATGGCTCTGTGGTCGCCAGGAGTAAACACCAACTCAACGGTACAACTGTACCTTACTTTATTTCCTTAGCAGGAGGAGAACTTCAAAGGCCTTTAGTTTCAATAGGAGAGATAAGCACATATTTTGGTCTTCCATTTAAATGCAAAGTTCTTTGGTTAGTTTGTGTCCATAGTTCATGAAGAACTTGAACATTCCATTGCAACATCATAATGGCATCTGGCTTGTCAAAAAATAGAACTGTGTGTGCAGTAGGAGTAAGGGAAAAATATATATTTATATATTTAATATATATATTTGGGTGGGGCTTTATTTGTTAGCTTCCCCATAATATACTGTTCTGGGGAAATGGACACTAGTTGGGGACTAGAAGGCAGTGGCTTAAAAGACTGTAATGCCTAGCCCCTTGCCCCGTAATCAAAGGGAGGAAAATGAAATTGGATGGGGGCTACTGCAGATGGGAAGGCATTATCTGGGTGATTGCAGGCCTTGGGCCACTCCTCTTTGATAGCCTGGGAACGATCTAAAAATGTCATTCTAGCTCGGATCCACTTCTGCCATATGTTGCCCACAGCAGGAAGGAGGTCTGCCCAAGCCTGAGTCATGCCTAGGAACTGCATCCTCAGGCATGTTACTGTGCCATTTTCATCACCTAGTCTTTCTGGCTATCCATATCTTTCTGGCTATCTTTCTGGCTATCTCCTTACCAGGCACACCTCAGTGGCCTGGTAATGGTAAATTTAGCAGTGTGTATATCCAATCGGCAAGCACATGAAGGAACAAAAGATATGCTATAAACACGTTATGGCTGACACACAAGCAAAAAATGAGTACTTGCTCCCTTAACCTCACTTAATGGTTGGCTAAATAGGCGGGTTTGCCTCCATGTAGCCACCAGGATCAGCCTAATCCCAGCAATTCACTTGTGCATGCAAAACTGGGCTGGGCTCCCTTAGCCTGGTTTTGCACACGCGTGTGAATAGCCTCGTTGTGTATGCTCTCAAAATATCTAGTCTTTAGCCATAAGATGCATGTTTTATTACACATTACTTAAAGGTTAAAATGATTTTGTTATATTGTCAAGCAATGGGCTGTTAGTTTGGCTTGCTCACAACCTTATGGTAATGCGTTACAAACAGCAAACTTAGTGGATGGTGAGGATAAAAGTAAAGTGCCTCTTGAGCCTTTAGCATTGCGTTAGTTTAAACTAAGCATGAAGACTTCTCTCATTGCTCTAAAATAATATTGAGGATTGTCCTAAGAAAATAGGGGCCAGACAATGAGAGTTATCTGCAGTACCCAAAGTGTTTGATTCCCAGATTCCACTTTTTAGAAGAACAAGTTTTTAAAAGCTCTGAAAAAGAAATTGTCAAGCCAATTATTTAGACCACACATGTGGAAAGGCATAAAAAGACGACCATGGCTGTGCTGCATTTCCCCTGACTCATCCCCAATGATTTTACTTAACTATCATTAGTCTAATACTGAAATCCCATCACAGTTTTCAAATATCCCACAGCTTCCAGCTGTTCTCGCCCATTAATTTACATCCATTAATGTAGACTAAGCGTCTACTTAAAAATATAAACTTTCAGCTCAACTAAGCTATTGTTTTAAATTCTGGATTCTTGGCAGGGCATGATTAAACTGTTCACCTGATGTAGCTATTTATTTTCTCTGAGTTGAATTATAGTATGATATAACGGGAAAGAGTTGCTTAACTTTTCTTATTCCAGAGTCTCTGCATGTATTGGGCTGTACAGTTATATAGTTCGGCTGTGCTTGGAGAGCTCCACATGCAATTACACAAGAGAAGAATGTCCTTTTTGAAACGGTTTTCCTCCACCAAGACCTTTCCTTGTGTGCAGAAACTCTGCTGATGGACAGAATTGTACAAGCATGTGTTTTTCATGCCAGGAATACAGGGAAAAGAATAATGTCAGTAGTAGCTATAACATACCAAGTAAATTACAATCTTTGGCCGAGATCCAAGAACTAAGAGTTTAGTTCTGATGCTGACATCCAAATGGATGCTGAGGGGTGATTGTCACTGATCTCTTCTTCCCTCTGAAGACCACTGTGCCTCCTGAAAATACGTCCTTAAGGACTGTACGACCCTCAGGGAATATTTCTGTGAAGCACAGTGGGCTTCAGAGGGAAGAAGGAGAGATCAGCAAAAATCACCCTTCCTGTATAGTGCCAACACAGCATTAGTCTGGATGCCAGCCTATTATTATGCTTTTTTCTCAAACAGCAGTCCGCACATGCCACATTGCCACTTCCATTTGAAGCTGTACGAGGGGTTTCAAATGCAGTTTGTGATGAAGCATCGGGGAGAGGTGAGCTATTCAAAGAAAAAAAATCAACAACCTCACTGGGCCAGTGCAAACCCTTGTATGGTTGAGCCTAATCAGCTCTTTGGATCCCAATTTCCTTACTCATCATTACTTTAACCTAAACTTGATTGTTTCAGTCAATATACCAGGCAAAAGAAATACATAGATACACAAGGAGGCATAAGCAATAATTCAAGGGACAGTCAGCTTAACCATCTTGCACTGGATACTAATAGCTGCTGCAATTTTGCAACTTTGACGATAATGGAGGAATTCCACTCTGATATTAGCTAAGTAAAACAGAACTCATCTGATTTGCTCAGATAGTTATAAAAGGTGTGATAAACATAGACCATATGTTGTAGTAGTTAGAGCAGTACAAATATACATGTATCGCTGTTTCCACCATAGCCAAGTTGCAGGGACAAATGCACTCATTCTATGGAATGTTCAGAAATCTTTCCTCAAACAGAGCTTAGGGAAGCACTTTGTAACAGGCCAGCAAGAATGCTCCAATGGTTTCGAACTGTAAGGTTGGAACTCATCATTACTGTATGATCATACCCTCAGGCTAGTTATTGAAACTCCCAGTTTTCATACTGGCCATTCAGAGATCCTGTGGCTGTGTGGAATTTGAACCCAATTTTTTAAATCTATCTATCCTATCCTATCCTATCCTATCCCAGAAATCTATACAATTCTGCCAGATCCAAGTACAGTTATTAACTACTGGACAAAACTGGCTTCTAATGTAACAAAACAATATGCCTTTATAGTCTTGGTTATTAAAATGACCAGTTATTTTTGTTGTTGTTTTAAACCGATCGCTTACACAGAAGAGGTACCTTGGAAAAAGTCCCAATTAAAAGTTTCCTAAGGGAACAGAGGAGTATAGATCCATATAAACAAGTCTTTTCCCTCACTGTACCCTTTGTAATCATCAAGCATTGGAAATCAAGCAGAATTCATAGGGTCCAATGCAAAATAAACTCTAAAGCCAAAACTTGTTAGACAAGCCAGATTTTCACACTTTGCCCAATAAACATTTTAATGACTCTATCATTTATTTTAACCAGGGCTGGCCCAAGATTTTAAGGCTCCCTTAGCATAAAGTTCCTCCAGTGGGGCACTCTGAAGTGTAGAGGGAGCAATGTTTGTGGGGCTTTTCCAACTCCCCCACCCCACAGCAGTTCTTTCAGCTTCTGTCATTGGGCAGCCATTTTCTCCTCCATAATGCCCCGAAGTATTGTTTCAGAGGATTGTGGGGGAAATGGCATCTTCCCACTAGCAGCTGCAACAATGCTATATTCGGGGTATGGTGGGGAGAAAAAGGGTTTCATCAGCAAAGCTGAGTCCTAGCCCAGTCCTCCCTAGGAGGTCCACGGGCAGGCTTCAGCAATGGCCCATCAGCTTGGGCCTCCACAATATCAGGCCTGACCTTAACATTGATATCCTTCCTTTCATCCTGTCAAAGGCTAAATTCCTCTTGACAATCTAGTCCAATCTGAATGTCAATATATAATTGACATTCAGCCTCCGAGCCAAGATGGATGAGCTGGAGTGCTTGGTTGCTAACGCAGAAATAGATATAGTGGACATAACAGAAACATGGTGGAACAGTGAGAACCAGTGGGACACTGTTATCCTTGGATATAAACTCTATAGAAAGGACAGGGAGGGGCACCTTGGAGGTGGAGTAGCACTGTCTGTTAAAGAAGGGATAGAATCTAACTAGCTAGAAAACCTAGGTGAACTGGAGTCCTCCACAGAAACCCTGTGGGTGACAGAAGAGAGGCAAGCCAGTGAGGTTATTAGATGACCCTCTTTCTCCTGGAGCTTGGGACAAGGATGAGGATGATGAAGGGTGCTAGATACACCTGGATAAAGTTTGGACAAAAAGGGGTCAATTTGTCAAATTTCAGCACTTTTTAACTCATTGTAGCTGTGGCAGTTTTGATCAGATCTTGAAATTACGCATGTTTGTACAAATATGACAAATATTTATATACCGCTTTTCAACAAAAGTTCCCAAAGCAGTTTACATATAAATAAATAAATATTGTACCATAAGCACACACAAACAGGAGAAAATTACAATCCCTTAATTTTTGACAAGGTTTTACTGTACTGTTTTGTAAAATACTCTCCTCTCTCAAAACCTTCAATAATCAGCTATTTATGGTAATAATGACAATATCCAACATGCTTCCATGCATGCAATGAAAGGAAGGAAGATTAAATTTCAGTGATCCCCCCCTTTCCTCTGCGGTAAGCAATGCCTCACAAAAATATGTCCCTGAGGGTTTTACTCCCCTCAGAGAGATTATTGGGAGGTACTGCTGGTTGCACTGGTAAGCAGGGGGGGGGGGTTGTATTTAAAATCTTTCTCTCCATGTACGTGCAGAAGCATTTCCCATGTGCAATTCTTGTTCAGAATGTTGGACAATAATTTCTTTGGAGTTAAGACAAATAGTTACATTATTTTGGAATGGTGAACTACATATGATGAATAGTCCACTCAGAAAGCTTGTTGCTGGCAATAGTAAGAAGACAAAAAAAGAGGTATATTTATTTTTCTTGTTGGTCAAATACTTTATTTTTATATTAGAGTGAAGCCGTCTGTTCACAAAATGGTATCCAGCTCTGAAAGAGCTTCAGATTAGGGGCCATTAGGCTAACTATCCAGCTACAGTGTATTATACACACACACACACACACACACACACATACACACACATATATACACACACACATGTAGGGGGAGAGATACCCCTTGTAGGTCATCATATTGCAATATTCATGAGATTAGACATGCAAACTAGAATAATGAGACATGGCTTGTATGCGGTTCTGGGACATCCAGTGTTAACACAAGTCATTTCTCTCAATATTTCATTTTTAAACAAGCTGCTTTCTGAAGCAGAGACTGTATCTTAGCTGGTCCTAAATTGGAGTTGTCACATTCATTGGTGCGGGGCTCTTTTTAGACGCATAAAAGAAGTATTTGGGTGGCTGAAATTACGCCCTTCAGTGTAACACTATGATGGGAACTTCTGATGGCACCTGAAGGCACCTTGAACTATTAAGATAAGGCAGTATAAAATTCCAATAAATATATGCATAAGAAATTAAATATGCATTTATTAAAGGTGCAGGAGCTTTGTTCCGTAGTGAATGCAGCACCTGCGCTTTGCAAGCAACTTGAAAATGGAGGCTTGGGTCCTCTGACATGGCCATGGGAACGTTAATGTGGGCTGTGCCGTGTTTTTTATAATAGCTTGCACTTAAATTGTAGCTTCAGGTCCAAGTTCCAAATTGCATTTAAACTCAGATCAGATCAGAGAAGTGTGTGCATAGACAGGAAAGCTTAGATCTAGATATCCTTCTTCTCCCCCACCATCCCCACCAAAAGCATTTCCACACACACCCCGCCCAAAGGTCTATTTTCATTTTGTATATTAGCATCATTTCTGTCCTGCTTTCATTTGTTCCAAGGTCTCTCTGTGCTGACTAGAGCTCTGTTTGAGCTGCAACTGTAAACAGAGTTATACATTTTCTCAAAATTGAAAAGAGGAAGGATCTTTACATCTATTCTGTCTTGCAAGCTCTTCGCATCTTTCCCCCTCCCCTCCTCCCTGTCTCCACATTCTGCTGCAAGCATGTCCAGAACTATTTATGAGCTCTTGTGCAAATTCCTCAACTGATAAATTTAATTTCACATTCCCTGACTTAAGCAAAAAATAAAATATTGCATGCCCCTAACATATGTGGAGAGTATATTACGTACAGCAAGCTGTACGTAATTACGTACAATCCAGCAAGCTGTACATTATTGATTTAACCACAAGCTTTTAGAGTAGGAATGTTCTAAATACATTGCACTGTGTGAGTATATTACAAAATTATTGAACTGCCATTAGGTATTGTTAGAAGGGAAAGATTCTTCCTGTTGTTCTTTTTCTTGGTTAGGTATTTTTAACCAAGTTTTAAAATAAAGCTTTATTTCATTTGCTAGCAAACAGCTTCTGGGTGCAGCCGGCCGCCCCTTCTGGCAATTCATCATCTTATATACTGAGCCACAAACAAATTCCACACCTGCGCATTGCATACAAGCCAAAGCGTTACTTTTAACTCCAATGGTTCCGATTCACTTCCAAGCATTGTATTTTTCCATTTACACTCTAAAGATATCTGGTTTCTTCTCCCCTCCCCTCAGAGACATTCCTTTTGCCATCTTCAAGGCGAGGGGAAAGGGAATCTGCCCGCCACTACAAGAGAAGCTGATAAGGCCTCTGTGCAATCCAACCGTGCCTTTTGGCTGTTTGAGAGCTATTTGCAAATAATATTCCAACAGTACCATGACAGTAAAATGGAGAAATAGCTCTTATATTGCTGACCTTATCGCAAGATGTGGGCAGACACTGCCCCTTCTAAAAGAGCTCTACAGTTTAAATGTTCACATTGGCAATCCAGGATCTTGTATTTTCCTAATCTACATAACAATTTTAACTTCAAAGCAAGCAACTACACAAACTAGACTGAAAACCCTTCTCATTTTCTCTTGTTTCCTCAACCATGTATGTTACATGCACAATCTTGTTGCATTATGAAATTCCATTACTCCATTACTTGCAATAACTCTGTCCCTTAGTTCTCTTTTTGCTAAAGTGTTTTTATCCATTTGGATGCATAGCCTAGAGCAAGGGCATGTTCACTACTGCATGGAATGGGACTTACTCCCAAGTAAGTGTGCATAGGAACGAAGTGTCACTGTCCAGATTAGTCACTGCAGTACTAGTAATTACTAGTAATTAGTAATGGCCTGAAAGTGCCATTAACAGGACATAGTGTTCTACTGAAGACCATGTCCAGTAGTGGAGAGCCCAGAACCATACATGAAGATCATTTTGTTTCACTCCAGATGGATTAATCCAGAATTACCACCATGTCCTGTACTCAAACACCATTTAAATCCCAATTTCACACGACAACAAAAATTAACAAGATTGGCTCCCTCTGCCTTTTGAGCAACAGATTTCCCAACTCGGGTGACTTCCAAGTTACAATCACACTTTGTTCTTCATTTGCAGGGCTTCCTATGTATGCTTTCCTTTATGCTATAGTACAATGCTTAGCAAAACCTGCAATGGAACACAAATACTCACAAAATATGAATTAGGAAGTGTTCCCCCCGCTCTGTACTCTTTCCATGCATCTCTGGGAGATGGGGGGTGGGTAAGCTTACTCAGAAGAGCACAGTGATAACAATAATAATAATAAGCTAGCTTTTCTAGTCTTTAAAGCACATCTCTTGTAATCCTTGCAACAATTTGGTATGGTAGTTCATGATTATCTCCATATTGCAGCTAGGCAGCTGAGAAAGAGAGAGGCTTCCACAAAACCCTCTAACGTATCCATGACGGAAAAGAGATTTGAATTTGAACTTAGGGCTTCTTGTTCGATAGCTTGGTCTCTGGGCCTCTGTGCTACATGAGTGCAAGCTATCTGTGGCAACCAATTGGCAACCACACTACAATAATTCAAAGAATGATGGAAATGCTTTTAGATTTATTGGATTGTTCTGCTTGTTTTCTTGGACTTTTTGGAATAGGCATATTTTTTTCCAAGAAAGAAAGAAAGCCCAGTTCACAATGCAAAAAACTGAGTGGAAAACCACTAAAAGTGCACCCGGACTTTAATATGGGTGTGCAGTCAGAGGTTCCAACAAGAGTGAGAGGAGAGTATGTTCTAACATCAAGGATAGAAAGTAGAAACGGAGTGCTGAGCTGTCTTCATTCTCTAACATTTGTAGATGGCTGTAAAGACACTGCTCCTGCGACCCAAATCCCACACCACCTCTGACAGTGCTAAGAAGAATATGGTGGGTGGATGGCAACTGCAGCTGTACAGTGACCTACTATGTTTCAAAAGCACATTTCTAAAGCCCATTTTTAAAAATAATAATAATTCAGAACTCATTTTAATATCTTATAAGGATTGTTGTACGAGCTACAACACTGGCAGCAATTGCATTCCAAAAGAGTGCAGTGTTTGGTGGCACTAAACAGAATCATTTCACATTTGTTTCCTATGTACGCAGCTTTAAAGAATCACAGCAACACCTGCTGCTAGAACTCCACTCCCAATCAGCACTGCCTCCCCTCCCCACTTCCCCCTCCTCCTGTGCAATGGTTTATTTTTATTTTTATTTTTCGACCCATTGCTGCTTTGGACCTATAGCAATGCTGCCACCTTCTGTTGAATTAGCTTCATTTTGTCTGAACCATCCTTTCTTAAGGACTGTCATGTTATATTTATTAGAACTGTAATATTCTATCATTATTGAGGTTGTCACCAAATTAATGGAATGTTAGTCAATGAAACAAATGAGTTGTATTCCATTAATTAACTAATTAAAGCTGCATAAAGCTGCATAAAGCTGCACATGGCTAAAACAAGTTTTTGAAGGAGAATGCTTTATTTGCTTCTTAGATGGAGCTTGCACCTGTTGCAGTGTATGCCATGCTATCTTAGAAGAGGCATTCCTTTCCATGTGAGAATACCTCTACTAAGATGATACTGGCCACCTATAGGTAATTACAAAATATTTAGTTTCTAGATTTACTCCTTGCAGGAGTCAATTTATAAGGGACCACCATTACTTCTTAAAAACCATTTTTAACGTGTTGCCTAATTAATTGGTGATGCCTTTTTAGTGCTTAAAACATTTTAAATCAATTCATCACTTAAAATGTGTGGCTCTAATTATTATATGTTAAAAATTACTGTTCTCAGTCCAAAGACTCACATACAGTGCAGCATGCCACCCATGGAAGGGCTGGGCACACACACTGTCTGTAATCATGCACAATTTGCATCGTTGCAACTAGTAAACTTACAGAATTTATGCATCAGTGAATGTTGTATATGTCCAAAAACCCCTCAGCAATCTATACTGGGCAAACAGGTTTTATCCACAAAACAAAGACTGAATGGACAGCAATCCATTTATCACCAATCCAATTTATCAGAAGTTAAATTACCAAGAAGAAACCTTTCAGTGATCACTTTAACATGCCGAGCTGCAGTGTCACGGACCTGCAGGTGCACTTACGATAGACTGACTGTGCAAATCGTATGGAACAGAAAACAGCAGAACAGGAATTATTATTTTTTAATTGACTGTGTTAAACTAGGATTAAATAAAGACTATGATTTTCTGTCACACTATAATGATTGCACTTGATGCATTTTAATCCCTGTCCTTTTAAGAATCTTAAGAACGTTTCCATGCTATTTTCACCTGCTGGTTTTATTGTGTTACAGTACTAATCCGAGGGTTTGTCAGCCATGAATGCTTATACAACATTAACCCATCATATGATATTTTCAGTTAGTTAGAAATTAGTGCTACCTATTTCTTTACAAGTACTTCGTATTTTGGTAAAGGAAGGATTAGATGGAAAAGGCCTTCCATGTCAACCTATGCATCAGAGCTTCCAAAATTTCTATTTCAGACTTCAGTGCTTGCACTGCATTGCAAAGAAGGGCATGATTTTAGGGAGACATGAAGTATAAAGTTTTAAGAAGGGAAGCCTCCGAAGCTCATGGCGATCATGGTGCTCCACAAACTCTGCCTGTGATGCTTGAGATCCATCTCCAGCCCAAGGCCACAGCCCCAGAATGCATACAAACCGTTCTTATTGAGCAGTAGGCCCCTCCAATGGCCTACAAAATATTGGTGGTGTCAGAGTACAGTATTCTATTAGTACTGTCCTTAGAGAGTACTGCAGTAAGCACTGTTAAGACAGAAAGACGATGCCCTTCTCAAAGTATCTGGAATTAGAGAAATACATTTAGTGTGAGGGCAGAATAACACCTTTTCCAGTGGTGGCCCCCAAACTGCCTATGAGTTTGTGAAGGAACTTTTGCCAAAGTTATAGACTTTTGCATGTTAGTAAAAAACTTTTATTAATTATTATTGTTATTATTATTGCTACACAGACAGGTGTTATTGACTGGTTTGTTTTATCCATACATCGAGTCCTTCCCAAGGACCTGGGATGGATGAATTTTATTGTCAATGTTGTTGCTATTATTATAGATATCGTCGCAGAATATAGGCTGTTCCCAGTAAAGTTGCTTTTTGTAATTGGCTGATGGTGATTTCTGTGGCCCCTATGGTATTGAGGTGCTCTTCAAGTTGTTTTGAAATTGCATCTAGGGCACCAATTACCACTGGGATTATTTTGGTCTTCTTCTGCCACAGCCTTTCAATTTCAGTTTGTAGATCTTTGTATTTTGTGGTTTTTTTTTCCTATTTCTTTTTCTTCTATTCTGCTAACACCTGGTATTGCTATGTCGATTATTTTAACTTGTCTTTCTTTCTTCTCAACTACAGTTATATCTGGTGTACTGTGTGGCAGATGTTTGTCTGTTTGTAGTCGGAAGTCTCATAATATTTTTGCATCTTGGTTTTCTACAACTTTTTCAATTTTATGGTCCCACCAGTCTTTGGCTACAGGTAAGCTTGTATTTTTTTGCAGATGTTCCAGTGTATCATCCCTGCTACCTTGTCATGCCTTTGTTTGTAGTCAGTCTGTGCGATCTTTTTACAACAGCTGATTAGATGGTCCACTGTTTCATCTGCTTCTTGACAAAGGGGGCACCGTTTGTTGTTGATTTTTCGACTTTGGCTCTTATTGCATTTGTTCTTAGTGCCTGTTCTTGTGCAGCCAGTATTAAACCCTCTGTTTCTTTCTTCAAGTTGCCATTCGTAAGCCATTGCCTGGTCTTGGTGATGTCTGATTTTCCACTTATATTGTGCAAATATTGACCATGCAGTGGCTTCTTTTTCCATTTTTTTGCTCGGTCCTTGACTTGTTCTTTCTTGTAGGCCTGCTTTGTTTCATTGGTGTTGAATAGTTTCTCGTTATTGACCATCTGAAGTGCATCTTCTTCACTGTCCTTTATATATTCTTCAAGTCCTCTTTTCTCCACCTCTACTGTTGGATGGACTTGCAGCATTCCTCTTCCACCTGAGCTGCGAGGGGGGTATAGCCTATCTACATCACTGCGGGGGTACAGAGCATGATTGATGGTTATGATTTTCCTGGTCTTACGATCTAGCATCTCTAGCTCTGCCTGGGTCCAGTCTATTATTCCTGCAGTGTATCTGATAACAGGTATACCCAGGTGTTTATGGCTTGCATGGTGTTCCCACCATTGAGTTTGGACTTGAGGATTTTTCTAACTCTCCTGATGTATTCACTTCCAATTTTTCTTTTAACTTCAGCGTGTGCGATGTTATCAGCCTGGAGAATGCCCAAGTATTTGTAATGTTTTTTTTCTTCCAGGTTCTTGATGTTGCTTCCATTGGGCCATTCTGTTCCTTCTGTTTTTGTTATTTTTCCTCTGTTCATATTATATTATATTATATTATATTATATTATATTATATTATATTATATTATATTATAATTATGTTTAATAGCTTTGAAATGTACAGAAATGAATGTTTAAATGTGGTGGGCAGCATCCAGACTAAGTTAACATGACTAAGCACCATTGAGATAAATGAGGCAAGTTAGTCTAAAGCCTGCCCTATGTCTTGTATTTTTGTATACTGAACCTCATTAGCCCCTTAGGCAGCACCTTAACAGGAAGCTGTATTACAGATATGCAAACTATCAATCAAAATAGTGGCTGACCTTCTGCACTGCAAAATTTGTTGCACAAGCCCCGGTGGTTACTTAATGCCAGTGTTCTGGGCTTTTGCGCAATGTGAAAGGCAGCCAAGTGGCGTTGCGGAGGTAAGAAGTCACCTAGTGACCTAAAAGAGCACAAAGGCATTTGTGCTGTTAGAAGACAACACCTTTGCCACATGTGAAGTTAGAATGTCTGAGCACATTCTATGCCATCACACCAGATCAGCTGATGCAATCAGTGGCGCTCTTACCTCTGGACTTCAGGGCCAAAATCCAAGGCCTCCACACCCACCGGAGCCCCCCAATTGCTCTTTAGTCTGCTGGCCTGGACTGAACTGGGCATCCGAGTGTGATTGTGACCTGTGCCGGGTGCTTTAGAGACAGAGAGGGGAGTGGAGAAAAAAATGTGTGTGCTGGGGAGTGGAGAAAGAAATGTTAAAATCCTTAGGGGGGAGGGGTCCAAAGGCCTTTAGGTGATGATGCAGCCGGGGGAGGGGGCGTTCCCAAATGCCTTTAGGTACAGGCTCCAAAATTACTGAGGTGCACTTCTGTACACAATAGATCAATTCTCTGCACAGTGGTGCATTATATAACAACTAGCCTAACCTGCACAGAGCATCTGCATGCTAGTACTCGATTGCTCCCCTCACCCCCTGCCACAGCCTCCCTCATCTCAGAGAGCTCTCCACCCTCATCTGAGCTACACTCCTCCTCCTCCTCCTCCATCCCGTTGTTTCCACCCCCCTCACCCCACTGGTCGCGGCTGCAGCATTGCTGGTGCCTATTGGCCAAGCTGCAACCTCCTATCCTCAGAGACCTCCCCACCTGAGCCCCACTCCTGCTTTTCCTCGCAGGAGCAGTTGACCGGGCCCTTCCTTGCTACCACCACCACCATGGCCGGTCCCCTCAGGCCACTGATGGGCCCGGGCCCATCCCTTGCCTGCCTGCCTCTGACAATGGCATCAGTAGCCTCAAACAGCAGCAGTGGTTGACTGGACCCTTCCTTTTTGCCAGTGCCACCATGGCTGCTCATTCTCCTCAGGCTGCTGACAGGCTCGGGCCCGTCCCTCACCCTTCCTGTCTCTGCCCCCCCTTCTTTTTCTCCCTTTCTCTCTCCTCCACATACTCTTTGCCACTCTTTCTTCCCTCTTCCTACATGTTCTCTCCCTCTCCAGGTTAACATAGCTTGTTCATCTTGTTTCCTCATCTAATTCACACAACAGCAGCCTCCTCAAGGGGCTCTTTCCTCCCTCACAACTCCTCTCTTCGCAGACCCCTGCCTGCTATCCTTTTATGTAGATAGATTGATTTCTGCCCTCTACAATCAAGAACATCTTCTGACCAGCAACAGTTGCATTCCAACTGACCTTAACCATCACAGGCGCCTCCTCCTTATCTGCATATGGAATCCCCACTGCCCAATCACCACTGTGCCACAGGCTCCTCCTCCCTATCTGCATATGGAATCCCCGCTGCCCAGTCACCATGGTGTTTCTGCTCTCATGGGCTCCTTCTCCCTTTCTGCATATGGAATCCCCACTGCCCAATCAGGTGCTTCTGCTTGCAAACTCTCATGAGAACACACGGGATTAGCCACGGGTATACCTGAGAATTAAATATATAGATAGATTGTGTCTCTGTGTCTTAGCTGGGTAAATTACTTTGCGGAGTAAAAACTAAAGAGGTAAAATCTTAATGTTGGCACAAGTATTTCAATATGTTAAATGGTTTTCAGTTATAATAAGCTTGTCCTTCATCACTTCATGGTCTCCCAGTATATATTTGTTATGAAACCATATACATAGGCAGTCTATAAGATTCCATTGGCTGGATCTATCCCTACTGTAATGCCATTAACTGGAGTGGAACTACAGAATGAATTAATTGTTCCAGTATATTCAACGGTCGATACAACACATGCTAACCTAGTGAACTTATATAAACACATATAATCTTTATAGAGAGACAGTATGCACCAAATTAATAACAAGGTTGTAATTTTGCACTAATATGAATGTTAACATTTACTTTCTCGGTCACGGGATACAGTATTTTTTTTTAATAGCTCCCCTTCACACATAATAATTTTACATGTCAGCAACATGAATTATCATAAAAATTTTAAAAGAGTGTTTTTATAATAAGCCAATCAGGTACAAATAAGGTTTTTATAAGTTTTAAAGCATGCAGGGAGGTTAAGTAAAGAGAAAAATGAAATTATACAAAGCAGGGGGCAGAGTTATACAATCCTGCATTGTTTGTATGTCCCATGGCAAAAATATTTAAATACCTGCAATATAAGTGTGTAAAATTATGCCCTGATTTAAGTACCCCTTTGGTAGTCCAATGCTAAATTAAAAAGTTACATTTTTTAAAATATAGAATTTTAAGGTAAAGTATAGCTCTTCTGGATTTGGAAGGAGAGGGAGAGAGAGAGAGAGAGAGAGAGAGATAGCTCTTAATACCTGAAAATGAACAGCTTGGGTTCCAGCAGCACATCAGTATACTTAAGCCACACCAAGACCTTGCTGTGGTTTTGTTTCTACCCTTCTGAACAGGCATAGAGTTTTTTTGAGTGTTCAGAGTGCCTTCACATGCATTAATTTCTTGTAATCCTCACAACAACCCAGTATGGTGAGCCAGTAATATTATCCTCATTTTGCAGCTGGACACCTGCTGGGGCTTGCCTAACAGGTTCATGGCAGAGGGATGTTTTTTTCCTAGCCAACCTCACTTCCATGTGATTAAGTCATGCCTGTCTCCCCCCAACACAGCACACTGTTCTTTAATCACATGGCAGGTGGCTTCTCCTAAATACTCCTCTGCACACTGGATGAAGGCAGGGGGCACAGGTAGCATATGCCCTGGGGCCCCTGTTGCCTGCCTCCTTCCTGAATTGGGTGTGCATGAGCAACTTACTCATGAGTAACTTCTGTATGGAGCTACAGTAGTAGTTTGTCTCATATCTATTATATTTAAATTTATGAGTATATTTGGGGTACCTGAGCTGAATCTTGGAGACAGAAAGATTCAATTCATTGTTGCTATGGTTTTTAACAACAAAATCCCTGCTCTGTGTGAGACTCCATGTAACACAGGATAAGCCTGAAATCAAGAAAGGTTGGCTTTCCATCCCCATTTTTGTGAGGTAGTTTAGGCTGAGAGTGAGAGGTAGAAACTGGCCTTAGGTTAGGAATACAGGAAGCTGTGTTATACCGAATCAGACCATTGTTCCATCCAGCTCAGTAATGTCTGCACTGCCTGGCAGCACAACTCTCCAAGGTTTCAGGCAGGAGGCCCTCTCAGCCTTTCCTGGAGATGCCAGGGAGGGAACCTGGGACCTTCTGCATGCAGGTGCTTTTCCACTGAGCTATGACCCCATCCCCTCAGGGGACTCTCTTACAGCACTCACATGCAGTCACCCATTCAAATGCAAACCAAGGCAGATCCTGCTTAGCAAAGGGGAAAATTCATGCTCACTGCCACAATTCATGCTCCCTGCCACAAGACTAGCTCTCCTTCCCTTATGGGAGAGTTATCCAGAACTTCATGGTTTAGTGGAAATTTGAATTTGAGTTTCTCTGGTAGAGATGTGCACAGAACCACAGTGGAGAGGCTCAAAGGTGGCGGGGGTCTCTCTTTAAGAGTGCGGGAGGGTGCACTTACCCCTCCCACCACTTTCCCCCTGCCGGCGTCCGTGTTTTAGGAAGCCGATCAGGGCGGCAGCGTACCTCCCTGCTGCCCCATTGCCCTTGTCTCCTGGATATGACCGGAAGTTGCGTGCGTGATGGAGGTACATGCGCCTATTCCGGCGCGTGCAGGCATGTCGGCGACTTCCGGTCATATCTGGAAGACAAGGGCAATGGTGGGGCAGGGAGGCACGCTGCCGCCCCGATTGGCTTCGTAAAACACGGATGCCAGCAGGGGAAAAGTGGCAGGAGGGGTAAGTGCACCCTCCCCCATTCTTAATGAGAGACCCCTGCTGCCTTTGAACCGGTAGAACGGCAGTTTCTTCAAACCAGTTCCATGCACATCCCTATTCTCTGGTCCTAGCCTCTGTCTGTACCACCATCCTGGCTCCTACTGAGATGAGAGATGGCTGTTCCCCCCACCACACACAAACTGAGTTTGAAAAAATGACAATTGTGCATGGTCCATACATTCAGCCCATGCTGTATCTGGTAAAGAGGGTGATGAGAGCTGGTCTTGTGGTAGCAAGCATGACTTGTCCCCTTAGCTAAGCAGGATCTGCCCTGGCTGCATATGAATATGCAGCCAGGGCACATTTATATTTTTTCATATATTTTAATTGTAAACCGCCCTGAGCCATTTTGGAAGGGCAGTATATAAATCAAATCAAATCAAATCAAATCAAATCAATCAATCAATCAATCAATAAAATGAGCTCATATGAGCCACATCCTGTCTCAGTTTGAAGCCTACTCTGGGAAGAGCAGAAGCAGCTTCAGGAAGTAAGCAAGCTTTTCTAAACAGAACAACATCAAGCCTCCTCCCCCCACTTCAAACTAACAGGAGGAGGGGAGATTTTGAGGGGCTGGTTTCTCTTTAAGGGATAAGTCCTAGTCTGTGTGTTTGTTATTTGCCAGGACTAGCAAAAGCCTGTGGCATCCAGTTTTTGTTTGTCCCTGCCTGGAGAGGGTGGAGTCAGCTAGGGCTGTGGGAGGCCCCACATTCCTTTGAGCCACATTCCTGTGTCTCAGTTTGAAGCCTACTCTTTACATAAGAGGTGAAGGCCTGAGAGCATAGTGAACAGGGATAGCAAATAGGGCAGTGGAGTTTTGTGAGAGTTTACCAGGAATGTGCGGGGGAGCCTGGAACAAGTCCCTGTGATCACAAGGAGCCTGGTGGAGAAGAGAAGGTAAGTACAAATCCCTTGTCTCTGTAAGTACTGATCCCTATCTCTTATTCTTGAGAAAGGCTTTTTGGACAGTTAAATAGCTGACCAATGCAGCTGAGACCTATCCTTCTAATAAACTATCTCTACATATTGTAAACAGCAAACAAAACCAGTTATGAAGATAGAAAGTCAGCAGGGGAGGGGGCACTTCCCAGTGTATTGCACAGAGTGTCACATGTATGACTATTTGCTCCATGGGCAGAAGTCATGGGTGTGTGCTCGGTGCAAGGGGAGCTCCTGGCTCTCAGGAAACAAGTTCATTCCCTTTTGACCAAGGTGATGGATCTGGAGAAGCTCAGAGAGACAGAAAGGCTGTTGTGGACACCCTGACCCCAACATTAAACCCAGAGTTACCAATCCAGAATTATGTGGAATCCAGGCCTGTGTCTGATTCCATTTAATAAGGAATCAATTAGTGCCTGAACTCAGATGAACTGACCAGTACATGACACCCAGATCTCATGAACTGCCTCTGGGACAAATGGTAATTGCCTTGTGAAGGAAGGGGCAATCCAGCATTGTTTCTCAAAGTTTGTGAAATGAGTAATTGAGAGACACAATGGCCAGGTTTGGTTTCCTTTCTCACACATATTCAAATGCTATCATTGTGGAATGCTTTTACAGATGCATAGCAGGAAGATTTACACACATTAGCAACAAGGGCGTAACTATAATAGGGCAAGGGGAGACATTTGTCTGGGGGCCCACTGCCTTGGGCCCCCCCCCAGAGACAAGTCACATGACTGACTCCCCCAGCCACACACCCGCCCGGGCTTCCTTCTGTTGTATTCATCCTCTGAAATTGATGTGAGTGTTAAGATCTGGAGCTACCAGAACAGCATGTCTTTCTCTAGTACCATTAAATGACTTGCATCATCCACAATTTACAAATACTTTTAAAAAAAAATTAGGATGATGTTCTGTTGTGGCACATAGTGAGTGAGTGAGTGAGTGTATTTAACTATGCTTTTTATTACTACTATTCAGCCTCATTTAAGATTTCTTTACTTCATGAGCCGAGCTTCAGTGAGGGGGGAGCATTTTAAAATCTTGTCTCTGGGCCCACTCCAACCTTGCTAAGCCCCTGACTAACAATTTGGATATGTTGGTGCCCAGCTTATTCATGTTGAATGAGAACTCATAGCCCAGTGGGCCAGGCTGAGTTCTGATCTTTGCCAGTACTACTGAACTCCGTGCAACAGGAATTCAAATGGAGTAAAATGATTAAACTCCTAAAATTTGCTTGAACTTGCTTTCAGGTAATGTCTTTGGGGGAAGCTAGAAGCTGAGCTCGCATTTCCTCTTACCAAAAAGTCTATGTTAATCATTGGTGATTGCTCTGCTTTGCCCAAAGGGGATAATCCTATCTTTCTCTGAGAGATATTTGCTATGTAGAATTAGAAACATTGTTATACCCTATTGCTGTCTTTAGAATTCCACCCTAGGTAGATGCACACAAAGGAAAATAATTTAACTGCTCTCTCACATATATAGCTTTGAATTTTCCTTCCTCTTTTAATACTCTCAGGGGACCAGGCGCCAGAAAATCTGAGGGACCAAAGAAGATGCCCATTTGCAAGCTCAAGAGATGCAGATTTGCTTTGGGAATGTCAATAGAACAATACTCTGCCCAAACAGGAGATGGGGCCCAGTTCCTGTTTACCCTGGACTGACTTAATATCCTGAACCAATATCAATAATTAGGAGACAGGATCTGGAGGGTAACAGCAATTAACACCTTTTGTGATCCAGGAAGGATGATGCTATTTTGAATAGTCTCTATGGAGATCAAATAATGGAACAACTATTCGAAGGGGTCTCTGGACATGGCAAAGTAGCAAGCTTTGCCTAACCAGCAGATCTTTGCTCATGTGTGCATCCCCAGTGCCTGCTGTCTAGCTGCATAGCTAAGCAGAGGCCTGGAATCTGCAGACAAGAGACTGATCAGTGATTCTTGCCACGGGGCGAAGAATCAAGGGATTCTTCTGTCTGTGGAATCCAGCAACAGCCTTTTACATCAGAAGCCTCCCCAGCAATGAACAAGCCCTTTAAAGCCTTCTCGTGAACCTGGTGAGATGCCTATTCAACACACAGCTCAGCCTGCTCCCGCCACCTTCCCTCCTCCCTACTGATCACTGCCATCCCTTTCCTAAGCCCCCCCCTTCTTTCTTCTCTCTCTATTTCTCTCTAAATGTTCTATTAGGATTTGTTAGAGAGCTGCAATTATTGATTGCACACATGTGATAGCTAGGCACCTTGCACTACACCTTGAATTGGAAACATGTTTAATTTGTATGACCTGTTTGAATTTTATCCTGATGAGCAACTTTCTATAATAAAGCCCATTGAATTATTTGGAAGTATTTTGCGTCTTCTTTTTACCTTCGTGCCGAGACTGCACATGGTCACCATATAAAGAACTGGTCACTTTGTGACACTGGTGAAACAAGCCTAATTTCATATGGTAGCTCCAGAGCATATCTAGTGTACAAATCAGGCTTGGTTCACAAAAAGGCATGTGGACAAGACGTTCAGGGATGTGGTAGAGGCATCCCCCTCCAGGGCTGACAGCTCTTCTGCTGTCAGGGAGAATTAAGGTCTCGGGGAAGGAGGACATCAGTCTGAGGAAGATGGAAATGCTCCTTTAGAAGGGACCCCTTCCGTGGAAGATAAGCCCATACCTCTTGCACAGGGGATACTCCTCTGGGGGGTGGGGGCCTCCTTGTAGTGGGCAATTTGATCATTAGAGGTATAGAGAGATGGGTTTGTGACCCGCGTGTTGACCGCACGGTGACTTGCCTGCCTGGTGCAAAGGTTATGGACATCACGCAGCCTCTAGATAGGCTCGTAGGCAGTGCTGGGGAGGAGACAGCTATCGTGGTGCATGTCGGCACCAACGATGTGGGGAAATGTAGTCGAGAGGTCCTGGAAGCCCAGTTTAGGCTGATAGGTAGCATATTGAAGTCCAGGACCCACAAGGTAGCATTCTCAGAAATGCTACCTGTTCCATGCGCAGGTACAGTGAGACAGGCAGAGCTGAGGGGTTTCAATGCGTGGATGAGACAATGGTGCTGGGAGGAGGGGTTTAGATTTGTTAGGCACTGCGATACATTTTGGGGCAAGCAAGGCATGTAAAGGATCTCCAAAAGGATCTCTCCAAATTGGGGGAGTGGGCAACAAAATAGCAAATGCACTTCAGTGTTGGCAAGTGCAAAGTGATGCACATTGGGACGAAAACCCCCAACTTCAAGTATATGCTGATGGGATCTGAGGTGTCGGTGACTGACCAGGAGAGGGATCTTGGGGTTGTGGTGGACAGCTTGTTGAAAGTGTCGACTCAATGTGCGGCAGCTGTGAAAAAGGCCAATTCCATGCTAGGGATCATTAGGAAGGGGACTGGAAATAAAACTGCTAACATTATAATGCCCTTATACAAAACTATGGTGCGGCCACATCTGGAGTATTGCGTACAATTCTGGTCACCACATCTAAAAAAAAGGACATTGTAGAACTGGAAACAGTGCAGAAGAGGGCAACCAAGATGATCAGGGGTCTAGAGCACCTTTCTTATGAGGCAAGACTACAACACCTGGGGCTATTTAGTTTAGAAGAGACCACTGCGGGAGACATGATAGAGGTCTATAAAATCATGCATGGTGTGGAGAAAGTGGATAGAGAGAAAATTTTCTCCCTCTCCCATAACACTAGAACCAGGGGTCATTGATTGCCAGGAAATCTAGGACCAACAAATGGAAGTACTTCTTCACACAACGCATAATCAACTTGTGGAATTCTCTGCCACAAGATGTGGTGACAGCCAACAATCTGGATGGCTTTAAGAGGGGTTTGGGTAACTTCATGGTGGTCTATCATTAGCTACTAGTCAGAGGGCTATAGGCCACCTCCTGCCTCACAGGCAGTATGCCTCTGAGTAACAGTTGCAGGGGAGTAACAGCAGGAGAGAGGGCATGCCCTCAATTCCTGCCTATAGACTTCCAGCAGCATCCGGTAGGCCACTGGGTGAAACAGGATGCTGGACTAGATCGCCTTTGGGACTGATCCAGCAGGGCTGTTTTTATGTAATGGGAGACTTGATGTTTGAGCACTGTAAGATATCCCCCTCAGGGATGGAGCCACTCTGGGAAGAGCAGAAGGTTCCATGTTCCCTTCCTGGCTTCTCCAAGATAGGGCTGAGAGAGACTCCTGCAACCTTGGAGAAGCCACTGCCAGTCTGTGTAGACAATAATGAGCTAGATGAACCTATGGTCTGACTCAGTATATGGTAGGGATATGCGAACTGGTTCGGGGTTCGATGGTTCTGGGTCAAACTGAACCCCATCCCCCAAGTTCTGTTCAGACTGGGACTGAACTCCCTCACCATTTTGTGATTTTTTAAAAAAGAAGTTTACCTTTCTTACCTCTGGGGGAATCCATTCAGCCAGCATGGGGGGGGGGTGTCCATGGGGTTCCCCCTCCCCCCACCGGCCTTCAAAATGCCCACTTCTGTTTTGGGGCCCGTTCGGGCCTTCATATATTGGCGTGGCAGTCATTTTGGAAGCCGAACTTGACTCGAACCTGACCGGCTCAGTTCGGTTCTGAACCCCCTAGAAACCCCCCCAGTCCGGTTAGGGGGGTTTGCAAATTTCTTTAAATTAAATATATTTTTAAAACCTTTCTTCCCTCTGGCGGAGTTTGTTGGGACAGTGGCGGGGGGTCCACGGAAGTCCCCCCCACCCCCGGCCAGCCTTCAAAAGGCCCCCTTTCAACCCATTCTGGCCGGGTTCATCACATCACAAGCACAAGATATCTTTCTCGGTTTGGATTCCACTAGTTTGGATTCCATTGTATATGACCATGCAAGGGGGTGGAAATTCCATGTGCAGGATCAGTTGATACTTACTTTGGCATTTTGTCAGTCATTCCCCAGATTGTAGAAGTTATTTTGGAGCTCCTCGCAGCCTACTTGCTCTTTCACTATCCTGAATAGTTTGGTCTCAGTCCACAAACTTGCCCACTTCACTGCTCACCCTCAAGTCTAGAACATTTGTTTCAATCAAATGTAATAAAATCCCAGCACACATTAACTCATCTGTGCCATAATGAAGCCCAATGTGCCACTGTGCTCAGGGCAGGGGCTTTTTGTGCAAGTTGCCCTCCTCACAAGCCACCCATGGACGGGCCATGGACAACTGATACTCAGCAGCTCAAGACAACCTGCTATACACAGTATTTTGAGTGCATGTTTACTACCAGATCATATATTCTATCATTGGCATGGACACAGTATAGTTAGCGCTCTTAAAAGGAATGGCTGGAACAAATAACTAGTTGCTTGCCCAGCCTGCTTTCTTGCCTGCTCCCCTGCTTTTGGAGCAACTACAAAACATATCAACACATCCTACTGAAAAATCCTGATGTGAAATGAAACACATTGTCTGCGCCCAAAATCCAAAATAATGGATTTTAAAGTCAGTCAGTTCTCTTGGAACACTGGCACTCTGAATTCCTATTTCACTAGAATTCACATAAAGACTGAAGCTCAAACACCACTCACCCCACTTTGAACTGGCAAGCACTGAGCCACATTGAGAAATCTTGGCAAGAACTAAGTAGTCTAGTAATATGGACGTCTTTCTGCCTTCCTGCCCAGTTGCTCTGAGTGTTCAGTATCACTTAACAACACTCTTGTACATCTCAGTTCCATCTGTAGCTCAAAGGGAAGTCCTGAGCTACAGAGACCAAGAAAGTTGCCAACACCAAGCTAAGAGGAGTGGAATGACCAAAATGACACTAGACTGCATTCACTATCTGGATACAATGTTCCCAGGAATACGACTACCACGAATGCACCAGCTAGTCTCATCTCCACAGTGAACTCCTCCTAAATCACACCCCCAGGCAAACACTGCACATGGGGGAGCTGGTCTCCAATTTGGGTTGCTGGGCACACACAGTTCAAACCACAGATAAATTACACCTGAGTAGTGTTTGCAACCAAATGCCATAGTGCAGTGGTTAGTGTTGGACTAGGACCAGGAAGACCGGAGTTCAAATCCCCATTCAACCATGCAACTCACTGGGTGACTCTGGGCCAGTCATGTCTCTCTCAGGGTTGTTGTGAGGATAAAAATAAACATGTACACCACTCTGAACTCCTCAGAGAAAAAGTGGGATATAAATGCAAAAATAAACTACTACAAACGCCTTGACACAGCAAAGGCACCAACTCTACCATTGCCTTGCTGTATCTAGATAGTAAACACTCTTGGCTTGATGGTATTATATGAAGCTATCTAGAGAGGGGTCAGTAGAGCATGTATAAACTCCTGGCAAATGTTGTAAGGTCAGAAAGGTGGGGAAAAGTGGTAGTTCAACAGTGGGAAGAGAGGGGTGAAACTGGGGATGTGGACACAAAAACCAAAGGCTAAATCCCCAGAATGTTGCCAGAACTGCCCTCAGAACATTCTGAGCACCATTTTGGATTCCAAAATGGCACTCTTCTGGCCTTGCGCATGCACAGCAGCCATTTGCATGATGGTGCTGACCACACAGGCTGCTGCACATGCAGAGACCAGAAGAGTGCCATTTTGGAATTTAAAAAATGCTCAGAATGCTGACTCTGAATATGGTCTTCATTTGAAGGCAAACACATGAACCAGCCTGATTCAAAACAGAACATCCTGAGAATGGAATGTTCTGCACATCCCTACAAAACGGTATTTCTGGTAGATGATGAAGTGCATTTATTGAGTGGAATGAAGCCAACTGAGTGGGATAGCTATGGACTAGGCCTTGGAGAGTACATCTAAAAAAATCCCTGCACAAATAACAGGACAAATACAAAGAGCAGAATAGCAGTCATCTTGGAAGCACTGCAATTTTAGATCACCTAGGAAGCAACACCTCCCTAAGCTGGTCTCAACAGGGGAAAAAATTTAGAGCATCAGTATATTGTATTGATTGGAAATATAGGAAATCATGTTATTGGGGCATTACTGAAAGATAACCCTTTTAATATATAATTAAAAGGGATTATTCGATTATTGGGATTTAAAGCCCCATAGTCTAGGACTGAATCATCTGGAAGATAGGAATGTGCCTGTATCATTCTGTGCTGCTGCAAGCGGGGGGGGGGGGTGTTTGCTGGCTGCTATCCCAGCACAATGGAACACCACGCTGACCACACAATGACCATTGTGACAGAGCTACACCTAACCTTTTGGGAAAGACAGAACCATGACTGGAACAGTGGCAGGGGTGGCAAAGCAGGGAAGGACCTGCATGCCTCATTCTTTAAAGCTACTGCTCACCACCCCAATTGTTTCAGCAGCTCTCTGAGGCATTGAGATTATTCAGGCACATCCCTACTACAGCGTGGTATAGTGACTAGAGTGCTGGACTAGGACCAGGGAGAACCGAGTTCAAATCCCCATTCAGCCATGATACTAGCTGGGTGACTCTGGGCCAGTCACTTCTCTCTCAGCCTAACCTACTTCACAGGGTTGTTGTGAGGAGAAACCTAAGTATGTAGTACACCGCTCTGGGCTCCTTGGAGAAAGAGCAGGATATAAAATGTAAAAAAATAAATAAAATATAGACTGCCTGCACTCTATGCACTTTAGGATCTCATCCTACGCCCTGCTTTCTGGTTCACCTCTTACATAGATCTGTTTGGCAGGAAGCAGGGACAGAGCCTTTTCACTAGCAGGGACACTCGCCAGGACCATCAAAGACTACTTTTAAGTCAACCCTGAATACATAATTTATTCTGCCTTGGTAACTGACTTTTAACCTGACAGCAGATTCTAATGCTGGTTTTTAGCCAGCTGTTCAACTATTCCATTGCTTCTGACCATTTCTTTGGTAGTTTACTCATTCCTTATGTATACCACTTTGTGAAACTGCATTTTAAAGGTTGTGTAACAAAATTTGTTTTTCACCAATACTTTCCCCCATCAGTTCCACATTAACCTTTGTAATATATCCACAAGACTATCTAGGTTGCTACTCTAGTCAGTTAAAAATTAGATTGGCAATATTGTAGCAGGTGTCTAATTCAGCTTCAAAAAGCCCATGAGTTCAAAAAAGATAGTACTATGCATGATCTGATGCAAGCTGAAGCCTATATGACACTTCACAATAAAACTGACAGATGTCTTTGCCCTTAATATAAAACATAGGATTTCTCCCTAGTGGGACACACAACCCAACACATCCATTATGTAGCATCATGCAGTACTGGAGTTGAACGTATGACAGAAATCTGCAGAAAAACAACCTGTCAGTTTGTTTAAAACATGGAGCACGCAGAGGCTTCTTTTAATAAACTACAAAAAGTATACAGTTATTGATGGGCCATTTTAAGGACAAGTCATACATATTTAAAGTCTAAAATGATTACAGTTTTCCATATTTCATGCAGACATTTTACACAAGGTATACTGTTCAAAATGTGGACTACAATTCAGTGTTGTTTTCTTCTTAGTAGTTTACACCTGCTAACTGAGGGGCCTTTTAAAGTGCTGATTCACTTATATCTAGCAAGAGGAGAGCAAATGTCACTATCCAACAGCAGCCCAGCATCTCTCCAGGGGTGGTTGCTGGAGGAAACCTTAAGATTCCTTTTAGATTGTGAGCCCTCTGGGGACTGGGAAGCCACTTAACTATTTATTGTTTATGTAAACTGCTTTGAGCACTTTAGTTGAAACACAATTTATATACCACAGTAGTAGTAAAAAATAAAATAAAAATTTCAACCCTAGAGGAATTCTGAAATTTAACACACAAACACTTCAGGCTCAAAAATATTTTATTTGTTCATTTCTTGCACTTGAAGTACTCTTCGATGACATCTTTGGCCTGAGATTCTTTGCCATAGTCCTACAATAAAGCAATGTATTAATATAACATTCACTAATGGTTTGATTTAGAGATTCTGTCTATGCAGCATGCAGGGAACTAGGCATTCAAGTACTACATACTAAATGAGAACTGTTAAATCATGAAATACCTGCTGTTTAAATTAAGAATGAAACTAATATGTAAACAAGCTACAATGATTCAGAATGGGCCTTGAAGGCAGGAAACATTACATGAAAGAGGTGGCAGCCCAGGTTAATTGCATGAAAGGTGTTTTCTGTTCATAGAGGGGAAGATTCTGCTGATTCACCCTTCCCTCAGCGGCCCCCATGTCACACGCCATACTGCTTCAGAGGCTCCCTCAACCCTCAGGAGCCAGAGGACAGCAATGAAGAACACTTTAGGAAGCTCCAGTGCTTTTTTTTATTTGCCCAACCTATATATCCAGAATACCACAATGTAGCCATTTATTGGGACCTTAATGACTACGAAGTCTTCAAGGCTCGTACCCTGGCTTTATTATTGCCAGCATTGTTTTAAAGATCTGCAGAACACTTAAAAAGTTAAGCAGATTTTATCTTACTGGCAGTTTCTCAGTTCACTGGGAGGCAATGCAAAAACTGATTGACCTGGTTCAAACATTGAATGAGAATCCACGGTTTCTCACTGCAAGAATAAACATTTGAGAGCCACACACATTGCCCGCTTCCCACATGAGATTTTGAAACAAAACCTTCAGCTTCCCATTACATACAAACTCAGGTAACCGAAACCAGAGTTTCATTCTAGTTTGATCTTTATTGGTTTTACTTCACAAGTTTCAGGAAACCCTAATTTGTACAAAAAAAGGAAATGATGGTTTAGTTCCAACCAAACTAAATATCTTCCTCTCGTGTTCAAAATAAGAGGACAGTCTGCGGGTCTCTTGTCCCATGGTTTCCCATTACATCAGAAATGGGCCTCTGCATTTAGACAACTAAAATTCTAGCCCCTCAGTACCATTAAATACACTGACTGTACACTCCCTTCACATAGTTACTTTGACGTTTCAACACATGGCCTTTTCTACAGAAATAGACCCTCTCCCAATAGTATATTCCCCATTCACCTACTTCAGTCAGCCTCCATCTGCATTCTGCCCCCACCGTACTACTCCCAGATAATTTTCCAACCTCCTCCTAGGCTTACTAGCAAATCGGCTTCCTCGCAAAAGAAAAGTCATTCAGGTCTGGATCAAACATGCTCAAGGACTGCCACATGCAACCCTAATATAAATGTCAGCATGCGTGCTGGACAATCTAATGAATACCACCACTCTAGTTTATGAGTGAGTGAGTGGGAGTGGGAGAGGAAGTGGGAGAGGGAGAGAACGAACAAACACGGACATGTGCCATCTTACCTTAACAACCACGCTACTGCAGCCCACAACCTTGCGGGGTTTTCCTTCTCTGTCGATCTTGCAGAGACCTACCCACTCGCCCAGTTTCTTGGTGTCATCAACCTAATAAAGACATTTGGATTCTGTTAGGAGTGTACTACTATAACATAATACTGGCAACATCAAACCATGCTGTACACTCAGACATATGGGTAACATTATGGTGCTTTTCCTCACAAATCTCAGTAGAGGGAGCCACAGTTATCATCACTGCACAGCACTGATAGTCCAAGCAAAAACTATGTCATAACTTCAGCCTAAAAAGATAGGCATAAGTGCATAATCCTTACCTTGATCAGGTTGATTTGGTGTTCAGCACAAAGCGCTTCAACCAGCTTGACATACATGGGTTCATCACAATTGGACGCAAGAACACAAAGGTGGGCTTGGCGTCTAAAACAGTACCATTTCAAATAAGAATGGGTCATTTACACAAATGGACATAGCAAAATATTCCTCAGCAATATCTAAATACTACTAAAATCTGTCTTTGTATTTTCAAGAATCAATGATTGATATAAACTCTGTATAAGGTCAACATTAGGATCACAGACACACTTATACAAAAGGAAGATGTTCTGCTCATGCAAGGAGATATTTTTTGTAATCCCTCCTTCAACCTCTGTGCCCCATGAAAATCTACTCCTTGGGGCCCCAACCTTCAGAGAGCTGAACAGGGGAAGGTGAAAATTGGTGGTGGTGGAGAAATAACCTCTCCTCACTTATGTGAATCAAACATATTCTATTCGTGCAAGTTTCAGCTGATGCTGGGCATTGCAAGACTGCTGTATCAATAAATTTTATTTAAGTTTTAAATGAAGCTTAAAAGCACTACATCTCCTGTCAGAACTATGTATTTTAAGTTTTTAAAGGTGCCTGTTTATTGAGAGCCAGCACAGCGTAGTGGTTAGAGTATTGGACTATGACCAGGAAGACCAGAGTTCGAATCCCCATTCAACCATGAAGTTCACTGGGTGACTCTGGGCCAGTCATGTATCTCTCAGCCTAACCTACCTCACAGGGTTGTTGTAAGGATAAAAATTACCTCTGAGCTCCTCAGAGGAAAAGCGGGATACAAATAATATTGCACAAGGAGACAATCATTCACAAGTTGGACTATGCACAAAATACAATCATGTTTCCTTACTACAGCATTTCTGGATTCTCCACAGTTGACAAATCTACAGGTTTGTCAGACTATTATTTTCACTCATAATAGGAGTGAAGGGGTATCCGACATAAATACAGTCATCATTCAAACTCTGTAGTTCTCATTACACTGAAGCAAACTGTTGGAAATTTGAAGAATTTGGATCTAATTGTTCTACAAGAGCTTACTGTGTAAGCCAGGCCTGCTCAGCTCGGGTCCCCAGCTGTTTCTGAACTAAAGTAAAGTTGTGTCATCTAGTCAGTGTTAACTTCTGGCGACTACAGGGCCATGTGGTTTTCTTTGGTATAATACAGGAGGGATTTATCATTGCCATCTCCCATGCAGTATGAGAGAATGTCTTTCAGCATCTTCCTCGATCACTGCTGCCCAATATACAGGTTTCTGGGAAACATACCAGCGGGGATTCGAACCAGCAACCTCTTGCTCCCTAGGCAAGTTAACTTTCCCGTTGCACCATTAGTAATTCAGGTTTCTGGACTACAACTCCAAAGTGGCCAGTAGCCAGGGATTATGGGAATTGCAGGCCAACATCTGCAGGAGGGCAGAAGTTGAGCAGCCCTGGTGTAAGCAAATTTGATCAGATATTCTACTCTGCTTATCCTGCAAGATTTGCAATTAGCATGCAAAGCATCAGATTTGAGATCAAACAATACTTCCCCTTACCTCTCCTACTAACAAGATTGGGCATAGGTCTCGGAGTTGTATACCTCCCTACCACCCTCACCAACATTATACTATATTTGATTATTACTGTCTGAATTAAGACAGTGTTAGGATGATCCCACATTAATATGAATGTGGTCTTACCCAGTTCAATTTTGATCCTCTATGGGGTCAATGCCCAAAACCTACTCCCAGTCTTGCTTCATATAGAGATAAAAAAATATTGCCTGATCAGATTCCCGCATATTTAGAATTCTGAATGTTCCAGAGCAATCAATAGCCTTTCCTATTGCAATTAGGATATGCACTCATAAAATAAGTTTGGGATGTGATTTGATAAATAAACAAACAAGCACAACAGGGAACCAAAGCAGAAAGCTGCATTGCTTCATACTCAAAGTTGGGTCTCATACTGGCCAGCACTTACTTGTCTAAGGCTTTGGCAGCTTCACGAATTCCACGGGCTAATCCGTCATGGATGAGTGCGGTCTTAAGCACTTCTTGAAGGGCGGTGTTGACATCCATTACACCTCCAGCAGCAACGCTAGGCAGTAAAAATAAATAAATCACAAATCTATCAAATCCAGCATTTTCCTTGAGTGGTGACCAGTCAGATACCTCTGAAAGGTTCGCAAGAAAGGCACCTGATATCTCTTATCATATGCTGGGCTATACTGCACCCAAATGTGGTTTCACGTATTATTCAATATAACACATTTTAAATCATTTAAAGGTTTTTAGTCTGTTTTAATTTGTTTTATGTTGTAAACCACCAGAGATGGCGGTTTACAGTGATCCACAAACATATAAATATCAATAGAAGATTTTTTTTTCCTATCAAACTTTTAAAAAGCTATATAAACAAACAGCCTTGTGACACATGCTCTGAGTTACTTTTACACTTTCAAGTACTTTGTCTTGCCTGCCTTGAAACTACTGACTTCACTGAGTAACCCACAGTTCTAGTATCATTGGAGCAAAAAGGCCACTATCCACTCATTTGTATTTTTAAAATCCTCAGCTTTAAAATCTTCATGCATTCTACAATGCATACTCTAAATATGCAAAATGGGTTACATCCCAACTAGTACTTCTGCAAGTGGAAAAAGTTTTGTTTGAACAAGGAAGAAGGGAAAAGAAGATTTTCCCTGATCCAGTTTCCTCTACTGTCTCCTCTGCCTCCCAAAAGTCTGCTCTGGAGGATTCCCCCAATCTTCAGGGGAAACACAAGCAGCTGTAATGAAAAGAGGGGACCAGCAAAATTGTCTTCACTCTGCCCCTCACTGTGGAAGTACTTGTTGGGATCTAGCCCGATATTCTACAGTTAGGTCCCCCATTTTATTTCCTCTCCTAAAACTGTGTTTGCTAACCTACACAATAAGCCCCAGGAAACCAAAGGGAGCAGGACAACAAATAAACACTGAAAAAAGGAAAGTTTGTGCCGTCGAGTCTGTGTTGACTCCTGGTGACCACAAAGCCTTGTCATTTTTCTTGATAGAATATCGGAGAGGGTTACCATTGCCTTCTCCCACGCAGTATAAGATGATGCCTTTCAGCACCTTCCGACATCTCTGCTGCCTGATACAGGAGTTCGCCATATTCTGGGAAACACACCAGCGGGGATTCGAACCAACAGCTTCCTGCTCTCTAGGCAGGTTACTTCCCCACAGGGCCATTAGGTGGCCTACACTGAGGAAACAGTAGCAATAATAGCAATTGTGGGCTTAAGGAGCATCTCAAGATAAATGAGGCATCTCAGAGCACCTGAAGAGCTGGTTTGAGCATTCCTATGATTTTACTCAAAAAATATGTTTCACCAAGTTTAACTGGGCTGATTCTCAAATAAGTGTGCAGAATATCACAAAAAACATAATTCCCAAATAAGTGTTCATACAGATTATTATGGCATAAGCTTTTATGAAATGGATTCCACCTCAGAGGCACTGTGCATTATTTCAACTTTCAAAGCTGTGTGTATAACACACACACTAGAAAGGATACACTGTAAAAAGTAGAATCAAAAGGCTATGAAATACAAGGTGTAAAAGCAGATGATGTTTTTATTCAAAGCTTAGGCTTAAATATGGCAAGAACAGTGTGACACATTCACAAGAGCAGTCACTGTGGCAATACTACTTTTCTAATATGCAAATACAGTATAGACTGGTGGTCTGCTTGGAAGTGTCACAAACCTACTGCTATTCCCTGTATTTCATGGTCTTTGCTGGCGAGGGGGTCCTTCTTTTTGGTTCTTTTTCTCTGCCAACTGAGGAAAACAGAAAAAAGTACTATAAAAAGTGGGATCCTTCCCACATACCATGAAATACAGTAGATAGTGGTAGCTGCAACATTTGACGCATATGAATAAACGGATTATAATCCATGAAAATTTTGCTACAATAAATAAATTCAAGTCTCTAAGGTGGCCAAGGAATCTACTACAACAGACCACAAAGCTTTATTATTATTCAAGTATATTTGAATACTATATTTAGTATTCAATACCATCTGTGTCTATGGCACCTTGAAAACAACTAGAAGACGGGCCCCTTTATCAAGCGCCTCACAACCGACATAGCAACAAACCAGGACCAGTTAATAAGTTCTGAAAGAGCTTGTTCGGCACCTGAAACGAGCCGCTCTTTTGCCTTGGCTGGTCCTTGCCTGCGATTACCTAGCGTGATGGCGGAAGCACAGGGCCAGGAATGGCTGTTAATTGCCACAGGCACGGGCAGCCACGTGCAACAAGTCCGGGCCTGCGTGCGCAAGGACGCACGTCCCTAGAGCAAGGCCGGGAGTTGGGGATGGAATGCGGGAGCCGCCTGGGAGGCCTCGAGGCCCCCAGGGAGAGAAAGCTACTGTCACTGCTGCTTGCCTCTTACATACTTACCCTTCCTCGGCCATGGTTGGTGTGGACGGTCCCGCCCGGGGTTGCTGAAACAAGACCAGGAGAAGAGAAAAAAGTTAGTGGAAGCCGAGAAAGCGGGGGGGGGGGGGCGTAATTCAATCTTTCCCTTCGCTTCCCCCCGCCCCGTTTCCCCGCGCGCGAGGATGGAACAAGAAACAAACGAACGTTCTACGAGACGGGCCTAGCGTTCCTCACCTCACAGGCTCCGCAAGACGAAAGGGAAAAGGAAAGGGCGGAGCACCAGCTCGTCTTAGTTAAGGGCGCAAGGCCCCCTCGCTCGCGCATGCCTTCTGCATAGCTGTCTATCCGTCCCGCCTGACGCAGAGAAAAAAATTACTAGTCGGCGCCCGATGGGCTGCTAAGAGATGAAAGGCTGTTGTGGGATAAACTCGAAGGCCGGGGCAGTGAGGGAGTTCAAACGGTGCCGGCATCTCCCTTTGTATAGGGCTGCACAGGTAACAGTAAGGGGCGCTCTAGGGATAGGAGTCTACGGCATTGCCGGACGGATTTCACGAAGCCAAAGCCTGAGAAACAAACGGGAGGGAGTCTGGCTGAGCAGGAGGCGGGGTCTGTTGGCCAGAGAAAATTGACCGAGTCTCAGCAGGGCTTTTCTCGTCACGTGACTTAACATGCTGCTTGTCAACGGGTAGCAGCAGCAGCAGGGATTTTGTGTGCATTGCATGGGGTCTCCTGTTTTGTGTGGGGGAGCACTCAGTTCTACAGCCACGGTCTGGACTCTGAAGTATTACAGTCTAGTAAAACTTTGCTTGTGATTTTCAGCATGGAGGCTGAACTTCAGTGAACTTATTACGGTGACTGACATAGAGTTCTGACTCGTTTCGGTCAGAGTACGCTACTCAGTAAATGTGTTAGACTTTAAGGTGCCACAGGACGCTTTGGTGCGAAAGCGAATACGGCAACCCAGCTGGAAATAATTCTATCAACTTGGGTTTGGGGCAGCGTAGCTCATGCCGCTTGGATGACGGTGTGTTTTGTACCCTTCTCTGCAGAGTTAGTTGCGCTTCCGTAGGCTCCATCTGTCCTTTATTTTTTTTTAACCAGAACAAACCCCTGACACCCTATTTTGCCCTCTGAAAAGATGCTGGAGATATCTTTATCATTATTTTTTAGTGTGCACTAACATGTGTGTTAGTGTATGCACCGGCGTTGCCACTGCTGAAATTTTTATGCCTTCTCCACCTGGATCTCTAAATAGGTCAGGGAGGGGTCGTGGCTCAGTGGTGGAACACGTCCTTTGCATGTAGAGGGTCTCCGGCTCAATCCTTTACACGCTAGGTAGGGCTGGAAAAGATTCCTCTCTGAAACTTGGCCAGTCAGTAGAATACTGATCAGATAGACCAAAGACCTGCTTCAGTATAAAATATTCATATGTTTAATAACTTCATAAGCTCAAATGCACAAGTGAGCAGTGGATGCATGTATCTTGACTTGGGCTGTTGTTACAAAAACATAAGCTAAAAACAAGTTAATCTTTAAGGTGCCACAAACTCCTGCATGCATCTATTGCACAGTAATGTGAAAGTTAGTTTGAATTGTTAAGTATGATAATTGGTATTCATGTATTTGTGGTATATCGAAAAACACCATTGCCACTTTTAAATCACATGACCAGAAGGGTACAAATCTCCCTCTCGCATAACACTAGAACCAGGGGTCATGCCATGAAATTGATTGCCAGGAAATCTGGGACCAACAAATGGAAGTACTTTTTCACACAACACATAATCAACTTGAATTCTCTGCCATGAGATCCAACAACCTGGATGACTTTAAGAGGCGTTTGGATAACTTTATGGAGGAGAGGTCTGTCATCGACTACTAGCCCGAGGGCTAAAGGCCACCTCCAGCCTCAAAGGCAGGATGCCTCTGAGTACCAGTTGCAGGGGAGTAACAGCAGGAGAGAGGGCATGCTGCCAACTCCTGCCTGTGGCTTCCAGTGGCATCTGGTGGGCCACTACGAAAGAGGATGCTGGACTAGATAGGCCTTGGGCCTGATCCAACAGGGCTGTTCTTATGTTCAGACTTGTCCAAAGTAGAGGTGAAAGTTGGGATACCCAGCATTAGCATCCTTAAGCTCCACAAGCTTATTTCTTGGCTATAAACATATAATATAAACAAAACGTCTATGCATTGCCTACCTTTCCCCCAAAACCAGTTTTCTCATGAGTAAAAGGTGCTGAATATGATTGAGTTGAAGCTATAAACGATATTCAACATTCTTGCTTTTTAAAATAAAATGTTACGATTATTTCACTAATATAACATAGTAAAAGAGATGCTCCTTCAACAATGTCTATAATAGGGGACCTAGTGCTCTGACAGCAACTGTGAGAATAATGTTTCTGGGAAGTGTTGGAATTTAAGTGTTTCATCCTAAACAATAGGATGACCAGAGGCAAAAGACAAGCTCATGTACTTCAGTAGTTAAGTAGGAAATTGAATTTCCACATGAACAGCTTTTTTCAAACCTGCATAAGATGCTGCACCTGCTGAAATTCCCTTGCCTGCATAGCTGCTTAAGAAACATGGGCCCTACTGTCCTTTGTAAGCCCTGGTGTATTGCAGTGAAAACTATCAGCTGTGGCTGTGATTGCAGCCACATTTATTTCATCAAGCATTCAAACTCTTACTTGTACACTGGCTTCAGCAATGGCTTTTAACTATTACTGGTAAAGTCACTCATGGTTAACTACTTTTTACGCCACTAGGGGGATTTTGGTCTTTGGATGCTGCTAAACAGACGCCACCATGTGGGTGGCGAGAAAACCTGTAAACTCTGTAAGATCCCAGCACAGCCCATTGCTCGTCCAGAAGACTGTTATTCTCCCCCCCTCTCACACAATCCTGTAGCTTTAGAAGTGTGTGACAAGCAGAAATTCACCAGGTGTAGCTTTCCTGCCTTGAGAGAAGGAAAGACAGGGAAAGCTTCACCAGTTGAATTTCTGCCTAGCCAGTGTTGTGGAGATTCCCAAGGAGGTTCATTAAGCCCCTCCCCCGCTCTCCTTAGGTGTCATGCTAAGGTCTAACTCTTCCATAAAGCTAAACTAAACTAATCTTTGTTGTTAAGACAAGACATGCCTAGGGAGCAAGACGTTGTTAGTTCAAATCCCTGCGGGTATATTTATCAGACTTTGGGAAGTACCTATGGCAGCAATGATATAGGAAAGTGCTGAAAGGCATCATCTCATATTGCACAGGAGGCAATGTAAAAAACCCCTCCTGTATTCTACCATGAAAACCACATGGCTCTGTGGTCGCCAGGAGTCGACGGCATGATTTTTCTTTTTTCTGTAGCTTCACTGTGGTGGTGTTGCTATTTTGTTGCTGATCTTTCTATGATGTGTATTTTAAAAAATTAATTGTTAGCTGCACTGAGTTATTTTAATAAGATAAAGTAGGACATACTTAAAAAAAAAATAGTCTGTATCTGTGAAGGGCACAGAGGCCTTGACAAGAAAAAGAAAAGAATTGGAAATCCTAGTGAGAGAATAAGGGCTTCTATTAAGATTAAAAGCATTCCTTAAACATACTTTAGCTTTTTCAGGATAGTGCCACAGGTCACGGTTGAGACAAAATAGCATGTGTCTCAAATATAGCAGAAAGTGGGTGAGGATTTAATTCCTAAAGGGAGTGGTGGTCCTGTCTTCCACTTGATTAGCAAGCCAGAGGTTGCCAGTTCGAATCCCCGCTTGTATGGTTCCCAGACTATGGGAAACACCTATATCAGACAGCAGCGATATAGGAAGATGCTGAAAGGCATCATCTCACACTGCGCAGGAGGAGGCAATGGTAAACCCCTACTGTTCTCTACCAAAGACAATCACAGGGCTCTGTGGTCACCAGGATGTCGACAGCAACTCAACAGCACACTTTACCTACCTAGCAGATTGCTTATTTTTTTATTAATTTTCAATTTTATTATTCAAATTTAATTTATTAAACTCCAAAGGCTCTAGGTGGTTCACAAAAGTTGTTTACTCAGAAGCAAGTCCCATTGAGTTCATGTGACATGACTGATACACAAGTATTATCAGAATCAACCACAGCCTTTAGTGTGGCTGGCATTCTGATCCTAAACATACCTTTTAGAAGCAAGCCTTGCTAATTTTAATGGGCTTTACTTTTAAGTAAATATGCTTAGAAATATCTTTTACTTCTCAGTAACCAGAGAGATACTGCAAGTTCTTTCAACAGCAATAACCTGTGATGCATGTTAAATTCCCGGTATAGTAGCCTGATAGGGTGACCAAAGAGTTATTATTTTAAAGAGGTGTCACTTACAAACTGTTAAAAACAGCAATTTAAAACATTCTGAGATTACTAAAAGCCCAGCTGAAAAAAATGTGTCTTAAGGGCTCTTTTGAATGCTGGCAAAGATGTTAAACCACGAATGTCTATAAGGAGGGCAATTCACAGCCTAGGAGCAACTACAGAGAAGACCCACTCCTGAGTCACTGCAGCATATGGAGACTGGCCTTTCTTGATGGGGAACTCCTATATCAATGAGCAGAGATATAGGAAGGTGCTGAAAGGCATCACCTTATACTGCACGGAAGAAGGCAATGGTAACCCTCTCCCATATTCTATCAAGAAAAACCACATGGCTCTGTGGTCACCAGGAGTCAACACAGACTCGACACAAACTTTCCTTTCTTCAGTGTATTATTTGTTGTCCTGCTCCCTTTGGTTTCCTGGGGCTTATTGTGTAGGTTAGCAAACACAGTTTTAGGAAAGAAAGAAAATAAAATGGGGGACCTTTTGTATGTCTGACTGTAGAATACTGAGCTAGATCCCAGTGAGTGCTTCCACAGTGAGTACTTACCATAAGTATCTCCATCTTGCTTGGATTCTGTTTCAATTTATTACCCCTCATTCAGTCCATCACTGCCTGTAGGCAGGCATGGTGTGTGTGTGTGGGCGGGGCTATGCCATTTCCTGATGATGATGATGTCATGGAGAAATAGATTGGATGTCATCAGCATATTGATAACACCCTGTTCTAAATATCTTGATTATCTTACCCAGTGGTTTCATGTAGATGTTAAAAAGCATTGGCGATAGGATGGAGCCTTGAGGGATACCATACAATAGCTTGAGTTTTAGAGAGCAGCTATCTTCGAGCAACACCATCTGACTGGAATCTACCAGAGAGAGGGAAATGGAACTACTGCAAAGCAGTGCCACCTATTCCCAGATCCCCCAGATGATCCAGAAGGGATACTGTGGTTGATAGTATCGAAAGCCGCAAAAAGGTCCAAAAGAACCAACAGAGTCAAACTCCCTCTGTCCATTGCCTGGTAGAGACCATCCATCAGGCTGACCAAGGCTGTCTCCACCCCATAGCCAGTTTGAAATAGGTCTAGATAATCAGTATCTTCCCAAACTGCCTGGATATATAATCACAGAACCAAGCCCAAGAAGCCCATGCAAACCTAAACCATAAACATATAAATGTCACAGACTCCAGGCTTCAGTAAGGACAGCCTGTTCCCGCATGATCTTGTCTTCCTATTCACTTTTTGGAAGAGCCTGCTTCCTACTCCAGTGCTTTCAGAGATGCACCTGGTAGGAGTGTGGCACCCAGATTGTGGTGCTTCTGCCTTCCCCAGGAGGCTCATCTGTCCGCTTCTTTGTCAATGGGGAATGGCAAAGGCACTGAATCTTCCAACAGAATTGTATTGGGCCAGTTTAAATAAACATGGCCCAATATGATTCTACTGGAAGTGGAAGATTCAGTGCCTTTGCCATTCCCAAGTCACTCATTTCGTGCCCACTCTCCTAGAAGAGCACTCTCAAAACATTAGATACTGTTCTGTGTTTTTAATAGTTTTAACTTTTTAATTGTTTTTTATTTGTTGTTTTTATTGTTTTGTTGTAAACTGCCCAGATAGTTGTGTTTGGGGCAGTATACAAATGTGTTAAATTAATAAATAGGGCTATGATTTTTCAAATTTTCTTCTAGACTATCTACTGCACCTTGTAGAGTTTCTAGTTGTGGAGGGGTTGGCTTGCATCATGGACCTCTTATTTCTGAATAAGCAGATTTAGGATTGTATTACTCACAACTGGGATTTGAAAAATGAAGGCCCTTGAACATTTGCTTTGCAAGTTTCTGGAAGCATTAAAATTCAAGGCTGTGGGAAGACACCCCCCCCCCTCCACCCACCTTGAAATTGTGCTGTAAAGGCTCTAAGCCACAGAGAGGCAAATCCTTCACTCTTTGAAGAGAACATCCTAACAGCAGATGAGCACAGGGAGGAACTGCCTAAGGGAAGGTGATGAACTTCCAATGACTAGCTCTTCTGACAAATTTACTAATTTACTAAATGATGCAATATTAGCCTCATTTTGGTTGCCTTTTGCTCTGGCCATGCAAACATTTACTGGTTATTGCGTTTGACATGACAACAAGCTAACAACAACAACAAAAATTCCTTGAGCCCAGGTGAAGCTCTCTCCAGGACCGGAGTTGGCATGGGTGAGTAGTTGCTTCCACCTGCCCAATCTCCCATCTACCCCTGTGGCACAGGGAGTGCACTGCGTACCCATCTCCCCTACAGTGTAGTCTTATTCACGCGTTATCAAGTGCAACGGCACTCACAGATACAGCTCTGGTTTCTAGTGCAGGGAGATAACTGCTTCAGAGCTGTCACTCACCCTCTCCAGCCGGGCACTCACAGTTATGGTGCTGTTTGTGTGAAGGGGGAAGTGCTGTAACTGTGATGGCCAGTGTTTCCATGAGCAGTGGGTTTGGGCAATCAAGGTTGCTGTTCTCAAAAGTGCCAGCCATCTACACACACAAACAATGCCATAACTGTGAGTGCGTGGCTCAAGGGGGTGAGTGACAACTCCTGGGTGGAACTTCCTTCCCACTTTGGAAGATGTAACTGTGAGCACAGCAGCATACACAGACATCTGAAGAGGGCTTCTCTCTCACACTAATAAGGTTGCCATGTTCAAGCTTCCCAAATCTGGGCGGCCTGATTTGCATATCATGCAAACTATGTTGCAACTAATTTGCATTTTTTTATTTATTTGACAGATTTGTATACTTTCTCCTCCTTCTCTGCCCTCCCATGTGATCGGATCCAGAGTAACATCCGGGCCATCCGGGCAGCACATTTGAAATATGTGTAAATCCAGGTGGAATTTAGCAGCCACGTGGAGGAGCCAAAATCTGGGGACTACCCTAAATTCTGGGGGACATGGCAACCCTACACACTAGAGCCCCTGGTGGCGCAGTGGTAAAACTGCCGCCCTGTAACCAGAAGGTTACAAGTTCGATCCTGACCAGGGGCTCAAGGTTGACTCAGCCTTCCATCCTTCCAAGGTCGGTAAAATGAGTACCCAGAATGTTGGGGGCAATATGCTAAATCATTGTAAACCGCTTAGAGAGCTCCGGCTATAGAGCGGTATATAAATTTAAGTGCTATTGCTATTGCTATTGCTATTGCTAGTGTCCTCCAGCCCCCATTGTAGCCATCTCCCCACCTGAACCTTCACCCTCACAGCAAGCAGAATGTGGCCTGCAATGATCGCCCCACCCGCTTTGGCAGGCCTCTAGCCTGGGCTGGACTTTGCCCAACCCTGACCATGCACCTCCCTACTCACCCGGCAGCAACAGCATGCCACACCTCTATCCTCTTCATCCACTCTCCTGCCCCTGGCTTTTGAGAAGGAAGGGTGCAGGATGCTTCCACATTTCCTCTTCCACTCCATTACCTTGCTTTATCAAAGCCAGAGGTGGGCAGTGGTGGTTGCTGTGCTGTCATTGGGGGAAGGCAGCTGAAGCAGTGGCTGGTGGGTAACCTGCCTGTGGCAGCTGCCTCACATAGCCTCATGAGGGGGCTGGCTGTGACACTCCTGCTAAAGTCTTTGAACTTTGCACTTTGAATAAAATATCTCTATTTCTTTCTGTTTAATAACCATTTCTTAAAACAAGTTTAAAAAAATGCTTTTGTAGTGTACCGTTTGTTGTATGTCTTTTATGCTATTGTTTTGTGAGCCACCACCAAGAGAACAATTTGTTATGGGATGGCTAACACAATTTATTATTAACTAGCAGACCCGGCACATAGCATCTGCGCCGCTAGTTGGTCTCTGCCAAGCTGGGCTCCACTGCTTTCTCTCCCCGCCGCTTCCCCCCTCCCTCCTACTCCAGTCCATTCCCCAATTCATTCCGTTCTCCTTCCCCAGTCCATTCCCCGCCGCTTCCACCCTCCCTTCCACCCCAGTCCGTTCCCTGTCGTTCCGGAGGTCCCTGTCCTCCTCCCACCACCGGAAGCTTTCTCTCCCCGCCCCCCCCAGCAGCGCTTTCTCTCCCCGCTGGGCTCCTTCCCTCCCCACCATTTTCGCCTGCCCGCCTCCTCTGCCAGGGCCCGCTGCCGGGCTCCCTCGGGCCCTTGCCCCCATTATTTCTCCCCGCCACAGCCTCCTCCTCCCACCCCATCACCACCACCTCCTGCCTCCTCCTCCCGGCCAGTGGGGCTTCGCCCACCGCTGGCTCCTCTGGCTGCCTGCCTGTCTCTCCTCGCCACCGCCATTAGGGATGTGCATGGTCCGGACCGGTCCGGACTGGCACCGAGGGGGGGTCTCCCTTTAAGGGCGGGGGGGGTAGAACTTACCCCTCCCGCTGCTCTTCCCCCTCCGGTGCTGTAGTGTTAAGCGAAGTTTTTGGGGCGGCAGCATTCCTCGCTGCCGCCCCTGCCCCCATCGTTGTTTGTAAAGCCTTTGTAAGTGCAGCATGCATGCACGCGCGCCGCCTACGTCACACGCACACTGCGTGTGACGTAGGCGGCGTGCTCACAGGAGCAACAGGCGCACGCATGCGTGCTGCACTTACGAAGGCTTTACAAACAACGACGGGGGCAGGGGCGGCAGCGAGGAACGCTGCCGCCCCAAAAACTTCGCTTAACACTACAGCGCCGGAGGGGGAAGAGCGGCAGGAGGGGTAAGTTCTACCCCCCCCGCCCTTAAAGGGAGACCCCCCCGGTGCGGACCGCTGGACCGGTCCGGCTCCAGACCGGTCCAGAGGCCTTTAACATGGCCTCCGGACCGGTCCGTGCACATCCCTAACCGCCATTAGCATCCGGTCTGCCACGCATCCGGCTAAGCGTATTAATTATATAGATTATTATGTAGTTCAAAAGCATACATAGTTGCTGTGATGTGCAGTTTATGAAGATGCAAGCCATGGAAGGAAACTTTAGAATGTTCGCACATTTCTCAAGTCTTCAGAGAGAGAGAGTGTATATTATATTGTTTGATCTACCATCTATTAATGGTTGTTAATAGCAATTTGGCTGTCATGTAATACAAATTGAACCTTGGGTGGGGGTGTAGTTATAAATGAGCGGAGGGGTTCAAAGGACTTCGGGGGGCCCAGCTCCACCCCTCCCTATTTTCTTCATTATCTCCCTCACTTCAAGGGGCTGCCAGGAGAAGGTGAACAGGGCCCCTTCTCCCCTAGCTGCGCGCCCCTGGGAACCTTCCTTCTCGGAGGAACCTCTATCGTTTGCGTAGGAAAGCAGCCGGGAGCAGCCGCTACTTTCCTGCCTTACTTGCCGCCCAGAGAAACCTGGCTGCTGCTAGAAAACAGGGCTAGTTGAATCCAGCAAGACAATTCTTATAGAATTCCCTTCCCCACTCACTCTACTCCACCCCACCCACCCCACCCCACTTTTCTTGGAAAGGAGTCCCATTGTTTTTACTTCCAAGAAACTGCTTAAGAGCTAGTGGTGAGAAGAAGCGCGTTCAAAACCCTTCTAGATTACAATGATTTTCCTAATCAGCTGCTAAACAGATCACGGCGCCGTGAACCGAAATAATCGTAACTTAAGCGGCATTTCATTCCTTTAACGGAAATTTAAAAAAAAGAAAGCAGTGACTCTGCCTAACGTCTGACGTCGTTTTTCGCCAACAGCGAAACTGCTGCCGGATTCGGGATCAAATTCCGGCATTGGTTATTTGCTTTGCTTCTAGCGTCGCGGTAGAAACGTTGAGCTGCGGGGTGTTGTTGTTTTTTTGATTAAAGGAATGAACATGCTCAGTAGCCACGGCTGAGGCGGTTGCCCTGAGTTTGCCCTTTCTTTCTGGGAGGATCTAATTGATACCTGTGGAACAGCGGGGAGCTATAGCGCTCTTCTTAAGGAACGTCTTCCCAGGCGAGGACTGTTTCCTTTGCTATGGGCAGTCACGAAGCAGCGAGTCTAGAGACCGGTGAGTTACCAGGTGGGTGCAAATGATCTAAAATGGGTTCCCGTTCTATTTTAATTATCTGATGGACTTCTCTTCTTCCTTCTTGAGTCTCCCAGGGGCATGCATCCGATAACGTGCATCTTGACCCTGCTTCATGTTATGATCCTGCTTCAATAGAGTTTCTCCCTAGAATAGTAGGATGCTAGTCTTCGTGCAGTTAGTTCTGCGTCACTCGTCATCGGGGTGACTTCAAAAAAAAAGTAGCGAAAGGGGCTGGTGGGTTGGCTAAAAGGAACTCCTTCGGTTCCTTTTGTGTTGTAATCTGTGTCAGTGAATCAAGTGTGGTAACTGCTCCAGATTAGGCTGTGGTGTGGTGGAGATGTGATTTCAGGAAAGCTGTGTCTTCCCATTTCTAGTTAAACCGACTTTGATTTCATACTTCGTTGCATAACGTAGGAGGTCCTCCCCGCAGTTGCTATTTTGTTGCTTGGCACGTGGAAAGAAAGGGGTCTGGCTCTCTCCTCTTTTTGAATAAGTGATGGCTTTTGAGTAAATGAGGTCGATTGATGGTAAAAATAAGTCATGTAGAAAACAAACTGGAATCTGATAGGATGGCATATATTCCCCCTCCCTTGCAATTTACATTCCCAGTTCCTAAGGTTCAACACCACTTTTACATTTCTTACTAATGGAAGGAAGGAACTTCTTTTTTTCTGTCTTTCTGAAAGAAATCCATCTAGCTTCTTTAGTTCTAGGTCTGAAAGAATCTAGAACTAATCTAGTTCTGTCTTTCTGAAAGAAATCAATCTAGCTCCTTTAGTTCCATGCCACCCCTTCCTTGAGCCAGAGTCAATGGATTGAATGGAAAAGGCTACAAAGGAATTATTCTGAAAAAGCCATAATAGAACGGGCGTAGAGGTGAGTAAGACTCCTTGCACCTGCTGGCCTTTACTTGTGTTCAGACAACAGACTCTTTTATTTTCTTCAAAATCTTATAAAATTAATTGTCTATATATGCAACCTAGGGCCTTTGGGATGGAAGATTTTCTAAAGATGACCAAGTTGTATCTTCTCTACCTTCCTAAGTCTGGCTGCAGTTTTATCCTGCGCACACTTACCTGGAAGTAAGCCCCATTAAATACATGGGAACTTACTTCCAAGTAAATACATGTAGGATTGTGCTATCCTGTAACTCTTCCTGGTCTGAAAATTGCTTTCTAAGATACCTAATCGTGTGTGTGTGTGTATAAGTAAGTAAAGAAAAACAGGTATGAATGAATTTCAAAAGCCTGGAGCAAATATGGATCTTGCTCTTCATGTTCTTGATTGTGGTTCAAGACAAACTTCAACATATATCAAATGCCCTTCTAACTGAGCAAAGGGACCTTTCAAAGTGGTGATTCTCTTATATTTAGCAGGGGGAGAGCAACTGGCCCTATCCATCCCCAGCACAGCATCTTTCTTGTGGTTCCTGCTGGTTTCTACCTTATTGTTTCTTTTAAATTGCGAGTCCTTTGGGGACAGGAAACCATCTTTATTTTATTTTTCTATGTAAAGTGCTTTGAGAAATTTGGTTGAAAAACAGCATATAAATATTCATAGTAGTAGTAGTAATTGCTGCAGGGTCAGATCTTACTCAGGCTTTTACAAAATGCCATCCTATTTTGTGTGTGTGTTACAGTTGTGTAAGTTACTAGTCTCAGTAACACACCTAGCCCCCCTATGCTTATATTGGGCATTGTCTGAAGAGCAAAAAACCATAAGTGGAGAGCCAGCGTGGTGTTGTGGTTAGAGTGGTGGACTAGGACTGAGGAGGCCTGAGTTCAAATCCACATTCATCCATGATACTAGCTGGGTGACTCTGGGCCAGTCGCCTCTCTCTTAGCCTAACCTACTTCACAGGGTTGTTGTAAGGAGAAACCTAAGTATGTAGTACATCGCTCTGGGCTCCTTGGAGGAAGAGCGGGATATAAATGTAAAAATTAAATTAGTGTGATGGTGGGCACTTCTGTGACTTCAGCCCTGCTGTAAGCCCGAGTGGCTGAGCACGCTGCTGATTGATACACCAGGGTGGGATTTTCTCCCCGCTGTATATGACCACAGTGGGGTGGTTTAGTAATGTCTGGTTGAGGCTACTGATTTCTACAATTTCAGTGTGTAAACTGATTTCTACAAGGATTGTGGCCATGGGGCCCAGTTATTTGCACTAGAGAATGTGCAGGTGAACTGAGGTCAGTTATATCGGACTTAGTAATGTTTGTCCTTGTATGTGCGTATTTCAAATGTAACTTGAAAAATGCTTGTTTCCTACGTTAACATTGAGAAGTTGAAGGCTGCCTTGCATTTTATGTTTTTACTCTTCAGATAATGACAGGCCTCAAGTTGCCAGTGAAGAATCCCGAAGGCTCACTAAAGATCAGATTTTTACATTGATAGCAACAGCATCTATCAATTTCAGTTCAATGATTTGCTATTCAATCCTGGGACCCTTCTTTCCAAAAGAGGTAAGAGAGGATATATAACTTAGCAGCCTACTCATTACGTTTCCAGCTTCTCTGATAAACAATGTGTGTGGTAATCTCATTTGTGCTTGGATCAAGATGAGCTCAAATAGATGTGAAGAATTCAGTTTCCCAGCTTATTCTTGGGGAAAGGGGTATATTTTGTTCTTTATAAAAGCAAGTGCATCTTTTGAAACTCTGCGAGCTGTACTTACTCCAACTGATGGCTGCTTAAGGCACATGGGGCTATGACATATTATGCATACCATGATGTATGCCTCTCCCTACCCATTCCATGTAAACCTTTTCAAATAGTTTCTTCTTACTGTCTGCTAGAGGCAGTGCACTCCGTTCTATCACTCTGTTGGGAACAGTTGTTCAGATTCTTATTTGTTTTTAAAAGAGCAGATGCATTTGCTCAAGTCTACTCCCTTCCCCTACCCCACACTCTTCTGAATAATTTCCCCACAATGTCCCTGTTCTTAATTTTTTCCTGTTGATGCTGGGCTGTGCACTCTTCAGCATTAGAGCACAAACACCTTGTTTGGTTGTAAAATGGAAAATAGCAACCAAGTGATTCTCCTCCAGGTACTGAGGCTAAATTATATAAAATTGCAATGTGGGCTCACAGTGGGCAAATACTGCTATCTTATAGTGCCCCTCCCCATAGATACTACATGATATATAGTGTATGTGTGAATTAATTTATTTCATATAAAAATTTTCTGTTTTGCCACTGTGGCTGGAGATGGTGGGAATTGTAGTCCAATATTATCTGGGAACAAAAGTTCGAGAACTTCTGTGTCCTCAAGGACTTGGGCTCCATTGGATTATGTTACTGATGTTAAATGGAATTTAGGAATTCTTAGACATGGAATTCAAGGTACATAAGCAGCTTGTGTTCAACTTTTGTTTAAACCAGGCCTACTCAACTTAGGCCCCCCAGCTGTTTTTGGACTATAACTCACATAATCCTTAGCTACAGTGGCCAATAGCCAGGGATTATGGGAGTTGTAGGCCAACATCTGCAGGAGGGCTGAAGTTGCGCAGCCATGGTTTAAACCATATCACTACATGCATGGCACAGGCTTTTGTGTTCTGATTGTCTGAAAGGTGTTTGTGTGTGTTTCCCTTTCTAGGCAGAAAACAAAGGTGCTAGTAGTACAATAATTGGACTCATTTTTGGATGCTTTGCCCTATTCAACTTCTTAACTTCCTTAATAATGGGACAGTTTGTAAGTATCTTATTTATTTATTTATTTATTTATTTATTTATTTATTTATTTATCTATCTATTTATTTATTTATTTATTTATTGCCTCAGCAGACCCTGATTTATAGCCCTTCTAGAAAATAGTCAAGATCACCAAATGCCTTGAGGGAGGGAAGTTACACACTTAGGAGTAGCCAACCATAATGTCATTCAGTGTGCCTGTGCCCATATTGGCTTGTCAAATGGGTAGACTTATTTAGAGAGCATTCTCTGCAGATATGGAAGGTCATGATGGAACATGAGGATGGTAGGTGGGGAGGTAGTCTCCAAGGTATGCAGTGCCCAAACAACCAAGGGCTTAGCTTAAAACTACTATCCTGAATTTGTATCTTAAAAATGATGGTGAACAGACAATGAAGCAATCTGCTCCCATTGGCTCATCTACGCTAGAAGGGTCATCTCAATCTATACAGGTTGAGTATCCCTAATCCAGACATCCAAAATCCAGAAACCACCACTGCGTGCACCCGCAGCACCAACAAAACATTATTTTCACATGAAATCTGAATTTCATCTCCACCTAAAATGCCATGTTTGAGTCTAACATGACCAGCAACATTATTGCATTGAAAATTTTCTCGCAGTTAGTTTTCATTACATTTATAGCTACCCGTAGTTATCGTAAATTCGATGCTTATTTGTCTTTATACTTTAAATAAAACCTAAACAAGTAAAATACAGTGTACAGTAACCTTTTGTGTTTAGACTTGGATCCCATGCCCAAGATATCTCATTACAGTATGCAAATATTCCAAATTCCCAAAAAGTCCGAAATCCAGAACACTTTGCAGTTCAGATAAGGAATACTCAACCTGTACTTGTTGACGTTTTCAGATAGAGGCTAGAATTCCTGCCCTTGTAGGAAAAAGTGCTTTGATTTGTGTTAAACCTGCTTATCAGTTTCTTGGACGATTATTTTCTTAACTGTCTGAAAAAAAAACTCTCCCTGTGTACCCTCTGCACACCATATCTGATTAGATCTACCTTTCGTATGTCTGCCATTAGCTGTCTGTTTTTCTAAGCTTCAAATTGTTTATGGTGTTTTCTTCAAGATAAACTGTCTACCTGGTTATTTATTTCTGTGTGTTCTCTGGCTGTGCTGTTTTATGAAATACATTAGAAACAATATTCCAGCTGGGTCATGGATCATGTGTATGTCTTGATTGTTGTATAATCAGTCTCTTTCCATAGAATTTTTAAAGCTGTGCCTTGCATATAATATGGTATTACAACTGCCTTCAATCTGTTGTTGTTGGGTTTTTATCCTGGAATCTGCAACAATATCAGAACCCATCAGTCTCGGTGTGGAGTTAAGATTGTTTGTCCCAATTTCCATTGTTATGCATTTAACTGCCCAACATGGCACATAGAGATACTCTCCTGCAGCATACACTGCTTTGGATTTATTATCCTAAGTATGATCATTGTGGTGCTGATAGTAAGCAATCTTTTATTATTTTGTTATACAGGGGTATTCATATCAGAGAGATTGCTGAAACAGTTATTTGCACCAGTTTACCTGTCACTGGGAAAACTAGGCTAATTCACTTATCCATTTAGAATATTTTTAGGTGTGATAATGGGCTGAATGTAAGTCGGTGGGGCAGGGTGACATGGGAGTGTTTCTTTGCTGTAAATTGAATGAAAAGCTTTGGATTTCAATAGTATAACTTCTAGAACACTTTTTATTTTTTAAAATAAAAGCTTGCAAATCACTAAAACATGTCTTATTTAACAATTGCAGCTTGTCCAGATAGGAGCAAAATTTATGTTTGTTACTGGAATGTTTATCTCTGGATGTGTTACAATTCTTTTTGGGTGAGTGCATATATCTTACTACTTAAGATGCTGTAGAAATAGTACTGTGTTTTATGTAGTTTGTCCTAATAATTAAAATGACTTTCAACAGACTTTGTCACAAATATTGGGGAAGTTGCTGAATTTCTCTGTCCTTATTGTATTGTTTTGTTTCACTGCCTAAATGGGTATAGCTCTCATTTTTTTACTAATGGACAATAGTCCTTAAGCCAACATTGTGCTCCTAAACCTAATAGGCATGACAGAATTTAACTTTCTGTTATTGCTGAAAATGCAGTTTACTAAGTCCATAAGGATGTTGATACAGTATGCTGTATACAGGTACAGGTGCTTATATAAATTTTTGAGTGAATGACTGTCCAGGTCTTTTGTAAGGGGCAAAGGGGGCTTTATTCATTAGCGAACCTTAACCAACATTGCATATGCATAAGCTCTTGTAACATCGGCACCATTTTGCTAGTAACCCAAAGATGCTCAATGACTTCGCCTGGTCAAGAGTTGTAGGAGAGGTTTCTGGCAGGTGTCCTCCTGCTGCTTCCATGGTGAAAAGAGCTGTCTTCAGAGTGGTAACCTTATCTTCTCTGCTGGTGTAGGTCGCCCATCTTGGGTTAACCGCACCCACATGCTCCTGGAGGGAGGATTAAGACTAGAAGGAACCTTAAATAGACCCCTTGTGAGTGGATCCTCCCAGTTCTTTTCCTGCCTCTGCTCCAGAGGCCACAACTCTGTTTTCTAGGCCCACAATGGTGGCTACGGGGGAACAGAGAGGGAGCTTCACTGGCACCTTTGGACCACAGCTGCTCTCCTCTTCCCTGCTGACCTCTGCGCAGGGCGGTGGAGCTGACTCCTGGCATGACTCCAGCCTCAGGAGCTCGCTCAATCAGATAACAAAGAGGAGGAAGCATGCCCATTCAGAGCGAGTGCGGCGTTCCTCTGAAGTGAAGGGAGACGAGGACATGGGGAAGCAAGCTCCAGCCAGCAACTGAATCGCACTCCCCGCCATCTCTGATCCTCTCCCCCAATGGACAGCATGCTAGCTCCTCCACACAACCCAAGGCCCTCTCACAGCAGCAGCGGCTGCAGCAGGCAGTGCAGACAGAGAGCATAGGTGATGACCTGGTGGGCTGCAGCCACCTCAAGGATGGGGGTGGCTTCAACCCAGCCATGCTGGATGATGGCGAGGAGGGAGAGAATGGCAGCTATCCCAAGAGTGGGGACTACTCTGAGAATGGACCACTCCACACCAGCGGTGCCAGAGAGATCTCTCCTTTCCCCGGAGTTGGGGGGAGCACTCTGGATCAGATACTGCTAATTTTTTGTTTTTTATTTATTTACAATATTCATTCCCCATCTCCAGTACACTACTGCTTGGGGCCGCTCACAACATTTATAAAAGAGTTACAATGTAAAATCAGACTAATACAATTAACCAAATTAAGCTAGACAAGTTAAAAATCTAAGCTAAAGCCACAATCAGAATTACAGATTTTAAAATTTCAAATTAAAAATTATTTTAAAAACCTAATAACTAAGAATTGTACAAACTAAGGAACCTACCAGATATAAGCAACAGGTGAAACATTAAAAAGTCACTTTAAAAAGATGTGTGGTGTTTTTTTCAAACATTGCTAAGACCACCCCTCCCCCTTTTACCCCATTGATACCCCCAGGGCCATTACCACTGGGCGCTCCTCAGGGGAATGCTCACATTCCTGACTGGCTGGCAGGCATGGGTCAAGCAGTCCATACAGCAAGCTATAAAGGAAAGCAACAGATCCTGTAAGGGGCATAAAAAGCACAAGAGATGTAGAAGCAGTTCCTCCTCTGACTCTGAGCCTGTAAGAAAATGCAAAAAAGAAGTCAAAGAAAAATAGGCCACAGCCATCCCACAATTCATCTGAGGCTTTGAGGGATGATTCGCCTGACCTGTTTAACCTGGTTGGGTTCCAGGACCTGGCTGCCCCCCAGAATCCACCCCTGGCCATTCTGTCTCTGAGGAGGGGGAAATATCTGATAACATGGCACCTCATCCTTCAACTAGCGCCTGTTTCTGCAGGCGGAATGTCAGTCACTTGTGCGGACGATAGTTCCTCTGGGGCTTAAGCAGGTTCAGTGTCCCCCACTGATGCTCCAGTTACGGCTCTCTTCAGTGGAATGGTAGTCTCAAAGGGTGGGGACTCTCCCCTAAAGTAGCCAGCAGACAAGAAACCAGAAGCTTCTATATGCAGGGCCCATGAATCCACTTCTATGACTATAAGAGCAGACACTGCAGCTTCTCTGGTATCCAGGACGCCAGTACTGCGATAGATGAGCTCCTTAACAACCCGCCATCTGACCCTGCCAGGCTCAGATGCAAGCTTTTGAGGTTGCAAAGGGCTCCTGCCTTCACGGTATCCACTTTTGACAGCATAAAACTCTCAGCCTGTACCATGAGTGCCAACTCTGTGGCACGGCATAATATTTGGCAGAGACATTGGAAGGTGGACAACACCTCTAAGGCTAATCTCACTTCATATGGAGTCAAAACTGTTTGAGGATGGGGCCCTCAAGGACACTGATACAGAGACAAGCAAAAAGCACTCCTCTCATCCTCTCTCAAAAGAGAGGAGAAAGGTCAGCACATAAATTGAACCAAACCTATGGAGAATTTCAGCCATCATTTAAGCCCTGGGATTCCTCAAGGACTTCCAGACTATTTTGGAACAAGACCAGGGCCCAGGACAGATTGTCCTTTCAGACACAACCTGGGGCACGCCTGGAAAGAATCTACCTCAGATATCTGGGCCAGGTCCATAATTTTTCAGGCATACCATGTGGAACGGCTGCACCAGTCTCAGGACAAGTTCCTACCTACCCGCAAATCCAGAAATCAGTTGAAACATCTAGGACTCCTGCAATCCCTAAAACACCTTTTTCAGATTCAGGCCATAAAGCTGTTACCTGCTGCCCAGAGGGAAAGGGGGTCTACTCCATCCTTTTTATGGTGCCAAAAAAGGATGGCTCACTGAGGGCGGTACTGGACTTAAAGGCAGTGAACATGTTTGTGATAAAGAAACTGTTCCGTATGGAAATGCTGCTGCCTATTGTGGAGGACCTGCAAAGTGGGAATTACTTGGCATCCATAGACTTAAAGGAGGCATACCTCCACACCCCTATTCACCCAGAGAGCAGATGCCTCCTTCACTTGTGTTATCGTCACAAGCACCACCAGTACTGGGCTTTGCCGTTCAGTCTGTCATTTACAAAGGTCCTGATACCCCTGGTTGTGCTCCTGAGGCTGCAGGGGGTCCATTTATATTGTTCTCTGGATAACTTACTGATCTGGGCTAGATCAGCGGAGGAAATGGACCTTGCACTACAAAATAATCTTGCATGTCTAAGGGACCACAGTTTTCTAGTGAATGAGGAAACAAAGCCACTTTTCACCATCACGACGTCAGTAGCACCTGGTAGTGATTATAGACATGGCACGGAATTGGTTGTACCTTCCCCTGGAAAGAAGGAGGGCCATTACTACTTTTGCATGGGAGGTGGTGAATAGCTCATCAGTGGACATTCTAAAATTTTCAAGACTATTGGGCCTCATGGTGGTCGCAATGGATTCAGTATGCTGAGCCAGGTTCAGTCTTCGGTCTCTTTAATGGGCACTTGTCCCATACCAAATGCATATAGCATCCAAAATCAGGAGAAGGATTTGGGTCAAGGAGATTTTGAGAAGGTCCCTTCATTGGTGGCTGGACCCCTATAACCTTTCTAGAGGCAAGCCCTTCCTGGGACGGAACAGGATCCTAGTAACCACGGATGCAAGTCTGACCGATTGCAGGGCTCACTGCTTCTGGGAAGGTACACAGAAGCGGAGGTCCATCACAGCATCAATTGGTTGGAGCTTCAGGAGGTTTATCAGGCCCTCTTGGCATTCAGGGAGCTCATTGCTGTGTGCCATGCAGTATCTCAACCAAGGTGCATATCAGTCGCCAAGGGGCACAAGGTCCAAATCCTTACATATTCAGATGATGGAACTCCTTGATTGAGTGGAGGAGCACCTGCAGTACCCAGTTGCACAGCATGTCAGTGGTGTGACCAGTGTTCAGGCTGGGCAGACAGGAGGTCCAGCTGGCTGAATGGAGCCTTCATCCACAAGTGTTTGCCTGGGTCATTCAACGGCTGGGGTGGCCCCTTATGGACCTCTTTTGCCTCGCTGCCAATGCAAAGCTGCCAAGGTTCATGTCATGTTTTTTGACTAGGGGGTAGAGAATGTGGACACACTTTCTGTTCCGTGGCCTCCATGTCTACTATATGCATTTCCATGATGTACCTCTACTGTCATTCTGCACCCAAAAGCCCCGACAGTTGTCATTGACCCTGATCCTGATCTCACCTTATTGGCCGCGAAGACCTTGGTTTCCCGACATTGTAGAACTGGCAGAAAAAGGTCCCATATTATTATTTATTCGATTTCTGCTGCTCAAGGAGGACTTACTCTCACAGGGTCCAATTCTCTACCTCACGTGGCTAAATTTGACCATGTGGAGGCTGCAAGGGACTTACTGAGAAGACAATGTTTGTCTCTGGTGGTCATAGACATCATTCTGGCTTTTTGCAAGGCCTCCACCAACCATAGTTATCAAATGACGCTGAGATGTTTTTTAAGGTGGGCTTCCAAATTATTTTTGCAGCTAGATTGGTGCAAGTTAGGGTATCTGCTGAACTTCCTTCAGGAGGGGCTGTCCATGGGCTAGAAGGACAATACATTGAAGAGACATGTGGCTTGTCTCTTGCAAAGATGCTCTTCCATGGGAGGGCAGCAAAGGTGCGTCATCCACTCCTGCAAAAGTTTCTTCAGGGGGCCACCCAACTTTCTCCCCCAGTGTGCCATAGGTTTCCAACCTGGGACTTGCACACAGTCCATGTACTACTCTTACCTCCATCTGAACCATTATGCACTGTCTCCCTTTGGGTCCCCTCTCTCTCAAGGTGGTGGCAATCACTTCTGCATGCTGTGTATTGGAGTTACAGGCCCTGTCAGTGAAAGATAACCTATGTGTTTTTCCCCAAGAACACTGTCGCCTTATTCCTGATCGGCCATTTATACCCAAGGTCAATTCAGTTTTCCACCATTCAGAGGACCTATTCTACCATCATTCTGTCCTGCACCTAGCCACGCTTGGAATGGCAGTGGCATAAACTTGATGTCCAGAGAGTTCTCCGTATCTACATTGCCAGAATGGAATACTTTTGCAAGATGGACCCGCTCTTTGTGTCATTCAAGCCACAGTCGATGGGTCAGAAGGCATTTACTGCCATGATTGGCCGCTGGGTGAAGGCTTTTGTTGCTTTGATTTACGAATTGCAAAACTTGACTGGTCCTCGGATTATGACACATTTGGCAAGATTGGGGGCTGCCTCGGCTGCTTTTGCCATGAACCTCTCTGGATGAGATATGTAGTGCTGCTACATGGAAATCACAATTTACTTTTTCAAGACATTACAGGCTGGACATGCAAGGGCAGCATTTGAACACAGAGTTCTGCAATAGGTACTTCCCAGGCAGTATAAGGTCATCATGGGCTTGTTCCCACCTGTGGTTGTGTGCTGTGGTATTACCCATGATGGGTAACCACTTACACCAGCAGAGAAAGAAACATTGGTGCTCACTGTGAAGGTTTCTTCTTGCTGGTGTTAGAGGTCATCCGTGCCTGCCCAGTATTTATATTGCTGGGTTATTGGTTGGTGGAGGGATGCCCTTCCTTCCTGTGCTCCTTCTCCTACTGCATGCCACTGTGATTTCCATTCTTTGTTGGTGCTTTTTGGCCCATGCCTCTTGTACATATGTTTTGTTTTGACATGTTGGGGCTGTGGGTTTTTTTTGCACTTGAGCTATTCAATAGAACTGGGAGGAACCACCCACAAGGGTTCTATTTTTTTTAAAGGTTCCTTCTAGTCTTAATCCTGCCTCCTGGAGCATGTGGGTGGTGATAACACATGAGGGGTGACATCCGTAACATCAGCAAGAAGAAACCTTCACAGTGAGCACTGATGTTCCTTTTCATTTTTCCAAGATTTCTGTATCTTTTCGATCGATGTGCTGTGTCCATGTTCACACTGTGCTGTTCATTGCATTACAATTATTTATATTTATATACTTATAAATATGTATTATATATTTTATAATATATTTATATACCACATCTTAATTTTAAAAAGTGCTCAAAGCAGTTCACACAGAAAAAGATGGTTTCCTGTCCCCAAGGGCTTACAATCCCAAAAAGAAAAGTTGTATGGCCAGGGGTTGCTAGTAGAGGGACAGATGTCATTCAAGCTTGGCTAGTCTTTTCTTCTTAGCTGTGTTTTCCAAAGTCTGGGTGGCTAACCTTCAACTGCTGTGTCACCATCCTCTGGGTAAATATGATTTTCTCTCCCTCTCAAAGGTTATAACTGATACTTAGAAAGTTGATAATGGGTTCTTAGACAGCTACTCCTTGGATAACCAGAGTAGTCCTTCTATACTCATTATCTCCAGCAACCAAAGCAATGTGACTCAGCTTACTCACTCAGTCCCTAGAAAAAGTCCTACTAAACTGATCAGTGTCTCTAAGTTGCTGCAAGTGCTTCTTGCAGATAGGCAAGTGTCTCTCAAGTCCACTGTTGTTTTCCATTTTCCTAAAGAGAAACTTCTGCTGAAGTGGTGCAAGTTCAAGATGTGAATATCAGTCCTGCCTCTCTTCAAAACAGGTTTCACTTTGGATATGACAGCAGAATCCTGAAGAACAGAAATGTCAAGCTGCCCACGAACCTGTTTGGTGCTTGATGCCTCGTCTAAAGGCACTCTTAATTGCATGCCTTTCCTGTTGGGCATTTCACTTGTGTCTCTTATGGACTCATTGAAGAGGGCACATCTCCCAAGCAGTACTAGCCACAGATTCGCCATAAAAAGTAGCAGAGTATGCTACTTATACCAGATAAAATGAGGTTTTGTCCACACAGCTATTATATATTTTGAAGAGTTTGTATGTGGCATTGTTTGTGCAAAATAGTCATACTTCCCGATGACCTACAGATACCAAATTTTGCATAAAACGCTTGCCATTGAAATTAGCACAATGCTCTTTTTACACCAGAATATGCTCAGTAAACATCTACATCTTTTTGGGGTTGTGTGTGTTTTTTTTGGGGGGGGGAATTCTAAATATCTTATTTCCTCATTTGCAAATATCAAATTTTACACGAACAATCCTGCCACTGAAATTAGCTGAATTGCTACTTTTTACACTGGAATGTTTGGGGAAAGGTTTACCAAAAAATATGTATTTTTAATAAGAAATTCTGAATGTGATCATATTTGAACTTTTAGCAGATTTTAAACACTCAGTAATTGGAAGAGAAGCAGAAGATCTTCCTTAGATTAAAGTTTACTGTGGTTAATGTTTACCATATATGGTAACCATTCAATAAAATGTTTGAAGATTAAATCCTACAAATTTCATTCATTTGTTCTTTTTTTAACTTGGCTTTTGCAAGCACATTAATGACAAACTGTATTACATATACTTAATTTCTTGAACGTTGCCATATATGTAATCTACACAAAATGCCTTTGCCCAGTCAATGATGGGCCTCACCTATTAGTATGTTATAAAGAACCCTGTACTGTATAGTTTATAAAGAACCCTGTACTGTGCATAAGAGGCTTGGGAACTGGATCAGTTTTATTTTTGTATTTAGGATGTTGGACAGAGCACCTGATGGACCAATATTCATAGCATTGTGTTTTTTGGTTCGAACAGTGGATGCGATTGGTTTTGCTGCAGCAATGACTGCCTCATTTTCTATTCTTGCAAAGGCTTTCCCCAACAACATAGCTACAGTTTTGGTATGTATGAAGTCTGCCAGTGCTTGGATATATGTTACATTACACTTGTCTCTGGGTTGCTAAAAGTGGCCTTACCAAGAAAACAAAGGGGGGTGGGGGGAAACAAAGCAGAGGAAGATGGACAGGACATCAAAAGATAGAATCGTTTCCAAATCTAGAGAAGGGACAGGTTAATTTTCCCCAGAGGTAGCAGCCTGAGCATTAAGAGTGGCAGACTCCTGGACAGTGTTCTGGCCTATTTGAGTAGCTATTATCTGTGGCTGGAGCCCTTTGCATAAAAAGATCTCTTGTCCCTACAGTAAAGGGTATGTGAATATTGATTTCTAGCTAATTGGAAATATAGTGGTTAGGATTCAGGCTATCTGTTGAAGAAGCAAGAGTCTTAAGAAATGATCATCACCTGTGCTTGCTTACTAGCTTGTTTCCAGTTACTTCTTTGCTTTACACAAATGCAGAACCACAGAGCAATGGTGGTGTTGGATTACAATGGTAGCCAAAACTTTGGCTATAGGCTAAGTTAAAGTCAGTATGTAATATTAACCCCTTGTTCTTGGCTAACCTGTTTGGACTACCAAGTCCACAACCTCAAGAACTTCCCTTGCATAACCAGCCCATTCCATTGATGTTTAGGCTGGTCTTATAGTGAATTGCTTCTCTGTCCCTCTTCCTTCTTAAGTGACATGCCCCTGGGTGTCTCTGTCTTAGGAAGTGAAATGCGCGTGCACTCTCTTTCTCTTTCTCTTTCTCTTTCTCTCTCTCTCTTTCTCTCTCTCTCTCTCTCTCTCTCTCTCTCTCTCACTCATTCACTCACTCTCGCTCTTACTTTTGGGGTGTGAAAAGTCTAACCCAAACCAAATGAATGGTTGGGGCTCACCAGGATAAATCTTGGAATCAGTTTGCAGTACCAGAGTTGACTCTTGGATTATGGGAGCAAAGTGCCTCCAAGCAAGTAGCATGTACATTCTTCACTACAACAACTACTACATATCCATGTCATCCTCCTATTTAAAATTACGTTTCAAGATTTACAGAGCAAATGACATGACTGTCACCCAGGACTAAACCCAGTATGTTTGACTTAGAGAAATTAAGTGCTGTCTCCACTTTCTCTTGCCAGCATAACATGGGTGGAGAGAATACAGTCCTTCTCCACACAGAAAATTCCTAGTTTTCCCCTCGTTCCCTTTCTAGATAGTGTACTTCCAACCTCAACCTCTTAATGCTTTGCTCTCGCTCACTCCCCACAAAGGGAATTCAAAGAGTTGTGGGAATTAAACAAATTGTTCTGCTAAGAACTAATCTGCCTACTTTCCTGTCACTATCCCTACAACTGGACTAAATGTGGTCCAAACTGGTCAGGCAGTTCACAAGTTAGCTCACTTGCACCTCAAATGTTTATGCATCTACCATTTTGAATTGGGGTGGATGACATAATTAATTCATGCCATTGAGGTGTCCCTACAGCTGTAGCAAATTTGGTTCAAATTGGTTAGGCAGTTCACAAGTTAGCCCATTGGTGCTCAAACATTTACACTTCTGCCATCTTGGGGTGAATGATATCATTGCAAACTATACTGTTTAGGTGTCCCTACAACTGTACACAGTTTGATTCATATTGGTCCAGGCATTGCGAAGTTCATAGGGCACTCACTCACCCAGGTGATCTCATAAGGTTTCTTTCCTTAAGGAAAGCCTTTTGCTTACCCCACCCCTCAAAAAAATGTCTGCTTGAAGTTCTCATCGCTCCTACCCCATTTATTTTATTATTTATATTTTATCTATCCTATTTATCTTCTTGTTATAGAAGGCTAAAAAAATATACTTCTGATGAGGGAGTGGGTCAACTCTGGGTGTTGTTTTTTCCCTTAGAGACTGAAGGAAGGCCAGGGAAAGAAGTGAGTCCCTTGAGAAAGGGGAAGATCTAAAAAATAGATACTCCTGTTCCCTTTTTCTTCTGGTCTTTCACTTCTCTCCTCCTCCCCCCCCCCCGCCTTCACTAGCCCATATGCTGTTTGTGGCAAAACTTCATTGTCCTGAACACACTACAGTATAGGTTATTCAGCCACATGTGGCTGAAGATATTTGCAGAAGAGAGCTCCCTTTTAATTGTGTGGCATACAGTGGGGGAAGCGGAGTAGGAGGTATGTAGTTCCTTAGTGGAGAACACTGACTTCTATTATATACTGATTGCAGGAAAGGAGATGTACTTTAGATCTTTGGCTGCTGGCCATTTCAAAGCACATGCAGTAAAGCACATGGAGTAAAAGACCAGATAGTATGCCTGATAGGTTTCCTCATGTCAGTGTAAGGACTGGGACGTCCACATGACAACATTTTGGGGTGGTCTTAATACCCTGAAGTGCTTTGGGAGAGGTTTGGAAAGAGTTAATGAAACCATGATATTTTGGCAGTGTTAAGTGCACATAACTAACTACACAAAAGGTCTGAGTTGCTTTTAATAGCTGACCTTTCAGTTGAAAATGGATGAGCACTAAACAGATTAAATGGTAGCACACATTAGTTTTTATTAAACGACCTGCATTCATTTTATGTAATATCTTATGACACTCCTGGTTCCTCAAAAACAGTACTTTACTATGCTATAATGTAACAGAATACTTTAAAAATATATTATCCTTTTTGGTTCCCAAGGTTTTTGCATACACATGTGTTCTTACAGTTCTTAATCAATTATTAAATTTGCCTTTGTGGCAGATAGCGGTTATCTGTGGCATAGTGATTATCTAGCGTTAGTGCAATATATTATACATTGCAGTTGCGGCTGTTGTTTTTTCTGATAGATTACCTTTAGCCATTGGTTTAATGGATTTAACTCAAACTTGCAAATATAAATTTCAGGTGAACCACCTCCATGTTCTTGCCATATGTTCAGAGCCACCTGTGCCTTGCTGCTTCTCCCTTTACACCACACTCTAAACTTTTCCCTTGTACTCTCCCCACCCACAGCCCCTCTTTCTATCCCATCTATACCTCACCAAACTCCCAGAGGGAACTTGGATGGGGACACCACCATTATCTACCCCACCTCATTGCAAATGGCAACTATTCTGTTTCACACACAATCTCTGGAGTGCAACCCTGTGTTACAGCATGGGGTTATCTGTGTCTCCTCACAAATAACTAGTTCTAAAAGACTGCAAGGGAGAATGGAGAATCTCATAGAGATGATTCTTATTGCTTGTTAACACTTGTAAAAGGTTTTGCTTTTTTGTTCAGCTAGCACAGGGGTTCCTAAACCTTGGGTCCCCAGATATTGTTGGACTACAACTGCCATCATCCCCATTGTGGCTGGAGATGATGGCAGTTGTAGTCCATCAACCTTTGGGGACCAAAGATGTGCTAGACGAACATGGTTTTTAACTTCTGCTTATTGTTTTTCTCCTCCTGTTTAGGGAAGTCTCGAAATATTTACTGGACTGGGTCTAGTGCTAGGGCCCCCTCTTGGTGGCTTTTTGTACCAGTCTTTTGGCTATGAAGTTCCTTTCATTGTACTTGGATGCTTAGTGCTGCTCCTGGTGCCTCTGAACATGTGCCTCATACCAAAATATGGTAGGTGGAGTTGTGTCTCCTTCATGTTTCAGATTGGGTAGAGTAGGCAAATGTTTCTTTCTTTGTTTGTTTGTTTTTAAAAAACCCATTAAGTTCCTCCTCTAGAGCCTGTGGTCAACAGGTGCACGGAATCTGGTGTAAAGCTGTGTAAGAAACCTAGTGCCTGCCTCACTGCATTTATGAGGATAAGAGTCCCTGGCTACAGTCCAGAGAGTCCTTTTATTTAGACATTGATTTACACAAGCACAGCAGGATTCCTTTGCTGCCTATCCTGAGCAGTAGCAAAGCGGGGAAAAGATGGGCACCTAAAACAGTAAGCAAAAAAGAGCTGAGTCCGATTTCAAAAAGGTACAGAACAGTGTTGGGATTTATTATAAAAACATACTGTCTAGATACCCAACACCATTTCTGAGAGATGCTTTTTTCAAGGGCACAAAAAAAAAATTCTGATGACATAGAATCATAAACTCATAAACAGGGAAGTAGATTTGTGAGGGTCATTCTTGTTGGTGAAAATCTCTCATAAGAAGAATTTCTTTTTGTGCCCTTGAAGATGGCAATTTGCCAAAATGTTTTCAGCTGCTAGAGACATATTAAAAAAACAACACCCCAAACTCGTGCATCATTCTGCAGCATTTTGGCATCTCCTGCCTATTTCTGTCCCATTGTTCTGAATACCAAACTTGCTGTCTCCTGTCTCATTAAAAATTCAAAAAGCAACTTGCAATGAGGTGCCAGAGTGCAAAAGTGAGGATGAATCTGACTGAGAAGCACAATAAAATGCCCCATTCTGTGTTGCAGGGGGTGGCTTCCTGTGCACTTCAAGGGGCTCTTGAGAAATGTTTGAAATCTAGAAACTGATTTTGGTGTGTTCAGTATTAAAGCCGTCATAACTGAGGCATCATTAGCATGTGTGTTGCTCCCTTCTCTCTGGTAAGCAGTATGTTGTTTGCAGTATGTTGTAGCATTTCCCAGCCTGTTAGATCCATGAAGACTGTAGGAAAAGAGATATAGGGCAGGGATGGCAAAGGCAACAACTTCTGTAGCATACTTTTAAAAACTCTTTTCTTAAGATCTGTGAGTTTCTAACCTATATTGTTGTTTTGAGACGCAACATTGCTAGTGTGTTGTCCCCCTAAAATTAGCCCAATTCTGGACTAGCTTAGACAATACTGTACTTTCTGACCTCCCCCATTCCTATGTGATTAAGATGTGTCATCTTTTACCCCTCCACAAAGCACACCGTTCCTTAACATAATGGGTTCATTTGAACCAGTACTCTACCCACAGATGAGCCGTCAACCAAGTAATTAAAGAATAATGCACTGAGTGGTAGGAGAATTTGAACACTCACGATGCACTCATGTTTTAATCTCATGGGAGCGAGGTCAGTTGGAAGTATTGTCCAAATCAGCCCTGAGCATATTTGATGTAATGGATTTTTAAAGAAATGGTTGCCCTTATTGTTGGTTACTGGTCATAGACAGTAATAAAGGACTTATTGTTATGTTTGAAGAAGAGTTATAGCTTGGTTATGAAAGTAATCTGCAAGTCAGCCCAAAGGCAAGATAACATCGATAACACCAGATAAAAAGATAATGTTGTTGTCGTCTTCTTACAGATTCAACTCCTAGCAAAGATTCATTCTGGAAGCTTGTTGCTCTGCCAAAAATTATACTCCTCTCTTTTACTATGTTTTCATTAAGTGCAAGCTTAGGCTTCCTAGATCCTACAATGTCGCTCTTTGTCTTGGAAAAGGTAAGTATGATTGAAAAAGACTGGGTGAATACTAGGTTTTCATCTAAACATAAACTTGTTAAATTCCATAGGGGTTGAGGTGAGGTGGCAGCAAAGTAGTAGAAGAAGATCCTCTCATCAGACATTCTAATGGCAGCTGCTTGTCCAGAGTCGTCGTCCTTTCTTGGAGCTTTAAGCCCAGTGAGTGGGGAGGGGAGGGAATGGAAGAGGCAGAGCTCAGGCAAGTGGAGCAGTGAGTACATGCCAGGTTCCTGATTTGTAACCATAAGGTAGAGACAAGCAGGTCTGACTTTCAGATACTCTGGGTTGGCAGCCTTTCAGAAGTGGTGTGCCAAATCTTCATTTATTCACTCTAATTTAAGTTGTACAATCTATCGGTAGAGCAAATATTTACTATCCACAGAGCATATTATTAGTAGTATTAATAGATTAGGAATAATAGCGCACATAGGTGAGAGATTAGCTTGGCTTGAGCATGGCTGTTGAAATTTTAAAAGAGCGGTATAACCTCTGAACTATAATTTCAGAGTTCTATTTTCTACATCTATAGTTCCATTTTCCATGGTTCTGATCAAGCTCATCTTATAACAAAAGGTCTAGGTTCATAACTTCTAGATCAGCTCTCGACTTCCAGTTGTTCCATCAAATAGTATGAAACTAGGTTGATATGGAAGCTTATATAGCCCACCATAAAAGTGATATTCACCTACATCAAAGGATATTCTCTGCTGTACAGAGAACATTTGATGTACATATATCAAGTGATATAAAAGGTCATGGAATAAGGGAAGGTTAAGGAGTAGAGAGTAGAGTAACTTTATTTTGGTCATGGACTAGAAAAACAGAAAAAAGAAGAAAAACAACAACATATAAAACCAGAACAAATTTTATATATCATACAACAAAACCTAGCCATTTTGGTACTAATCCCTATATTAAAATTAAGCAACAGAAGAGTTAAATAAAATTCATCAGGATGTCTGGGGAAATTTGCCAATAGTGGAAAAATTAATCTTAATCGAACATCCCTATAGAAATCACAATATAAAATGGCATGTGCGGTGGTTTCAACAGTGCCAGAGCCGCAGGGTCAAAGACGAGCAAAAAACAGTATTCCTTTAAACCTTCCTTCCAAAACAGCCGATGGTAGTGCATTAATGCACGCAAGCGTAAGGGCACACCTGAATCTGGGGATTAGGATGTTCAGTCCAATGGGGGACTGTATACAGCAGAATAGAAACACGCCTGTGCACTAGTTTCGGGGTGTGTGTAGAAAGATCAGTTAAACGGGACACAACAGAACTGATATATAGATTAAACAAAATAGGAACTAAAATGCAACCCTGCCTTACTCCTCTGAAGGTTGGAATCTCTGCAGATAGGTAACCAGACGAATTGCATTGGACCTTCAAAACTGTATTTTCATTCAAGAAGGAAATTGGCAGCAGAAGCCACTTGTCTTAGAAAGGCCTTTCAGACCAAATAGAAAGGTCTTTCAGCTTTTGCCATAGCCTTTCTCTAGAAATAATATCAAACAAAGATTTCATAAAAATAAAGGCTACGTATAGGGCAGGAGCCAGATTTCTGGAATAATTTTCCATTAAAAACTGAAGAGTAAAGAAGGCATGTTCTGTAGTAGAGCATCCTGCATGGAAACCAGCCTGCTCAGGAGCCAAAATGTTATTTTCTATCCAGTCGATCAGCTTGACTAGTAGATGTTTGGCATAAATTTTACTGATTATATTTTAAAGACTGATAGGATGATAGTTTGCTGGTTCCTGAAAGGTTAAAGAATAAGGGTTCTAGTTAGTCAATGTTCCTATAAACAAGTAAAGGTCAAGGGTAACATGTTCTAAAGGTTTTTGGGGTAGATTGAGTATAAGAATATTTGAGTGAGATTGTGAGATGTTCTCAGTTATGCAAAACTTATGCAGATTGTGAGGTGTTCTCAGTTATGTGTGGAGTTAACTCTCCAAGGCCCAGTCACCCAGCTAGCTGTAAAGGTCAAGGGTAGCATGTTCTAAAGGTTTTTGTGGGAGATGGGGTATAAGAATACTTGAGCAAGATTGTGAGGTGTTGCCAGTTCTTGAGAGAGAACTTCATGCCCACTCTCCAAGGCCTGGTCACCCAGCTAGCTGAAACAATTGTATTCATCTTGACCTGTGGTAAGCATAATTACGTACTTCTATATTGAATATTTGTCTAGACATTTTTTCTGTGGGTCAACAATACAAGTAGTTCTGGGGAGCCTAGCTATCAATTCACTACCCTGCTGCTGAGGATAATACCATGCCGCAGTAGAGGATAGTGAATGTTTCAAAAAGGTAACAAAAAACTTCTGACAAAGGTTTTGTGTGCCAGTAATGCATCTTAATGTAGAAAGTCTTTATAGATAATAGTATAGTTAAACTGTTATAAAACAATTGTATGTAATGTTTTTAACATGCTTAATAAGTTTGACTTAAAATAAAATAAAATGCAGCTCTTACCAGTTTAGTTGTTCCTGGATAACACAATTCCTGAACAAGTGCCAGTAATAATGTTGATCCCTGCATATAGATGTGGAGAAATTCAGTGGCTGTTTTTGGACGTGTAAGAAAATATGATCTAGCATAGAAGAACTGGCTCCTGCTAAATTCTGTGGTGCACCTCCTCTCAGGAGTTAGTACCACTGAAAATAATTTGGCATGCACACCATGAGCTGCTGACCCCTGCTGTAAGAATTCCAAGTGCTTAATAACTAAGTTATTGGAATCCAGTGTTCCCTCTAACACGGATTCCCAGAAGTTGTTGACTACAACTCACATAATCGCTAAGTTAAAGCTATTGCAGTTAGGGATGCTGGGAGTTGTAGTCAACGGCATCTGGGAATCCCTCTTAGAGGGAACACTGTTGGAATCATATATTTGCTTCAGAACATATACTTAAATGTATTATCCACTCCAGGCAAGATGATAATGTACAGGTGAAACTCGGAAAATTAGAATATCGTGCAAAAGTCCATTAATTTCAGTAATGCAAATTTAAAAGGTGAAACTGATATATGAGACAGACGCATTACATGCAAAGCAAGATAAGTCAAGCCTTAATTTGTTATAATTGTGATGATCATGGCATACAGTTCATGAAAACCCCAAATTCACAATCTCAGAAAATTAGAATATTACATGGAACCAAGAAGACAAGGATTGTAGAATAGAACAATATCGGACCTCTGAAAAGCATAAGCATGCATATGTATTCAGTACTTGGTTTGGGCCCCTTTTGCAGCAATTACTGCCTCAATGCGGCGTGGCATGGATGCTATCAGCCTGTGGCACTGATGAGGTGTTATGGAAGACCAGGATGCTTCATTAGCGGCCTTCAGCAATTCTGCATTGTTTGGTCTCATGTCTCTCATCCTTCTCTTGGCAATGCCCCATAGATTCTCTATGGAGTCAGGTCAGGCGAGTTTGCTGGCCAATCAAGCACAGTACACTGTATACTTTTCAGAGGTCCGATATTGTTCTATTCTTCAATCCTTATCTTCTTGGTTCCATGTAATATTCTAACTTTCTGAGATTGTGGATTTGGGGTTTTCATGAGCTGTACGCCATGATCATCACAATTATAACAAATTAAGGCTTGACTTATCTCGCTTTGCATATAATGCGTCTGTCTCATATATCAGTTTCACCTTTTAATTTGCATTACTGAAATTAATGGACTTTTGCACGATATTCTAATTTTCTGAGTTTCACCTGTATAATGAATTCTTTTGGCTTTGTTTGGTTGTATACACATATGTTACTGTTATAGGCTGCAACAAAATCAGTGGAGTTTTTTAAATTTTGTGCATACTGTGTAGAAGAACACGCCCTTTGTAATTAAGTCTTAGATTCTCTTGCTTCTGTGCAAAAAGACTACAAACAGATGCAGGAGCATCGTATGTGGCCATACAGTTCTAATGTCCACAAAGACTTCACCATTCATTTCAGCAGTGAAGCCAGTCTGTGTATGCTTTCCTTTGTCCTTGCCACTGAAATCAATGGAAACATTTATGAGATTCTTAATCCCATCAAAGTGATACACTAGACAATGAATTTAGTAAACCAATGTAATATGCTACTTATATGGAATAACTGAGATATTTCCTTTTCTTTCTATAGTTCCATTTGCCAACAGGTTATGTGGGATTAGTGTTCTTAGGGTTAGCCCTCTCCTATTCCTTAACTTCACCATTGCTTGGTTTTCTAAGTGATAAAAAGCCGGTGAGTATGAAATTCCTTCATTATGAGGGGAACTTTGTCTCCACTTGTGGAACTTTACATGTAAGGTAATTAAGCAGGCAGTTCCCAGACAGTCTTAATCACAGGCTTAAAGTTCAATGAAATAAAATGTTTTGAGTACAAAGTAGAGGTTTGACTTAACATTCCTGATGTGAGGATTCCCATGCTACACAGGCACTTTAGGTGGAATATGTGTCCTGGACTGAATGCTTTTACCTCTGCTGTAGTTACATAGGGAGGCTATTGCTAATAGACAGGGAATGGAGAGGGATGGTCTGCCAAGTAGGGGAAATTAGAAAAGAAGTCCATCACAAGCCAGGGAGAAAGAGGAGAAGCTGGTTAGGAGGGCTGGTCCAGAGACTAGGGAGAGAGAAAAGAACAAAGAACCAACGTAGGGACCAAAGGCGGGGGTTGGAGGGCTTTTGTCTGGCCACTTTTATTGGGTAAAAAGGCACTAAAATGGTACCGCTCTGGATTAATGGTTAGCAGGATGGTCTCTAGTAGCAAACAGTAAAGCAATGGGTTTGGGGAGAGCTAGACGAAAAGATGGGAATATCTTGGAAGTAAGGTGTTGGCTGTAGGGATTTTGGTTGGTTGACTCTACAACTTTGAGGAATCCGGGAGGCATGACTGAGTGGTTTTTGTGCCCAGCTCAGTAGTACAGGAATGTGCAAAGATGGGAGGGAAGTCATGACTGCCTTGTCTTGGAACTCTCAGGAGCACTTTTGTCTCATGCGGGAAGCCTTTCTTGGATATCAGGGTTTCCTGTCTGGGCTCCTGTGGGGTAGGCTGTTGTGGCTACACACCTTCTTTAGCTGACTCCCTGGGCTACTCCTCACTTCAGTGATAAATTCTGTTGCCTTCCTGGCCTCCCTCAAACACAGGCAAAGCCAGACTGTGTGCCTCTTTAGGGGCTCCAAGGGGGTGTCCAGAGAGCCACATTTCCAGAATCCCAACACCTCCGCCTTGCTTACTTTTACAAAACTTCTGAAGTACAGCCAGTTGTGATGCTAACTATAAATGGTTAAGACTGACATGCTTCAAAGGCTGAGTGCCTGTTTTGAAAAATTCCTGTTTTTACGTTGGAACACACCAAATCTTATAGGCCAAAGTATGGGTATAAGAGTCCACTTCAGTGAGTTGTCTGGTATTATCTGATCCTGTCAGAAGATGCCAAATAGAGACAGTACAGCTAATAGCTAAGGGTCAAACTTGATGTTTTAAATACATTTGTTGACCCTGAAGGCTTCATTTTAGTTTTGTAATTTGCACAGTGTCTGTGTGTGTGCATGCGTGGGACAGGGAGTGGTGTGGTGCGCAGCAGATCAGAACCATGGCAGGTGGTAGGGGGAACACTTTGTCCCAATCCAGATCACCCACCTCTAGCCATTTACCTCAGGGTGCGGGGGGTTTCCATTAGTGCTAATGGGAGCTCTTCTCCTGGGGTAAATTGCATATATAGATGTGCACAATTTAGATTGGGGCTGTGATGGGAGCAAAGCGCTAAAGTCTTCCCTGTCCCTGTTGTGGTTCTGGTCTGGTGCACACCCTCACACCTACTGTTTACAAAAGCAAAAAGGAGCACTGCAGGGTCAGCATACAGTAATGCCTGGTTCACTCTAAATCTTAGTAACTGTTATAGTTGAAGGGCTGTAGAGGTAGTCCAAGTCTTTCCTTGGACAGTTGCATGTGAGGGTGGTTCCATAGCTCAGTGGCAGAGCACATGCGTTGCATGCATAAAGCCCCAGTATATCCACTTAAGATTCATGGGTAGCAGGGCTGGGAAAGGTATCTGGCTGAAACTGTGGAGAAATGAATTGATGGAACTAAGCAGAACAATGGCTTGACCTAGAGATTTTCTAGATAGCAGTGAATAAACAAAGCTTGCCCAACAAACAAACAGCCCTATAAACAGTGTTTGCAAATAAAAATAATCTGAGAGTTTACAGAGAATCCAGACACTCCTGCAGATTGTCGCCATCTTTTCACAATGAAGGGCAGTAGAAAGTGAGGTCCCCCAGGGATCTGTACTGGGACCAGTGTTGTTTAACTTCTTCATAAATGATGTGGAAGTTGGGGTAAGCAGCGAAGTGGCCAAATTTAGGACCAACAAAAGGAAATATTTTTTCACACAGCACATAATTAATTTATGGAATTCTCTGCTATGGGATGTGGTGGGCCACTAGCTTGGGTGGCTTTAAAGGGAACTTGGACAAATTTACGGAGGACAGGTCTATCAATGGCTACTAGTTTGGTGGCTATAGGCCACCTCCAGCCTCAGAGGCAAGATGCTTCTAAATACCAGCTGCAGGGGAGTAATAGTAGGAGAGAGGGCTGCCCTCATCTTTTGCCTGCAGGCTTCTCAGAGGCATCTGGTAGGCCATTGTGGAAAACAGGATGCTGGACGAGATTGGCCTTGGGCTTGATCCAGCAGGGCTGTTCTTGTGTTTCCTTAGGCACACACCACTGTGAAGTGCTCTTCAACTTGGTGTATCCAACTATAACTTATAACTGCTTTTTTTAGGGCTCCTTCAAACAATGATGATTTCCATACCTAACAATTGCTTTTGCAAGGGGAAAAGCTGGTTGTGCTAGGTGTATGTCCATTATCATTAGTGACTGTATACAGGCAATGTATCTGGGTAGGGAAACTCTAGTGTGCTGTGGCTGCCAGAGGGCACCTTCCTGTTTTATCCCTGTGAAGATAGGGCAGTGGTTTTCAATTTGTGTTCTGGGGAACCCCAGAGTTCCTTGGAGGGTTATCAGGAGTTCCTCGATGAGAAGCTCAGTAATTGTGGACATGGTTCCCAGAAAGGTAGCTTCTCTCCCACTACAGATCTTGCCATTCTGTGCTTAGTCCCAAGAGAATGCTGAGTATATTGCAGATGAGTGCTTAGGTCTGTGCCTGGCCAGTATCCTGTGTGAACTGATGGTTAACCATAGAACATCATGCTCCGGAATCCTCTGCAATATGCAGGTGCTCCTCTGTAGACAAAAGAGTGCCCTAAAGTAAGTGTGTGATGCCGCTGGCATCAGGTTTTGGAATAGCTTCATCAAACTCAGATCATCTAGAACTGTGAGACTGAAGGCAGGGCTTCATAAGTATATAGGAAACTGCCTTATACCAAGTGAGGTCATTGGTCCATCTAGCTCAGTATTATCTACACTGGCAGGCAGCAGCTCCCCAAGGTTTCAGGTAGAGGTTTTTTCCAGCCCTGTCTGAAGATAGTGAGGATTGAATCTGGGACCTTCAGCATGCAAAGCAGATGCTCTGCCACTGAGCTGTGACCCCCTTTGAGCTGGCCTTCAGGACCACAGCCTATTCTGAACGATTGAGCTCCTTTTTGAAATATGTGAAGTGATACTTCAAGGTTACCAAATTTATCATCCCCATTCAATTGAATTAATGCTTTGATTTGAATGCGGTGTTCCTATTTTTTCAGCCATCTCTATGTCTCTTGCAGAGTTTAAGGAAATGGCTGTTAGTCATTGGAGGCTTGCTGTCTGCAGTATGCTATTTTATGTTAGGACCAGCTCCCATCTTACACATTGAAAGGTAATACACGTTTCCTTGATCTCTCTGTCACAGAAAACATACCTGTTCTGTAGCTTTCACATTTGTCAAGGTATCTCTAACCAGGGCCAAGGGTGTAGCTAAAGGAGTGTGGGCCCATTTTCACATAGTAAATACGTGCAGCCTCCCCCTCATGGCAGTGCCCTTGTGGCAGCACACGAATGAGCGTGCACATACCCACCACTCACTCCTTCCACGCTGGCCTCCTTTCTCCAGCCAGCTGCCCGTCCATCTGGCTAGTGCACCCGCTGTCACCTCCACCCACCTCCTGCCATATGACTAGGGGCCCATCCTCTTTCCATCGGCTGAAAGCCCGCTGGGAAGGAGGGTGTATGTGCATTCTCCACTGGGCCACTGGCTGATAAAAGGAGGAATGGGCCTTGGAGCTGGGTGAGTGGCAGAGGCGGCAACAGCGGGAGTCCCAATCAGCTGAAGGGGAGTGAAGTGGCTCCCAGACTGCAGGGGGGCGGGGCTTGGATTCTTTGGACCCATCTGCTCAATTATAGTTCTGCCCCTGACAAGGTTACATATATTCTGCCCTCTAAACAAAGTGTTATACTAAGAAAGCAGAAATCTGCCACCTTGCAGAATTCCTTCTACTTCCTTCAGTCATCTGCTTCAAGCCCTATGACAAGAATGAGTGCTATCCAATTGTATTCTTTGTCCTACTTAAGGTTGGAGATGCTTAGAAATATGCACGTTTTAAAACTATGTCAAATTCACTATTATCTCATTTCACCCCACTTTTCCTCCAAAGAGTGCCAGACTTGCAACAACCTTGTGAAATAGTGAGAGGTCCCAGGTCCCAGTTTCATGGCTGAGGAGACACTTGAACCCTCTCCTGATTTTACTCCTCAATAATATCCACAGTACTATACTGACTCTTTGTCCTTCCATAACAAAATCTGCTTGGCATGGAATATTGGCTTTGGAAGACATGATGTTCTAATCTTGCTTGCTCCCAGGCTCATTGGGTATTCTTGGGCATGTCTTTGGGTCTTCCTCTCAGTTTCCCATCTAGAGTAATAGCAGTTCCCCACAAAGATACTGTGGAGATAAACAAGGTGAAAAAGTGCTTTCAATTCAGCATGTTCTAAAAAGGACGACCAACCTGAAGCTTGGGAAGCCTGTTTGATTAAGAAGCTAGTAATTGCAAAAATGGTGTTTAAAAAGGTGAATACCACTTCAAAACAGTGAGCATGATGCTTTTAGGAAAAAATGTTGCAGAGGACTTAAAATAACTGAATTGAGGCTATTAATAGTGCTGTACCAATATATTTTAAAAATATGTTCTTTTTTTTTAGCAAGCTGTGGCTCTTTGTTCTAATGCTGGTCATGATTGGTTTTTCGCTTGGAATGAGTTCTATCCCAATATTCCCTGAGATACTCAGTTGTGCATAGTAAGTTACCGTTTTTTCCTGCTTTGAACACAATACAATGCTATGCTTTTGTCTGTTTATTGCCAACTAATCAGAATCATATGGTTATCTAGTAGTTAAATAATTGACCACAGGTTGGTGTTGGGATTGTTTAAATATGCAAAACTGATTACTGTGGTATAAGACAACCTATAAATTGGAGAGCTATTTAACAAATACATTGACACATTCCTAAGTATATGAAGTATCAGCATTGTACCTCTACTCACCTTGGCCTGCCTCCAGACTAGTGTTGTAATGCTGTTGTGCTCAGACATTGCACAAGAAAAGAAAGTTTGCTCCAGCTTAGTCCCAAGTGCTAGGGACAAGTTGTGTTATGTTGGCAAGTTGTGCAACAGGATGTGCAGCTTTGCATATGTCCCAGAGAAGGTCTTCCACTAACAGTTATGCATCATTGCAGAGCAACACAATTTGTGCCACACAACTTGCTGCACGAACTGCTTAAGTGTGCACACCTTTCATGGTTTTTCTCTTGCAAAACTGGTCTGGGTGTCGGCCCCTGATACTAACCTCATACACGATGAGGTGTGGTGTTGCAGGCACTTTCTCAAACCCATTTGAAGAGACAATGCTCCCATTTTTTAAACCTTATTTTTCCTGCAGAGAAAGGGGGAGATAGAAAAAGCACCACTGCCTAAGGGCAAGGGAGATCTGCTGTGGATGCTGCTGCTTTATGGTTACTTTACTGTTGTCTTAAACTGCTGGTCTCCAAACGTTTGGAGCAGTTCTACTCTGTATGTACATGGAAATAACAATAAGCTGTTTTTGTGCCTCTCGTTCTGCAGTGAGAATGGATTTGAGGAAGGATTAAGCCTGTTAGGACTGGTGTCTGGACTCTTCAGTGCAGCGTGGTCTCTTGGGTATGTTGAGTCACAGAACGCTTGCTCCGTTTTACAAACCCTCCACCCCTTCCCCATACTAAGCTTGAACACTCCACCTCTTGTTCAGGATCAATAAATAGAAGCAGAGATGATCTAGTTCATGTGGGCTGGCACTGCGCTTGGTCGCTTTGTAAGCATGAACTTAATCACTTGGAGGAGTCAAGGCACTCTGATTATACACTTGACACAAATCAGGCCTTGGAGTGGATGAATGATCTTTATATGCCATCACCACTACAATACAAGCAAAGAGGCCACTCCCTCATCTACTTGCTACCACAGTAGCAATTGTTTTGGGTACACAGTTACAATGAAGGGAGAATCCTTTTCCCCTGCCCTACAACACTTGGCCTAAATTATTGGCACTGTACAAGTTGGTTGTGGAAGAAGGGCTAGGATCTGTGGCTTGGATGAAGAGCCTGTGGGGCTTGGTGGTACAGAAAGTAGGGATGTGCATGAATCACTTCAGCGCCTCTATTTTGAGGTGCTGAAATGATTTGAGTTCCCACGACCAAAACATTTCAGCGGGGAACAAGCAGTCACTTGAACAAGAGGAAGGCAGGCCTTACCTGTCCCTTCGTTGCTGCTCTGCTGCCCCCCGCCGCCCCAGCATGGCGCTGTCTCTCTCAAGTAGCCATGGGCTGTCTGTTCTTACAAGCCATGCTGCACGGGGGCTTCCTGCTTGGAAGGTCCCCTGTTCCCAGCATCCCGTGGCCATCATTGTCACGTAAATGGCATCTGTGCATGTGCTGACCACTCAAAATGGCTCCCGTGTTCGCACATATGCCATTTATGTGATGACAACACTTGTGGGATGCTGAGAACTTCCTGTTCCCATGCAGGAAGCATCGGCACAGCATGGCTTGTAAGAAAAGACAACCCGTGGCCACTGGGGTGGCAGAGCAGCAATGGAGGGGCAGGTAAGACTTGCCTCCCTCTTATTAAAGCGACCACTCTCCGCCCCCGCCCCCCACTCCTCCGCCCCCGGATGTGCACGAAGCGCTCAGTGCACATTCCTAACAGAAAGCTCTGGAAAACTCTTTTATTTATTCTTCAACCCTTTATCTAAACACAATGTAACTGAGGAGTGCAGGGCTGGGTCTGCCATCTCAGCCCTGCTTGAAAGTTAAAGTTAGAGAGGCTTCAGGAGGAAGGGAAAGCCCTGGATCCAAGCTGAGGACCAGGTGTGTGTGTGTGTGAAAACCTTGGCCAACATCCTGACTAAAGTTGCACACTTGCACAATCGACAAAGTTGCACTAGTGCACCATTGTGCCATTGCTCAAAAGTTCCCTGTGAAGCATCTGAGGCATGCCCCAGGTTGCACACCTTGTTGCACAAACATGTTTTGTATTGCATGCCAGTGCAATACTAGTCTCAAATGCAAGCTCCAGATTGGCACAGCTAGCTAGCACAATGTTGTTGCACAAGGGCAGTGCTGGTAAAGATGTCTGCCCCTGTCTTTTTCCCTTAAGAGGGTGACCCTGGGAAACAGCTGTTTTATAGAGAATGCTAGGCTGCTACATTTATTTATACCTCAAATACCTAGGTTGCTGGTTCAAATCCCCACTGGTATGTTTCCCAGACTATAGGAAACGCCTATATCAGGCAGCAGTGATATTGGAAGATACTGAAAGGCATCACCTCATACTGTGCAGGAGAAGGCAATGGTAAACCCCTCCTGTATTCTAACAAAGATAACCACAGGGCTCTGTGGTCGCCAGGGGTTGACACTGACTCGATGGCACGCTTTACCTTCACCTACAAGGTTACCCTTCCAAAAGCTTACTGCAAAATTTGCCATGACACCAAACCTCCCTCTGTTGTTGGTCTTTCTTTTAAAGAAAGTTAGGTCATTGTAAATATCTGCTTTGTTAATTTAAAAGTTCCAGAGATAAAGTAGTGACAGGAGTGCCTCTGACAAAGGGGATTAGCAATGGGGAATATCCCTTCAGCTTGTTTGAACTCGATCTTGCACTTTATGACAATTATTTCCTCTAACAGTGAGCTTGAGTAATCAAGTACCCATCAGTTTTGAAGCAAAACAGGGATGATGTGGTAGACATTTATAGGCTTGTTAATAAAAAGGATTTTTTTTTTAAAGTCCTGTGACCTTCAAAGACTTGGAAGTTTTCCACACCCGGCTTTTAGCCTGCATCTCCTCAGGAATGGAGCAGGCGTGTTCACATATTGGGCAGATTTACCCCAAAGTCCCTGCAAGCTATCAGGGAGCAGTGCACACACAATTCTGGTTTTTCACTGCTCGTTAGAGTGCAACCTGATTTATATCCGGGGGGAAAAAAACCCTACTTTTTGCATCAGGGTGTTTTGTTTTGTTTTGTTTTGTTTTGTTTTGTTTTGTTTTGTTTTGTTTTGTTTTGTTTTGTTTTGTTTTGTTTTGTTTTGTTTTGCATAGCATCGAGTTTGCAGTAAAGCCTCGGAGAAAACTCGCAGTAAAGCCTGCTGTGTGGAGAACTCCTTGGAGATTTGCTGACAATCCCTGAAAATCTGTCCCATTTCAATACTACTTCAGTAAATGGTCAGCAGATGGTGCTGAGAAATGTATGATGTTCTTTGTCTTCTGGATCCCAGGGGAACCGCCACCTGAAAATCCTATTACAGAATTTTGAGGGCACAGAGATAAGAAAATACTAGAGCAATGCATCTCATTATCTGGAGAGAGAATGTCCAGCTTCATTTTGAGCACCAAAGGCAGGAATCCTACCTTTGCTACTACATCTTGTTTTGGTGGTTGTGGGGCTAGGGTTTCCAATTTGGATGGAAGCTTTTCCTGGAGATTCCTCCCCGCCCCACAATATTCACAATATCAAGCCATTGAAAGCTCCAGGATTGCTTTCAGTAGTCACCAGGAGATTACCAATTCCTGGAGACTCCAGGCCAATCCTAGAGGGTTGGCAACCCTAGACTGGAGGTTTCAAGCAGAGGCTGGACAGCCATCTGTCAGATGCTGTGGCAGTTTCCTGCACGGAGCAGGGGGTTGGGCTAGAACTCTAAAGTTCTATGATTCTAGGGGTGAGAACACACTGCTGCCCAATCACTGCTCTGCTAAAAGTCCTCGATCCTTTGGGCAGCTCTTGCTTCTACCCTAGAGGAGGAGTGGGGAAAGGGCCTAAAGAAACTGACCATCAGGCAGACTGTGGGTGTCGTGGTAAGTCCATAGTTGCAGGCAGCTCAGCCATAAAATGTTAAATGTGTCACTCGAATAAAAAGGAAGATGGAGGAGTGGAAGGAGAAAATCTGTTTGCTTAAGCCCCTAGCAACTTAAGAGTATCCTGTAGGTGAAGATTAGGGTTGATGGGATGTACACTTTAAAAAACCTCCCCTACCACCACCACCACCACTCACTGCAACACAACAACGAAGAGCCCAGGTTTGGGGCTGGCAGCTAGCCCTGATCCTGAGACCCTTCACACTTTATAGCACAGTTGAAAAATATTTAGAAAGAGGAGCTACGTTAGCAGAAAGTGTTAAATTAAGCGTTTTGTAGGCTCTCTTTATTTACAATGAAAAAAATAGGAAAAATCATATGAACAAAAGTAAAAGAACCCTTTCAGATGTTTAACAAAGCATCTGTTACATTCAAATGGGTATTTATAAATGTATCAAAAACCTGGTTGTTTCCAAATGCTGGGCTGAATCCAGACCCCTGTGAGTGTAGCTTAGAACCTAAGTTCTTGGACCAAGTGGAAGGGGCAGGCCAGATGGAGTTATGAGTGGTCATCTCAGGCCTCCTATTCTCGTGAAGCCCATGTGCTTCAGGGGAAGGCAGGGAAACAAGACTGATGGCCGTGTAGGGATCTCTGTCTAGACTGTATCAAACCCATGACTGGGCTTTTATGCTCTGAATTACTCATGCATTTCAGTCAAGATATTACCCCACATGTACCCCAGTCAAGATATTACTCCCCATATTACCATCCATCAGTGATGAATGGTGACTGAGGGGAAAGGGATCCACCATATCCTTACTGGCAAGTGTTATGGGGCATCAGTGTAAGCAAGAGCTGGTAAAGGCAATACCATCTTACAGGTGAATGGCCTGCAATGCCTAGAACAAGCCAATAATATTGTTGGCTCATCACTAGCCATTCACCAACTGCATGCTTGCACGGTGCTGCCACACTGCTCCACTGCCTCCCCATGATGGCAACTCTTGGGTGGGAGTGTGTTTTTCTCCCACCCCTACACACTATGGACCTTTGTCTTGCATCATCAAACACTTCTGTGCATATCCTATTTCAGCTTATTTATCTTATGCAAATACCATTTTGAGGCAGTTCCCAAGCTCTGATGTGCTTGCTTCCTTTGTGCCTAGAATTTTGCACAGAGAGAATAACAGGGCCAGAACTGATACCCATGCTCAGTCTACTAACAGAGGAAAGACCACCTTCTTCTTTTAATCTTTGTTTATTGAATTCTCTTCCCAGACATGGTGCACTGACACTGTTGTTCTTCAGGTGCCAGGTGAAGCTGTTTTGTCTAGGGATGTGCAGAATGTTTCGATGTTAACATGTTTCAACTCAAAATGGGCCATTTCAAGTGTTTCAGGCTCGAAACAAAATGTCCTCTAAATAAAAGGCCTGTTTTGAGCTCAGAACAAAACAATCCCATTTTGAGTGGAAATATTTCTGGCACCATTTTGGAGGCCTGTTTTTCCCTTACTGATTGGTTTTTTTTGGCACTGGCTTCCAATTGGTTTGTGATCTCTTTGCTTCTTGGTTGGCTTGTTCTCATACAAATGTTGTCATGGGCAACTGTGCTCCCATTGGCTGGGGGCAGGGGGAACCCAAAAGGAGGGAGTTTCAAAATGTATAGGGACTGGGAGGCAGAGAGAGCCCTTATAGTGTGTGTCTCCTGAAGAGAGTACAGGATGGAAGGCAGGAAGATTGGATTCTGTGAATCCAATCTTCCTGTCTTCCATCCTGTACTCGTTTCAGGAGAGACACACTATAAGGGCTCTCTCTGCCTTCCAGTCCCTATACATTTTGAAACTCCCTCCTTTTGGGTTCCCCTTGCCCCCAGCCAATGGGAGCACAGTTGCCCATGACAACATTTGTATGAAAAACCTTTTTCCAGAATCCCCATGGGATCCTATGAGGGTTTGGGGAAAGGTTTAAACATTTGTTTAAAATCGCCTGTTTGCCCATTTCTTTTGTGGGTTGGGTAGTAGGTAACGCCCATCATGCCCTACCACATAACCCACTTTGGTGTCTCTGGGAGCTACCCATGGGTAACAATGGGGTGTTTTGAGTTCCCCATTGTTCCCTATGGCCCAAACCCTTGAAATGTTCGAGTTTGGTTTCATCAAAACAGCCGGTTCTCCCACTGTTTTGATGAACTTTTTTTTCTGTTCACGTTTCATTTCGAGCTTGAAACAGAATGCAAAATTCGTTCCATGCACATCCCTAGTTTTTTCCACTGGTCATTTAAAAGTTGACTTTTAATGTTATTTCATTGTGTGTGTGTGTGCGCAAACAGGTTCAAATTCAAAGGCTTGAACTCGAACCAAATGGGCACTGACTTGGCAATGCTGGTCCAAGTTTGAACCAAACAGAGCCTGGTTCTGTTCGAACTGGTTCGAGACTCAAAAACTGGGTTGGGTGGTAGGCACCCATGGGTTCCAACTACCACCCAAACACCAAAGCAGTTGGACACTCCTACAACTTTAAATGAATTTTTGAATAAAAAGGATTTTTTCCATAGGGCATAATGGGGGCTCAAACTGGCCCATTATTCTCTATGTGAAGCATCTAATGGCACAAACCCAGGGGTGCCTACCACCCACCAAAACCCAAAGCAATTTGACACTCCTGTGATTATTAATGCATTTTTTGGAAGATTTTCCCAATTCTTGCATTTCTCCCATTGGGAAAAATGGGGATTTGAGGCAACCCCATTCCCCCCCTTGTGGGGGTGCCTGGGCACCCCAAATTGGGTTTGGGGGCACAGCAGATATGGCCACAGCTGCCCCCAGGCAGCCCCAAGTTGATAGGGTTTACGGAGTTTTTAAAATATATGTGTGTTTGTTTGTTGATTGATTGATTGCCTGTTTCAATGCAGTGAACACTGTGTGACCTTAATTGCTGTGAAGTTGGAGTTCACAGCAATTAAGGTCAGTACGCCAGGTCACACACTGTTCTACTTATATGAATGGGGGAAGGACTCCTATTCATTGCATTGAAATAGGCTAAATCTTTTAAATACATATATTTTTTAAAAATCATAACTCTACCAACTTAGGGCTGCTGGGGGTGGGGGAGTTTTGGCCATACCGGCTGTGCTCCCAAACCCAATTTGGGATGCCCAGGTACAGTCCAAAGGGGTGGGGGGTGTTGCTTCAAATCCCCATTATTCCATATGGGAGAAATGCAAAATTTGGAAAAATCTTCAAAAATTCATTAATTATCGCAGGAGTGTCAGATTGCTTTGGGGTTTGATGGGTGGTAGGCACCCCTGGGTTCCTACCACCCACCCCGGTTTTGTGCCCCTTGGTGCTTCATATAGGGAATAATGGGCCTGTTCGAGTTCCCCATTATATCTTCTGTAGAACCTTTTTAGAACCGGTTGGAATTTGAACTGAACCGGGGGAGGGGGCGTTGTTTGAGCAAGACCAAAACCAAACCTACCCACCCTGGTTCAAAGCTGGTTCAGATTTGAACCAAACAGGCCAAGCCAGTTTTGTGCACATCCCTAGTGTGTGCTGGATTTTAAAAACTGTATTGGGATGTTATTGTTCTGTTTCTAATGTTGTTGTAATCGATCTTAAACACTAGGAAACATAATTTTTTTAAAATAATTATGGTTTCTGACACATTTGATACTGTTAGTATTTAATAGTAATAGAGTCAGCATTATTGTGGGGAGGGGTGTGAATCTACTCTATTAAATCTTGTATTTAGTTTGTGAATCCAAGATTAAAACTGTTTTTAAAACCAAATGTGTGAACCATTTCCCAGTATTTTGAGTTGACTAGATAGATAGATAATGGACTGGTTTGGATGACACTTCCCTCCCTTCGTGCACCTCCCCCCCCCCAAAAAAAAATAACCCCACACAATTGGAGAATGTACCAAGAGCACACACATCCTGATGCTTTTCCTTCTGGAGCATTGCTTTATTGAGCCGGGGATGGGGAATGTAGTTCATGTGACCCATCACTCTACACAAGGTCAAAATACTAGTATTTTGACTAGTAGTACTCCATGCACTACATGAATGACCTGAAAGACATTGGGATATTCATGCTCTTGGTGCATACCTTTTCTTAATCATGTGGGTTAATTTGGGCATGGAGTGGCGGAGGTAGAGGGAGGTTTCATGCAAACTGGCCCAATGTGATTGGGATCTAAAAAGCTATTCTAGGTTTCCCAAGAGCTTGTATAGAAGGCCTTGTGGGACTTCTGACTTTCTTCCCTCTACATACATGTTTTCAACTGCAGACTCCATCCAAAATAAACTTCAGTTTGTCTGTCATGAAACATTGGAAGGCTGTTTAAGAAGCCCACAATCAAATCACCCAAACCTTGTATGTATTGAAATAGGTTGTTCCAAACAGTGGAACAGCTAGGTTAATACATGGTTACTCATGTGCCTCACTTCCTTAAGCAATGAGCAGTTCCAAAAGTGAGACACTTTTCAGATTCTGGCTTCCTCTGGAGAGATCACTGGAGGCTTATAGAATATTTGGTTTACCTGCATGTGAATTTATTTATGTTTGTTTGTATTTTTATACCACCTTATATCAGGGTGGCTTACAATTATCAAACAACTAACACCTAAAAATCATGTTAAAACACATTAACATTATTTTAACATTTGTACAAATGTATATTTGTGTACAAATACACAAGCTGAATATTAGATGGAGCTAAGAGTCAGCAATAGGTTACATTGGTTCCTAGCTATCGGTTCATCTTCTCTATTCCATGCTCTCCAAAACAGTTCATGTATTTCTCTGTCTTGCACACAAGCTGCCTGAAACTATTGTGTCTTTGCACTGATCATCCCCACCACACCCCTGACTTGGAGTGAGGGAAGGATGAGTAATCCATTGGGTAGATATGGGAGTACACCCAAAAGCCAGGCTTTGATGGCTTCCCACATTCAGAGAATTTCACCACCACCATGACCATTTATATGCTGCTTTTTGATGAAAAAGTTCTCAAAGTGGTTTACATAGAAAAATCAATAATAATAATATTGTGGTTCCCTGTCTACAAAGGGCATAGCATTCCTCTAGTGGCTGTTGCTGATGTCTTCCTTGTGTTTTTTCCTTGGATCGTGAACCCTTTTTGTCAATATTATCAAAGGGCTAACAGCATCAGCTACTGGAGGAACAAAGAATCACCACTTTAAAAGGTGCCTCTTTGCCTAGTTAGCAGGGTTTACACTAGGGCTGTGCAACTTCAGCCCTCCTGCAGATGTTGGCCTACAATTCCCATAATCCCTGGCTATTAGCCACTGTGGCTTGGGATTATAGGAGTTGTAGTTCAAAAGCAGCTGGGGGGCCTAATTTGAGCAGGCCTGGTTTACACCCATTCAGAACTAGCAACTGATCTGGAGTATATTAGCCAGCATTCTGCCAAATAAAGAGATGGTGAAGTCGCCATTATCAAACCTGTAACCATATTTTCTCAGAGCTACTTTCAGTTTGGTGTGTTTTTGCTTGTGCTCTTTTTAGGTCTTTTGTGGGACCAGTACTGGGTGGATTCATAAATGACAAACTTGGTTTTGAATGGGCTGCAGCCATACAAGGTGGATGGCCGCTGTTAAGTGTACGTAAACCAATATTCTTGACTTGATCTTTTATTGTGGTTGTATTTTAAATATTGCAAATGAACTAAGTGATTGTTTTCTCTCAAGGGGCTGGCTATTGGAATATATTATCTCCACGAAGCCTTGCATAGAAGAAGGTACTGTAATACTTACGCTTTCCTTTCAAAACAAAAAACATTATATGGTGTTTATAAAATAAGCAATATCAAATTGTCTGAATTCTGCATTAATTGGTTTGATTTCATCAAGATATCAGATAGATATCTTCATTACAGTCAAAGGTAAAGTGTGCCATCAAGTCAATTTCTACTCCTGGCACCCACAGAGCCCTGTGGTTTTCTTTTGGTAGAATACAGGAGGGGTTTACCACTGCCTCCTCCCATGCAGTATGAGATGATGCCTTTCAGCATCTTCCTATATTGCTGCTACTCGATATAGGACCAGCGGGGATTTGAACCGGCAACCTTCTGCTTGTCAGTCATTTCCCTGCTGCGCCACTTAAGGTGACTTATTATAATCAAAGACCAAGTGAAAAAAGAATGCATCTATATGCACACAACTAAAATAATACAATAACAAAACTACAGTAGATACAGCAGTCTGAAATGTTTAACAAATTTTCCAGAATAAAAGTTTAACAATTTTTCATCCTTCTAGGGAAGAGCTAGAATCACTTGACATGATAGAGGCTAAAATACAAATTTTTGCTACATTATATGAAATGTTGTTATCTTTGTCTGCTAAAAGAACCCAGATATAAAATTTATCAGATAGGCCTGGGAGATTCTTTGGTATAGGCCAAATTAATTTGTTGCGCAAATCATAATAAAAAACACAATAACGAACATGGTCAACTGTTTCAATCAATCCTGATCTGCAAGGGCAGAGACGTTGCAGAACAGGTATATATTTTTTATATGTGCCTTCTAATAGGATCATTGCAAGGTCATTAAAATGGGCCCTAGAAAAAGTACCAGATATTTAGGTATAGTCAGTGTAGCTAGATATAGTTCTGACTGAAATTAATTTAGAGCCCGAGAACTCTATAGGCTCTGGGCACCTCACTTTAAATCACTCTGAAGTTCCATGTCCTGGATTCATTATTGAAGAATTTCTTCAGCTCTCAGAACACCAAGTCTGGTGAAAAACCATATAGTGATAACTTTCTAGTGACATTCTTTGCCCATTTTGAATGAAAGTTATCAATAAGTGTTACCCAATCCTGTGATAAGAAATCTGAGCTTCAACCAATAAATAATCATCCCCTCCCTGTGATCTCCAAGATAGGGCTAAGAGAAACTCCTGCCTTCAGCTTTGAAGGAGCTGCTACCAGTCTGGGTAGACAATACTGAGCTAGATGGGCCCATGGTCTGACTTGGTAGAGGCAGCTTCCTATGTTCCTACAGTGATCCAGACCTTTGCTTTGACCCTGATCATTCCAGCCTCCAATCTCAGTGCTGCTTTAGAGACACATCTTGGCATAATGTGTGCTCTTAAAAAGCCAGATTGTAATTTTTTTTCAAGGAACTCAGAATTGGGATAAAGACCTAACTCTGCTCCATAAAGTAGCTGCACCAGTAGCTTAGCTGTAAATAATTTAATATCCGCGCAGGGAGGAAATTTCTTCCCTTTGCACGATGGAATCTTAAAATAGTTGCAGCACTTCTTTGGGCTGAATAAATGACATCTTCCCTGAAACCTGAACAACCACGCCTAAATGTATGCAACAATTCACTTGCTCGATTGCATGGCCATCTATACTCTGCTTAAATATCTTTGGTCTTTTGGCAAAAACCATGACTTCTGTTTTTTGATAGTTAATTAACATGTTCTTAAATGCAGTGTTAGGCCAGGCCTCTTAAGATCAATCTGGGTTTGCAATAAGATCTTCTGCATACAATAGAATGGACAAGTGCTTATTTGCCAACTTGCGGGTATGAAGTCCAGGCCCGGAAGCAGAATATCTTCAAACAGAGTTATGAGTAAGGTTCTGTGAAATGCAATCTAACTTCCATATTCACTTTGAAAGTAGCACATTGGATACAGTGAAACAGCTTTTTAAAATTACATTTCACTGAACACTCGTGTTTAGAAGTTGTTCATCACCCTTTTCTCTCCTGGGTTGTAGCTGCTTCTTGGTGCCATCTTGCCTTTGTCTTCACTGTGGAACATAGGACTTGCTTATGCTGAGAAACTATTGGTCCATCTTCCTCAGTATTGTATTCTAAATTGACTGGAAGTGGTTCAGTTTCAGACAAGAGTCTCTCCTAATTCTGCTTACAGATGCCAGGGGTTGAACCTGCATACAAAACGTGTCTGCATACAAAACATGTGCTCTCCGATGAGTATTCTGCTTCATTTTGAATCACACTAACAACTTGGTCTTATTGGCTGTGATATCCCATGTGATCTTAAAGAAAAAAAATCTGATGTACTATACTGACATGGCAACAACACAAGTTCACATGTTGCCACAGCCAATAGGACTAAATCACAGCACACAAAGGACTAAATCACAGTGACTGACATCACTAGTTACTCAGTAGTGCCACTTGGGGGTTACTGTAAAGGGCTACTAAATTTAAACAGGGTTTTCTCTAGAAATAGTTGGGCTATAAACCAATGTGGGCACATAAGATGAGGGTAAGGAAGGTAAAGAAGAAGGAAAGTGGAGAATAGTATTGAAATTAATGCAAATACATTTGCAAAAGGTCCCCAAAATGTCTAAAACTGGAGGGCATTTTTCAGCACTCAAAAACTGAAGTGAGGTCAGTCCCAATGAAGAGTTGCCTTTCCCCCCTGATAATCCAATTTATGTGGCAGTGCACTTTGTTTTTGTTTTCCTGACTTTGTGTTAAAAACCTTCAAGAACTTTTCTTCTTGTTTTGTTTCCATATAGATCCTACTCTCAAAATCTTTTGGGCACACAGCAAGAAAGAACTCATCTTTTATCAAGTGAAACATAATTGGAAATCTTTCTTAACATCAGTTCAAATCTAATTTCGTTTGCTAACTTTCAAACATAACCTACAACTAAGGAACAAGAAAATAACTTTAAATATGGCACCCTTTGATAATGTCTCATGATGAATTCCAAATTCTCAAGAACTGTAACAGTCCACTCCGTTATTAGATCATTAATGGTTCTTATTCTGGACATTCCTGTGATAAAGTATTAGAACAAATTATATTTGTGAGCATCTATGATGTCTGATGTACAGAAGAAACCTTTGCAAAATGTGAACTCTTGCACAATGTAAAGTATGTTAAAAAATGCTCTACTTTTGTACTTTATATAACTAAATAAACCTGCTGGTCCAGCTTCCTTAGAAGTACATTTTCCTCTAGTGTATTTTGTTAAAACTTGGGCGGCTATTCTGAACAGACACCTCTACCTATTAATTTTTTAAAATAGTTTTGTTCACCTCTAGTTTCTCTGTATTCTTATTCGGGCAGCAGCGCTTGTTTTCAGAGTGACATGATGATCCAAGTTGCTTGTAACCCCAAGGCACTCTGATACAGCACACACGAGTGTGCTTCAGTGTATGCACACAGCTCTTGAGATGTGGGCTTTTCCAGATTTGCTAAATGGAGGGATGGCTCTCTTTTTGCAAGTGTGGTACTGTTTCCCTGGTTGAAATCCCTTGCCTTCTGCTTCCCTCGATTGACATGAATTCGGGAAAACTCAAGCATAGTAGATCTTCGTATGTGTTGCAAAACTGCCACAATCTCAAGAGAAGTCTAAACTAAGTCTGTGGGCATTGTGGGGCTGAGGAAACTAAGGTATTCAAGGTCAAGGCATGCATGCAGTGACCATAATAAAGAGTGCCATGGGGTTTATTTCCATGCAGGAAGTGCACCTACTGCTCCTGAGAGAGATGCCGAGTGTGTCTCTTTCTGGCTGTTGGTTAGCAGATATAACTGGTCATCCTTCAGTGGGGAAAGCTGTAAATCTTACACTCAAACATCATCAGATTTGAGTTTTCTAAAATGTACTAGTCCTTTGTGCCCATTGTCTTTTTAATGTTTCCTGATGCACAAAGCTGATGTTGCTGATGTCTACTTTCCCAACCCCAAGACTGAAGAGGAAAGTCTCTGTTTCCGGAGTTCAACAAGAGGTGCCTCAGGTCATTCTGCAATTTGTAAAACATACAGGTGAGTGGAGAAGACAGCCATAACATGATTTCAAAACCATAGCAGAGTCTCCTCATTGTTTTTCCCTACTACTAACTAGCAAAATATCTAATTTATGATGGGTAGGTAGAAGGAAGAGCTATATACTGCAGTGGCTCTGAGAGGAGGGGCCAGGCCAACCAATGTTGAAAGCAGTAAGCAGGCTTTCCCTTTTTTGTAATGTTGTCAACAAATAGTGGTTGATATGCAGAGCAAAGATGCAGTGGGGAAGGGGCAATTTTTGACAGCCTGCTCTTTCCCAGGAAGCCCTCTGTGCCACCTGAAAATGTCCTCATGGCTGCACAACCATCGGAGCATATTTTTCAGGTTGTACAGAGGGCTTCCTTGGGAAGGTGAAGCTGTCAAAAAGAGTGATGTGCTCAGAACTGCCTGCGGCAGTGAGGTTTTAAAAAACAATTTTTAAGGGTCGGGGTAGGTACTTGTCCCCCCACCGCCACTGCGTTTCCCCCGCCGGCACTTTGCTTAACATGGTCCCGCATAGGGTGGCAGTGTACCTCCTTTCCACCCTGGTATGCATTGGACTGGAAGTTCCGGTCTGATACACACTGGGGCGGCAAGAACCAGTTCGAACACCAGTACCTGAACCAATTCGGCATTCTAGGAATAGAATGCCGAACTGGCTTGTGCATATCCCTAGTCAAACATTGCCCCGTCTCCAGTATAACTGGGCATTTTGCATTGAACTGGAAGTTCTGGTCTGATGCGCACCAGGGTGGCAATGCTGCCACCCCGTGCAGGACCGTTTTAAGCCCAGTGCCGGCGAAGGAAATGCAGCAGGGAGTAAGAGCACCCTCCCCGATCCTTAAAGGTACCCCCCCCCCGCCCGGTGTTCAAACTCCAGTTCCTGAACCAATTCGGCGTTCTAGGAATAGACCGCCGAACTGGTTTGTGCACATCTCTAGGTAAAAATTGCCCCTTCCCCAGTACAATTGGGCATTTCGGTTAAGCTGCTCTCTCACTGCACTGGTATGTTGTTGCTCTGTATGTCAATCAGTACTTAAAAAAAACAAAACAGGAATGAAGATTCCTATTTCTGTTAATGTGTATGGGACAATGACAAAACTTCAAGCCTTTCCAAAGCAGTCATTGTGCTTGGCAGAAAATGTGCTGCATATTATAGCCTTGGTGCAATTCTTAAAGAAAGGTATTTCTTAATTGGAACATCTGTTCCTATTCTTGTGCAAGCCTTTCTTGCAGAGTTCATAGTTTGCTAGGTGTAGCAATCACCTGTTTCGTAATATTGGATTTCCAGACTTGACTTCATGACATGGCATTTCCCCTAAATCACTTCAACTCTTTTAGTATCCCAAACAAGCCACTACTGTTACTCTGCAAGTATGGTTTGCTTCCAGCTTTCCACTTATGCTTTTTTTCTGTTTGGAGCTGCCCTTGGGGTCTCTGCCTTGGACAAATATGTTGCTGCTGTCTATGAGCATGCTGCTGTTCTGTCAGGAGTGACTCCAAAACTTGTCAGTCCAGAAGATGCCTTGAAATTGATGAACAAGAATCTAGACATTTTAGAAACTGCCATCAAAGAAGCTGCTGAGCAGGTACTGCAGACTGGTTGGCTGGTAACCTTTTAAACTTCAGTCTTTTGTCCTGGGCTAATGTGTAAGGACTGTTGTCTTTGTAGGGAGCCCACATTATTGTGACACCTGAGGATGGCATTTATGGCTGGGTCTTCACAAGACAAACTCTTTATCCTTATCTGGAGACTATACCAGATCCTCAAATAAACTGGAATCCATGTATTGACCCTGAAAGGTATTTTGTTGCTTTCTTTATACTAATCAAGAGTAAACAGAAGTTCCTTAGGACACACACACAGTCCTGTAACTTGGCTTCTTAAACATATTTCTAGATTATCATGGTGTGGTAAGAATGGATTTTCCTGCTGATTTGCTGTATATACACGATGTGGAGATTGTTGATCTGTGTAGACTACTATGAATAAAGAAGTCCAGCCTGGTGTGTGTTCTGGGTTACCTCACTAAGAAGTATGGTAAATATTACAACAGTAGTGACGTGTAATACTGCCAAGATACAGGTTATGAAATGCAGGAAGTGAATAGTTTCCTTGCATTTCTAACATGTTGCAATTGGGGAGTAATCTGTTATTTTCATTAAGTCTGGCAGACCCTGTTTGTCCTGTGCTCACTGAAGTTTCTGCACATCAGAATGCATATTGTTTGATTATAGTTGGGTTTATGAAATCCTATTTTAAAGGCTCTAATCCTAAGAATGCCCATCAGGCTATATGGAATAATGAACTCTGTGGGACTTCTAAATACAACAAATCAAACTGCAAATAAGCTGCTACTATAGTATGTGGTAGTTCCATGCTGAGGTGGGGGGAAATGCCAAATTCACAAGGAGCTTTTCCACACAGCATTTGTAAAGCACTTTTGCAGGCTGAGGCTTGAGGTGTGTTCATCTGAGAGTGGAATATAGCCCAAATTCAGTACTGAGACAGCAAAGTCCTGTTCATATAGCAAGCAGAATTGTTCTGGTTTGATGTTTATGAATGGAGCTTAATTGGAGTATCTGCATCCAAAAATAGTTGCACTTTCTAAAATGTTTTCCTGGAAAATTCTTTAAAGTGGATCAAGATGAGATGGAGGTGTGGCTTTGCTGAGTGTCTGCTGACATAGGTCTCTGGGCAGGCTTGTTCTCTGTGCCCTGGAGTAAACTTTCATTCATGAATTGCTAAATTTTTTTCTTTAATTTTAAAAATTATTCCTTCCTGGAAAAACCTGGCTCACTAAAATGATAATAATAACACCAGATATAACTGTAGTCAAGAAAGAAAAATAAGTTAAAATAATCGACATAGCAATACCAGGGGATAGCAGAATAGAAGAAAAAGAAATAGAAAAAATAACAAAATACAAAGATCTACAAATTGAAATTGAAAGGCTGTGGCAGAAGAAGACCAAAATAATCCCAGTGGTAATTGAAACCATAAAATTGAAAAAGTTGTAGAAAATGAAGATGCAAAAATATTATGGGACTTCCGACTACAGACAAACATCTGCCACACAATACACCAGATATAACTGTAGTCGAGAAGAAAGAAAAACAAGTTAAAATAATCAACATAGCAATACCAGGAGACAGCAGAACTGAAAAATTGAAATTGAAAATTGAAAAATTCAAATTGAAATTGAAAGGCTGTGGCAGAAAATGACCAAAATAATCCCAGTGGTAACTGGTGCCCTAGGTGCAATTCCAAAACAACTTGAAGAGCACCTCAACACCATAGGGGCCACAGAAATCACCATCAGCCAATTACAAAAAGCAAATTTACTGGGAACAGCCTATATTCTGCGACGATATGTATAACAACAACAATACTGATAATAAAATTCAGCCATCCCAGGTCCGTGGAAAGGACTCGATGTCTGGATAAAACAAACCAGTCAATAACATCTGTCTGACTGTGTAAACAACAACAATAATAATTATTATTATTAATACTCTGCTGTGGGTCTTGTACAAGGCTGCCACTTGTCTCTATAGCCAGCTACAAGTTTTTTAACATAGAGATCAATGGCAAATTGGGGGGGGGGAGATCCATAGGTTGGGAAGGGTGGGCCATGGAGCTCTAAAACTAGGCACAGTTGTTGCACAGGATCACGGAACTCTGTGTATTAAATTTGAAGCCAATGGGTCAGGGCTGAACTTTAATAATTTTTTTTAGACAGGGAGGATGCTTCACTTTTTAATGTAATAACGTTGGAGTTTCCCAAGAAAATATTTTAGAAAGTGCAAGTATTTTTGGACGCAGATACTCCGAGTTCAGTTCCACTCATAAAGATAAAACCCGAATAATAATTCCACTTGCTATATGAACAGGTCTTTGCTGTCATAGTACTGAATCTGAGCTAAATTCCACCCTCATATGAATGCCCCCCCAAGCCTCAGCCTACACAAGCGCTGTACAAGTACTGTGCAGAAGAGCTCCTTGTGAATTGGGGTGTCTTTCCTCCTCAACATCGAACTATCACATACTGCACTGTACTGCAGTCGGCCACCAGGTACTACAATTGTGCCTGGTTTCAGAGCTCCATGGGCAGCACTTCCCAACTTGCAGTTTTTTCTCTTAAGTTTCCATTGGTCTCTATGTTAAAAACAACAACTGTGTAGCTGGCTAAAGAGCAAAGAGACACCTTTCAAAGTGGTGATTCTCTTATTGAGTGGGGGAGAGCAACTGGCCCTATCCATCCCCAGCACAATGGCTGTTGCTGGTCTCTTTTTATATTTGGTGTTGCTGTTGCTGTTGCTAGTGCTTCTTTTTTATATTGTGAGCCCTTTTGGGGACAGGGAGCCATTTTATATATATATATATATATATATATATATATATATATATATGTGTGTGTGTGTGTGTGTGTGTGTGTGTGTGTGTGTGTGTGTGTGTAAACCACTTTGGGAACACAAAAGATGATAGTTTGACCATGACTACTACTGTAGACTTGAATAACATCTCCAATGACTGCTGCTCTTTGGGACCATTGACACTCAATAGCCAAATTCTCTACAGTCATAAGTCTTTTTAGTTCTCTTTCCAATAAGATCAATTTGCTCATATTTGCATTTCATGTATTTACTTGCTACATCGTAAGCGATATATAAGTAGTAGTAGAAGGAGAGACACAAGGCAGCCTTGCGCAAGACCCATGGCATTTTTTTAAAAATTGAGAAACTTTTATGATTTTTTTTAAAATAGAAAAGGCTTAAAAGATTGCAGGATCTCCACCACACATGTACATACACACCTGCTCCTTTTATTCCTGCATACTTTAATTGGAAGGAGGAAGTGGGGTGCCTGCTGTCTCTGTAACCCCATTGGCCAAAAATAGACCATAAGGACAGCAGGGAGGGTATGCAGTGTGAACAACCCGTGCTTGGAAAAAATGTAAGGAACCATAGCCAGACTGCATAAGATACAGGAATATGAATGGCCCCAGATTTATTCCGAATTCGGCCTGAAAATGTTTATTTCATTGGATATTAGACTACTTCCTCCCTCACTAAAGCTGGCAGTCTGGAAAGGCTCAAGTTCCGATCTTAACTGGTTAGCAATAAATCTGTTCAAATTTCTCCCGGTAGATGGCACTACAGGGACACCTCTTGACATGTAATTTCCCTAGTTCATTATACTTTGTGGCTAACACAGCACTAGTGCTGTTGAAAGGTTCCAGACTAAGGCTAGATTGTGTGTGTTGCAGGGTGTGTGTGTGTGTGTTACAATGACCTTCCTGTCTCCTGAACGCTCCTGTATTACCTGAAAATATGTTCCTGAGGACTATAAATCCCAGGGACATATTTTTGGGTGGCACACTGAAATTTACTTCCACTACAGAGCCAGCAGTGGAACAGTGTTAGCTGAACTGTTCAGAAGCACCAGTACTTTTTCAGTCAAGGGTCAGCCTGTGCTTCCTGGAACTTGGCTTGCTATAAGTACAGCCATTTCTGTTGACTGTGGTGATGCATTACTGTGATGATGCAGTCTTGGCTATGGGTGTCCATAGTCAGTGGGTGGGTAAGAGTGACTAGCTGCCATTTTATTACATGCATATGGTTTTAATGTAAACCATCCTGAGCCACTTTAGAAAGGGTGGTGTATAAATAAAATAAATAATAATAAATGAACTCCAGCATCCCTTTTAAGAGGAAAGGAGAACAGTTTTAGAAAAGAAAAATTTGTGTAACCTGAGCAAAGCCCTAAGGGCAAGCAATGGAAAATAAACATGGGGGGGGGGGGGCGGGACTGAAAAACAAATGCTAATGGTATTACTAAAAGTACTTAATTCTTACTTAGTTGTCTGAAATATAAATAGGTAAGATTTATTAGTGCTGAAGTAATGCAAATAGTTGAGTGTCACAGTACTAAACTAGTAACCTGTTAGTTTCAGAGGCATATCTAGGGAAAATAGCGCCTAGGGCAAGCACTGAAATTACGCCCCCAGAACAAACATCTGACACCCATCTTTCAGATAACTTTACCATAATATCAGCTCAAAAATACAAGTCAAGCTCGTTAATCTTTTAATATTTCAAAAACTATTTAGTAGTGGACATAGCCAAACCAAAAAATGCTGGAAAACTACCAATTTCAGTATGCTGGGGATCATGAATTACCCAAATACTATGTGGAAGTGTACTTGGAAAACTAAACAGAAGTGCCTGTCTAATTCTCTACTATGCATTGTAGCATCACTATTGCATAAGTTTTAAAAATCAATGGAGAATTTGACTTTTCCCAGATACTCTGAAAATAATTAAAGGATATGCAGAGTAAACTATGTCACTGCTTGGAATATATTCTAGTATTTCAGAAAGACAGTTAAAATGTCAAGTTAAAACAGTTAAAATTGAGAGCAAGAAACTCCCAGCGGGCCTTAATACTAAGGATTTCACACTGATTCAAAGACAAACTCACCATTAATAGCCATATGATTAAGACATCCCATTTAACTCACTTATCACAAGAAGCAAAGTAAGAGCAAATGAATACAATCCTAGCTCATAAGGTTCAGCTCAGTATTCACAAGCCCTAATTCTCTGTACATAGTGCCATTAAAAAAAAAAAATCTGTTACCTGTAGCCCCTTCAGGGGGCTTCCTAAAGGCCATGGGGGTGGGGTCTACAAAGGTTTCCCCTCCTCTGCTGGCCTCTAGGGCCTCGCAGGGACCATTTGAGCATGTGCGGTGGCCATTTTTAAAAAAATAATGTGTTTTTTTTAAAAAATGGCAACTGAAAACAAAATGGCCACTGTGCATGCTCAAATGGCCTCTATGAGGCCTGGCATGACCTAGGGCCTCACAGAGGCCATTTGAGCATGCACAGTGGCCATTTTGTTTTCAGTGGCCATTTTGTTTTCAGTGGCCATTTTTAATTTTATTTTTTAAAAAATTAAAAATGGCGCCCCCTTCAAGTGGTGCCCAGGTTACATGCCCTGCCTGCTCCACCCTAGATATGCCCCTGATCAGTTTGTTGAACTGATAGGTTGCTAGTTTTTCAGCTGTTCCAAAGCTTGCGTTCTCGTGTAACAGTCCTCTCATGAGTAAAGGTACTGGCTCCACTTTATATCTTAATGATCATAATGATCATATAGGCAGCTGATAAAACTAGGCCTGCACAGTCCTGTAAGAAGTTAGAAGAAAGTGGCAGTACTGGATGATGCTACTGTATTGCTGAATTTCCACTTATAGGCAGGTAGATTTTAATATGCTTGGGCTCAAAACTGTCAGTTCTATCATAGTACCAGTTCAGGTGATGACCTTCCTTTTAGGACTTCCGTGTACTACATCAGAGTGCCTTGCCTGTGCAATCCCCTTGCTACCAAAACCTGGATGGACAGATCATGTTGGTGGAGAATACGTATGTATGAATGTACGTATCAGATGGCCAATTCAAACAATGGATCCAAACCAACTCCACCTGCATGCCCCTTGCTATTCCACTTTTCCTAATAGCTGTGGGGAGGGGAGGGGAGGGTCATTTGAACTGCCTCCTCACATACGGTTTAAATACTGTATTACAGCTCTATTTGAATTGGGTAGATTGAATACCTGCCACCCCATATACAATTATAAGGGGAATGGTGCACTGCAAGGGGGAATGGTAGTGCTTGCTCGCATCCCTGATTATGTGGCGAGCAAGTCTGGTTTGGATATACTGTCCCAAACTCGGTTCATGCAAAGCGTTCTGCTTGAAATGGGAAGTCTGATACATCTGCTTCAGACTTGGTCCAGCACCCTACTAGACATAGAGCCTGTGCACTGGACATAGTGCATATCAGCCCATAGTGGACTTGCTTTTATCCTTTTTTTCATCTCATGCCTGTTGTTGCCAAGACTGAAGGGTAACATGACCCTGCATTTTTATTGCTTTAATGATTTCCTTTGCCACCGCCGCCACCCCCCGCCCGGGCCAATTGGGATCTTTTTCCAGTCACAAAGCATCCATGAATACTTTCAAATCAGCTGTTTTCAGATTACCTCTGTTGCATTTCTTATTCTCTGCAATCAGCCTGGCAAGAATCAGGCCTGCAATATCACTTTTGGCTTTAATCAGCCATAATGTCTGTGTTCAGATGATGTGTGCGGGCTTGGGTTTGTTCATGACTGACGGAATAAGCCATGCTTTATTCAGTTGTTTGAATCCACTCATTTTGATTTAGTAGATTCATGAAATGTCATAACTCCATTATTTCCCCCATTTTAATGGAATTAGTATTGGTTATTAAATTAGATTTGGATCAACCCAAGTACAAGAAAGACTCAGCTGCATAGCAAGGAACTACTCCATCTACGTTGTTGCCAACATGGGGGACAAGAAACCATGCAATGGTAGTGATCCAAAGTGCCCCAGTGATGGTCGCTATCAATACAATACAAATGTTGTTTATGATTCAGAAGGGAAATTTGTGGCACGTTACCACAAGGTAAGAATTAGTTTCTATTTGGTTATCCAATTAGCAGAGATGTGTAGGAACCAAGGTTTATGCACTGGTTTGGCGCTGTGGGGAGGGGAGTGGGATCTTTTTTCCTTCCCCAGGAGAGTAGGTCCTTAACTACCCACTGTTATTACATGTAGCTTCCTGCTGTGGCAGCGTTTGTCCTAAGAAGCCGTGCACTGCAACAGCACGCACATGGCGTCCACACATGTTCAGGCACCATTTGCATGGTCAGCAACACAATGCTAACCACGCAAATGGCACCCATGCATGCATTTAAGAGAACGTCTTCTTTGTTATGAACCCCACTGCCCATTGAGATCATCGGGAGAGGTCTGTCTGCATTTGCCACCAGCTTGTCTGGTGGCTACTCAGGGACGGGCCTTCTCGGTTGCTGCCCCGAGGCTTTGGAATGCTCTCCCTAGTGAAATAAGAGCCTCTCCATCTCTGAAAGCTTTTAAAAGGTCTTTAAAGACGCATTGGTTCACCCAGGCTTTTAACTGATACTGTTTTGATTGTTTTTAATGTTGTTTTAGAGAATTGTTTTTTAAAAAATTAAATTGTTGTGTTTTAAATTTCTTGTTTTTGACGTTTACCTTTGTTTTTATCTTCTTGTAAACTGCCCAGATACATAAGTTTTGGGCAGTATAAAAATATGTAAATAAATAAAATAAATGCTAGCACCACGTGTGGCTTTTTGGGACCAGTGCTGCTGCAGCAGGAAGCAGCATGTAGTGGAAAGCAGATAAAGGCCTGGTTTCCTTCTTTAAAGATCCCGCTCCCCTCCCTGCGGCGCCGAACAGATTGGGAGCTGAAGCAGTGCATGGACCTCGGTGCACATCCCTACTAATTAGTTCTTCTATTATCTAGAAGAACTAATTAATTCCTCTAAACAAATATAGGTGGCCATGTACATTCATGTAGCTCTTTTGTAAATGAAAAGAAAATGTACTCTCCTCTTCCCTACCCAATTTAAGAGCCAATTTGAAAGGTTTGCATAAATGGGCATTTTAATGGTGGATGCTGCACCATGCATGCCTTGCTTTATGTATATGACTGCAAAATAAGTAACCATTTACTGGATAGGGACTTCAGCTTGCATCACCAAAAGAGAAATTACATTTTTTCATTGATCTAATAACATGGGGTTGTATCCAGTGAATACAACCAGTGAATGACAAGGCTCATTAAAATTAATAGGGCTTCATCATGATTAATAAAACTTTAAATAAAAAAATCAGTGGTATTGAATCATGACTAACTAGTTTTGGATCTAACCCTTTCTTTGTAAATAAACCATTATTTTCACAATGTAAAGAAATGCTGATATATATAGCAGACTTTTAATAGTATTAACACTCTATTCTGAGTAACGTTGCACATGTACAGCCAAAAGAAACACAAGTGTAGCAGATGCATTCCTACTTTTGCAGCACAGGTCCTTGCATGGGTGAGGGTTGGCGGGGATTTTTCCTCTTCCCCCAGAAGCACATTGTGCAATGCACAAATATGTCCCTGAGGGTCCGAGGATACTTTCCAGAGAATATTGCACACTGCACAGAGCACTTCTGGGGGAAGGGGAGATTGACAAAAAACATCTCCATCATGCTAGAATGCCTGCACTTGAGAAGTGGAAACAAATCTGCTGTGTGCATGCTTTTTCCTGTTTGGCCACATACATGCAGCATTATTCAGTATGTCAGCCTTTGATATCGTTTGTCACTGTTGAGTAATCTTCCTATAATTGTTCTTTGTCTTATAAACAGTACAACCTTTTTGCGACTGAAACCCAGTTTAATTACCCCAAGGAGCCAGAGTTTATAACCTTCAACACCTCCTTTGGGAAGTTTGGCATGTTCACGTGTGCAGATGCACTTAATTTTCGTGAACCTGCCATATCACTGGTGGAAAGGTTCCATGTGGACAGTATCGTCTTCCCAACTGCTTGGATGAATACGCTGCCACTTTTGGATGCCATTCAGTTTCACTCTGCCTGGGCTATGGGAATGCGTGTAAACTTTCTTTCTGCAAATATACATAAGCCTAGCTTGGATATTACTGGTAAGAGCAATCTTTAATTTCTTGACTTAGGCCTAGATCTGGCGGGTGAGTGAGTGCATGCAAAGCAACACAGAGGGGAAATATATCAATTGCTGGTAAAATTTTTGAATTTATAATGTGATTTTATTCATGGATTGACCTTACAAAAGAATCTCCAGTGCTGAAATCATGAACTCTCTGTGGGCATCACTGAATTTAGCCAATATGCATTAGATGACTTCATCTCACGAAGTAATGGAAAAGTAATGTGCTACTTCTGTTAACAAGTGAACATTCTCTTCAAATTTTCACCTGAATTAAACAACTTTGGGTAGATTTACACATGACATTATAAAGCAGCTTTCAGCATGTTTTGTACTATTTGTGTGCATTTGTGAATATTAATGCAGGGCGGAAAGTAGAGGAACACATTTTAAAAATGCACACAAATGTACACTTCAGCCAATGTAGGTTTTACATTTAAATTACAAACACAGGAATAATGTGAAGTTCTTTCAGTGTCGTATATCAAAATTCTGTATGAAATTAAACTGGCTGATGTACTGTGCAAATGGAGTTGTGTGACAGTGCAGCCATTAAAACTGCACAATTCAGTTTGTGCAATTTTTGCATTAGAACAGCACTCTTGCACAACTGTGCAAATATTGCATTCCATTGTCTGCACAGCATTATGCAGCATGTTAGCAACTCTCTGAAAAGCAAATTAGTTGTCTTGACTGAACATAAGCTTGTTTAAAACATTTAGAAATATCTAAGCTGACTGATTTGGGAGAACAAAGTGTTGATAATTACTGAAGTAGCAATGACTCTCCTGTCCTTTGATAAAGTGAGGGCGATGGAAAAAACAAAACAAAATTATAAATACTTGTCATAAATGTAAAGATAATAGAGCATGGAAAGCTCTTTTGTAGATGTGTTGTAATAGTAAACTCATGTTGGAAGACAAATTGATAGTAAAACTAATCCCATCCAAGTTCTCTTTTGTCATCCCAGGAAGTGGTATCTTTGCTCCTGATGGCCCCAAGGTGTATCATTATGATATGAAAACACAGAAAGGCAAACTTTTGCTCACAGAACTGGACATACACCCACGCCTTTCTCCCACATATCCTCCCCCTGTCAATTGGAGTGTGTATGCTTCAAGTGTAAAGGACGTTTCGCCAAAGACACCAGTGTTTAATGGAACGATTTATAATGATACATTCACCTTCACTGAACTTTCTCGAGAAGCAGGCAATTATACTGTTTGCCAGAAGGGTCTCTGTTGCTACTTGAGCTACAAGATGGCAGAAAAGCGAAAGGATGAAGTTTATGCATTGGGTGCTTTTGATGAGCTTCATGTTGTTGAAGGAGAATATTATCTTCAGGTAAAGGATTTAGTGAGACTGTTGGTAGACTAGAACATTCTTGTCTGGAAGAAAGGTGATGTACCTGCTGTCTCTGATAACATGCTTGTAGTGCCTGCTAAAGCCTTTGAAGAAATGAGTATCTTCTTTCTTCAATGTTGCTAAAAACGGAAGCACCTCAATCACAACCATTATAGCAGTGGTTCTTAGTGTGGGGTCTGGCAGATGTTGCTGAACTACAGCTCCCAGCATCCCCAGCCACAAATTATTGTAGCTGGGGATGCGGGGAGGAGTTGTTCAGTAACATCTGGTGGACCCCACTAAATTATAGAAAAGTGTACAATAATTTTCCTAGGACACCTCTCTTTAGAAGCTCATAATGCTTAGAGGATAGGAACAACATTATAATGCTCCATAATAGAAAATTTGATGCTGAAATGTTTGTCTTAACTCATAAATAGTCATCTTATAAATTAGAATGCCACCTGTTGAACAACACATTCAGTTTTGGGTTGGGTTGCTTTATGAGCAAGCAAAGTGCTATGCAGATATTAAGTACTTACAGCATATCACAGAATTATAAAAAAGGAATACAGAAATTGTGAAAAATACAACTATAAAAGGCCTCTATTCATGGTTAATTGGACCAAGGCAGCAAAAAACTCAAATATTGTGGAAAAAATAACCTCTAATTTCCTCAGATGCTCCACAGTTATTTCTGGATAATGCTGTTTGCTTAATCTTTTGTGCTAATCACATAGACCACATTCAGACTTAACACGGAGCAATGTTTTTGATTTTCATTTGCCTGTTCTGGATGGGGTCACACTTCCCCAGAAGGAACAGGTATGCAGTCTGGGGGTGCTTCTGGATCCAAACCTCTCCCTGGTGTCCCAGGTTGAGGCAGTGGCCAGAAGTGCCTTTTATCATCTCCTGCTGATACGCCAGCTGCATCCATTTCTTGAAATAAAAGACCTCAGAACAGTAGTACATCTGCTAGTCACTAGAGATGTACACCAACTGTGGAGGCACGGTCCCACGCTGGATGTGTGTGTGTTGCTTTAAGGGCAGGGGGTTGTACTTACTCCTCCCGCCACTTTTCCCCCTCCGGTGCTCCATTTTTAAGCAAAATCTTCGGGGTGGCAGCATTCCTCCCTGCCGCCCCTGCCCCCTTGTTGCCTGCTAAAAGCGGAAGTAACTTCTGTGCATGCGCCCGCGTGCCGCGCACATCACAGTGATGTGTGTGACACACAGCGGCGGGCACATGCATGGAAGTTACTTCCACTTTTAGCAGGCAACAAGGGGGCAGGGGCGGCAGGGAGGAATGCTGCCACCCCGAAGATTTTGCTTAAAAATGGAGCGCCGGAAGGGGAAAAGCGGGAGGGGTAAGTAGAATCCCCCCACCCTTAAAGCAACACACACACACCGGCGTTGGATCGCTGGACCAGCGAACCGGTTCGCAGGCCTCTAACATGGCCTGCAAACCGGTTCGTGCACACTACTACTGGTCACCTCCAGACTTGTCTACTGCAATGTGCTCTATATGCGGGTTCCTAATCCTTTGTATGTAGTCCGGAAACTGCAGTTAGTCCAGAATGTGGTAGCCCGGTTGGTCTCTGGGTCTTCTCGAAGAGACCATTTCATTCCTATCTTAAAAGATCTACACTGGCTGCCAATAGGTTTCCAGGCAAAATACAAGGTCCTGATTATAAAGCCCTAAACAGCTTAGACCCTGGGTATTTAAGAGAATGTCTTCTTTGCTATGAGCCATACCACCCATTGAGATCATCTGGAGAGGTTTGTTTGAAGTTGCCACCGGCTTGTCTGGTGGCTACTCGGGGACAGGCCTTCTCCATTGCTGCCCCGAGGCTTTGGAATGTGCTCCCTGCTGAAATAAGAGCCTCCCCATCTCTTACAAGTTTTTAAAAAGGCAGCCAAGACACATTTGTTAACCCAGGCTTTTAATTATATACTGTTAATAGTTTTATGGTTTTTAATAGTTGTAACATTTTAAATTGTTGTAATAACCTTTACTTGTTTTTGTTTTGTTGTAAACGGCCCAGAGACTTACGTTTTGGGTGGTATACAAATATGTTAAATAAATAAATGACACGGTAATCTACTCAAATGAGCAAGCAGTTCCCCATGAACTTAAGGTGGTTTTCTTTATTGAGGATAACGTTTCTCTGAATATTCTCTCTCCTCCTCTCATTCCATAGATATGCACACTACTGAAGTGCAAGAACACAGACTTGAAAACATGTGGGCAGCCAGTGGATACTGCTCATACCAGGTTTGACTCTTTTTCCCTCAGCGGCACATTTAACACTAGTTATGTGTTTCCAGAAGTCTTGCTCACTGGGATTCATCTGGCCCCGGGAGAATTTCAGGTGAGGAATGAGCTAAAGATGGTTTAAACTATTTTGAAAAAACTTCAGTAGCTCTGCCTTTGCCGTATCGAGCTTCCCAAGCAGTCTCTTACTTGTGTAGGTGAGAGGGGATTTGGCCACTTTAGTTGATTTTTATTTATTACAGTAATTATACACCTTTCCTTGGGAAAACACTCAAGCAGCTTACAATACAATTTAAACCTATCTAATAATAAAATGAATAAAAGCCAAAAACAATAACAGCAGCCACTAACAATACAGATTGCTTCATGTAAACCTAAAGGCTATGAAGCCAAAACTTGGCTGATGCTAGAAAGCCAACAGTGAAGAGACATGCAAACCTCTTTGGGGTGGGGGCATTGCACAGTCTAGGTCAGGGTTGTTCAGTGTTGGCCCTCCTGCCAAAACCTTTTAAGACCGGTTTGAGCTGGGCCCAGAAACAAACTGGTAACCAGTGAGGCTGGCAGAACACTGTTAGGAAGTTTCAGTTGGTACAGAATGCAGCAGCCATATTAGTAGCTGATACAAGGAATCTTGATCATATCACTCGAGTGTTGTTCCAGCTACATGGGTTACGTTTTCTTTAGGACTCAATTCAAAGGTAGCTCAACATACAGGACATTGCAGTAATCCAATCTGGGCATAGCTAGGGTATGAGTTACTGTGGCCAGGTCCAATGCACCTAACTTACTTGTGACAATGGATTGTCAGCCATGTTTGCTACTGGAAGCTGCTGTTATGCATGCCACCAATAATTTGTTTAAATGTGATTTGAGTGTGGGCAAACAAACGTTAGACAGGTTCTGTTTCAAAGAAACATCAGTCAATCTGTTTGCTAGGAGCAGGGATTGATCATTTCGGCAGTTGCAAGTCTTGTCTCCACCTTTTTTCCTGGTGTGTTTGGAGGGGAAGTTAGGAATGTGCATGGAACCAGTGCAAACGACAGGTGATTCCGCCAGTTCAAAGGTTGGGGGGGAGGGTTTGACTTTAAGGGTGGGGGAGGGTGAACTTATCCTTCCCTCCGCTTCCCCCCCCCACTGGCACTCCATTTACAAAGGGATTGTGGGGGTGGCAACGTACCTCCTTGCTGCCCCGTTGCCGCCTCAATCTCTACGTCACTGGAAGTGCCTGATGCACCTGAGCATGTCAGCACATGTGCGCGGCCATCACACTCATGCACATGACATGTGTGTGCACATGCCGACATGCACAGGCACATCGGATACTTCTGGTGATGTAGTGAATGAGGTACACTGCCGCCCCAACAGTCTCTTTGCAAATGGAGTGCTGGCAGGGGGAAAGCAGAGGGAGAGGTAAGTGTACCCCCCCCCCCAAATCACCTTCGAATTCCCCCCACCCAGTTCCGTGTACATCCATAGGGGGACTTATTACATTGATTCTTTTCCATATCTGGTAACTGAGCTTGACTACCTTGCAGAGGATGAGAAGACAGTAAGGGTCTCCACATGTGCAGCCTAACTCAGGCTAGAGCGTGATCCCAGCACTGCCCCCGCACCAAGCCCGAGTATTTAACCCAGCGTTTATTAGAGGCTAAGCAAACCTGTGGTTCACTTAACCTCAGCTGGAGGTTGTCTGGGCGACCGCCACCAGATTAAACAGCTCCGCCCACCTCAACCTGCCATCTGGCAGCAAGCTGGGGGGAAAGGAGTGTCCATGCCAAGCATGGTGGCTGCTCCAATGAGAGCAACTGCTGAACTTGTGCCTTGGGGTACCCTGGGATGCAGGAGGGGGGGAAGGCCTCCCACTCCCTCCGCCACTCCACTGCTTGTGTGGGAGTGCAGTGCTGCGGAGAGGGGGTGGTGGTGGCTGCTCATCTGTCGGTGAACTCCTGCCTTCCCTACAGCCTGCCCACCCTCCCCAGCAAGGTTGTATGCATGACCTCAGAAGCTGATTGCACAATACTAGGAGAACTGCAGTGATTTAAGCTTTGTCTTTATTCCCATACATTTTAATAAATGTATTTCATATATATATTTTTTTATAAATGTATGATAGATATGGTAAACTGTGAAACACGATGATATCATTTTTACCTATCCTTTCAGGTATTGACTGATGGGCGTCTGATGAGCAAGAACAGCTTATCAAAGCCAGTCTTATCCATATCTCTTTTTGGAAGATGGTATGAAAAGGACTCTCCACATCCACAATATGCTTCTCCTTGAGATTGTCCTTCATTATTTTACACATCCAATGTTCTGTAATACAATCAATGTTCTGTAATACACACCTGTACAATCCAAAGGAAAGAGTTTTAGTATGCAAGGACAAGGCAGTGGAGTAGAATCAGGAATATTAATGGTTTATTGAAATAGATAATATTTACAAAAAGGCAAGTAGTCTGCCTTCTGTGCTCTTGCTGCTGGCTGTTTGTTAGCCCTGCCTCTACCCCAGGACTGGACTAAAAGTAACTAAAGCACCATTCAGTAGCTGGCCTGGATCAAGGAATTGATTAACCAAAAACACCACAACACCCACTCTTAGTAATTATGCCTGGCGTTCTGAATTTTGGGGATTGTGTACCTAATGCAGCAAGAAATAGCATAATTATTCCAAGGCAAACATACTGTTTGTTTGAGAATCAGTTATCTGCTGCAAGAGTGCTTTAATAGAACACTTGGTATGTCCTCATGCCGTTTTCCATGTTCCCAGTTCATCGCTTTAGTTCTTGATTGGGCGCATACAAGAAGAAGTTTCTTTGTTTTAGGTTTTATTATTATTATTCCTCTGTGTACAAATTGTGACTATTAAAAGTGATTGCCAAGTTAAAATGGGGGCTGGGAAACCTATATACAATTGGTGACAATCTAAACTATATGTAATCATACAAGTAATCTGACTTCCTGTGTTTATTAAGGAAAAACATTTATTGTATTCAAATAGAAACTGCATTTCCCAGATGAGATCAATGATCTATGAAAGGCTCACAGAGAAGGTACTCTAAAATGCAATAGATATTTGTGGGGGTGGGGGAGGGGGTGGTGAAGAGAAACTGTGGCCAGCCCGTGTCCGATGGTATCAAGGTCTTCTATTTGTCCTGGATCAAGAGTCATAAATTTGTGCTTCTCCTGCACCAGCCATGCAACTGATTTTGCCAACAAAAAACTAACTAGCCCCTTGAGCATCCTAGGAAAATCTACTTGCTTGTCTTGTTCAGGTTTCCAGCTTCTTGCACCATGGCTACCCTTGCCACATGCTGGAAATATGTTTGTTCTCTAACAGCTGCTCAGAGAATTGGTGGATAAACATGGTTTCTTAAACACATGGAAACAAGTAATTGAGTTTTTGCATCCTATTTTTCTTTAGGGAATGAATTTATTGCCTAACTCTTCAATTTACTTGTTATACGTCACCTTGTGTATTCCGTTTGAGCGAAGTTACTCAAATGCTTTCAATAAATTACATTTTAATTTGAATGTGTTGCATGCCTTCATTTGCTGGAAAATCTTTGTATTTAGTAATTCTGCCTAGCTTATTTTGACATGTACTATGGCCTAAGCGAGTCACCTTAAGTGGCGCGGTGGGGAAATGCTTCACTAACAAGCAGAAGGTTGCCGGTTTGAATCCTCTGAAGTATAGTCTGGGCTATAGCAACCTGTGACTTTACTGCGGAGTCAGGCTGAAAAATACATCTGTTCTACTAACTTAACTGATCTCAAAGAACTAACAGTGCTATATTTGTTTTAAAACAAGAAAACCTTTCCTGTTACTTTTAATAATTATAAGCATACAAGGCATGGGTTCTATCATCTGTCTATCACACAACTCACTCAAAATAAGATAATAATAACAACATTGGGAGAACTCAATGTCACACACCTCTAAACATTTATTTAAAAATCTATAACCCACTTTTCAATTCTCAAAGCAAGTAAAAGCACACCAGGTTTGTGTAGCCTTCAGAAGTCAGGGGTCTATCCATGACACCGAAGAGGAAACTAGATCCCCACGTCACAAATCATCCCTTACCTGCTCTAGCGCTTCCCCCTTCAGACAAAGGGTGCTGCAAGTGCGTGCCTGGTAGGAGGAAGTGAGGGACAACCAGTGGCTGGGCAGGATTTCTTCTCCGCTATGGACTGTCTCTTGAATAAGGCACCTGGTGAGCAAGCTGACATTCTTATGAATTAGTACAGCAATAAAAACGACCTATCCATTTGCCATATTATAGTAAACAGACACAGCTCAGTCCAAGTGACTTACAGTCACATCTCTGTTAAGCAAAACAGACTGGCTTCCTCACCCAGAATTAAATCATGGATAAAGGATAAAATAAATTATAATTTTTTTAAAAAAAGTTAAAAAGAACCAAAAAAGGATTCGGCAAATAGCTGATATGGCTTCCTTTAAAAAGTCTCTGACAGCTTTTAAAAAGTCTTTAAAGACTTATTTATTTATCTATCAAATTTGTATACCGCCCCAAACTTTCATCTCTGGGTGGTTTACAACTTTCGTCTCTGGGCAGTTTACAATCTGTTTACCCAGGCTTTTAATTAATATTGTTTTTTAAAAATTAAATTATTGTAAAGTTTTAAACTTTTTTTTAACTAATGTTTTACTTTGTTTTTATTTTGTTGTAAACTGCCCAGAGACGTAAGTTTTGGGCAGTATAAAATATGTTAAATAAATAAATAAAGAAGAGCCTTATGTGTTGCTCCCATGGCCATAATAACCTCTCTACTGAAAGGCATCATCTCGTACTGCACGGGAGGAGGCAATGGTAAACTCCTCCTGTATTCTACCAAAGACAAGCAGAGGGCTCTGTGGTCGCCAGGAGTCCGTCACTGACTCGACGGCACATTTTACCTTAAATGCACTAGCACTCCTCGCCATGCCAGATTCACCCCATTCCAGTGCAGCAGATGCAGAGCCTGCTTCAGGGGCATAACAAGGTTGGAGTGGGCCCAGAGGCAAGATTTTAAAATGCTTCCCCCCCGCCGAAACTCTCTCTCTCTCTCTCTCTATATATATATATAAGGTTTTGTAAATTGTGGACGATGCAAGTCATTTAATGGTACTAGAGAAAGACATGCTGTTCTGATAGCTCCAGGTCTTAACACTCACATCCAGGAAGGAAGGCAGCTATGCTCTTCCAAAGGTTGGAAAAGACAAGCTGCAGTTCTGTACATGTCTTTGGGAGAGTAAGTCCTATTGAGCTGAGTGGGATTTACTTCTGAGTAAGCATACCTAAGTTCATGCTGCAAATCTTGTGAGCCAATTGCATTTTCCTATGTCCAGGGAGGGGCTGCTAAACTGTAGCAATGAAGTTGCTGGGTAGCTCAGTTCTGACCCACCGTGTGTCATGTCACAAGGTTTTAGGCTTCTCATGAGCTCTCCACACATGTGGGGAACTGTGTGGTGCACTCACTGTTGCTCTGTCTAGTCTAGTGACTGGTCTCAGACACCTCCCTTTGCCCAGAACCCTCCTCAGCCAACCTTCAGGGGTCTCACATAATCACCCCCCACCTCTGTGCCTGTTTGAAGTCTTCTTTCTTCTCATAGTTGTTCTTGGGCACAACAGGTCTTGGAAGGGAAGGTTTCAAAATAGAGAGACTGAACGGACTCAGGAGGCTGCAGAAGGGCTGCTAGAAAGGGCAAGATTAGGTTGAAGTACAAGCCCTGCAGGAAAATGTCAAATTGTCCTCCTTTTAAGGGGCATGTTTCTTGTGACTGAAGGAAACACATTTGATCTCTCTCACACACATAGGTTTGCACACCTAGAAGAACAGGCCCTGCTGGGAGTGAGCCAGCATGGCTTCCGCAAAGGTAAATCTTGCCTCACCAACCTTTTGGACTTCTTTGAGAGTGTCAACGAATGTGTGGATCAAGGTGATCCCGTTGACATAGTCTACCTGGACTTCCAAAAAGCTTTTGACAAAGTTCCTCATCAAAGACTCCTGAGGAAACTTAGCAGTCATGGGATAAGGGGACAAGTACATGTGTGGATTGCTAACTAGTTGAAGGACAGGAAACAGAGGGTAGGTATAAATGGAGAGTTTTCACAATGGAGGGAAGTAAGAAATGGGGTCCCCCAGGGATCTGTACTGGGACCGGTGCTTTTTAATTTATTCAAAAATGATCTAGAAGCAGGGGTAAGAAGTGATGTGGCCAAATCTGCAGATGATACCAAACTCTTCCGGGTAGTGAAATCCAAAACTGATTGTGAGCAGCTCCAAAAGGATCTCTCCAAACTGGGGGAGTGGGCGACAAAATGGCAAATGCGGTTCAATGTTAGCAAGTGTAAAGTGATGCACACTGGGACGAAAAACCCCAACTTGAAGTATATGCTGATGGGATCCGAGCTGTCGGTGACTGATCAGGAGAGGGATCTTGGGGTTGTGGTGGACAGCTCGTTGAAAGTGTCGACTCAATGTGCGGCAGCTGTGAAAAAAGGCAAATTCCATGCTAGGGATCATTAAGAAGGGGATTGAAAATAAAACGGCTAACATTATAATGCCCTTGTACAAAACTATGGTGCGACCACACTTGGAGTACTGTGTACAATTCTGGTCACCACATCTTAAAAAGGACATTGTTGAACTGGAGAAGGTACAGAAGAGGGCAACCAAGATGATCAGGGGCCTAGAGCACCTTTCTTATGAGGCAAGACTACAACACCTGGGGCTTTTTAGTTTAGAAAAAAGACATCTGCGGGGAGACATGATAGAGGTCTATAAAATCATGATGGTGTGGAGAAAGTGGAGAGAGAGAGATTCTTTTCCCTCTCACACAACACTAGATCCAGGGGTCACTCCATGAAATTGATTGCCAGGAGGTCTAGGACCAACAAAAGGAAGTACTTTTTCACACAACACGTGATCCATTTGTGGAACTCTCTGCCACAGGATGTGGTGACAGCCAACAACCTGGATGGCTTTAAGAGGGGTTTGGATGACATCATGGAGGAGAGGTCTATCAATGGCTACTAGTCGGAGGGCTGTGGGCCACCTCCAGCCTCAAAGGCAGGATGCCTCTGAGTACCAGTTGCAGGGGAGTAATGGCAGGTGAGAGAGCACGCCCTCAACTCCTGTCTGTGGCTTCCAGCGGCATCTGGTGGGCCACTGTGCGAAACAGGATGTTGGACTAGTTGGGCCTTGGGCCTGATCCAGCAGGGCTGTTCTTATGTTCACACACTGCACAGAATGGAACAGAACATCCCTCCTTAGCCCAGCAAGCTCCAAAGACCACACGCCCGCCATGGCTCCGCTCCACCGCCCTACACAGCTCCCTGAACACTCCCCATACACTTGCTCCCGCCTGCCGTGGAAGTGATGCCCTTCCAGTGACGAACTCAGCAGAGCAGCAGCAGGCAGCCTTCTGCCTGCTTGCCTGAGTCGACAACAACACGACAGCACAGCAGACAGAGGAGGGAGACAGGAGGGAAGCCCAACGTCCCCACCCCCTCCCCGAGTCTATCTCGATCGGTTAGCTCAGAGCAGCAGCCTGCCTGGCTCCACAGGAAGGCAGGTTATGACAGTGCCTGTTGAGCCAGCGTCCCAGTGACGTTTGCAAAATGAAGAAGGCCCGGCTTCTCCACTCCATTTACGAGAGAAAATACAACTGCCCACAAATCAAAACCTTACTACAGCCTGCTTTTACTCCCACAGGCCGGCATCAAACAGCCACACCCCACTCTCAGTGGAAAGTCTTGCCCATTTGCAATAAGTCATCCATCTTCTCTCAGTAGGTGTCTGTCTGCCAGGATAATATTGCTAAATCCCCGTCAAAATCCTGCAAAATTCCATGCTCGGGCAGAGCGTCAGGCAGCCTCTGAGTCTGGACTTCTTCAAGGCCCTGCCGGGAAGGGTCCCGGAGCTCAGCAGGAGGTGCCTGAACTGAAAGTGGAGACTGCTTGCCTCGTTGGCTGATCTTTCCCTTCCCCTCAGAACATTTGGTTGCAGCTCTGTTGCGTAGAAGGTAATTGCTCAACATGTTGCTGGACTGGTGGATATTGGCTAGGGAAGAATCCTCCTTCAGCAGGGACAAGATCGCATTCCTGTTTGCTCACTTCAGGTGTCGTTCCTCTCACGACTTCACGCTGCCGCTGGGGAGGCGTGCCTTCCTTGCCAGACGAGCCTCGTCGGGTGGCTCACCCAATTAGTAAAGCAGACAGAACAATATAAAATCAATCTTTACTGAAAAAAACCAGAACCTGATTAAGAACAAATTTAAAAGCTGAGTCTTAAAAGGTTTAGAACGCCACAGAGAGAAGCTGAAAGCTGCAGACAAAACATTGAAAACCCCCTCTAAAAGATGGGTCTTTAGCTGGTTGGTTGGTTGTTTTTAAATTCCTGAGGAAAATGGCTGGGTGAAGCTCCTTCAGAAGGCGTTGCAAAATTCAAGCTCCACCAACCGAAAATCATGCTGACTTAAAGATAAAACAGCCCTGCTAACTGGGCAAAGAAGAGGCACTAAAGTGGGAGCTCTCTTGGTTGGGGGAAGCAACTTGTCCCTATTCAGCCCCCCAAAACAGCATCCATGGAGTCTTGTTTGTGAGGCCTTCAGGGCAGAGAACCATCTTTTTTTATATATGAAAAAAAGTAAACTTTGCTTTGACAAACTTTGCTTTTGTGACGAAAAGCAGTATATAAACTGTATTTTCTTCTTCCCAACAATTAGATTCCTGCACTGTATAATCTAATAACCTTAGTGCTTATACAGCTACAGCGGCGTAACTAGGTTGGAGTGGGCCCTGAGACAAGATTCTTAAATGCCCCCCGCCGTCACCGCTTACCTCTCCTTCCTCTGGCCCGATGTCTCTGCTAACTATCCCAACTAGTTGCAAGGTATAGATAACACGAAAGCAGAACCAACTAATACAACAGTGAGTGAGTGATACGGAAAACACACACGTTGATTTTGTATTGGTTTATACATATTGGGTTCGTTTGCGTTCATTGCGCTGTTGGTGCAATGATAGGAAAGTTTTGGAGTTGCACGGTGAAAGGCACAGAGGCCTCTTACTGTGCAAGAGATGAGGGCATTCCTTCCTTTCCAGGGGTTGCACATAATCCATGAAGGCGTGTAAGGATTTGGAGGCACTTCTGGACAGTTCTGGAGTCCTCCTCCGAGCGGTTTGTTTGTGAACGGTTTTGTTTGCAGGCGGTTTGTTTGCAGGAGTCCGCTTGCTTGCCAGGGGCTTGTTGGAGGAGTAAAGGGGTAGATTGTGATCAGATGCTTGTCAATGCTGGTTCTCCCGTCCCCCACATCACCCTCAAAGAACCATTTATGAATGTAACTTGTTGAATCTGCCAAATGATGGAGGAAATACAAGTGTGAGGCAGTGGTTTGTTTGCGAGCGGTTTTGTTTGCAGGCGGTTTGTTTGCAGGAGTCCGCTTGCTTGCTCAGCCAGCCAATGGATGGGGATTTGGGGAAGGAGGAGGAGCCCCCACGATGCAAAGGGTGGACTCGCGGAGACAAACAACAAGGAAATAGGCGGCGCCAGAACAAGGAGGAGAAAATTTTTTAAAAATCAATTCACAAGGAAGATCGGGTAGGCGCTGGGTGGGGGAGAGCCTCTGAGGGCCCCCCCGAAGGCGGGGGCCCCTGAGACAATGGCCTCCCCCTACCTAATTGTAGTTATGCCCCTGTACAGCTAACAGAACAGGGCTAAAAGCGAAGTATATCATGAATAATATGGAGAAAATGAACGGAGGACATATTGAAAAAAGCATCTAATGTAGACAACACACAAATAAATTAAAAAATATAGCTATGATGAAGCAAAACACAAGAGTATTTGTTCTTAAGAGTTAGGAAATATCCACTGTGCTCCTCCTGTCCTGGAATTTGTTTGGATTGCTACGTACCAGGCCACAGAGTAATTGATGTGATGTTGCTCCTAGAGATTGTGCTTTTTGTAAAGGCCATTGCTGTTTTTTGGAACTCAAGCTTATGGGAATGGAAAGTTGGAATTTAGAGGGAAGTGAGTGCCCCTCTATCAGATAAAAAGAGAAGACACAGGTGTTGCTCAGAAAGGAAAGTAGAAAACCTGGTTCAGGTAAAGTGAATGTATATTTTAACATATCTGATTGTTTTCAGTAAGAGATGTAGGAAAAACATCTGTAGCACACAGAACATAACAGCAGCTCTGCTGGCCCAAGGCCAATCTAGTTTAGCATCCTGTTTCACACAGCAGCCCACCAGATGCCTCTAAGAAGCCCCACAGGCAAGAGGTAAGGGCAAGGGCATGCCCTGTCTCTTGCTGTTGTTCCCCTGCAACTGGTATTTAAATGCATCTTGCATCTCTGAAGGGATGAAGGTGACATATAGTCACCAGACTAGTAGCCATTTATAGACCATGGATTTGCCCAAGCCCCCTTTAAAGCTATCCAAGCTATCACCACATCCCGTGGCAAAGAACTGCATAGATTCATTATGCACTGTGTGTGAAAAAGTACTTCCTTTTCTTGGCCCTAAATTTTCTGGCCTTCAGTTTCATGGGATGATCCCTGGTTTTAGTGTTGTAAGAGGGTGAGAAAAATGTATGAGGAGATTATAGTTGTCTATAATCTGTGTTTTGATGCATATTTTAATCAACTGCAGTGCGTGAGTGTATATATAAAAGTTTTGTATATAGGCCACCCCACTCTGCAGTGTTAGATATAGAGCTGGTGTCCTTGAAAAGAAATGACTGCTTCACACACTGTCTGTTTGCCTTATGCTGAAAAAACATTTTAGTTTATCCCATCCTGTATACTGCAATGATTCTTTGCTTTTCAGATTTTTGAGACCAGTTACTACTTCCTGGCTGTATCAGTTGCATTGGTTATTGGTCCATTTCTAGGTGCAGTTTGGGGTGGTGTTTGCTTATTTATCTAAAAATGTATACACCTTTCTGTTGTACAAGGCTTTGGGTGTTTCTTCCATCTTAAAACAACAGAGATAAGTAAACAAAACTGCATAAACACAGTCCAGATCAGCGGGTTCAGACTAAAAGCTAATGAATCAGCAGCCCTTATGGAAGGCCGGAGGTTGGCAGAACAGGTGGTATTAGCTATCCTAAAGACAGCAGTTGAGCGGGTCAGCCATACTCTCTTGAGGGAAGGTGTTCCATAATTTGGATACAACTGCAGAAAAGCCCCTGTCCCAAGTCTCTCTACTAGCTGCACCTCAGCTGGTGAAGGGACCTGAAGCAAGGCTTCCTCAGATAACATCAGTGAGCAGTCAGATTCGTAATGACTAAAGTTATCACCTGAAAGTCCTACATGACTTAGGACCACAATACTAAAGAACCGTCTCATGTCAAATGAATCTGTCTCTTTGTCACTTCAGTCTCCATCTGGAGCCCATTTATGCATCTCTTTGCCTTCTGAAGTATGGTTGGTAGGGGTGTGCAACAGACCGTTTCTGTTGTGGCATCCAGAATGTGGTACTCCCTGCCTCAGGAAGTTTGGTTGTACTGCATTTTGCCAGTGTTCTGTCACTACTTGAAGACCCTTCTTTTATGGCAAGCTTTTAATTTTTTAACGTTGACTCTTTCATTTTTAATGCTGCCTGTTTATTGATTGTGATATGTTATTGCATGAGTTGAGTTTATTATTGTTTTTGATATGTAAGCCATTTTCAACAGCCCTATTTGAAAGGACAAAGTATCTGTTTTAGTAATAAATACAATAAACTTAATATCGAAATGCATATTTATTTCAGATAAAATGTTTTATTATTGCTATAGTTATTGTAATATATACTGCAAAGGTCAGGGTTCTAAACTGAATACATAAATAAAATTTGCAACAAACACAAAGTCCACTTAATTCATTCCAGTAATTAAGCTTCAGCTATTTCTTCTTCTTACAACAATGGCACAATTGTCATCACTGACAAATATGTAGAAAATAAAAAGGGATCGAGGAAGTTTAAAAGAGCTGTAGAGCATCCTACTGGCTGAGCAATCATGCCAGTAGCCACATGTTTAGTGAAAACATACCAATAATTGTTAAAACACTTGTAAAGCCATTTACTCTTTAAAGACAGTTTTATGATTTCTGCAATCCAGGTGTATGTGGAGAGGGAAGAGTGTCAGAATACAACTCGCAGCACTCCTTGAATCTGGCATGCGGTCATAGCCTCTGCCGAAACAGCAAGAAGGGTTAGGCAAAAAGTGTAGGATGCTGGAACCAAGCCTGCTGAGAGCCAGTCATCACTTGCACTCTGGGAATGTAGCCAACCCTTAAGGTTGTGAACTCTGGGCAATGCAAAGTTCATACATGGTAAAATGAATTCCAGTTAATAAAAACAGTTGGCATTGTTTTAATGTGTGGTTTACATTTATAAGCACTGAAAGTGTGTGAGTGTAATGGCAAGGTCAGGAAGTTGTATTTTTCATAAATGATTCACTTAGCCATGAATTTCCAGGACTATAGGCTGGTTGCTGAGACATGCTGAGTGATGGAATATGTGCCTTGCATGCAGAAGAAGCCAATTTCAATCCCTGCCATCTCCAATAGGGCTGGGGAAAACCCACATGAAACCCTTTCAAGCTGTCAATCAGTGTGACAGTACTGACCTAGATGGACCAATTGTCTGACTCTGTATAAGATAGCCTTCGTATGTCCATGGGAGTGAAGTATGACTTCACGGCTAATCACATTTGGAAATGCATTCAGTTTTGCCATGTACAGTATTAGCAAACCCCTTTGAAGCAAATGTCTGCCAGTTTTAGCTGAACCCACTATTATTAGCTTTTGGAAGGTGTGTAACACTTTATCTAAAATTACAGTTCATTTATTTATTCAATTTTTATATATCCCTTCCAAAGTGGCTCGGGGCAGTTTACAATTAAAACAAAACCATTAAAATGAATAACAGTTAAAACAAATATAAACAATATAAAATATCAATTAACAATTAAAACATCATAAAAAAGAATTAAACAACTAGAACAATTAAAAAACCCTGGAAACCAGGTTATAGCATTAAAACAATTAAAACTAATTAAAAACCCTGGAAGGCCAGACCAAATAGATAGGTTTTAAGGGCTCTCTTGAGGGTCAATAAAGAATTCAGATTGCGGATTTCTGCCGGGAGTGCATTCCACAGGCCAGGAGCAACTACAGAGAAGGCCTGCCTCTGAGTTGCCACCAAATGAACTGGTGGTAACTGGAGATGGACCTCCTCAGATGACCCTAATGTGCGGTGGGGATCATGTAATAGAAGGTGCTCTCTTAGACAACTCGGACCTAAGCCGGAGAGGAGAGCTGGTCTTGTGGTAGTAAGCATGACTTGTCCCCTTGGCTAAGCAGGGTTTGCCCTGGTTGCATATGAATGGGAGACTTGATGTGTGAGCACTACAAGATATTCCCCTCAGGGGATGAAGCCGCTCTGGGAAGAGCAGAAGGTTCCAAGTTCCCTCCCTGGCTTCTCCAAGATAGGACTGAGAGAGATTCCTGCCTGCAACCTTGGAAAAGCCGCTGCCAGTCTGTGAAGACAATACTGAGCTAGATAGACCAATAGTCTGACTCAGTATATGGCAGTTTCCTATGTCCCTAAGTTGTTCAGGGCCTTAAAGGTAATAACCAGCACTTTGTATTTTGCCCGGAAACATATCTGCAGCCAGTGTAGCTGTTTCAAAACAGGCATAATATGGTCTCTCTGGGTTGCCCCAGAGACCAATCTGGCTGCCGCATTCTGAACTAACTGAAGTTTCTAGACGATGTATAAAGGCAGCCCCATGTAGAGTGCATTGCAGTAGTCAAGCCGGGAGGTTACCAGCTGATGCACCACTGTTTTGAGGTCATCCTCTTCAAGGAATGGGCGCAGCTGTCGAATCAGCCGAAGCTGATAGAAAGCACTCCTGGCCATGGCCTCCACCTGAGATACCAGGATGAGGCCTGGGTCCAGGAGTACTCCCAAGCTGCGCACCTGCTCCTTCCGGAGGAGTGTAACTCCATTCAGCACAGGAAGATCTAACTCACCCCTCAGATTCTGAGCCCCCACAATTAGCATCTCCATCTTGCTTGGATTCAGCTTCAATTTGTTCTCCCTCATTCAGCCCATTACTGCCTGTTGGCAGGCATTTAGAGAATGAGTGCCATTTCCTGAAGATGAAAAGGAGAAGTAGATTTGGGTGTCATCAGCATACAATATCCAGCACCAAACCTCCTGCTGACCTCACCCAGCAGTTTCATGTAGATGTTAAAAAGCATTGGTGACAGAATGGAGCCCTGGGGAACTCCATATAACAGCTCCCGTTTTGAGGAGCAACTGTCACCAAGCTCCACCATCTGGAATCTACCCACGAGATAGGAGCCGAACCACTGCAAGGCAGTGCCCCCTATCCCCAACTCCCACAGGTGATCCAGAAGGATACCATGGTCAATGGTATCAAATGCCGCCGAGAGATCCAGAAGAACCAGCAGAGTCACACTCCCTCTGTCGATTCCCCGGTAAAGGTCATCCATCAGGCTGACCAAGGCTGTCTCAACCCCATAGCTAGCTCTAAAGCCCGTTTGAAATGGGTCTAGATAATCAATTTCCTCCAAGACTGCCTGGAGCTGGTTGGCCTTCTCCCTCTTAATCACCTTGCCCAACCAAGGGAGATTGGAGATTGGCCTGTCCATTGCTAAGGGGTCCAGGGAAGGCTTCTTTAACAGTGGTCTAACCATTGCCTCCTTCAGACAAGGAGGCACCCTACCCACCCTCTGCGATGCATTTATGATATTAACTAGGCCACCTCCAACAATCTCCCTGCTAGACTGAAGCAGCCAAGTCTAGAGAACAGGTGGTAGGTGGATCTAGAGAACAGGTGGTAGGCCGCACTGACCCAAGCAGCTTGTCCACATTCTCAGGAGTCACAGATTGAAACTGATCCAATCTAATACTGCAAGAGGAATTGCTGGACACCTCTTCCATAGACCTGGCAGAAATAGTGGAGTCCAAGTCGGCCCGAATACAGGAGATCTTATTTGCAAAGAACCCATTAAAAGCATCACAGCAGAGCAATTCTGGGGACTGATTAGAAGTAGAAGGAGCAGAAACTAAACTCCTCACAACCCAGGATAGCTCTGCCGAGCGTGAACCTGCAGCTGCAATGCGTGCAGACCAGAATATCTTTTTTGCTGTGCGCACCGCCACTGCATAAGTCCTCAAATGGGTCACATGCTGCATCCTGTCAGATTCAAACTGAGTTCTCCTCCACTTGCGCTCTAGTTGCCTACCCAGCCGCTTCAGCCCCTGTAACTGCTCCACATACTAAGGGGCCATTTTTGCAGCCGGTCGGAAGGGACGCTTAGGAGCAATCATGTCTACTGCCCTGAGGAGTTCCCTGTTCCAGGTTCCCACCAAGGCATCAACAGAATCACTGGCCGCACCGGCGTCAAAATCCTCCAAGGCCTTTTGAAATCCTACTGGGTCCAGCAGTCTTCTTGGACGGACCATCCTAATAGGTCCACCACCCCTGCAGGGGTGGATTGCGGCTGTGAGATGAACCTTTACCAGGTAGTGGTCCATCCATGACAATGGGGAAACCACCGGATCCCTCACCATAGTTCATCTATGTTACTTAAAGGTAAAGCGTGCTGTCGAGTCGGTGTCGACTCCTGGCGACCACAGAGCCCTGTGTTTTTTCTTTGGTAGAATACAGGAGGGGTTTACCATTGCCATCTCCTGTGCAGTATGAGATGATGCCTTTCAGCATCTTCCTATATCTCTGCTGCCCGATATAGGTGTTTCCCATAGTCTGGGAAACATTCCCATAGTCTGGGAAACATAGTTTCCCATAGTCTGGGAAACATACCAGCAGGGATTCAAACCAGCAACCTCATACTTGCTAGGCAAGTCATTTCCAGCTGAGACAAAACACTGAATTTAGATTCTGCAAGGTTGTTAGTAAAGCCCAGAAGCTTGCTGCATAACTGAGTTTTTGCAACAGAGTAATACCTAAATCATTCTTAGATTTATCATGTAATTAGACTGTTAAAATGAAAAATTAACTTCCACACGATCCATTGTTAAGCTAGATTTCCCTACTAATTCAAATTCTTAGATAGGTGCAGGAAGTGAGGTTAATTTCATTCACATGGACATATGAAGGCTATCTTATACCATGTTAGATCATTTGCTTGTACACACACATTAATATGTTCCTGCCCTCTGTTGCAAGTTGCAATTAAACTAATGTACAGTTTCTGAGAGGATCAAAATGAAATTTGTTATCCAGTGTCATCATTTGTTAGCCAATTCCCTTGTTGATTTTGGACAAAATCACATTTAAAGTGTAGTAACTATCCAGTGTCACCACACAACACATGTGGACTTTGCCAGTACTATATCAGCCACCTTAGTACTCCTCCCCCACTGCTTTTCTTATTCTGTCTTTTCAGAAGACAGAGCTGTAGCAATGATCTCCTGTTGGTCTTCCCTGTATGTTTATGTTTTCATTCTCATGGTGAGCCAGAGGACCTTTGCCTTGGACAAATATACTGCAGCAGTATATGAGCACTCAGTCATACTGCCAGACAGCACTGAAAAGCCTGTTTCTTCTGAAGAAGCTTTAAAACTGATGAACAAAAATATTGACATTTTGGAAGAGTCCATCAAAACAGCAGCAAAGCAGGTACTTGATGATGATTTATTTTATTTCTTTAGCATATGTGTATACCACCCAAAACTAACATCTCTGGGCAGTTTACAATAAAACACAGATTTTAAAAAATCAAAATATTAAATCCATTTAGAACAATGATAGATTCTAGAAGTCTAATTAAAAGCCTGGGTGAATAAATGTATCTTAACAGCCCTTTAAAAAGCTGTCAAGAGATTGGGCAGAGGGCTTTTATTTCGGCAGGGAGTGCATTCCAAACCCTCTGGGTAACAATGGAGAAGGCCAGTCCTTGAACAGCCAACAGACAAGCTGATGGCAGCTACAGACAGCCCCCCTCCGGCCGACAATAGGTGGTGGGGCTCGTAATGGAGGTGTTCTCTTAAACATTGACAAAAATTATCTGGGCAGAGCTTGGAAATGAACTCTGGTGGACTAATGATGCTTTGCCACAATGCGAGATAAACATTGGAACCCCAAAGTTATTCTCAATATTTTAGTCTAAACCAAAGAGGAAAATGTAGGTCCTATCTACCCTATGCCCTCTCCCAGCCCCTTACTTTTCTTGCTGCTCCATGAGCACCAAGGGAATGGAGGGACATCTTCCCCTCCTCTCTCTGATGACCAGCACACTGCTATGACTGTATGTCAGATGCAAGGAGGTCTGGGAATTATAGCTTACTCACATGGATCAATAAGACTGAGAAAACGATAATTCCCAGTGCTCCTTGAATCTGACATGTAGTCATAGCCTCTGTCAGGGCAACAAGAAAGGTAAGCATAGATTGGGTGGGGAAAGGGGGCTAATGGGGGGCAAGCAGGTAAGCAAGATACAGAGAGGATTGGACCCTCTCACAATATCAGTGGCATCGAGTCCAATCTATAGGGACCGCTATAGGGCCCAAGAGACTCAGAAATGGATAAAACAGGCCCTGAGTTTAAAAAACCAACCCTATTTCCTGAAGTTGGATTATTTCTCTCTCTTCCAGACTGGAATTGGAATTCACTTTTACTACTGTTTAGTGTCGCTCAATATTTGTTCACATTGTCCTATGGTGGAAAAAGGTTCAGTTTTACTTCTTTTGTTAGGGTGCACGCATCATTGTGACTCCTGAAGATGGCATCTATGGTTTTCGCTTCACAAGAGAAACATTTTATCCCTACCTTGAAGATATTCCAGATCCGCAAGTGAACTGGAATCCATGTATTGACCCAGAAAGGTATTTTTAAACACATCTTCTGGGAGGGGGAAAAATCACAGCCCACTAAGGGTGTATCTAGATAGTGCCTTCACTTGGCTTCATGGTTCAGCAGTGTCATGGTACATACTGCAGGTCTGGCTGACAGAATTTTTGAGAACCATGTAATGGGGGTGTGGTGGAAAGAGAGATACGAGAGTCATCTGCATACTGATGACACCTCAAGCCAAATCTATGACCTCTTCCAATGGTTTCATGTAGATGTTAAACAGCATAGGGGAAATAATGGAACCTTGCAGAACCCCATAGCATAACTGCCAAGGGGTTGAGCAGTAGTCCCCTAGCACTACCTTTTGGAAACGGGCCTCACTACTATGCTATACTATTCTACCACCAGAGCAGCAAATCAGCAGCAGCAGCAGCAGCATTCTCCAGGCTGATAACATCTCACACACTGAAGTTAAAAGAAAAATTGGAAGTGTATACATCAGGAGAGTTAGAAAAATCCTAAAGTCCAAACTCAATGGCGGGAACACCATACAAGCCATAAACACCTGGGCTATACCTGTTATCAGATACACTGCAGGAATAATAGACTGGGCCCAGGCAGAGCTAGAGACGCTAGATCGTTAGACCCGGAAAATAATCACCATCAATCATGCTGTGCACCCCTGCAGTGATGTAGATAGGCTATACCTCCCTCGAAGCTCAGGTGGAAGAGGAATGCTGCAAGTCCATCAAACAGTAGAGGAGGAGAAAAGAGGCCTTGAAGAATATATAAAGGGCAGTGAAGAAGATGCACTTCAAATGGTCAATAACGAGAAACTATTCAACATTAATGAAACAAAGCAGGCCTACAAGAAAGAACAAGTCAAGGACCGAGCGGAAAAATGGAAAAATAAGCCACTGCATGGTCAATATTTGCACAATATAAGTGGAAAATCAGACATCACCAAGACCTGGCAATGGCTTAAGAATGGCAACATGAAGAAAGAAACAGAGGGTTTAATACTGGCTGCACAAGAACAGGCACTAAGAACAAATGCAATAAGAGCAAAAGTCGAAAAGTCAACAACAAACAGCAAGTGCCGCCTTTGTAAAGAAGCAGATGAAACTGCGGACCACCTAATCAGTTGTTGTAAAAAGATGGCACAGACTGACTACAAATAAAGGCATGACAAGGTAGCAGGGATGATACACTGGAACATCTGCAAAAAATACAAGCTACCTGTAGCCAAAAATTGGTGGGGCCATACAATTGAAAAAGTTGTCGGAAATGAAGATGCAAAAATATTATGGGACTTCTGACTACAAACAGACAAACATCTGTCACACAATACACCAGATATAACTGTAGTCGAGAAGAAAGAAAAACAAGTCAAAATAATCGACGTAGCAATACCAGGGGATAGCAGAATAGAAGAAAAAGAAATAGAAAAAAAATCACCAAATACAAAGATCTACAAATGGAAATTGAAAGGCTGTGACAGAAAAAGATCCAAATAATCCCAGTGGTAATTGGCGCCCTGGGTGCAGTTCCAAAAGACCTTGAAGAGCACCTCAACAACATAGGGGCCACGGAAATCACCATCAGCCAATTACAAACAGCAACTTTACTGGGAACAGCCTATATTCTGCAACGATATCTATAATAATAACAGCATCAACATTGATAATAAAATTCAGCCATCCCAGGTCCTTGGGAAGGACTCAATGTCTGGATAAAACAAACCAGTCAATAACACCTGTCTGACTGTGTAAACAAGAAATAATAATAAAAAAATTGCTGCTCTGGTGGTAGAGCGACAAGGTTTAGTGGTAAAGCAGCAATTTTAAAAAAGGAGTGGGAAACCCCTTGGAAAGAAATGACGGAGTATACCACCAGAGCATTTTTAAAAATGCTACTTTTTAATGACGCAGATATGATGCCTCAAGAGCCAAGAAAAAGGGTGAATAATGCCACTGGGCGTGTGAATGACACCCTGCTGCTGCCATCCTGAAGCCATCAATTCCTCCTTAGTATGAATGTGCTCCGAGCCTAAGCACTGAGAAGCTGGTATCGATCTCAGTCTGGGAAAGCCCGATGTGATCAGTTTTCAGGTGTCCCCATATTTTTGTTGCCTACACATTGGTGGTGGTGGTGGTGATTATTTAGTGCAAATATTTATATAACGCTTTTCAACAAAGAAGTTCTCAAAGCAGTTTACATAGAAAAAGAATTCAGATGGTTCCTAGTCCCAATACAAAAGGGCTCATAATCTAAAAACAATGATTTAAGTTACAGAGTGGTCCACAAAGCAGGATAGGATTGGTGTAGCTTCCTGGAAATGCGCAGCTTACATTATTTTGCTTGGTTGCTTTTTTCTACTGCATTATTGTATTGATTTTTAAATATACATATATATATTATTTCATTTATCTCTCATCTCCCCACCCCCACCCCTGGAGCTCATATCAGTGTACGCATAATTCTCAGAAATTCTGTCATCCAGGTCTGTTGCATGTTTTTATAACAATGCTTTATTATAAACCTTACGTAGTATCTGTAAGCCACGCTTAATAAACATAAATCCATTAAATAAATAAGAAAACTTTTCCAGCAAGGTTGCTGTGTCATGTGCCTTCAGACTATGCCTGACAACCAAGCATTGCTGAAACCACTTGCCAAATGAAAACCTTTTGAGAGGATATTTTCCTTCCCACTTGGCATGCAATGCAAGGGAAAAGATGATTTTACATGGTTAAAAGACTGCCAAAGATTTCCAGTGTGTTCTGCTACTTAACTAGAGCTTTCAAAAGCAGTACCACCACCTGTTTATAATCAGTCAGTGTTAGCAAGGTGCACACACTGAGTGCCTGCGTTCTAACCTGGTCATCCTCTGCAGACTACATCCAGCTGCCCCTGGAAAGCAAAAGAAAGGAGGAGGCCAACAAGCTTTGGAAAGGGAATTAATTACAGTTTGTGATGTAATTTGACCTGATGTGTCATCCTGATTGGAAACAAGCCACAAAGGGGAGCTTTGGATCCCTTAAATCAGAACCATATGTGCACACCCTAATGCTGAAGTTTGCTTTTCTTTCACAGCCATTGCAGCTTTTCCAGATATTTGCTCCACGTTGCATGTTTCTTTTTTTAAAATATGTACATTATAGATAATCTTGCAACATTTACTCTTTGGTCATGGTAAATATACAGCTGCAACCATAAAGCAAGCAATTTCTGATTAGAGAATTCTTGGGAACAGAGAGCACAGGAGAGGAAACAAAACTAGAGGATCACTTCTTTGTGATGTAGAGCAGGAAATGGGCTGAAAATAAACATTTTGTCAAGGAAGGCTTTTATAAAAAGATATAGTCAATTTAGCATGAATTTATGAACTAGGATAAGATATCAAAGAAATACCACACATAGAAATTCAGATGGAAACTGAATGATTACTCAGTTGCTAGAATACATGACTCCCCCCCCATTCTCTGTACATTTTTTGTTAATGAGCAATTCAGAAGTGTTAAGATGGAATGGAAATGTCTAGTATTTGGCTGTGACTTCATAATGTCTGAATGTTGATTCTTCGGAAAATATGTTTTTGAAACCACAAATAGCTTTGTGGAAGGTAAGCTGAGATGAGTTGTCTCAGAATTCCCAGTTTGGTCAATACAAATGCAAATCAGAATGGGAAACTTGGTAGAGGAGTTTTCTGTCCCTTTACCCTTGCAAACATGCATTTGAAACCCACCTCCCAGTGAAGTTTCAAAGCTGCCAGAGCGGGTGAGGGTGGATGTTGATTTGGACTAGAGAAGGGCTAAAAGGCCTCTGTTGCTCTCCCACCTCTTTGCTCTCAATCACCCCCTTCCCCCTTGAAGCAAGCAGCACTTCAAGTAGAAAAAGGGCTGTCAAGCTACTGCTACATACCTTTGTGTGGAAGTTGGCCAACTCTTGAGCTAGAGGTTAGAAGAAGGGACGCAAGTTTCCCCACTGGACAGTCTTTCTTGTAGAAAACATTCACAAGAAGCTACTGATTTGAGTGGAGGGAGGTGGTGTGTATTTAATCCTTTCTCTTTTTCTGCTCACAACGCAGCTGCTTTTCTGTCTATGCGGGTGGGGGAAAGCAGCAGGTGTGCATATTTATTTATTTACTTTTATTTGAAATATTTATACCTAATCCCTCCAGTATACTACTGCTTGAGGCGGCTCACAACATTAACAAAATAGATACAATGTAAAATAAAAGATTAATAAAGTTAAACAAGTTAAAAGATCAGGCCATAACTACATTTAAAACTACATTTAAAAACCCCCAAACCATTTCAAATTAAAAGTTATTAATAAAAAGTGAAAAACTAAGGACTCTAAAAAGTAAAGGACCTATCAGATAGCAGCAGCAGATAAAACCTTAAAAAGCCTTTTTTAAAATGTGTGTTTAATTGTTTTTAAAAAACACTGAGAGGGGGAGCATGGTGAAGCTCTTCTGCATAGAGGGCATTCCAAAGCCCCATGAGTGGAAAAGCTGCTGGGGGCAGTTTTGAGCAGGTAAAAAGGCTGGTGGGGAAAGAGTTAAGCAGCCTCCTCCTTCTATACAAACTGACAGGCTTCTATTGCTGCCCTTCTTTAAAAAAAATTAACAAGCTAGGTTACACTTGACATTATATGGGAGACTAGTTTGGCCCAGAATCTGACTTCTACATTTCCTTTGCATTGTCTCCTGCAGTTTTTATCAACATGGGGTGATCTGTTATAAATGTTTCCCTATGACAAATTTCCCCTCAATTCAGGCGGTCAAACCGTATCATTTACAGATCTCTTCTGCTTCCACTCCTGCATTTTTGTAATTCTTCAAATTAGATTTGGATTTGCCCCCGTCCAAAAGAGACTGAGCTGCCTGGCAAAGAACAACTCTATCTATGTGGTTGCCAATATTGGAGACAAGAAGCCTTGTAATTATGCTGACTCCAAGTGCCCCAGTGATGGTCACTATCAGTACAACACAAATATTGTCTTTGATTCAGATGGAAAACTGGTGGCACGTTATCACAAGGTAAGAAGAAACTTGACACCATTCACCTCTGAGAACTGTCCCCATCACCTCCACCCCACAATTATACATGTGACTTTCCTGGGTTAATGTTACTTTTCAAATGCTAAGACAGAAACGCCCTTCACACAAAAACATGTATGTGTGTACAGACACCTGAACGTAACATCTGCACAAGGCTAGTATCTTCATAATATTTAGTTTATTTGCAAATCTATGTTGAGCATTAGATTGAGTTGAAATAGCTGAGTACTCCTACAAGTCAGCAATAGGTTACATCAGATCCGCAGAGAGAAAATGCTGCCCTCCAAGGTGCTTCAGCTCTGTCCTAATCATCTCCATTCTAGCTTCTCCAAAACTCATTCTCTTTCTCTGTCTCACAGGTAAACTGCTGAAATGTCTGCATCTTTTTATTGACCACATCCACACACTCTTGGTTAGGATAGGGGGAAAGATGCCACCTTAAACATCAGACTCTTCCATTAGGTGGAGGATACATGTCCCCATAGAAGATTCTGATCACTTCCTTTTCCCAGCTGATCTTTCAACCATTATCTCACCTTGAGAGACATCCACTGACCTCCTGAAATACTAACCAGTGCCTGATAAGAGGAGGCCAGCTAGCATTCATGACTGCATAACGGTAAAGTTGTGCCGCTGAGTCGGTGTCGACTCCTGGTGACCACAGAGCCATGTGGTATTCTTTGATAGAATACAGGAGGGGTTTACCATTGCCTTCTCCCACGCAGTATGAGATGATGCCTTTCAGCATCTTCCTATATCGCTGCTGCCCGATATAGGTGTTCCCCATAGTCTGGGAAACATACCAGTGGTGAAAATCCCACAAGACACTGCACTCAAGCACAGTGCATTGGGGGATTCCCCCAGGAAACAGGCGCTCTAGGTGCCTATCTCTATGTGTGGCTGGACTGGAAGCAGCCCAGGTTAACATTTGCTCCCTTAACCTCTGCTGATGGCCAGGCGAAGAACCCGGGCTAGGTGGCGCTGCCCCACTGTGATCAGGCCTGATTTCAGCAGTTCCCACATGCAGCCTAGCCCAGGCTGGGCTTCCCTAGCCTGGGTTAGGCTGCATGTGAGAACAGCCTCAAAATGTTTTAAATTAAAAGCTAGTTTTTAATTTTCTAATTTGTATGTCACATTTGTTGCATTGCCTTTGCCAATGTGCCTTAATTGCTTTTTATCTTTTAACAGTTCAATCTCTTCATGTCCGAAGTCCAGTTTGATTCCCCTAAAGAGCCTGAATTTGTGACCTTTGATACTGCCTTTGGGAAATTTGGCATTTTCACATGCTTTGATATACTGTTTCATGATCCTGCCGTGGCTCTGGTGAGCAAGCACCATGTGGACACGATCCTCTTCCCTACAGCTTGGATGAACGTTCTTCCACATTTAACTGCTATTGAATTCCATTCAGCATGGGCTATGGGCATGGGCGTCAATCTGCTGGCATCTAATACTCATCATCTTGGCATTAACATGACAGGTAACACTCAGTTTTATACTACACTGTTTGTTACTGTCTTGCTCCATTCACCGGTCATCTGACAACCTCCATGCGGTTGCAGATGTACACTCTTGTGGCCTTCCTTAGTGTGTGGTCAAGCCAAAACAAAGGTGCAGGATTCCTGAAGCTATAAAGGTTCTGAAGCTTCTACAGGCCAATCCTTTTTCTGATTGCTGCACATAGAATCCCTGTCAGGCTCTTTTTTCCTCCCCCCAAACAAAGAAAAGTCTTGCCTCTGGCTGCCATTGGTAGCAACTGGAGCTACTGGTTGTCAGTGGCTAAGCAGAGGCATGCGTTTTCATTTTTTGATAAACTGAGTTTGGACCAAGGAAACTGCTGCCCCTGAAATGCTAGGAATGCCTGCGTTTTGTCATGTTCAGCAAAAAGGTCAATACTGCAATTAGGTAGAAGTGGGAGGGCAGACAATGAGGCTATTCTCACGTTCAGTGGAAACTGGGCTAAGTTCCCAGTGCGTGTGAGACTGCAGGGAGCTGTGTGGCAGCAAAACCTCTTGAGTAGCCCGCCACTTAACCCAAGTTTCAGGCACAGGAGTGCCCAAAAAGTGGGTTAACTGCTCGTGTGTCGGTGCAGCTCCGCACCGTAGCGACTCACAAGTAGGGCCCCCCCGACTAGGAGGCTACAACAAGTCTCCCAGCATCGGGGGGGGGCTCCCCAGAATGCCCCACGCACTTGTGCAGATTATTCTGGGACTTCTAGAGGCTGGGAGGCCCCTGAACCCTGCCGCCCCAACCGGCTCCAATCGATGGAGCAGGTAATCGTCTGGGCGGCTGATTTGACTGCCCAGGGAAGACTTCCTGCTCATGTGTGGGGAGAGTGGTTCAAACCCGCTCTCCCGCAAACCCCATTCAGGCTCTCCACACTGCTTGTGTGGAGAGCCTTAATATGTGCTTCTGCATGCTTGGTTCTATGTTTGGGTCTGCTTTCCTAAGCGCACGTCTGTCTGTGTGAGGGCTGGTGTCTGCTTACTTGCGTATTTATATTTACTAGCTGAACCCGCACAGAGCATCTGTGTGGTAGTTTACTTCTTTTTGGGGTTTAGTTGGGAGAATACGTTTGGTTGGTCCTCCCACAGCTCTCTCACTTGCGCTGTCTCCCCCCCCCCGCGCACCTCTCTCGCTCTCTCTGTCTCTCCCCCCGCGCGCCTCTCTCGCTCGCTCTGTCTCTCCCCCCGCGTGCCTCTCTCGCTCGCTCTGTCTCTCCCCCGTGCGCCTCTCTCGCTCGCTCTGTCTCTCCCCCTGCGTGCCTCTCTCACTCGCTCTGTCTCTCCCCCCCGCGCCTCTCTCGCCTCCTCTGTCTCTCCCCCGCGCGCCTCTCTCGCTCGCTCTGTCTCTCCCCCCGCGCGCCTCTCTCGCTCGCTCTGTCTCTCCCCCCGCGTGCCTCTCTCGCTCGCTCTGTCTCTCCCCCGTGCGCCTCTCTCGCTCGCTCTGTCTCTCCCCCTGCGCGCCTCTCTCACTCGCTCTGTCTCTCCCCCCGCGCGCCTCTCTCGCTCGCTCTGTCTCTCCCCCCGCGCGCCTCTCTCGCTCGCTCTGTCTCTCCCCCCGCGCGCCTCTCTCGCTCGCTCTGTCTCTCCCCCCGCGCCTCTCTCGCTCGCTCTGTCTCTCCCCCCGCGCGCCTCTCTCGCTCTCTCTGTCTCCCCCCCCGCGCGCCTCTCTCGCTCTCTCTGTCTCTTCTCCCCCGCGCCTCTCTCGCTCGCTCCTGCCGATTCCCACCTCCCTCGCTGCTGCTCCCAGTCCCTCCGCAGGCAATGATTTCTCCTTTCCCCTCTGCCTTTCCTACTTTCTTCTTCTGTCTCCTAAGTCTGCAGATTCCGCCTGCCATCCCTAGCTTGCTGCTCCTCCCTTCCCAAGGCATTAGGCAATCATGGCTTCAGGCATCCACAGGGCTCCGGACACCTCTGGACGTTGTCCGTAAGCAAATTATATAGATAGATAGATGTGATTAGGAGGGTACTGTGGTTGCATTGCAAAACCTGGAATATGATGATATAACTGTATACCTACTGTGTTTTTTAAAATGTAATGGGGTGGGGGGCGGCACTGGAAGTGGATCCCCAGTCCTACCAGTCCAAAACTGGTTTTGAGCGCTGGTCTTTGCTAATAATGCCAGTGACAGTACTTTTCTAAGATACTGATCAGACAGTACACAGACAATATGAAATGACTGCTTCTGTCTTTTTGTTGTGTGTCATTCTCAGGCAGTGGTATCTATGCACCAGATGGATCCCGAGCATATCATTATGATGCAAAATCTGAGAAAGGCCACCTTCTGGTTGCAGAACTGTATTCCCACCCTTCACTTTCTCCCACCTACCTTCCGACAATTAACTGGAGTTCATATGCCACAACGATCAAGCCATTCTCTGAGAACCCTAATTTCACAGGAATTGTTTTCTATGATGAATTCACCTTCTCTGAGCTCACCAGAGAATCTGGCAATCTTACAGTGTGCCAGAAAGATTTTTGCTGCCATTTGAGTTACAGGATGACAGAACTGCGAGATGATGAAGTTTATGTACTAGGTGCCTTTGATGGACTTCATGAGACTGAAGGCGAATATTACTTACAGGTCTTGTTGCTCTCATGGGTTAAGATGGGCATTTTTTGGTGTTGTGTTTTGTTCATCATGTGGAAATGGGGAGAGATGAGGCAGAAATGCTAGATATCCTAAAAAGCCTGGTATGATCTAGCTGAGTTAACACATATAATCTATTAATCTGAAGCTAACTCATTTCAGTTGAAGCTAACTCATTTCAGGTTTACTGAGACTTACATGTGCTTACTTTTAGTTAAATCATGCCATTAATAAACAAAAATCTGCACCAACAAGAAAAAAACCACCAGTTTCAAACTTAGTTTTGGCCACATCTTATTTGAAAGAAAGTTTCATTGACTGACATCCTGACTAACAAAGCACCATTGCATTTGAAAAGCTTCAGACTAACAAAACAAGTGGTGTGTGTTTGCACGTACGTGTGTGTGTGTGTGTGTGTGAGAGAGAGAGAGAGAGAGAGAGAGAATTTCAACTACCTCCCCTTCTCTCAGAAGGCTTCTATGTTTCCAGAAAATATATCCATGAGGGCTGTGAGACCCACAGGGACATATTTTTGGGCACACAGAGCACTTCATGAGGAAGGGGAGCTCACTGAAATTTGCCCCCACTACTGAGTCAGCAGTGGAGCTGAGTTAGTTGAACTTCTCAGAAGCAACCAGTATGTCTAGTATTGTTCCAGTGCTACATTAGCACTGGATTCAGTGGAGCTTACTCCCAAGTAGGGATGTGCAAATTGGCTTGATGTTGAACTGATTCGGTTTGACAGTTCGGAGTCAAACCAAACCACCCCTGCTTCGGTTTGACCCCGGACCAACCCCGCCCCCCATTGTGGATAATTGTTTCTTAAAACATTGCATGTATCCCCTCCGGGGGGCTTATTGAAGGCCACTGGAGATGTCCACGGAGGTTCCCCCTTCCCCCACCAGCCTCCCTTCTGCCACAAATCATCCCATTTGGGAGTTCTTCGGCCTGTTCCAGGCCTTACCCCCATCCCGGCGGCCATTTTGGAGGCCACCACGCATGCCCATGTCAAACCATTGGTCCACCTAGCTCAGTATTGTCTACATAGACTGGCAGCAGCTTCTCCAAGGTTGTAGGCAAGAGTCTCTCTCAGACCTATCTTGGAGATGCCCAGGAGCTTTCTGCATGCAAGCAGACTTGGAGCTTTCTGCATGCAAGCATACAGGTATTCTTTCAGAGCAACCCCATCCCGTAAGGGGAAATATCTTGTGGTGCTCAAACATGTAGTCTCCTGTTCAAATGCAAATCAGAATAGACCCTGCTTAGCAAATGGGATAATTAATGCTTGCTACCACAAGACCAGCTCTCCTGCCAAAGTATGTTGAGGTATTGTAGTTAAGCAGATATCTATACATCTAGTCAGCTGATTAAAAGCCAAACCAGTTAAATTAGCTAAGGCTGCAGTCCTATACACTAGGGCTTCTCAAACTAGAGTCTCCAGATGTTGTTGGATCATGGTAGCTGGAGATAATGGACTGGCCTGCGAGACTGTAGTCGCTGTTCAGGCTGTTTGAGGGACAGCGGGGGTGGGGACACTGAGGAAGATCAGACATGCCCGTTGGGGTGGCCGTGGAGCTTGAAAAGGCCCTTGGAGGCAGGAGAGCCAGCGGCACTCTGACATGTATGGACTGGGATGTTGTTTCTGGACTTTTTTTGATGTTCTTTCAGCTGGCACCCTATGATCAACATCTCGAAGAGCTGGCTTTGCAGCTAGTCAGAAAATAGTATTGGCTCTCTATAAGACATAACTGTTCAGTTTTTCCATACCTAGCTATAATCAACCATGTCTACTCAGTTATGTTTAAATCTCTGCATTGCTGTATATGATGATACAGCATTAATTTTCTGATATTGGTAAAACGTGTATTGCGAGGATTCTTCCAATAAGTTGTTTTCTTCCATTTTAGATATGTACGTTGCTGAAGTGTAGAAGTACAGATAGGCAGACTTGTGGCCAGCCAGTGACTACTGCCTATACCCATTTTGATGCGTTTAGTCTCAGTGGCACCTTTAGCACTAACTACGTCTTCCCAGAAGTCCTGCTCAGTGGAGTTCAGCTGGCACCCGGAGAGTTCCAGGTATGGTGATGTTTCTGCCAACCTTCTCTGGAAGGCATAGAACAGGCTGTACCCTTGTGATAGCAGAAGGGAAAGAAATCCTGTTATATGTTGAGTAATGGAAAGCTAAAGTGATACAGTGGCCTCTTCAGAGGGGGATTCTGAGTAAACTCAGTTTTCTTTTGCCACACCTTCTATTGTCCAGCTTGATCTGTATGCTTGTGTGGAGGCCACACACAGTTGAATTCATCTTCCTGTCCTAGTGCATGTTTGAACATGCCCTTTGTACATGTTTGTACATGCCCTTTTCATTACTTTCCTATAGTGTATCCTCAAGGTTATCTATCTATCTATCTATCTATCTATCTATCTATCTATCTATCTATCTATCTATCTATCTCTTAACTGCAAAATATTACAGTATTGCATATTGAATGTTACTGTATGTTTGAATCTAATATCTATTTCTGAAATAGCTGGAAATGTTATTCTTTTGGGTGCATAAGCAAAGCATCTGCTGGTGAGAAGGAGGTACCCGACTCAGAGTAACCAACAGATTTGTTGGTTTCACAAAAATCGGAAGGAAAAAAAGGGGCAAAAAAATTCCAAACTGCTCCAATATAATGGAGTGGAATGCTCACAGACTCAGAGCTAACTTAATGGACAATCAGATGGGTGGAGCTAATGGATCTCAATGAGGAAGTGGGATAGGAGGGCTTTTACAAAAACACTAGGAAATTTCTCAGCTTGAAGAATACTTCTTCAAGTCAGTCACAATCGCTTCTGAAGATGAGAGTGCCTTAAACTTTCACCATTTTCAGGCACAGACTCAGGCAAAACATTTGCACACCAGGGATAACCTGTAACATTTTGTTGTGTGTCCATATTGGTACTGCATATTTTTGATAAGAAAGCAGTTTATTCTGTTTTGCTGTGACCACTTTTACACACAGACTTCAAGTGACACAAAAGCCTCCAGTGTCATCAGTAAAAATGGGTCCAGAGGATAATACTTGCCACAGTCCAGCAACCTTTTCTGGGTGCCAGAGCTCAGAAGCACATATGAAACTTCCAGCAGTAGCAACTTTCCTATACATTTTAGGAAGCTGATCCCTTTGTCATTTACTATTTGCATGTGCAGATGCTGGAGCCTAGATGCCCAGGAGCACCATGTATACTTTATAAGGCATAGAGTGCACATTAAATGTCCAAATGACTCTGGACTAGATCATTGTCTGATTCCATTCTTTCTCTCACACAGTAAAAATACCATAAATTCTGTGTATGCAAAATATTATGCAAAAGATGAAAATATTGTTCTGCTAACTGCATCTCTGTCATTCTAGGTTTTGAGCGATGGGCAGCTGATCAGTCAGAATCGTACATCAAAGCCAGTGTTAACGGTGACACTGTTTGGGAGATGGTATGAGAAAGATCCACCAGTCGGTCTTGGCCTCTCTTTTTCCCTTTCTGCTGTGTGCCTGGCCTTCACCTTTGCTTTCAGCCAGTTACCTTAGGGTTCAGCAACTGGGCAGGCGAGGCTGTCCTAATGGGTTTCTTTTAGCTGAGCTAGATTCTGCAGTCCAGCTGCACACCCACAAAGGAAATCTTAACCACTGACAATAATATATGAATACTGTATCAAAAACAACAACATCCTTCTTAGAATAATTTCTTTGAAACACAAATAATTCATTAAATTTAGACTAAATTCTTTACTGCTTTGCTGGAATGAAACCAGTTCAGATACAGTCAGGGAACACATGTCAGTTATCCAAAATTGTAGATCCAGAGTAAATTTGGATCCTTGTAGCAATTCCCCAAGCTTGAAGAGTCCATAATTCTTGATATAAGGATAAATTCCTTATACAGGAATATGACTCCAAAGAACATGAACATCTTTAACTGACAATGATCGCTGTAAAGTCATGTTTACAATCTTATGAACTTCAAGCCAAAATGCAACAATTACAGGACAGGACCAGACCATATGAGTATTCCCACATCCAAATTACATCTCCAGCAACTAGAAGTCTGCAGCCAGTCCTTATTAAATATTCTCTGAAGTGTCCAATAAATACAATATAAATGTTTATGTTGTATTAACCTCATTTTTAGATCCAAAGAAAAATGCTTCACTGCCTTCAAGGCAGCTCACCATAGGTTTGGAAGAATAGGATACTCAAGTTCATTATTCCAAAGATCTCAAATGTAATCTGTATCAATCTTGACTATATCTTTAAGTTTTTGATAAAGGAGAGTTACTGGTTTTGGTGGCTCTGATAAATGCTCCAAATATAACAACAGAGATTGAGTTTCAGAAGCAGCAATTGCGTCATGACCAAAAAGTTGTTCTAGCAAATGTTTTAAATTGAATCTTGAGAAGAACCCACTATTAATATTTAAATATATAAAACACCTCAGCAGGTGTATCTCTTACTGTGCACAACACTTCCTCTCAGCAAGTGTTGAGGAAAAGGCCCCATTCTTGCCCTACAAAAAGGGGAATTGGTACTACATCCAAACAGCATGGTAACCTCTTTGACTTCCATCGATAACTTATTTTGAGAATAAAACCACAGCTGAGCATGTTAACTGGTAATGTATAATGGCTGACATACTGCTTAGTGAGTTGTGAATACAAGAGGGATCAGTGCTCACTGCTTTTAAACCACCCTTCAGTACATTGGCACTGCTAGTGATGACAGGGGCTCCTTCATGCCACCAACACATTAAGGCTGTTCACACGACCCTGTATAGCTGGGGAGCAGGAGGCAGCAGGATTGCTCTTACTTCTCTCCCCCCACCCCCCGATTATCTCTTAATTTTCCTTAGGCTGCACAGCTCGCACTCCCACAGGAGTGGCGCTGCCTGGAGCTGAATGGCCATCTGGTGGACGGGAAAACAAAGCCCAGCCTCCAGAAATCCCTCAATGCACTGTGAGGAGGCAGGCAGATGAAGCAGAAACACGACCGGGAGCTGAGGCAGAAGGGCACACTTGTGCCCTTTTAAGGGTGTGCAGAACCAGTTCTATTCTAACCTTGTTTGAATAGGCCTGACCCAAAAAAGGGGTGCTGCTCCAAGTTTGAGCTGAACCAGCCCGAGTTCTAATGAACCAGTTTGGGGACATGCCTGTAAAGGGGAATCCAATGAGGATTCCCCTTTACAAGCAAAGGAGGAACCCTGCCTACCTAAAAAAAGAAAATCCTAATAGCGGTGGGTGAGAGGGCATCTGTAGTCTGAGGAGGGCAGTGGCATGCCAGCTCCTCTCCAGACCAGGACTGGTGCTCCAGCATGGCCCAGTTCTGGCTTCAGTGCGTACGGTTCCATCAGGAACTGGACTGTGCGGAGCGCCGGTCCTGGTCCAGAGAGGAGGAGCAACACCACCACTGCCCTCCTCAAACTACAGATGTCCTCTCACCTGCCCCATAAGGATTTTTTTTAAAGTAGGTAGCCCCCCCCCGCACTTGTAAAGGAATCGTCACTGGATTCCTGTTTACAGGCATGCCCCCGTGAACCATCGAACTAGTTCCAAACCAGTTCAGCTCAGTTTGCCACTCGAACCGAACTGGGGACCGGTTCGACTCAAACTGGCTTACTGTCCAGTTCGAATTCAACTTGAACTGAACTGCCAGAATTTAATCGTGCACACCACTAGCACCCTTCAACCTCCATAATAGCCTGGGACAAAAACTCAGGCTACCCGGCGGGGCAGCAGTGGGATCAGGCCAATCCCTGCACTCCTCACGTGCCGCCCTACCTGGGTAGGGCTGTTCATGTGAACAGCCTCATTGTTTCCATTATTCATTGGGAATGATGCGAGTAGGTTGCACTGCATGTTGGTGGCACGGAGGAGCCCACACTATTTTAAGCAGTACCGATGGACTGGTAAGTAGCTCGCTGTGCAGTATGTCAGCCAATATGAATAGTGAAGGATTCTATTATTGGATATATAGATTGATTTACTATTAATTTAATAATCCTAGTAATACAGCATGAGCAGAATAGAAAGCCAGAGGGACAGCAAATAGTTGACCTTAGATAAGAAGTGAAGTTAGAACAGGCTTCTGGGGGTGGGACTGGGGAGATATTCATAATCACCAGCAGAATACCAGATATGTGAGGAAAGACAGCTAGGAGCAGCTGGTAGAACATCTGTCAGGAAACTGCAGAGAATATGAGAGGACAAGATCAAGTTACAGTAGAACAAAGAGAAAGAGGAAGCTAGTGAGATCCAAGGAGTGCATTGGGTGTGGTACTCCAGCTTGGCTCCAAGAAAACGGGAAGTGATGGCTCAGACAGGGAATTTGTAGAGCACCCTTAGTAGTGAGTTAGGAGTGATAGAGTCGTTCTCCTCAGAGAACCAATCCTCTTTCCCAAAGATTTGGTGAGTAGGAATGATCCATCTTAAAGCTATCTGGCCAGATACCAGATGGTTGAGTGTTGTTGACAGAGAACTCTTACACAATGGAACAGAATACTAAATGGCTTAAAGATATATGCAATTTGCTGCTTCTAAACCTAGCATTTTTTGAGTGACTTGTGTATTGCTTCAGGGTTTTAAGCCCCATATCACATAAAATTGTTGTACAATAGCTTTGGCCAATACTAAATAGGCTATGATAGCTTAGGCTAAAGTTTTTATCTGTCTTTTAAATTGGGATTTCCTTTCTATTCTTAACTCTGCCACCTAATTTATAACTGGCAATATAACTCTCTGAAATATTTGACCACTAATGTTAAGATTTAACTATCATCGATCTCATCTTTTAAGTATTAAAACTTACTTTTGTGTTGTGATCTCTTTATATTTTTTATTTCTTGATTCTGTTAAGTCTGACTTTTGTTTATAAGGGATTTATGTGCTATGATAGTCAATTTTGCTGTAACCCTTATTCTCGTGAGCAATCATTGTATAATTTATTCTCATTGTAACCTGCATGCTTGGACTACTCAGTACAATTTGTTAACCTTTTAACTGGTCTGGTTTTATGATTAATAACATTCCTTAGGCTAATAGCATACCAGAATCACTAGAAAGTGGAAGCACCCACACCACAAGAAATGAGTCGTCATATAGAAGCTAAATAAAAGAGCCCTTAGATGCCTTTTCTAGAGACTATTCTTTAGATTCGCTGTGATAAAGCAGAAGGGCACTTGCTTCATAATGGATGGGCTGATTAACACTTTTTAGAGTGTCTGAAAGAATGGGCTGGTCTAGAGCAGAATCAAATAGATTTGAAATCTTTAAAATACATACGGTGGCAGGTGGGGGATTACAACCTGAAATGTTAAGGCCACACTAGGTGTTACATTTACATGTAGCTTTCCTTTGAAGAAAAATAGCCTCAGGAAGTTGCAGGTTTGATGAAATTGTTGGAGCTAGGACCCTGGCAGCATCAGCTCTCAGCTGTAATGTCTCATAGTGACCACTGGGGGTGGGTGGGTGGAGTTGCGGGTCATGGATAAAAGTGCTGGACTCCTCCTCTGTTCTTCTAGTGTTAGTCTCCATTTTGTCTCTCTAGAGATGGCTGTTTGTTTTGGTCTCTCCTCCCTTTCAGCCTTAAGCTCAGCTTTCCTATTCTTTTTAAATTTCTAAATAAATCCTTGTTCTTCAAACTTGGAAAACTGTCCCCAGACCTCTTGCTTGGCTGAATTCTCCTCACACTGGCTTTGCTCTGCTAATGGGAGTTGAACTGCTTTCCCCCACAGAGACAAGTGGGAAGGGGTTGCTTTTTTTTTCACCCTCTCCTTGTGGACCATTTTTTCCTGATCAAATCACCCCTTCCAAAATCCATTTTTCCCCAGTGGGAGAGAAGCAACTCAAAGGGAAGCTGATTTTGAATGGAAATACACAGGAGAAATAATTAAGCTCCCCCGCCCCCTCCACACACTCATCTGTTGTTTCCTACCTTGCTCCCAAAGGCAGTCTCCTGAGATTGTATTCTTAAAATAAAATTTTAAAAAAGCTAGGGGAGAAAACATTACATACACTTCAGTGTAACCTCTAGTTTGTCCTTTGACCCTTTGGTTTAGCAGGCTTGACATTCCAAAAATGGCCTTGCTTTGTCAAGAGCAATACCAGAATGTATCTACAAACAGATATCCCTCATACATTTATTTTTTCCTCACCTTGCCGTCTGCACTCCTCTCTGATGTTCCCAGGCTCTTTGTAATGCCTGCTTGGACCCACTTTACTTTCTGTTTCATTGTCTGCCTTCCTGATTTTTTACTGTGGCTGTTTTTTAACCATCTTTGGTGCTTTGAGCCCCTCTTCTGGATGGACTGAATCCCAAGCTCCACAAGTCAGCAATTATGTGGTACTGTTTGCATTGATGTATACCCAGGGACTCCAGCTCTGTATGCCAGACAGACGCTTGATGTTGAACTTTAGGGCTAAACTAGATATGCTATTGGAGCTCCGTGTTTGGAAACCACCACCACCCACTTTTTTTTTTTTTACAATTTTTGGTCCCAATACAGTCAAGGGCAGGGACAAAACCAATTTGGATGTGGACTGCAGGAGAATCAAAGCCATTGCACTCTTGTTGATTCTCCAGCTTAATCCTTCCCCCCACACACCATGAGCCATGGAAGGGAAAGCATCCACACACAGAAATTATACCTGTAAGTTTTCCCCTCTGTGGCTCATAGTAGCTTTGTGGGGATGGATTTAAAGTTGTGGAATTGACTGGGGGACTCATCTTCCCCCATACCTCTCATCCTATGGCTGCTTTGGGGGGTGAAGAAGACAGGCATTCCATACAGATAGGAACATAGGAAGCTGCTGTATACTGTCAGACCATTGGTCTATCTCAATATTGTCTACACAGACTGGCAGCAGCTTCTCCAAGGTTTCAGGGAGGAATCTCTCTCAGCTCTATCTTGGAGATGCCAAGGAAGGAACTTGAAACCTCCCGCTCTTTCCAGAATGGCTCCATCCCCTGAGGGGAATATCTTACAGTGCTCACATGTGGTCTCCCATTCACATGCAACCAGGGCAAACCCTGCTTAACTAGGGAGACAAATCATGCTTGCTACCACAAGACCAGCTCTCCTCTCTGGACTGAATGTCCATATCGCATCTAGTCCAACTCTTGTTCAACCTGTGTTTAGCCCTGATCTGAATATGATTTACGCTCCAAATTCTGCACAGCATCAGGCTGTCCTAATACCTACTTACAATGAGCAAGGCAATATCTTGCTGATGTCATTTGAATTAATCCTATGATAAACTTCACACTAGCTGTGCCTACACATCCTACTGTGTGGAGAATGCAAAAGTAGGATGATCATATTCTAACAGGGTGAGGGGCTGTGGGGAGCGGGGAGACAACATTTTCTAAATCCACCCCTGGAGATTCTCTTGAATTATTATATTTAGTTACAAATCTGCTTTTTAAAAAGGCTAAACACATATACATAAAATCATGTCTGGACACTGGAGAGAGGAAACTAATTTCTCTCTGAAAGACTTACATATCTAATGAAAGAATCAACAGTAAATGTAATCTATATCCTGGCTTAGTCCATCTAAAAGAAGCTCCATATGGAGTCGTGATGAAGCATGACTGCGAGGATAATTTACTACAGCTCTTTCCTAGCTGGAATAATTTGCTTTCTTCTTGTCAATATCCTTTCCTAACAACCTTTTGATGTTGTCAAGATAAACAAGACCCACCTGTCCATTGTGCTACAGATTTTCTAGGAGGGCGGTATTTTCAACAAGAGCCTTAATACACTTAAGTTGCTAAACGTAACAAACAAAATGAAATTAAAATATTAGCATTGCAAGATGAAGTTCACCATGCTAAGTGTTGTCAGCATGGAAAAGTTTTGATTTTTGCAGTAAAATATGACAATGAAATACTTTAATTGCTTGCATGCTATTCAGTCCTAAAACTATGCTTGATTCTGTAGCATCATGAATAAAGGTAGGCAAAAAGAAACACTTAATATTTAAAAGGATGACAACATGGTGTTTTTAAAAAGGGGATTGATTAGCTGACTTGGCAACAGTAGTTAATGTTTAAAAAGAGCACTAGCACAGAGCTCCTACAATGAATCGCAAACCTGTGCTAAGATGGTATTGAGTCTAATTGTTTTAAAGCTGGAGAGAGCAGCTGAAAGGTAAAAATTCAATTCTATGAGCTCTTCCATGGTTTGAAAGTGCTAGATTCATTTTTCATTGGAAGGTTGATGGGCTGTATCCTAAGAATGTCTTCCATTTGCTGGAGTTCTGCTCATGCAAAGCAGATAGGAGTTATTTTCACCACTTCCCCTTCTCTCTTCGGTCCCATGCAATCCCCAGTAATCCAGTCCTGAGGGATCCCCAACTTTCAGGAGCAGATGTGAGGGGCAGGGGAAGAGATGGAAATCATTCCAGCTTGCTTTTCATGTAGTTCTTTTTAAAATGGGCAACCAGACTCGAAACATGCAGGGTTGGTTTTGTTGTTGTTTTTAAGTACAGTTCAAAAATCCAAGTAATACAAAAGTTTTATTATGTTAGATGATGTGAAAAGCAATGGATAACAATGAGAAAAATAAAATCCAGACAATGAGAAAATAGCAATGAGAAAAATAAAATCCAGTTTCATCTAGACCCCAGATTCTGATCAGGCGTACCCATTTCTCCTCCACGAGAAATGTGCCTCCCACAGACTTCAGCGCTACTCTCTACAGAGTCTTTAGCAGTGAATAAATGCTTTCTTGCAATAGTATTGTCAAATTCCTGGTTCTGCAGATTCTCTCCCACTCTGTGAAGACTTCTAAATGTTATGGAATATTATTATAGGCCACAAAATATGTGTACACACGCAAAGAAAATGCACAGATATGTGTTATAGTAGACATGCTACATGCATGAATTATACTCGCCTACCATTGTGCAGTTCTAATTTTTCTTTAAAAGGAAAAAGAAAAAAGCCCTATTTTCATGAATGAAACTACTCCATGAATGGAAGACATTTTTAGGATACAAAATCCAGGCAGTGTTTTGACTCACAAGCACCTTGATGCACAAACTAGAGTATTATTACTGACATCGTATCATCAGTCAACACATTTTTTACAGAACAACATAACAAAAAGACAGATCCCTGCCTCAAGGCGAATACAATCCAGCTTTTGACAGTGAGGTAAAAGTAAAAGATAAGATAAAATATGAGCAAATACAATGACACAAAATAAGGTTTTTGTTTCAGTTAGACATCATGGCTCATTTCCTCTTCATGTATTGTGGGAAATTATGAATGGAGAACAAGACCACATGTGCCTCTTCAAAGCCACGTGTTGGACATTTATGTAAAGAGGCTCTGCATGTGCAAGGTTCCTCCATGCATTTCGGAATGCAGGGTTCTTGAATGCATGGAAGACTCCTACTCACATATACACACATCACACCAATGCCCAATGTGTAGGTATCAAGGGACATGGCCAGCATTCCTGTAGGGTCCTGTTTTCCCCACACACGTTCCTTGAACATGTGAGAGGGAACAAGTGAACAGCCCTATGTTAACAGCTGAGACTAAGAACAGTTGAACTTACTCCCAAGTAAGTGTGCATAGGATTTCAGCCTTGTCTTAATTACAGTGACTAGGGCATTAAGCCAAAGGTTCTTCTTGGGCACCCCTTTCGTGAGGTAAGGGAAGGCAATTGCCTCAGGCAGCATGATTATCGGGCAAAATCCCCCTCACCGTTACCATTGGAGCAGCTCTTTGGGACCAATTTGATCCTTGCAAAAAATTTAAGGAGTGCCTCACCTTGCATTCTTTGCAAAGTTTAATGGCTCTTCCGATTTTCAGTGTGATTTAGGTTTAAGCCAGGAAAAGTTGATTGTATGAGAGCTTTAAATGTCACCAGTGGTTTTGTATGTTAAATTAACTGTATCTTATAGATTCCCACGATCATATCAAAACTTTTCTAAGTTTGTTACCAACTAAGATGGAGTAAATTATGTTTCTAGGTGGAACATATGTAAATTAAGTTGTCATAAATATTTGTCTTTATTTAACACTTCCTTATTTCTATGCTCTTGCTACTCATTTGCCAAGAAATCTTTTGTTTCCTCTACACTGCAACCCTGTAGCAGGAAAGATTTATCATCTGCTTATCTTGTCTGTCTATTTAATATTTACGTCATCATGTTGGTTAAGACTGCATCAGGCACTGAATGAAAATCAGACTCAGACAGACAGACACAGCTTCAACTACTTGGAACTTGCATGGAGTGATAAATCATGACCAAATTTCATATTTGTGATGGTTTGGACTTTTTTCTGATGGATTGATAAGGCTGCTTGGCTCAAGCATTTTTGAGGTAAGATTTATTCCTAGTCTGATAATTTAAACGGAAATTTTGCAAATATGTTGGGACACCCCTGCCCTACAGGTTTTCATCAGATTTTTCTAATCTTCCCTTTTTAGCTGCACAATGATGGGAATATAACTTTGCCCGATACTAAAGAGAACTATAAACAGCCTGTCCAAAACAGCAGTTGAAGAAGTATAAATAATGATACAATTTTATTCTCAAAAATACTGAGAATCTACTGACTTCTCTTTAAAGTTTCCCCAGGGCCAAAAAGGGTAAAAAAGCTCAGAATTCAGCACAAGACTTTAAACATTTATTTAAAAACTGAAATGAAGAATCAACATGTATCAATTTAATTTTTATAATAGATTTGTGAATAATGCATTTACTAGTTACTAGTTGGCAATATAATAAACTGTTTTACAGTGCAATCCTATGCATGTTTTCTTGAAAGTAAGTCTCATTGTGTTTAATTAGATATACTCCCAGGAAAGTGTCAATAAGATTGCAGCCTTAGTAAATTGACTGTCTGACTTATAATTTTATCTACTTGAAATAAAGGTTATAGTTTATGGTTAAAATTTTTAAGGTAGAAATAAGTTTCTCTCATTTGTCTTTTTCATTACAAAGATCTATGTGAAAGTCATCAAGAATCTCAATAAAGGTGCTACTTATAATGTTGATATTAGATGAAGATGGTTGACATTCCCTTATGAGAGCAGAGCAAGAGCTTGTCCTACAAGGAAAGAGGGGGTTTTGTGGAGGGGAAAGAAGCAAAAACCTCCCTGCTCACTGTTTTGCAAGACAAGGCTTACTCCTTGTGAGGTGGAGCTGTTGCTCTGCCCTTGTGTGTGTAACATCACACTTGTGCATAGCATCAGCCTATGTCTTTACCTGAATAGGACAAGAAATTAATTTATTATTTGAAAGAATACTTTAGCACAGTCCTGGATTCAAGAGAGGTGCATTCCTCATGTACAACAATGCCCTTGGCCCTGAAATCCATTTACAGGGGACAACTCAAAGTAAAATCTAGTTTTTTAAAAAAGTTTACATTTCAATGAATCAATGAACTCATTATTTACTTTAGATGTGGTCCATTTCCTGTACAAGCCAGTAACCCCAACGTAGACAGTGTTTCTTTGCACAAAAATGGTTTCCTTGGGTATATCATATTTTGAGACCTTTATTACTTAAAGACAATTTAAAAGTAATAACCCCTATCAGGAAACACTTCACAGCATTCAAGACAGTCCAAACTCATAACAATATTGGCTTCTCCTGCATCCACTTACAGGAGAGGAAGGAGGGGCATTGCTTCCTCCTCTTGGGTTCCTGTTGGTGATATATCAGAGTGATGCCTCCTTTCAACCATTGCAATTTTGCTTTCAAATGTATCCTTTTAGGAACATAAGAACATAACATATAAAGCAGCTGCCTTATACTGAGACAGACCCTTGGTCTGTCTAGCTCAGTATTGTCAACACTGACTGGCAGCAGCGTCTACAAGGTTTCAGTCAGAAGACTTTCCCAGCCCTATCTAGAGATGCCAGAGATTGAACCTGGACCTTATGCAGGCAAAGCAGATGCTCTGCCACTGAGCTATGGTCCCACCCCAGTGATTTTATTTGACTTCTTCAGTGGTGGCACCAGAGGCATAGTACATTTAGAGAGCAAACTTTGCCCCATGTGTTAGATATGAAAGAAAAATTAAGGTGCAATATGTTCAGGCTGGGCACACACTGATGCTTCCATCCTGAACATAAGCCAAAGTTACCCCATGGGAAACTGATCTTTGTTTTGCTGGATGATAAAAGAAAGCACTGAGTAGGCAAAAAGTAATCCTTCACATTAACACAGGAATCCAGCAATGGGGGTGGGCAGGAGGAGATATGTGTCTGGGGAACATCTGCCCCCTGCCCAGCACTGCCTGTGTTCTCCAGATGAATGAATTACAGCCAGACATCTGCATGTGTGGGAGAAATGGTTTTACACGTAAGTGTAAAATGTACAGTTTTACCCTGTAGCTCTGGCAATCCTAGTCAGAAGTTTTGCCCTTCTTGGCTGCATCCCAGAATTGAGCCCATTTACTAGGGTCTATAAAGTTTGACAGAAGCCACTGAGAAGCAAGCCAGGTTCAGTCTTCATAGCCCCATCCCATTCTATGGCCACCTTTGGATAAAACGGCAAACCACAGGTCCAACAGTTTGGACCCGCGTTCCCAGGCAATTACAATCTCAAGTCTGGGATCCAGCAACTGGGGCGGGACTAGCTGCACCAGCCTATGGGAGGGAAGCCCCTGGGAGGAGCTTCCTCCCTTACCTCTGGTTTGGGATAAAATCCCAATCCAGACATAACACTGGAAGGAACGGACTCTTGGTTGGGTGAGTGGAACTCACTACAGACTGAGGGTTCATTCCTAGGTTTGGGGGCAAAATAAGAACCATGGTTTCAATCATTTGAACATAACGGGGGTGAACCTGAGGTGAGTTTGCCTCAGGTTCTCCATTATGTCCAAAGGTGGTCTTTGTCTTGGTCATGTGGGAATCTGATGGAATGTGGGGAACTGACTATATTTAAAATATATATATTTGGACCAACACAGGCTTTTGTTGTTTTATATATATTTTACAGAAATTGCTCATTTCCTCAGCTTTAAACCAATATAATAAAGTTCTAAAGATTATTATTAGATTTACACTGGACTGGCTAAACCAATTATGTCACCCAGCTTCTTACTGAAGAAGATGGAAAATATTTCTTTCCACTATGACACCTATTCCTTTTTCTTCACCAGTCAGAGTTCTCTGTCCTTACCTCTTAACCATGGGTAAATAAATTCTTAGTGAGAATCTAAACAAAATAGGTCACAGCAACATGAATAATGTATTTTTCTCTCTCTTTAGCCATACAAAATCTTATTATGTGCTTCTAACATGATGCCTTCTTGAAATTGTTTGAGAACTGAGTCTCAGGAAAACTAAACAGGCTAGGTGGAGGAAACCTCTCCTTTATAATGTTTTCATGAGAATTGTAGGCAAACTCAAAGCTGTTTACATTTCTTAACTAGCAAAAAACTGATGCCCACTTTTTTTAGACTACAAATGGAGCAAAAGCACCACTTGAGCCAGTGATACTGAAGAACAAGAATCCACTTTTTGTTTGACCACCAAAGAAAAATGTCTGGGAAAGTGCTTTCTTTGGCTCATGTCCTAGGAGGGTTATTTTAATGGTACTATTCTAGCAGTTTACATCATTTTTTTGTTTATTCCAAAAGATGTTTGTGCCACTCTGTCAAGTGGTAGCTTGAAACAGTGCTATTTCAATCTTTAAGAGAGAGAGAAAATAAATAATGAGAGAAAAAACAGTAATTAAGGATTGCCCTTTGCACAAGGAAAGAAACTCTATGGGACAATCAGCCTATTCAAGGGGCAATTACTCACTAATCCCACAGCTAAGGTCGATAGAAGCATTAAATTAGGCTGAACTTGAAACTTCACTGTGGAAACAGAAATTGACATGGGATAATTCAGAGATACCATTCAAAAGCCAACACTAATCCCCTAGCTAACAATTTAAAATTTCATTAAAAATAATAAAACAAACTTTTATTTGAAGTTGTCAGGGACCTAAGTGGAATGGAATTATTTCTTTGTTTTTACATTTATATTCTACTCTTCATCCTGGGACCCCAGAATGGTCAATTACAATTATTAAAACAATCATAATTTTAAGAAGTCAAAACAACCAACCAATTCAGTTATAAAAGCCAGCTAAAATGGCAGCCAGAGGACAAAATATCACTGGTCAAAGGGTCATATAATATCAACATATCACTGGCCAAAGAATAAAAATTACCTTTGAAAAAAAGAGAGTGACGGCACCATGCAGACAGGCCAGGTTCCGACATGATGGGGGCAGAGGTTGGAACTCCAGTACGTCTGAATTCAGGAAACCATGGTTTGGGGCCGAAAGCAACCTAAGTTTGTCTTGCCCTCCAACCTGAATCTTTGGTTTGCACAAAGGTTTTCACTGAGAGCTCTGGTTTGGCCGTTGAAGTATTACCTCCGAACCCAGACACATCCATAACTGCAATTTTGTGCCGATTTTAAAACCACAACCATAGAGGCAGTGGCGCAGATGCACCTGATATCGCAGCCACTCCATGCCTGTGGCACTGCCCTCTGGCTTCCTCTCTGAGCAGCAGCACCACCCCTCCTGTCACCCTCACAGCTATGGAGTTACCCAGCAACAGAGATGCCACCACGTCACATCCTTGGCTTGTCAACCTACCAAGCAACACAGGGGCATTCCCTCTTCTCACTCTGTTCCTCGCTCCCCACACCTGGCAAGCTGGAGGGAAAGCTGACGGGATAAATGGACAGACACAAAGTGTTTTTCACCCCGAGAATGAAGCAACAATGATGTATGTCCACAAGCACAAACGCTCCAGGTGGCGACATAATCAGGGCACCCCATCATAGCACTGGGTGCAGAACAAATGGCTGGGGGGTAGGTGGAAGGCCAGGGCCTGGTTTCAAAGGTAGCCCCAACCAGAGATTCTCGAGCAGCGATTTTTTTCACCATAGGAAGACCCTTGGGGTGTTTGTGGCCTCTAGGCTTACTCATGAGAAGGGCTGGGCAGCAAGAACAGCATTGCCAACACAGAGAGGGGAAATTCCTCACATGTGATAATGATGGATGCTTATCCTGAGTGGACCACTCACTCACGAGAGTTCCAGGCCATGGAGAGACATCCTCACCACTCATGAGAAGGACCATCAGAAGGGAGGAGAGAGAATTGCCAAGCACGTTCTATAATGATGCCTGATGGCAAAACATCTCCTTCTCCCACAGACTGCTCTCTCATAAGAGTGACAAGGCTATGGAGTCTAAACCAAGCCAGGTTGCTCCATGGAGGAAAGCCATGGGGATGGGTAACCTAGCAACCGCTTTCCCTGTCTTGGCAGCTACTAACCAAGTATTGTCAAAGCTTGCCCTCTGCCCAGCCCGTCCACCCATGTGGACATTTGCACCCTTGATTGTGCCCCGGAATGGCAACCCCGCTCTCCAGGGGTTACTGGATATCGCGAATCCCCATGCTGGCAGATCTGCATACGACACAATGTTGGACTGGACCCTGGAATTTTGAAAGGGTTTCAAGATTCATCCACGCACCCAATGTCCCCCCTCCCCCCGGCCGCCTGCACACACAGCCAGTCTCTGACACATGGAGCATCAAAATCCCCTTGGGATGCATGCAAAGCTTCACAGGAAGGTGGGCGAGTTGCAGCACTTATCTTTGATGAACAAACAAATTTATTTTTGTTTAAATAAATGTTCCATTGAGAGTTGGGGGGGCCCCCACACATGTGGGGCTCCCTTTTGAGGGATTACTTCAACTCACAAGCATGCAGTCCAAAGGGAGATCCAGGGCTAACACCCATGGTCCTTCCCAGTATCCTGGCCCTCTCGTGAGAGGGATAGCCCACCACCAGCAAGCAATATAAGCAGGGCACTCCATCACAGTGCCGGGAGGGGAGCAAATGGCTGGGGTGGGGGTGCCCAGGGTGGGGTTTAAAAGGCAGCCCCAAGCAGGAATTCTGGAGCAGCCAAGTTCTATTTTTTTGACAGAAGGGTTGGGGAAGGGGGGTCCAGCCCCTTCCCGGGGTGTGTGTGTGTTGCGCTCCCTAGGTTTACTCATAAGCAGGGCCAGTCACCAGGGTCAGTAGTATTCCTGTCAAAGGAGAGTGTCCACTACTGTGAAGATTAAGGGGCTATTCTCACGGCCCACAAAAATCGGGCTAGGAGAGCCTAGCCTGATTTTTGTGGGTTGTGAGAACCACCGGGCTCGCAGCCAAGCCCGGTGGTTCTGGAGCAGCTAACCCGCTCCTGTAGCCCGCCCCTTAGCCCAGGTTTGCAGAGCGAGCACTCTGCAAACCCAGGCTATCTGCTCATGAGTAGCCGCGGTGCGGCTCCGCGCCGCGGCTACTTGTAAGTAGACCCCCGCTGGGAGGCTTAAGATCAGCCTCCCGGCTCGGGGGTCTCCTCAGTATGCCCTGCGCGCTCGCGCAGGGCATACTGGGGCTTCTGGGGGCCACGCGGCCCCTGAGCTCCCCAGCCCCTGCCAGCTCCATCTTGGAGCCAGCCATCATGTGGGCGGCCAATCCGTCCAGCCAGGGCTCCCTGCTCGCTCATGAGCGGGGAGGGCGGGCTTAGCTCGCTCTTCCTGCTCACCCGTTAAAACCGGGTCTCCCTGATCGTGAGACCCAGTCCAGAGTATGCTGACCTGGGGCAGACCATGCTCACTTATAAGGGTGCCAGGCCATGGGGGACACCCTCTCACAAGTCATGAGAAGAGCCATCTGTGTGGAACAAGGAGGGAGCATGGATTAGCAATCACTAATAATGCACCATGATAAAACAACCCATTCTCCCATGTATCACTCTCTCACAAAAGTGTCAGGTCATTGGGGCTCTGTATTGAGCCAGGTTGCTCTATGCAGGGAAGCCGCAGGGACAAGTACCCTGGCGACTGTTCTCCCTGTCTTGGTGACTGCTGCCAAGTAGCTGTCAAAGTGTGTCCCCCGCAAGCCCATGTGGACATGTGCACCCTTAATGGTGGCCCCAAACGGCAACCCTGCTCTGCTGTGGTTGCTGGAAATCAGGGCTTCCTTCTCCCATGGTTCCCCGTGCCAGCAGTTCTCTATACAGCACAATGCTGGTCCGAACCCAGGAATTCTGAATGGGTTTAAAGGTCCATCCCAGAACCCGGTGTTTCCCCTATAGGAACATAGGAAGCTGCTATATACTGAGTCAGACCATTGGTCTATCTAGCCCAGTATTGTCTTCACAGACTGGCAGCGGCTTCTCCAAGGTTGCAGGTAGGAGTCTCTCTCAGCCCTATCTTGGAGATGCCAGGGAGGGTCTATGCATGAGGCCAGGCTATGGCACATGGAGCATCAAAATCTCTTCTGGGTGCATGCAAGGCTTCACAGGGAGGGGGAGGTGGTTTGCAGAGAGTCTGTTCTATCTTTTACCATGGAGAGTTTGGGGCCCCACACAAGCGAGGCCTCCTTTGGTGGTTTAGCTCAATTTGTGGGCATGCAGTCCAAAGGGAGAGCTCACACTCTGTGGCCCTCCCTAATAGATGGCCCTCTCATGAGAGGGCAAGCCCACTGGCAGCAAGCTGCATGAGGAGGACACACTTTGACAGCTACTTGGTCGCAGCTGCCAAGACAGGGAAAGCAGTTGCCAGGGTAGCCGTCCCTGCAGCTTTCCTCCCAGAGCAATGTGGCTCGATGTAGGACCCCAACCCCCCCCCCAATGTTATATACATTGTATTTTTGTGTTAGAATTGGGATTTTATATTCCCAATAAAAGCTGACAGTGGAACTGGAGTTCGGTTTGGTCTGCATGGGCTGCTTTGCTGGGGTGATCCCTCACAAAAGGGTCACGGCAGGACAGACCCCCCCCCCCCGGATCCTTTGCCCTCCCTCATATACATATCTCCTCCTGGGGAGTAATCATCTTCCCTTCCCTTCCCTTCCCTGAGTAACAGGGAATAATGCCCCCGCAGGCCCTCCCCCAAAAATTGTGCTTGTGTGGCACTGTTTGGGTACAGGGCACTTTGGGGGACAGCAGGCCATGGAGCTTTCTGAGATAGGCCCTGGCAGCCAGGCAGCAGGAAGGGGCTCCTCTCTCCTGGAACTGGAGGTTACCAGACCATGGTTGGACGAATGTCTGAGATGTGATTTACAGTTTATAATTGAAACCGCGGGTTTGCCAACCTCTGGTTTCGTATTATGTCTGAACCCAGTCCTAATCTGAAAGCGAGTTTCCTACACGTTCAACAAATGAGCTTCAGCAGGCATCAGCACGTGGAACAGAGCTTCCCCAGCTAACCGAATTGGGTAGATAAACTCAGCTGAGGGCAGGTGATCCTTAAGATACCTGAGGCCCAAGTTGCTTAGGGCATTAAAGGTGATAACCAGCACCTTAAATTGTACCTAGAAACTGACTGGCAGCTAGTGTCATACCTTCAAGACTGGTATAATATGTGTGTGTGAGCAGCTTGAAATATCAAACTGGCCATCACGTTCTGCACTATCTGTCATTTCCAAATACGTTTGAAGGGTAGCCACACATAAAGGGCTTTGCAATAAACCAAATGCGACATGATAAAGGCATGGATGATGAAGGCCAGATTCACTTCTCAGTTGGCTGACCTGGCCTCTGGCAGTGTTCTCAGGTATTTATGATGCCTTGTAAGTGGACGTTATGAAAGGATCGTAGCCTTGGGAAAGAGCATTAATAGTTAATACAGGGCTATATGAAATGCTGTGTGGAACCTCTCTTAATTCTGCTTTCATTTAATTTGGCACTGAAGGACTCTAAAGTGGATGCACTGCCAAGCCGCTGCAGTTTGCACACACAAATCTGATCTTTTATTATATGGACTAAATTATTTTAGTGCCCAGAGGTTCGATCTACCCTCAGATGAAGTCAATGGGGAAATATTGTGTGCTGAACTCACACATTTTATGTTTTGAACTGAGTTATATACATTGTATTTTTGTGTTAGAATTGGGATTTTACAATCATATTTGTGCATTTAAAAAGTAAATAATTATGACGACACTGGAAAGCCACCAAAGATCTGGATCTGCAATCTGGATCTGGATCTGCAAGATATTCCCCTCAGGGGATGAAGCCGCTTTGGGCATTGCAGAAGGTTTCAAGTTCCCTCCCTGGCTTCTCCAAGATAGGGCTGAGAGAGACGCCTGCCTGCAACCTTGGAGAAGCCACTGCCAGTCTGTGAAGACAATACTGAGCTAGATAGACCAATGGTCTGACTCTGTATATGGCAGCTTCCTATGTTCCTATGTTCCTATCTGTGAGGGGTCACCCTGCTTCAGGTTATTTCTGCTGTCACCACTCATATCTAATCTCCTCTGCCCTCTGGATGGTTGTGTGACAGTGTGGGGTCTGTGTGGGGCAAACTTTTATCTTGTGGTGATGTGGGAGAGGAAATAAAATGTAACTGATAACAATAAATAAGAGGCTTTAGCCAAGTCCTCAAAGTGTGATGGTTACAAGTTCTAGATTTACGTAAGTGTAGTGGTTTCAGGGTGTTGACAAAACTCTTTCTTGCAACTTACAGCAGCATTGATGTCTTCAAGATGGCAAATAGGTATGATTCATTCCTTGTTTCTCTTCTCCAGTACAGGTGCCTCACTTGGTTACAATGTTTTTGACCAGCCTCCCTTCTGAGGACCTTTGGGTCTTTCCCTGAACAGGCAATGGATTTCTTATGGAGAGCAGATTCACCCCTGGCCTCTGCCTAAGCCCCACTTTTCTCTGTTTCACAGATACATCCTCTGTTCAGAACCCCTGTTCTCTCCAAGTCTCCAGCTTACTTTCTCCCCTATTTAACTGTCTGCCCCCTCCTGCATTCTAAGCAGGGTTTCTCTGCCCTGCCTGTAGGGGTCTCACTGCTGCTCAATCAATCTCCTCCACAAATAGGGGTCTCAATCAATCTCCTCCACAAATTACACATTGGATCCGCTCAAACATTTCAGAATAGGCTATGCCTGAGATGTGTCCATGTCCTTTTTTCATATGCAGAACATGGACAGAACAATGGTTGCTAGGACCTGCTTCAAAAGTACAGTTTCTGTATATTCAAAATAATTGTGCTGTAATTGTGCACTGCCATAGTTTAATATACTATAATATGATTTTAAATAAAAATAAGTTCTTTGCCATTTCAGTGGTAGAGGAAGCAATTAGTATTATTCATCTGCAGCTCTTGATGTGTCTAGAAATAGGTGATCATTGTGTATGTTGAACACATATCTATTAGTTCTGTTTGCAGACAAACAATAACTGATTAGTCTGTTGGATTAGGTCTGTTTGCTCAGCAGAGGAAGCAGAACCAGAACATTTAGTGTCATCTTCTGTACACAAAGTGAGACCCTTTGAAAAGAAATGCAAAAGGGAACACCATTTATGTATTTGTTTTCTTTACAGAAGCTTGTGTAAGGTACCTGCCATATGCTGTATCATTCTTTTTTGTTCATAATGTGGTTATGTTTAATTAAATAGTAGTTAAGATTTACTTTTCTTTACAACAAATAGCAGCCATCATACTTGCACTTTGATTTGATTATGGAGGTAGGTGTGTGGGGAGGAAGATATTAAATGAATGGTTTGCCTAATAGTCTATACTGTTCCCCAGATATATTGCTTTCAGTAATCTACACACTTCTCTGACTAGAGGCTATGGGAACAAATACGGCAATGTAGCTTCCAAGTGGAACTTGCATATCTTAGACAGAGATGGTCTTATGATGAGCTGAATCAAGATGGTTGCTTAAGGTAGTAGATTATCAGCAGGGAGGAGCTGCTGCTTGCCACTTGGCCAAATCCAGTGGAGAAAGAGGAACAGTTATTTGTACTTGCTTGCTGGGCACATCAATTACCTGTTGAGTAAAGTAGCAGGCAGGGAAATGCTTGACTAACTAGCAGAAGGTTGCCGGTTTGAATCCCCACTGGGACCATATCAGGCAGCAGCAATATAGGAAGATGCTGAAAGGCATGATCTCATACTGTGCAGCAGGAAGCAATGGTAAACCCCTCCTGTATTCTACCAAAGAAAACCACTGGGCACCAGGAGTCGAAATGGACTCGATGGCATACACTTTAAAGTAGCAGGGGTATGCTATAGGTACCAAATACTACTGCCACGTCCAGCCAGAAGGCGTAAAGAGCTGCTCATCTTTCTCTACTGGATTGGAAAAAGAGGAGACAGGCAGGGCAGAAAAGGGAGGAGAGGAGAGTGGCAGGCTAGAGTGCCTCTCCAGCATTCTGCTGCATTTCACTTCCTCTTCTGCTTTGTTGCTTTCGTCCTTTTCAGATTCAACATGGAAAGAAGAGAAAGAAGGCTCTTTTTACCTGTTGGCTGGGCACATCAGATTACTATGTGCTGATTATTATTACAGATTGCTATGTTACTCAGTACTGCGTGCTGAGTACGAAGAAAGGGACAGCATTTGGTGCCCCATTCCAGGTGTGAATATCTTGGGCCATCCTTGTTTGTAGAAGCATGCTTCCTTCAGTTGTCACAGGCAGCAGCTAGGAAACCTAGCTAGGTCCTCACCTAGCTAGGTTTGTGAAGAAGACTTGAAACATACAGTTCAAATAAAATAATGGCAAAGTGAGAATACAGCAGAGATCCATCATTCTAAACCAGGGGTGGGGAACCTTGGCCCTCCAGCTGTTGTTGAACTACAACTCCCATCACCCCCAGCCATTGTGGCTGGGGATGCTGAGAGTTGCAGTTCAAAAACAGCTGGAGGGCCAAAGTTCCCCACCCCTGTTCTAAACAAAGTTAGAAGGAAGAAAAGACTTTGGCAAAGTTCAGATTTGTCATTCTATGCTGTTTATTTTGGTAGTTATTGAAGTCTTCCTCTGGCTGTGTAAACAATGAGTGATTCTCAAGACACATGGGGGAAGGCAGTCTTTTATTTAGGGCCCAGCCATTTGAAAGGTAGGGGTTAAAGCTAGCAGTTAGATTTGTGCCTAGAAGACAATAAGGCAGTTCACAGGATCAAGAATGTTTGTTTGTTTGTTACATTTATAGCCTGCTCTTCTCAAAAGCCTCAGAGCGGCTTACAATATTCTTTAGAATTAATACTTCTGTCCCCAAAGGGCTCACAATCTAAAATTTTTTTTGTTTAAATCAAACTAATGTTAAGAAAAGTGTGTGTGTGTGTGTGTGTGTGTGTGTGTGCACGCACGCGTGTGTGTCGGGGGTGGTGAGTTTTCAGAAAGGAGAGTCCAGAAGGTAGTTGTCCTCCTCACACTGATGGAGGAGCCTTGCTGCTTGCCTCACCCTCTGGCCAAGCCTGATTTCAATGGCTGGAGGAGGACCTAACTCTTCTATGTTAAAGTGGGGAGCAGAGGGCATGTTGGGAGTTAAAAGTTAACTCAGCATCTTCATCATAAAGGCACTTTCCCAGACAGGTTAGAAAACTGAGGGCACGGCCGGCATCTTCAGGTCTTTTCCATGGAATCTGTACATGCCTGCTCTTCAGGTGCTGAGAAAAGAAGGAGAAGTGTCCTACCCTATTTGGGGAGCAATGTGCTCCCAATTTTTGATGGTCTGTGAAGGGGGAAAGCAAGGTAGGAGGTGCCAACAGTGATGATCTGTTAAACAGCAGTATGTCGCAGGGCTTTTCCTCATACCTCATTCAGCAGCTGGGTGCAGATGCTGGGTAGGACAGAGCGCTGCAATGCAGCTGCTGTTTAACAGACCATCACTGTTGGCACCTCCTACCTTGCTTTCCCTTTGCAGACAATTAAAAATTGGGAGTGTGTGCAGCTCCCAAAATAGGGCAGGACACTTCTCCTACCCTATTCTTGATCCTGTGAACTGCCTTTATATGGTCTAGAATCTGTTGAGATATTCTAACCTTCCTGTTCCTTGGTTCCTTGCCCTCCGCACTCAAGTTAGACAGCAGATTGCTGTGTTCTGCACCAGTTGAAAGTTCCTGACAGTAGAACATCTAGTATTAATCTGCCATGCTTCCTTACCCACTTATGGTGCCACCTACAAATCAGCAGAAGATATTGCTCCTTCTGTTTATTTTATTTTTTTCAGTCTGTCAACCTACAAACAAACAAAGGTTAGAATGAAGAAATGATGTGACTTACAGTTTTCCTTTTACTGTCAACTATAATTTGTCACACCCCAAGAAAAGAGCTTGTTTTAAAACATCTGAATTAAACATTTCAGAGTTTTGGCAACATGATGAATGGTCAAATGTGCCATGGAAAATTTGGGTAATGACTAAGAACGATTTAAAGGAAAGTTCTTGGTCTGAGAAACTTTCCTAATGTTAGTAAGAAGGTAGCTTTGCATCCGCTAAGTGTGCATTAGCTAAGTATTTACATACTGTTATAACAAAAAACTGAACAAGTATCTATTAGGGATGTGCAGAACATTCCGACTTGAAATGGGCCATTTCGAGTGTTATGAAACTGTTTTTAAATAAAGGGCCTGTTCCAGATTTGGAATGGATTAACCCCATTCTGACCGGGAATGTTCCGCCATTTTGAGGCCTGGGTGTGTGGATGAGAGGTACATTTTAAAGTTGTTCTTACTACTGATACTTGCAAGAAATGGTGAGGTGTGGCACTGGGCTGGCATCCTGCACAGCGGAGGCCCCTCTTACAGCACACAAATGGCAACTATGCATGTGCAGAGCCTATTTGCACGCTGTACAAGAGGCCTCTGCCACGCGGGATGCCGGTGTGGTGCCACTACTCACCACTTCTTGAAAGTATTGGAGGGAAGAACAAATTTTAAAGGTACCTCCTGTGCCCCACCCCTTGCTCTCAGGATCCTTACCAACTGGCCGGAACAGCGGAACATTCCGGGTCAGAATGGGGTTGTTCCGACGGACCATCCTGACATTTTGCATTCTGTCCGAAGCTTGGAACAGAATGCAAAACACATTCCGTGCACATCCCTAGTAATCTATCTTGGTACAAAACGAGGAGGGATACATGCCTCTTGAAAATACTCATTTAAGAAACAAGCAAGTTAAACTGCAAGAAGTCCTCAGACTTACAACACAACTGGTTCTTGAAAACTGCATCTTAAGTTGAAAGATCTTAACACAAGAACTGTTTTTCCTTCGTGATAGGAATCACTAAGAGTATTCACATGCTCAGCCTGGGTAAGGCTGCATGTATGAAACATTGGGAATAAGGTCGCTCCCAGCACTGCCCCCACTCCAAGGCCCACTTTTGAAACTCGGCACTTAACTGAGGTTAAGTGAACCTGTGGTTTGTCTGTGAACCACAGTGATTGTCGCCAGATTAAACGGCTCCCCGCCAGCCTGCCACCATTTCCAGCAGCAAGCCCAGGGGAAGGAGTGACGGCGCCAAGCACGGTGGCCGCTCTAATGAGAGCAGTGGCCACGCTTGTGCCCTGGGGCACCCTGGGATGCAGGAGGAGGCATCCTCCTGCTCCCAGTATTTCTCATTGCCATGCCGCCACTCATTTGGGCGAGGGATGCGGTAGAGGGGAATACAGCAGTCACTTGTCTGTCAGGAAAGGCAGGTGAGCCTGTGTGTGTGTGTGTGTGTGTGTGTGTGTGTGTGTGTGTGTATTCTAATAAATAATATTTTAGATACAGCATATGGAGAGATCTGTAGATTACAGGTCTTGTTAGCCCATCTGCCCTCCCCAGTGAGGTTGTGGGAAAGACCTCAGTGCCATAAATGGGGGGAAGGCAGGTCCGGAACCAAGGCTGGACCCAGTGCCGGCGCGTCCATTAAGGCGAACTAGGCAGTTGCCTAGGGCGCCAAAATGGAGGGGGCGCTGGCCAGCCTGCCGCCCCCCCACCCCCGCCACCCCCCGCCCGGTGCCGCTCCTTTTCTTTCACGCGCCACACAGCCTGCTGGCGCCCGCCCACTTCTCTTTACCCGCGGCCCGCCCTCCGGAGGCCGAGGCAGGCGCTGCTGCTGTGCTGCTCGTGCCTCGTGCCTCGCGCGCAGGCGCAGCAGCAGACCGCAGTTTCCCTCCTTGGCGCCTGGCCCGGAGTAGCGAGCGGAGGTGCTGGGCTACTGGCGGAGCTGCGGGCTGGTTGGACGACGACGAGGTAAGAAGGCGGCAGCGCCAGGCCAGGAGGCGGCGGGGGCCTCATCAAGGCCACCTGGGGCCAGGGGCGGCGGGCGAGGGGGAAGGCGCGGCAGCAGGGGCCTGGCTGCGGGCGGGCGCGCGGGCCGTGGTGCGGCCCGGGGACTCCGCGGGGAGAGGCTTTTGGGCATTCTTAAATATGGTTATTTTCCAAGGGAATTATGGCTGACAGGAAAAAACCATCTGGAGCTCAGTTCCGCAAACGAAAGGCAGAAAGAGTCAAGGAAGACGCCAAGCAAGAGGTGTTCTTCCGGAAATACCTTTGTAAAACAAGTACAGAACAAAAAGATGACAGTACCATTGGTGAAACTACCACTGAGGAAACTCCTAGTACAAGTGGTATTGGTCTTACTACAAGTGGTATTACTTCTGAGGACAAAGTCTCACAGTCTGGAGATATTCCAGTGGAACACACAGAGGAAACCGAGGATTTTGAGGAAACTGAGAGTACTGCAATTACTACAAAACACGTTGGTATTGTGCCTAGCTTGGATTACAGTGACCCTGCTATCTGGCCTAACTATTGCAGTGAAAATTTGTGACAGCTTATTGTTCAGCATGGCCCACGGCAGATTGTATCATATAAATTTCCAAAAGACTCCCAAAAAAGAAAATTCTCTCCTGTCTATTACAAGAGGAAACTGGCAAATGGTGAAGAAATGTGACGTCATTGGCTGATATATTCTACCTCAAAAGATGTGGTTTTTTGTTTTTGCTGTAGGCTGTTCAGCAAAAGAGATGGTGGAGCAACAGCTTTACAAGACCCAGGTTCAAAAGACTGGAAGAACATTGGAGCAATTCTGTCGGCACATGAGAGGAGTACTCTCCATCTATACAGTTACCAGGCGTGGAGAGAACTTGAAATGCGCTTACAGAAAGGAAAAACAATTGATAATATCAACCAACAGAAAATAAGGGAAGAAGAGCAATATTGGCAACAAGTCTTGGAACGCTTGATTGCTGCGGTCAGATTTCTTGGCATGCAAAACATGGCATTTCGTGGTACAACTGAAAAGTTGTACAGTGAGAACAATGGAAATTTCTTGAAGCTTGTTGAATTTTTGGCTCTTTTTGACCCTGTCATGACTGAACATGTGTGCAGAGTTAAAGATGAAGAAACTATGGTTCACTACTTAGGAAAAGAGATCCAAAATGAGCTTATAGAGCTTCTAGCAACTTCCATAAAACAGAACATTTTAGCACGTATAAACTCCGCCAAATACTACTCAGTTATTTTGGAATGTACACCTGATGTTAGTCATACTGAACAAATGACTATGATTGTACGTTTTGTTGATGTAATCATGCCATCAGATACTGAAACATCTGAGCCTGAGGTTACAATAAAAGAACATTTCTTGGGATTTGTTCCTCTAAAGAAGACTACTGGTGCCTTTATGGCAGAAACTCTTCTTTGGCTGCTTGAGCAAATGGGATTACCACTTGGGAATCTGCGTGGTCAAGGTTATGATAATGGGAGTAACATGAGAGGTAAAGAACATGGAGTACAAAAGAGAGTTCTTGATATAAATCCACGTGCCTTTTTCGTGCCCTGCAGTGTGCACTCTCTCAATTCGGTTGTCAATGATGCTGCTAAGAGTTGCCGGGAAGCAACAGGCTTCTTCATGTTGGCTCAACAGATCTATAATTATTTCTCTGCATCAACTCAGCATTGGCAAATACTAACTAGCCATGTACCTACCATTACTGTTAAGCCTTTGAGTCAAACAAGATGGGAGAGTCGGATTGATGCTTTGAAACCACTGAGATATCATCTTGGTGGTATATATGATGCTTTAATGGAGATCTATAATGAACCACACCCACATAAAACAACAAGTGAATCTCTTGCTGAAGCTAAGGGTCTTGCTGAAGGCATTAGTAAGTTCAAGTTTGTGGTATCCCTTGTTGTATGGTACAACATGCTTTTTGAAATAAATCTGACAAGCAAACTACTACAAAATAAGGAAACTGATTTAAGTTCAGCTACAAGTCAATTACAAGTAACCAAGAATTATCTTGTGGGCTGTAGGTGTGATGATGGTTTTGAACAAGTTTTGATAGATGCTAGTGTGATTGCAAAGGAGTTAGAAATATTACCAAACTTTGAGACAGAACAATTTAGACAAAGGAGAAAGAAAGAACAGTTTGGGTATGAGGCCCCAGATGAGGCTCCACAAGATCCAAAGCAAAAATTCAAAGTGGATTTCTATTATGCTATTTTAGATATGGCCATTCAATCTGTTGAAGAGAGATTCCAACAACTACAACACTATAATTCCGTATTTGGCTTCCTGTATGATATATACAGCATCAACAAAAAATGTACTGAAGATGTACGAAAGGCCTGCAAGACTTTGGAGCAGTCATTGACACACAATGAAAACAAAGATATTGATGCTGAAGATCTGTGCTGTGAACTTCAAGCAGTTGCTCGAAGGCTTCCAGAGTCTATGCCACCACAAAAAGTACTTCTCTTCATACTACAACACAAAATCCAGAATAGTATGCCTAATGTTTTTGTTTCTCTTAGGATCCTTCTCACACTTCCAGTGTCAGTGGCAAGTGGTGAACGCAGTTTTTCAAAACTCAAACTTATAAAAACACACATACGCTCAACTATGCTCCAAAAGAGACTAGTTGGTTTGGCAACTATATCAATCGAACATGCTGAAGCATCAGCACTTGACCTGAAGGAACTGTTAACAAAATTTGCAAAGGAAAAGGCACGTAAAATAAGATTTTGATTTGCTTGAAATTGAAACATTAAAGAGACTTAAATTTCAGCATCACATTTAACATTTTTCAAAGTGATTTCTGTGCTAAAACTGTGTTCTGTTTGAGAAAATAAACCAGAAATTGTTTTATGACTTGTTTTCACAATTTTTTAAAAATAAATTAACAATTTCAAATTCTGTGCTTTTCATTCTTCCTATAATACATCTGTGTTTGAAATATGATTGGCCGGGGGGGGGGGGGCGGCGCCAGAAGGTGATCTCGCCTAGGGCGCAAAAAACCCTAGCACCGGCCCTGGCTGGACCCCAGTTTTATTTTCTGCTGCTGTCAAAGCTGGTGGTGTGTGCATGCAGGCATGCAGCAGAGAGCTTGGTTGTAGAGTATCAGAAGTGACTCGGCCTTCCCACCCACTGGCTTTTTCTCTTTTCTGTGGAAGAAAGGGAGGCAGCTGGGTAGCTCACCTCCATCTCCTTCTCCTCCCAAGTGATGGATAGACAGGGAAGGAAAGAGGGTAGGCAGGAAAGAGCATGTGGGCAGGGCTCTCTCCCTCTTGCTGTTACAGCACAGCAGCTGAGCCTGGAGAAGGAAGAGTGGAAGCAGCAGCAGTGTGGCGGCACATCCTGGAGGGTTGGGTCAGCCAAACCCTCCACAGCCTTAGATGCAGCAGCAGCAGCTACCACCGCTAGTGCTGATAACAATAGAAGCCTGTGTCACCATTGTTATCACCTCCTCTAGCCTACACACAAGCAGCCATCTAACGGAGCCTCTCTTCCCACGGCCAGTGTTGTAAAGTTGAAAAACAGTTGTAAAGTTGAAACAAGGTGGCAATTTACTAACGTCTTAAATGTCGTTTGTCTTAACGCAGAATGTCTTAAGTCAAGGACTGCCTCTGTGTGTGTGTGTGTGTGTGTGTGTGCGCGCGCACAAATTCTATGCCATACATTTTAATAAATCATATTTTAGATACAGCATATGTTTGAGGAGAGATCTGTAGATTACAGGTCTTGTTAGCTGCAGGGCTACTTCCTGAGAAAGGAGTGAGGAATGCTGGGCCATCATCAGAGTTTTCTCAAGTGGTCTACCAGCAAGTTTGGTAGCCACAGGTACCACTTTCAGCATTTCCCTCCCCTGAGCTGTTAGATGGTTTTGCTTCTACTTGTGCAGCAAATTATCCCAGAGGTGAACTCAAACAGACAGCCTTTCAGCTATGTGAAAGATTATAATAGGGGTACTTTATGGCTCTATTTTTGTCTCGCCATGCTAATGACAACCGCCTCTATCCTCCTTTTTCTAAAGGTCAGGAGAAACAGTGGAAGTACAGACTCGACAACTATTAAACTGCAATTCAATCCAGACAAGATGGAGGTGCTGTTGATAGGTAGTCTGCCTTACTGAGAAGGTGGTGTTCAACTGGTTCTAGATAGGACGATGAGAACCTTAAGGGGGTTAAGGATTAGATCCTTAAGGGTGAAGGATTAGATCCTTAAGGGGATGAGATTTTCAGTTTGCTCTGAGATTCAGCCCTTATTTTGGCTGTTCAGGTGGCACTGGTTGTATGAAGTGCATTTTGGTGTACCAGCTGTGATATTTTCTGCACAGAGGTAGCCTGGCCATGTTCATCCATGCCATGGTATTATCGAGGCTTGAATACTGTTTAGTTCAGGCTACTCATTAACCCTATTCAGACAGCATGTGTAGACAATCCTGAGCTAGTTGGATCAATAATTTGACTCAGTTTAAGTCAGCTTCCTATGTTCCTATGCTGTACCCATAGTCAGAAGTCATGTTTTTGTGTGAATGGCTGTACCTGCATTCATTTTAAAAGTGAACCTGGGTACAGGACCCTCAAATGTGTGGTATAGATAGGAAGTGTAATAATGTACGTGCATTTAGCATAACATGTGAATAACTGTCCCGGCATACATCTCTCTACCTGTGAATACTGTACACAGATTGTACAAGAGTCGAATGTAATGTGTGAAAATTGCTATTGTTTTATATGCTTCCTTTTATGATGAGTTACTTTATCTGCTGTTGATTTAGTGCTGCTGTTGTGATTATGTTCTTTGGTCTTATGTTTACTCTGTTTATATTCTTGTAGTTTGTGAGATAGCTTGTAATAATTTTGATAAGGTAGAAGTAAAGTGTGCTGTTGAGTCGGTGTCGACTCCTGGTGACCACAGAGCCCTGTGGCTGTCTTTGGAAGAAGACAAGAGGGTTTACCATTGCCACACAGTATGAGATGATGCCATTCAGCATCTTCCTATATCGCTGCTGCCCAATAAAGGTGTTTCCCATAGTCTGGGAAACAAACCAGCAGGGATTCAAACCGGCAACCTCTGGCTTGCTAGCCAAGTCATTTCCTGCTGCGCCATTAGGTGGCTAATTTTGATAAGGCAGAGCATAAATATATTAAAAGATGTATTTGATTAACTGGTTTAAAGCACATGATTAATAACGGAAACATTCTGTAATCGGCTCTCTAAAATCAGTTGAATCTAATTTGGGTATCATTACCCTGTTTTAGAATTGCAATTATAGTTAATACACACCATCAATATAGCAGTGTATTAGATTTACCCTGATTTGGGCATTTTTGTATCTTAATACATGATGTCTGTATTTCTCAGACATTGTATTCCGTGTTTGTATTACTTGGTCTGGAGCTAATGATTCCTGGCTTAATTACTCTTAGATTCAGTACATTGACTTTCTTCCTGATCCAGTCCTCTTCCACCCCGCCCCCGCCTCTTAGTTAAGTATTTTTCACTCCGAAACAAAGTAGAGGGAGGTGTGGCTCTCATTTATCATTTAACTATCTTGACATGCCTTCAGAAGACTGTTGAAAATGTTTTATGAGTTTAAATCCAGGTCCCTAGTGCAGTACTATGAGCTTTGCCAGTCCAGACTGTATTTGTAATCTCCCTTTACAGTATTTGTGTCTGTTATCTTCAGCCTTTACACATTTTGAGAGGGTAGGCTATTGTTTTATATATATGACATTACCACTAACAGTTCCAGAAAAATTTCCAGGACATCTATCAACTGTTTCTTGGAGAGGCAGGACTTGAGAAAGGATATGTTATCATGTTATGTTCCTACCTACCCTGCTGCCCATCTATTTACATTGCAAGGGGAGAGGAATGGAGCAGCAGGAAGTGTAAGTCCACACTCCCTTTTGCTTAGTTCCCCACCTCATGCCTCTTCAAAAGGAAGGAAGAGCAGGGAGGCCAGTGGCCAATGAGCAACAGTGGTGTTTCCTCCTGCCACCACTACAAGGTAAGGTGGAGTGGAAGGGGTGTGGGAAGAGCAAGGAAGGTCTGAGTGAGGAGAAAGAATAGAGGGAAGGCATGAACTTCATGAGATAATTGGGAGGAGCGGCATCACTTGGTGGAGAGGAGGAAAGTTCTTTTGAAGTAATTTTGTGTGCCATAGGAAGTGGGCTTTTCAGGAGGGGAGAAGGAAAAAATCCTCCATGGCACATTTTGAGGCTGTTCCACACCACCTCCGAAACCTGGTCTAGGGGAGCCCAGCCTGGATTTCAGAGGTCGTGTGCTGCAGCAGGAGCTGCATGGCTCCCAGCAGCAAACCTTCTTAACTGCCCCCACCCTTAAATGAGGTTAGTGGAGCGAGCACTCTGCTAACCCCGTTTCACCGATTGTGAGTTGCCGCAGTGCGGCTCCACACTGCCTATATTCCAGGCAGAATTATTTGAAAGGAATTGGGCAAAGGGCTGATTTTGGGCAAAGGGCTTTGAATTGGGCAAAGGGCTGGTTTTTAAGTGATTTTTGAAGTTTATATGTCATTAAGGTTAGCAATGAGAGTGGATTCATGGTTTGTCCTTGAGAATCTAATACCTCCTACCTTGCTTTCCCCTTCACAGACCATCAAAAATTGGGAGCACATTGCTCCCCAAATAGGGTAGGACACTTCTCCTTCTTTTCTCAGCACCTGAAGAGCAGGCATGTACAGATTCCATGGAAGAGACCTGAAGATGCCTGCCGTGCCCTCAGTTTTCTAAACCGTCTGGGAACTGCCTTTATGATGTCTTCACCCTCTTTGCACTAGACCACCACTCACTCTGGGCCACCCCAGCACCCCACAAGTGGCTTTAAGGTTTTTATCCATAGGGAAGAATGGAGGTTTCAGCAGCCCCATAACTGCACTTGGGGGGTGCTGGGGTGGCCCAGAGCGAGGGTGCCAACCACCTCCATGGGTTGCTAACACATGGGGTCCTGGGTTTTGTTGTTTCTGAAGTGTTCTGAGTGTAGATTCTTTGGTAGCATATAAGATTTTCAATGACAAACCATGAACCCACTCTCATTGCTAACCTTAAAGACACATAAACTTCAAAAATCACTTAAAAATCAGCCCTTTGCCCAATTCCTTTCAAATAATTCTGATAGCTACCTGGCCCCCCTTGGGCACTACCACCCACCACACTCTGCTCTAGGCCATCCCTTTGCCCCCGACATGAAACTATACATTTGCTGACACCTCCATGCTTCTTTATGGAGAAAAACCTTAAAGACGCGTAAACTTCAAAAATCGCTTAAAAATCAGCCTTTTGCCCAATTACTTTCAAATAATTCTGATAGCTACCTGGCCCACCTTGGGAATTACCACCCACCACACTCTGCTCTAGGACACCTCTTTCCCCGCTACATGAAGCTATACATTTGCTGCAATCCTCATTATTCCCTATGAGGAATTCAAAAATAATTTTAATTCACCAATAATCAGAGGAGTGTCCGATTGCCTTGGGGTTTTGTGGGTGGTAAGGTGAACTACCACCCACCCCACTTTTGTGCCCCTAGGTGCTCCACAATAGGGGATATGGGCTGGTTTGTGTCCCATTATACCCTATGAGAAAAAAATAAAAATAAATTTCAAAAATTCATTAAAAAATCGTACAAGTGTCCGATTGCTTTGGGGTTTGGGTGGCAGGTATCCATGGGTGCCAGCTACCACCCCACTGACTTTTGGAGGTTCAAAACTGGTTCAAATTCGAACCAAACCAGAGGGTGGTTGAGCAAAACCAAAACCGAACCACCCCCTCCTGGTTCGAACCCGGTTTGAATTTGAACCAAACCGGGCAAACCGGTTTTATGCACATCCCTAGTGTACCATGAGTATGAGATTCACCAAGCTCCCTCAGGTACCAGGGGTGGGGACTTATTTCAGTGTGGCAACAGGAGCGGATTTGGGTTTATTTTCTTCTTTTAATAATAAAAATGTTTTTCAAGGGTTGGGGTTTTTTGTGACTGAGTTTCTTTCAGCAGCTGCCTTGTTTCCCCCCACAATACCTTGGACGCAGCATGGTTCTGTGGCACTATTGGGGAAATATGGCAGCTACACTTTTGCCCTGGCTAGCGCTGTGCATGTGTGCTGTTGTTTAGAGCATGCATGCAACTCTGCGGAGGCTCAAACAACTGTGGGGCGATTTGCAGGGAATTTGCATGTCAAAGAGAATGATAGGGGTTATGCTCCCTTCCCCTCCACCCAAGGGTGCTGCCCTACAAGTGCCCCCTGTCCCTGAATTCACATTATCTCAGCTAATACAGACTTGGGAACACATGTTCGCTGATATAACATCCAGTTTCCTCCTCAGCTATAACACTTGCTGAGTGCCTTTAGGTAAGCCACAGCCTCAACACATGATCACAGTAAACCAGGTTAGTGGCAGAATAACATGGGTTAGCTGGTCATGTCGACAGGGGCAAGGCACCCATACCTAGGCTACCCCAAACTAACCAACCCTGAAAATAAACCATGGCCTTAACCAAGGTTAGTACATAGCAGGGTTACTGGAGCCTGGGCTTGTTAATTGTGTGACCGCTTACCCTTCCATTGTAAGGCTTTGGCTGGTGGCCACCATGCTTTGAAGCAAGTCCTGTGGCTGGAGGGGCTGTGCTCCATGAAAGTGCCATTCTGCACAGCCCTTTCTATAGTCAAAGGCTTAAATGGGATTGCCCCACCTCCTGCCCCCAAGTGGCCAATCACAGCACGGCTGAGGTTTTTCCCTTCTACTGGCAGAAGAGTGGACTTCTGTGTGCTGTGCTGGTTGCTGCTGTGATCATGTGTATGTGAGATTAGCAGAGTTCAATGGAGATGCTGCTTGTGTGATCCACCACCACACTAACCTGGGTTATGCTCCTGGCTCACCTAAAATGATTGTGTGTCAAGACTTGCTCTCTCATAACATCTTAGAGAGATGTTATGAAGACAAAATGGAGTAATCTATATGAAGCACAATGTTGCAAAGAAAATTTATTTATTTTAATTGCGTTTTAATTGTGTTTTAATAGTTTTAACTTTTTAAATTTTAATTGTTGAAATGTTTTAATCTTTTTACTGGTTGTTTTTATTGTCATGTAAACTGCCCAGAGAACTTGCATTTTGGGTGGTATAACAATATGTTAAATAAATAAATAAATAAATATTATTTAAAATATGTATACTCTGCCCCTCCAGTACAATATTGCTTGGGGTAGTTCACAACAGCAGAAGTAATATAAAGTGTAATACACAATACACAAGTTTAATACACAAACAAAACACAGCATAGAATAAAATCAATGAGAACAAACTCAGAATTTTTAAAAATAAATAAATAAATAAATAAATAGTCCATCAATTTATCATTAAAATATTTTAAAAGCCTATCTAAACAGATGGGGTTTGAGATTTATTTATTTTTTTAAACTCAAGGGAGGGATCATGGCAAAGTTCTTCTGAGAGGGCATTCCAGAGCTGAGGGGTCACAGCCGAGAAAGCCCTGTCTCTTGTCCTTGCCAACCGAATCTCAGTCAATGGTGGGGCCATGAGCAGGTTTTGAGGTGATGAATGTGGAGCCCTGCAGATTCATATGGGCATATGGGTCGTGATGAATCAGTTCAATAGTTACAGAAAGGAACAGGATTGGGCTTCCAAGCAGAGACACTTTCACTCACCTTGCCACATTAACTAGATTAATTGGCCTTCATGTTTTTGTATGCTGAGATTTTGTGCTTGCTTGTTTAGGTTGTAATGTAAATGGAACATAAATGAGCAGAAACAATCAGGCCATTTTGTTTAGATGCTATAAGTATGCACTGTATTGTCCTCCATTGTATAAGAGAACCTGCAGCACCATAATGATTTAGCAAAAAACTGGCAGTGCTTGCGTGATTAATGTGGGATTGGAGGGGGTGGGGCTGCACAGTTGTAAAGTGCGGAAGTGATCACAGGTGATATTTCTTAACAGCATTTCTATTCTGAGAGCATCTGGCACAGTCTAATTTTATGCAATATAAACAGAATTGTTGACACACTACATGGGTTTTCTCATAAAAATAAAACAATTATGAGACAAAACTTGTGTGTATGGCAGAGGTGAAGCAACAGCACAGGCTACAGATTATGATATCTTTACAAAATGAGAGTATAGGTGGGGATTTGCACAAATTGGAAAATATGGAATAGTGGCAAAGCATCTGCTTTGAATGCAGGTCCCAGGTTCTATCTCTGGCATCTCCAGGTTGGGCTGAGAGACTCCTGCCTAAACCTTGGAGAGCAACTGCCAGTCAGTGTAGAGTAGACAATACTGAGTGAGATGGATCAGGGGCCTGAGTTGCTATAAGACACCTTTCTGTGATTCTATGTAAAATGTAATCACACAAGTGATACAATCAACACTTAAATTCAATCACATTTGTATCTGGTAGCACTATTTGTGAGAAGTGGTGCCTCTTTTGGGGTGCAGTACATGTTAGCATTGTTTCTAAATCTCACAGGCTCCATCCCTTGTTGTCATTTGTTTTCATGTGGACTTCAGGCATAGACTACATTGTTGCTTGGAGATCATGTGGTCTTATGAATCCTGGCTTATGAATCCTGAGAATCTCAGCTTTTGCTTAAATCATAGGCACATTTTCCCAGTGGTGTTGAAGGGGAAAGATAGAAATACCATCTGGTTTTTAAAACCCAGCAATAATGACAAAATAATTATCTCACAACTTTTTGCATAGTCACCAAACATCTTTTACAAAGAATCACAGAATCAAAGAATTTTAGAAATGGAAAGGATATTGGAGATCTTCTAGTCCTACCCATTTGCTTCAAGAATCTTCTACAGCATCTTTATTGAATTTAAGAGTTGGAAGGGATAAAACAGATTAAAACTCATTAAAATTAAAACTAGATATCATTAAAAGCCAGGCTAGAAAGATGGGTCTTTAAGGCTCTCCTGAAGGCCTCCAAGGAAGATAATCCTCCATGTGGAGCTTGTTCCACAACCTAGGAGTGACAACTGAGAAGCCCAATCCCACTTCATCACCAGATGAACTGGTGGTACCCAAAGTCAGACCCCTCCTGATGACCTTAATGAGCAGTGGGGACCTTGTTGACAAAGGTGCTCTCTCAGGTAACCCAGACCTAAGCCATTCAGAGCTTTAAAGGTAATAACCAGTACTTTGTACTTTGTCCAGAAATGTATTGGCAGCCAGTGCAACTGTTTAAGAACAGGCATAATGTGATCACTCCAGGATACCCAGAGACCAATCTGGCTGCTGTGTTTTGTACTAACTGAAGTTTCCAAACTACATGCAGTCAGCCCTACATAAAGCACATTGCAGTAGTCCAATCTGGAGATCACCAGCTGGTAGACCACTGTTTTCAGGTCATTTTCCTCAAGGAATAGGAAGAGTTGTTGAATCAACTGTAGCTGGTAAAAAGTGCTCCTGGCCACAGCTTCAACCTGAAACACCAGGGCGAGACTCAGGTCCAAGAGCACTCCCAAGCTACAAAAGTGTTCTTTCTGGGGGAGTGTAACCTTGTCCAGAACCGGAAGTTCTATCCAGTCTTGCAAATATGACCTCCAACAATGAGCACCTCCATCTTGCTTGGAATCAACATCCATTTATTAACCCCCAACTATCCTGTTACTGCCTGTAGGCAGGCATTTAAAGGGCTAATGCCATTTCCTGATATTGATGACAAGGAGAAATAGATTTAGGTGTTAGAACATAAGAACATGGCCTGCTGGATCAGGCCCAAGGCCCATCTAGTCCAACATCCTGTTTCGCATAGTGGCCCACCAGATGCCGCTGGAAGCCACAGACAGGAGTTGAGGGCGTGCCCTCTCTCCTGCCATTACTCCCCTGCAACTGGTACTCAGAGGCATCCTGCCTTTGAGGCTGGAGGTGGCCCACAGCCCTCTGACTAGTAGCCATTAGACCTCTCCTCCATGAAGTCATCAGCATATTGATAATCCCCTGAATAGCCTCACCCAACAGTTTCAAGTAGATGTTAAAAAGCATTGGTGAGAGAATGGTGCCCCGAGGACTCCATATAGCAGCTCCTGTTCTGAAGAGCAACTGTGACCAAGCACCACCCTCTGAAATCTGCCCGAGACATAGGAACAGAACCACTGTAGAAAAGTGCCTCCTACCACCAAATCCCTCAGGTGATCCAGAAGGGTAGCATGGTCAATGGTACTGAAAGCTGTTGAGAGATCCAAAAGAACCAGCAGAGTAACACTCTGTATGTCAATTCCCTGGTGAAGGTAATCAGTCAGGCTGATCAAGGCCATCTCAGCTCCATAGTCTGCCCTAATGGCAGTTTGAAATGTGTCTAGATAATCAGTTTTCTCCAAGACTGCTTGAATCTGGTCAGGCATCGCCCTCTCAATCATCTCTCCCAACCATGAGGGGTTGGAGACTGTATGTATCATACCTACATAATGGGCAGCATTTAAACTAGTTAGTCATGACTAAGCACCATTGAAATCAATGGGACATGTTGGTCATAATGACTAACTGAAGTCACATTCATTTCATAGGGACACAGTCATGATTAAATTAATCTGGATGCTGCCCATTGTCTACTGCTTTGCAGACAGTGGCTGGTATCCTGACTAATGCTGTGTGAGAGGAGAGGAGAGCTGGTCTTATGGTAGCAAGCATGACTTGTCCCCTTAGCTAAGCAAGGACTGCCCTGGTTGCATATGAATGGGAAACTAGAAGTGTGAGCACTGTAAGATATTCCCCTCAGGGATGGAGACGCTCTGGGAAGAGCATCAGAAGGTTCCAAGTTCCCTCCCTGGCATCTCCGAGATAGAGCTGAGAGAGATTCCTGCCTGCAACCTTGGAGAAGCCGCTGCCAGTCTGTGAAGACAATACTGAGCTAGATAGACCAATGGTCTGACTCAGTATATGGCAGCTTCCTATGTTCCTGTGTGTGCATGCTTCAAACAGTACAAACACAACACTAGCCCCCATGCTAGTCCCCCTGCTTCCAAAGCATGTACACTCTTGCACAAGAGTGCAACTATTTTGGAGCTGTATTTTGTCCTCTCATTGGAGACACTTTTCTGCTTCAATAGAGCACTTCTGGAATGCGAGGAGAGCTCCAAAAGAGTTGCACTCTTGCAAAACAGCACCATGCTTTGGAAGCATGGGGGCTAGATGTGCACTACTTGAAGTGCGTATGCAGTGCCAGTCTTGGATGGTAGCAAGTGACATTTTAAAAGCAGCACACACATGTTTAAAAGAAATAAATGTTGCCTCAGCATTTCATTGAAAGCCAAATTTGGAGGCACGTTTGGCCACTCTTGCTCAGACAAGACATACAAAGAGAAGCAAGACTGCTTCTCTTTAAGAAGCCTGGTGCTGGGTAAGAAACATTCTACAAGCCTGGGCAAAGCTGACATGCGTGGAATGAAATCTGGAAGACAAAGAGGACATCTGTATAATGCTGAGAGTAGCAAAAATAAGTTTCATTAATGCAACACTTCTTGTTTGTATGTGTCTTTTCATACATCCCAACTTTCTTGTACATTTTCTCTATAGCAGGACTTCTAGATACATGTGGATCTCACACATTTCACCATGAGTACCTCACTAGTTCATATTTGAAATATGAAAACAGAATGTCTTCCTCTGCATATATGTCACATATGTGGAACCTGTGAAATCAGCCACAATGGCAGTCCTTTCATATGGGTCTGTCTGTTTCTGGAAAGAGTCAGACTCCAGGCACTGGCATCTGGGACCAGTGAAAGCTGCCAACCCAAGTAGGAGAAAAGCAGCAGGTGCATGATCCATAACAGCCAGGAGTCAAGTTGCAAGGCTGCAGTCAGAAGGATCAGAAACAGCCAGGGATTTAATCCACAATGGCAATCAAGAATGAGGAGCAGAAGCTTGATTGATTGATCGATTGATTTGATTGATTGACTGAGTGCCGTCAAGTCAGTGTCAACTCTTAGCAATGATGATCTGTCTTCAACTTGGCCTTTAAGGTCTCTCAGTGCTGCATTCATTGTTGTCGTAATCAAGTCCATCCACCTTTCTGCTGGTCAGCCTCTTCTTCTCTTTCCTTCAACTTTCCACAGAATTATGGACTCCTCAGGGAGCTGGGTCTTTGCATAATGTGTCCGAATTATGATACTTTGAGCCTGGCCATTTGTGCCTCGAGTGAAAATTCTGGTTTGATTTGTTCTATGATCCATTTGTTTGTTTTCCTTGCTGTACATGGTACCCTCAAAAGTCTTTTCCAGCACAAAAGTTCAAAAGCCTCAGTACTTTTTCTACTTTGCCACTTCAAAGTCCAGCTTTCGCATCCATAGAGTGTCATGGGGGAAACCTTTGTCCGAACAATTCTAATCTAGAAGCTTAGGCAGGCAGTATCTTCTCATAAGAGAAAGGTTGCTCTGAAAGAGAACCATGCCCTGCAACTAGGGTTTAATGTTGCTTGGTGGACAGGGACAAGCCCTCAGGGTCAGCTGTCTGAACACCTGGGTAGGCTGGAACTACAACCTGAATGATGCCATCAAAACATAAAGCTCAGACTACCAAGTTTCCCATGTCAGTGCAACAGAGCACTGATGACACAGGCAGTAAGTCATTTGGAGCCTAGCTACTGTTGAGCGCCCCCACCCCACCCCACCTCGTTCATTTTGTTTTACAGGGTAATTGTTGATTCTGTGTTAGTTGCACATAATGTTTCTCTAAACGGTTCATTTATAATTTACAGTTAATATAAAATACAGTGGTCCCTCTACTTACGAAATTAATCTGTTCCGAATGCACATTTGTAAGTCGAAAAGTTCGTAAGTCGAAAAGCGGTTTCCCATAGGAATGCATTGGGAACGGATTAATGCGTTCCGGAGCCTAGAAAAAGACCCAGACCCCCAGTAAGGCTTGCAAACTGCACAGGAACATTTCTTTTCAAGAATAAACAGGCAGTAAACAGGCAGGCAAGTCAAGGAAACCGCATGTAAAATTCGTAAGTCGAGGAAACCCCATCTAAAAATTTGTAAGTCGAAAAAAACGCATCTAAAACCGGATCTAAAACTGCCGTTTGTAACTCGAAAAATACTTATGTCGAGTAGTTCGTAAGTCGAGGGACCACTGTAGTTGGAAGTATCTCTTTTAGCTAAACCACTTTTCTCAAGTTATTTCCTTGCTTTATGTTATTATTCCTTGACTTAGCTCAAGTACACTAAAGGAAATTGATGGGAATTATTATTTGTTTAATGTGATTATTTAAGCATTTCTCTAAATGAAGAACCACTTATTGGAAGAGAATCCCATTTATCATCATCAAGTAGGAGAGCAGGAGAGGGAGAGGGAGAGGGAGAGGCTGCATTCGCATGTAATGTGGAACTGCAGGTCCAAAGGACCCACGGTTCCACACACACACCCCTCCCCCTGCTCTCCCATCCGAATTTGGAGGTACTGGAGAGCAGTCTCTCTGCCATCAGTGAGCCTGCAGAGAGGAGAGGGATCTGGCTGTGTGGCCTTCCTTTTTTTTACTGAAGAACAGCCCACACAATGAAGCATGCCAGAGCCACTGGCATCAGGGGGGTGAGGAGGGGAAGAGTTTCCCTCCTTTAACCTTTAAAACCCCGCCTCTCACAGCAACAAGTTCAGCTCATTCCTCCTCCCCGCCTCCTCCTGAGTGAAGGCACTCAGGCTGAGGCTCTGCCTCCCGCCTCCCACTCTGCTATAGACTGCAGCAGAGCTATAGTGGTGAGAGCCAGTGTGGTGTAGTGGTTAGAGTGCTGGACTAGGATCGGGGAGACTCAAGTTCAAATCTCTATTCAGCCATGAAACTAGCTGGGTGACTCTGGGCCAGTCACTTCTCTCTCAGCCTAGCCTACTTCACAGGGCTGTTGTGAAAGAGAAACTCAAGTATGTAGTGCACCTCTCTGGGCTCCTTGGAGGAAGAGCAGGATATAAATGTAATAATAATAATAATAATAATAATAGTCTATGGCAGAGCGGGAGGCGGGAAGCAGAAGGCATTCACTCAGGAGGAGGTGGGGAGGAGGAGGAAGGAGCTACGCTCACCGCTGTGAGCGGTGGGCTTTTAAAGGTAAAAGCGGGGGGAGCTCTCCGATCCTCACCCCCCTCCCTGAAGCCAGCGGCTGCCACTGCACCCCATCCAACTGCTGGCAGCAGTGGTGGTCTTTTAGGGGACAAAAGGGGATAACTTTCCCCTCACCCAGTCACTCCCCCTCCCTGCAGCAGCTACTGCCGTTGCTGCTCTGCCTTATTAAAAAAAAAAAAAAGTGAAGTGAAAAAACTTGCCTCTTGCCCCCTGCCGCTTCCGACAGAGGCAGAGGCACGTCAGAATTTGAGGAGCTGCAAGAGGATTCCTTGACATGAAATCCACAAGACATCCCCCAAGAGATAGGAAAGCCAGGGTGAAGGAAGACAATGCATCTTCGATGGAACATTTTCATGATCCAGATGAGCTGTCTCTTGTTTCACATCAGTGGGAAAGCACAATTCGTTTATTCTCCAGCTGTTTGTTTCTATCTGGTTGTCATGTGTCCAGCTTGGCTGCTAGACAAGCCCTTAGAACTGTCCCATATTTCACTGCATGACGTATTATGCTACAACTAAAACGGAAAGCAAAGAGTACTATCTTGAAAAAGAGTTTTATTACCAAGGGGAAAAGCCACTAAGAACAATGTGGATGGAAATGTCATGGGCTGAATGCCTAGGAAGAGATTATCAAGGTAACTGTACACTGTGCTACAGAAGCACACGTGTGTTTCCAAACTTATTTCTCTTCTTGATACTTATCTGGAACAAGTTAAGCCTAGAGACTAGACAGTCTCCCTGATGCTTTGTTTTAAGTTTTAAAAACAGTGGCCACCAGTCAGACTAACCCTGCACTGACACACCAGAGTTTCCATAACACAAGGGGAAGGTGTGATTTTTCAGTAATCAACTTTCCTTCTGCAGCCACCTCTGCCTCCTAAAATTATGTCCTGGAGGGCTAAGGGAAAGGAATTGCACCAAGGAAACCACATTGGTGCAGCGATAGAATAGATGTCAGCCTTTCCTTTAAAAAGGGGGGGGGGAATCTCTGCCATACTGCAAAGTAACCCCTCTGTAACAAATATTACTGGGGCCTGAATGACCCAAATGGCTTGTGTACTACTCAGCTCATTAAGGCCCCATAGGGATTCATTTCATGGCAAATGAAAATTCAATTTTTTGTTCAGTCTGAAACAACTGCACTCCCTGTTTGTAGCAAAACAGCCAAAGTATCCATCTAGGTAAGATTCCACAGCAATATCTTGTTGAGGAACAGTTACATTATTGTTAAGAGGAATGGTGGATGGCTTGGGCAGGGAAAGGATTCCTGAGATCCTTATGTATTAAATATGCAACCAGAGTATCATTCCACTCCTCACGGAATCAGAGAATTTTAGAGCTGGACGGGATCTTGGAGGTCTTCTAGTCCAACCCTCTGTGCTCAGTGCAGGAAACAGCTTGCGACATGGCTTGTCATGGGCTTGCGACAATCTCTCTCAACTGCGCAGGCGCCCCTTGCAGGTAGCAGGAAACACTGGGCCAAACAGACAGACCCAGCATTGTTCTGGCCGCCGTCCCTACTGGGGAGTGGGGAGAGGGAAGGACGGCTTGGCTCACCCACCAGCAGCCATCCCTTAGCCACGTGGCAGCTGAAATTAAAAAAAAAACAGAGGTTCGGCGGGGCAGGCATGCAGAGGGAAAATAGGGGAAATAGCGCCTAGGGCAAGCACTGAAATTGCGCCTCTGTTCAAACATCTGACGCCCATCTTTCAGATAACTTTACCATAATATCAGTTCAAAAATACAAGTCAAGCTTGTTAATCAACAAATTATGGCACTACATGAAACTGGGAAGACCTGAGTTTGAATCCTCATTCAACCATGAAATTTACTGGGCGATTCTGGGCCAGTCATGTATCTCTCAGCCTAACCTACCTCACAGGGTTGTTGTGAAGATAAAAATAACCTTGTTATGTTCCTCTGATCTCCGTGGAGGAAGAGCAGGATATGAATGTGAAAAATAAAAATAATAAATAAATAGATAAATAATTAGCATGAATGTGCAAACCCACATCAAGGTTTCTCAGATTCATCTTGGGCTATCAACCACCTTGGCATGGATTCACACAATCATGCTAATGTTGGTAACCTACATGAAACCTAAATTAGAAAAATTGGGTAAACCAGGCTCTAGTCACAAAAATTTATCTAAACCCTTATGCCTGTTTATCCAGTTGTATTTGTTAATTACAGAGCATGGATGTCTGTCTGTAAGCAGTGTACTTTGAGTGTTTGTTTTTGTGTGGGAAGCGGACTGTATAAATATTTATGGTGCAAGAGTAATCTGTTGCATTTTAAAATCAGATTACTCCTGTTGGTCCAGTAGAACAAAGTCAGTCAGAAAAATAGTATGCAGCCAGCCAGTGAGCCAGCCTGTCACATACCAAATGAGGTATGTGAGTTTTTGAGTGACACAGAACTCTTTTTCAGATTGAATGGCCAACGAATTTAAAAGGAAACAAAGTATTTCTGAGTGTGGGCATGATAAACAGAAATATCTATACTGTTCTGTAATGGAATAAATGTTCTCCCCCATGTAGCCTGAAGAAGAGCTCTGTGTAACTCAAAAGCTCACATGCTGTATTTTGAACACCTAAAATAAGACGTGGGACTGAGCAAGATTTCAGTGGTTGAGATGGGGCTTTAGTGCCCCTCCACATGGTTAGAAGTAAATTCAACTGTACAAAGTTAATTAAATTTATGCAGATATATTTGATTTATTTAAACAGAGAATTCTGCATTTTTGATACAGAATCTGTGATACCCTAGTGCCAAATGTATTTATATTTAACACAGAGTGTACACAGTATGGCAGGAGTGAGCTAACTTCAGTTTTGTGTTGTTTTGTTTGTTTTAAACTAGAATCCCTGTGATCCACTAACATGCTTTAAACAAAGCAAGAGTGCACACATATACTCAGCATCCCTTAACAGTTAAGACATACAGTCAACCCCTTGTGCTTCCCCCCACCACCCCCAGCGATCACTTGCTGTTTATAGTGCCTCCCACTCCCAAGCCCCTCAGATGTTCCAGAAGGATACTAGGGTAGATATTATGGAGACAGGCCCATCGTTGCTTAACTCTGAGGGATCCAATGCAGGCTTCTTCAGAAGTCTGATTATTTATCATAATCAGAGCTGGTGTCATGGGTCGGCCAGGTTGGGTATGGGCCCAAAGGACCATGGCTGCCTATTCTCACTCATCCAACCCCCTTGTGGTGATATTTGAGGCACTAGTCAGCTTACAGACTTGCACCACTCTCGGCACACTCCATTGGCCAATAGGAGCATATCCCAGGCCTCTACATCATCATGGCATCTCCTCCCTCTCTCCATCACAGAGGGTGACAAGAAGAAGGAGCTACCACTGAAGCTGCTGAAGGACACAGCAGTGGCAGTTTTTGCTCTGAGGGTGGGTGTTGGAAGAGGAGGTGCCATGATGATGTGGGGTTGGGGAGGAGGCACCCTGGGCCCAATGTAACTGAGCACTGACCTCATGATGATGGTCGTGGTGATGATTGTTGATGAATAAAACAAAATCTGGGCCTTGCTTCCTGTACTTACTCCAGCATCTTGTGGAGCAGAGAATGATTGTTGCTACTGGTAGATGGGGGGTACACTTCACCCTTAGCTCCCCCTTAAGAGTAACCCCATGGAAGCAATCACTGGGTTCACAGCCAGTTCACAGTCTGCCAATAGCTCTGCCAAGTAGGGAAGGTGCCATTTTGTCTTAGCCCTAATATATATATTAATTTTTTCCCTTTCTCACCAGATGCTCATCTTCTGCTGGATGGCAAAAGACTAAACAATTCCTGTTATAATATTTCAGTTCCTGAAACTCCCATCAGACTGAGCCTATTATGTGCTTGCATGAATCTGAATCCTTCGGAAGGATGCAATTGTGCTGTGACTCCATAAATGGCTCCTGTGTCAAGAGCACCTGGTCAATGAGCATCCGTATCTCCATGTACATCTTCATGCTGAGTGTGATCCTGGCTACTGTAGCTGGCAATCTGACCGTTATCATTTCAATATCACATTTCAAACAGCTTCACACACCCACCAATTTCCTCATCCTCTCAATGGCTACGGTGGACTTCCTCCTGGGATTATTTGTGATGCCTTACAGCATGGTGAGGTCGGTTGAGAACTGTTGGTATTTTGGAGAACCCTTCTGCAAAATCCACACCAGTATGGATATCATGCTGAGCACAGCTTCCATCTTCCATCTCTCATTTATCTCCATTGACCGCTACTATGCTGTATGTGATCCACTGAGATACAAATCAAAGATCAATACTTCTGTCATATTGAAAATGATTTTCATAAGCTGGACAGTCTCTGCCATGTTTGGCTTTGGGATGGTTTTTCTGGAGCTAAACATGTTTGGAGCAGAAGAGACATTCTATAAATACATCTATTGTGTGGGAGGCTGCTTTGTCTTCTTCAACAAAACTTCAGGGGTGGTGGCCTCCATGGTTTCTTTTTATATCCCTGGATTTGTCATGCTCTGTGTCTATGGGAAGATATATTGTATAGCCAAAAGACAGGCCAGATCCATTAAGGATGCTGTGAAACGGACACAAATAAGAATTAAAATGAGGCAACATATTTCACACAGCAGTGAAAGAAAAGCTTCAAGGACTTTAGGCACAGTAGTGGGAGTCTTCCTCATCTGCTGGTTCCCATTCTTCTTCTGTACCATCACAGATCCCTTTATGAAATATACAATACCACCCATTTTCATTGATGCAATGGTTTGGTTCGGTTACTTGAATTCGACATTAAACCCAATGGTTTACGCATATTTTTATCTGTGGTTTCGAAGGGCCTTGAAGATGATTTTATTGGGGAAAGTTTTTCAGCAGAATTCATCCAGAGCTCAGCTATTTTTGGACTGAAAATACTGAATTTTGAGCCATGCTTCTGTTGTGTTTTGGAGAAAGCTGAGCTTCTTCAAAGGAGAAGTAAAAAGTGAAGTAGCAGGTTTGGGGGTATCACTTTAAAAATGCTCTGAGAGTGGGCAACTAGATTGTTACAGCTTACTTGGGAGTTGGAAAGGAATTGGAACTTATAAAGGAAAGGAATGAGAGGAGCTGATTAAAGGTTGTGTGTTACTTTCTCTTTTTTTACTTCACATAAACAAAGTACCCTTCCTTATGATGGAAGAGAGATATTCAAAAATGGGCCTGTTTAATGCAGAGATCATTGAGAATTAGAAATGAATGCATCCATGTATGCCTTGCCATCCCATCAAGCTGAGCAGTGGGGCTGAATTTGCTTCAATTTTAATGGTGTATTCAAGGGCTTTGCAAATGGTTTTTCAAGTTCAGAGATCTCATCACACCATATCCAACATTTTCTTATGCAAACTTGGTATGGTGCAAGGAACTTGGTATGAGCAGGAACAAGGTGGAGACTGATTCAGGAAATTTTGCACTAGCAAACAGCTGCAATGTGCAATCTGACAGTGTGCCCCAGGATTCCTTGTGATTTTGCAGGGCATTCTTGGAAAATCTTCAGAGAAGAATCTACAGAGAAGGTGCGCTGCCAACTTGTAAGCTGCACTGTGCAATCTTGGAGAGTAATGTTTGTTGAGATGCTGGACAGGATGATGCATTGTATCTTCTAAAAATGAGCAGATTCATCAGAAATGAATTTCAGTAAGGTAATAAATAGCAATAGCAATAGCAATAGCACTTACATTTATATACCGCTCTATAGCCGGAGCTCTCTAAGCGGTTTACAATGATTTTAGCATATTGCCCCCAACATTCTGGGTACTCATTTTACCTACCTCGGAAGGATGGAAGGCTGAGTCAACCTTGAGCCCCTGGTCAGGATCAAACTTGTAACCTTCTGGTTACAGGGCGGCAGTTTTACCACTGCGCCACCAGGGGCTCATTGTTAAATGTTAGGAAATTGGTATAAAGGCACAGTAATAATACCAATAAGTTAATTTTGGTAAGTTACTGCCATTTAACTGATCAAGACATTGCTTTGATCCTAAAGCCACTGCACAAACATATATTACAAATAACTTATTTGTTTTCGGTCACAATAAACATAAGCTGCTCTTAAATTGTTTCTTTATCATGGCTTCCCCCAATAAGCCTTGACATTGAAGTTTTATGAAAGATCTGGGTAATTTTGGTCACAATAAACATAAGCTGTTCTTAAATAGTTTCTTCATAATGACTCCCTCCAATAAGCCTTGACATTGAAGTTTTATGAAAGAGCTGGGTATTTCTTGGTAGAGCTTACTCATCGAACTACAGTTCTTGGGGTTCTCTGAGTATGTGCTTTTTGCTAGTCAATGGCTGTAATAAAATTCATGATGATGAGTATGCGCTTGTGAAGCCCAGCTGAACTGGCCTAAATATGTAACGGAGACAAGTTCTAATGAACAATGTGACTGAAGATTAGCAAAGGTAAATACATCATCATGAGACACAATGGCCAAATTCAGACGTAACACAAAACCAGAGGTTGGCTAACACACAGTTTCAATTTTAAACTGTAAATTGCTCTGCAGACATACTTCCAAATGCAGTCCGTCAACCTCCAGTTCTAGGAGAGGGGAGCCCCTCCCTGCCGCTCAGCTGCTGAGGTTGATCCCAGCAAGCTCCACAGCCAGACTGTGGGCAAAATGCCAGCATGTCAGCAGAGCAACTGCGATTTGCCATGATCTTGAAGTGGGTATGCCCACCACAACTGTGCATTTCCAGAGCCGTACACTTGCCCTCAGTATGGAAATGACCTTTAAATCCCTCTAAATGCCATGCCATGACATCGCTTCTTCAGACAGCAATGGCACGGCTGCCTTCCAAAAAGTCCTGCACCTAAGTAGTTTCACACAAGCATAATTGGGGGGGGGGCTGGGGCGCATACTCAGATCCCAGTTACTGAGGAAAGGGGAGGGAACATGAAGACTTCCTAGGATGTATATGAGGGAGGGCAAAGGATCTGGGGGGCGGGGTTCTGTCCCACCATGCCTAGATGCTGTTGCAAGGGATCACTCCATCAAAGCAGTCCATGCAGACCAAATCACACTCCTGCTCCACTGGCAGCTTGCTGTCGGTGGGCTATCCATTGAGAGGGCCAATCTACTGGGGAGGACCATGGGGCTGTAAGTCCTAGGTCTTCTGTTGGATGGCACAGTTGGGCTAACCCAACAATGGGGGCCCTGCTCGAGAGGGGCGAACACAAGCTCACTCTCTCCAATTACGCACCTGCCCCCAAAGCAGCACAATGTATTGTGCAGGCAACATAGTGCAGTACTCTGGAATCACAAAATCTGCTTCGCCATCACCAAACCACATCTAGCCTTACTTGTGTGACATGTTTTGAGAGATAATGTGCAGCAACATTTTGATAATATTTCTGTGATGTCATTAAAAATGGCACCTCCATGTCAAGTTCTTCTGCAACACATATCAACATCATGTCACTATGTCATTACCCTATACATTTCCTCAACCCTGTTCCACATCTTTGGTTGAGCAGCAAAATACACAATGCATTTACTACAGAACATGGGAATATGTTGCTACTGTTAGCAGAGTTGGTTCTGAAGAATTCACGCAGAGTCATAACTGCAATTAGTATTTACTGTAAGCTTGCATAAAATGAGAAAAACTGACTAAAGACTAATCAAGATGGATGAGAAAGCTAGATTACATGTTCTCGGGATGGAGAATGAAGTCAATATTTATGTGCTGGTATGTAGGTATGTAGGAAAAGTTGAAGGAAAGAGAAGAAGAGGACGACCAGCAGCAAGGTGGATGGACTCGATAACAACAACAGTGAATGTACCACTGAGAGACCTTAAAGGCCAAGTTGAAGACAGATCATCCTGGAGAGAATCTATCCATGTGGTCGCTAAGAGTCGACACCGACTTGATGGTACTTCAGTCAATCAATCAATTAATGTAGGAATTGAGTAATATATCAATTCTGCCCCTGTCCCCACTTCAGAAGTTAAAGGTAGCATTAACTCTTCACTTTCTGGTTAGAAATATAATCCAACTCCTATTGCATTTCTAAGAGCTACAGGTTATGGGGAGAGACAGAAAGAGCATAACATAAGGATGTTATTTCGGGTGGTATCCAAAATGGCTGGCACCCTTGTTGACTTCTTCCCCTCTCCCAGCCTAAAATGTAGTACTGTCTTTCCCTTCAAGGCCAACACTAGTTTGAGGCCCAGACTTGCAGGTGGAAAGGACTCATATTACAGGTACTTGCCTGGAGCAGCCAACTGCCCACTGAAATGTCCATTGTTTCCTACAAATGATTGGGCCATGCCAGGTCTAGAAAGCTTGGCCACCATAAGACAGCCTGATTTAGGACAATAAATTCAGGATTTAGGTATGGCATTTACAGCTATTCATTACACAAGAGCTGTGCTAGAAACAGGTTGGAGACAAAATCCATGGGACTGTGATTTGTAAAAATGACTACAGTCAGCAGTCATTTCCAATGATTTGTTTTGCAGTTGTGAGGGAGTGAGATCCCTTTGGAATTTGAGTTTAGGGAGGTGGGTGTCAGAGCTGAGCTGGAGGCACGATCTGCCATTGAGTGGGGATCAGGAGTCATACCAGGGATCCAGCCAGAGCCAAGGACGTCATGCCAGGAGATAATACCAGTGAGGAAGCCAAGAAACACTGTCATTTCCTAGGCATGGTTGTAGCCTGAAAAAGAAGGCTTTGCTGAGGACAGTCATTGGTGGGGCTGAATGGATGGAGCCACTCCAGCACCTGGGAATCCTTCACTGCCCAAGGAGTGGGCAAGAGATGTATGGCAGCCTGACCAACTGCAAAGCTCTTTGTGTCTGCAATGAACTCATTGTGTCTGCTACCAACTCTGTCACTCAGACTATCCCTCTCCCACTATCATTCTGTTTTGTCTCCAGCATTAGAAATATACTGTGCATGCCGATGCACCACAGTGCAGTTGAAAGGATTACTGGATGGAAAGCAAACATGGTGGCGACTTCCCCAGCAAACTGGTTAGGGCACCGCCATCTTCCTTTTCTGTACTGTACAGTGGATATACTGGAGGACTGGAGTAGTAAAAGAAGGACACCTTTCTTCCAATCAATCAATCAATCAATCAATCAATCAATCAAAGGAGAATGATTTATTACCCTAGGATCAGGAGGTCATGATTACATAATAGGAATGTAGAACCTAGGCAGGTTCCAGATGCTGTCCCTTGGAGACTGCTGTTCCAAAATCTGAACTTTGGTATGGCGTGCCTCAGGGCTCCATACCATCTCCGATGTTGTTTAACATCTATATGGAGTTGCTGGGAGAGATCATCAGGAGATTTGGTGCAGGGTGCTATCAGTATTCTGATGACACCCAAATCTATTTCTCCATGTCAGCCTAATCAGGAGAGGGCATAACCTCCCTAAATTCCAGCCTGAGTCGGTGATGGGCTGGATGAGGGATAACAAACTGAGACTCAATCCAGATAAGACAGAGGTACTCATTGTGCAGGGTTGAAACTTGGGAGATAATGTAGATCTATCTGTTCTGGATGGGGTCACACATCCCCAGAAGGAACAGCTACGTAATCTAGGGGTGCTTCTGGATCCGAGCCTCTCCTTGGTGTCCCAGGTTGAGGAAGTGGCCAGAAGTACCTTCTATCAGCTACGGCTGATACGCCAGCTGCATCCGTTTCTTGAGATAAGCGACCTCAGAACAGTGGTACATCTGCTGGTAACCTCCATACTGGATTACTGCAATGCACTCTATGTGGGGCTTCCCTTGTATGTAGTCTAGAAACTACAGTTGGTCCAGAATGCGGCAGCCAGGCTGGTCTCTGGGTCATCTCAGAGAGACCATATAACTCCTGTATTGAAGGAGCTACACTGGCTGCCGATATGTTTCCGGGCAAAATATGTGATGGTTATAACCTATAAAGCCCTAAATGGCTTGGGCCCTGGGTATTTAAGAGAATGTCTTCTTCATCATGAACCCCACCGCCCATTGAGATCATCAAGAGAGGTCTGTCTGCAGTTGCCACCGGCTCGTCTCATGGCCACTCAGGGACGGGCCTTCTCCGCTGCTGCCCCAAGGCTTTGGAATGCTCTCCCTACTGAAATAAGATCCTCCTTACCTCTGACAGCTTTAAAAAAGCCTTTAAAGATACATCTGTTCACCCAGGCTTTTAATTAAATATTATTTTAATGGTTTTAATGCTGTTTTAAAATATTATTTTTAAATTGTTAAATTGTTGTAACGTTTTAACTTTTTGTTTTTTGTTTTAACTAATGTTTTACTTCTGTTTTTACTTTGTTGTAAACTGCCCAGAAACATAAGTTTTGGGTGGTATAAAAATATGTTAAATAAATAAACAAACTACCGTGGTATAGATACTTAGGCTGTCTTCAGATAACAATGACAATCTTGAGTATGCGCTACCAGGACCCACTTATTCTGGGTTATTAAAGGACAGGATGTATAAAAGTCTCCCACAATTTTGTAAATTTTCTTCTCCTTCACTTGAATATTTGTATTGTTTTACTTCAGATAAGCAACCAATGAGGCTCTTCTTACAATCCGTGAGAAGAGCCTCTAGGGCAGGGATTCTCAGCGTGTGAGTCTCCAGATGCAATTGGACTTCAACTCCTATAATTCCCAACTGGGAACCACTGGGGCTGGGGATTATGGGAACTGAAGTCCAATAACATCTGGGGACCCACACGTTGAGAATCCCTGCTCTAGGGGGTTAGCGGGGAGAGCGGGCTTAGCACATGAGCAGGAGGGCAGGCCTGGGTGGCCAGATCAGCCGCCCACACAACTGGGGACTGGGGAGTTCGGGGGACGCGTGGCCCCCGAAGCTCCAGCATGCCCTACGCAAGTGTGCAGGGCATGCTGGAGAGACCCCATTGCCGGGAGGCTACATTTCAGCCTCCCGGTTGGGGGTCTCCTCGTGAGTTGCTGCGGCACGGAGCCGCACCGTTTCAACTCACGATCCATTAACCCGAGTTTGCGGAGCACTTGCTCAGCTAACCAGGGCTAAGGGGCAGGCTGCTTAAGTGGGCTAGCTGTTTGTAAGCCACTGGGTTTGCCTGCGAGCCTGGTGGTTTACACGAGCAGCAAAAATTGGGCTAGGCTCTCCTAGCCCGATTTTTGCTGCTTATGGGAATAGCCTCATTATGTTTTATGCTTGCCCCCCTTAAATGCATTATTTATTCTGAGAATCTCCTATTTTATTTAACTATATTTTATTTGATAATATGCTTATATGTTTGTGTTAAACTAAGATATCCTCTATATTAGGTTTATATTCTCTCTAGAAGCTATACCAAAGGTAGCTTTTGTCTCTCAATAATACAGGATGATGCTAATGCCACCTTTAAGTGTGTGATCAAACTCAGAAATAACTCCTTTCTCTTGTGTATGATTAGACAAATTTTGTTGTTTCCCAAAGAGCCTTGTTGCCGTCTGCTTTCAAAATATATCTTTCCAAAGGGAGAGCAATATTTTGCAAAAGTCCTGTCGTTTGGGGCTTCATTAGCACCTAATCAGCTGTGTTGAGTAGCTGTCCCACATTATGACTCAGAAATACAACAGAGGTGTGTTAATGAGGTCTCTTGGTTTCTGTTTAAACCCAGCAGGATAGCAAATTGGAAGCAAATGAGAGAAAAGCTTTGCGCTTTTGTCTGATCCCATAATGAATTGACCTGAACCTCTGAAAACAAATATGCCTTTGAAGCATCATTTGCCCTTACTGGGTTTTGTAAAGATGTAAACACATCTATCTGCTAACCTCGAACAGTCCCCAGATGGCTGCTGCCATCTCCTTCTGTTTTTAAAGAGGTCTTCAGTGGATGATATAATACGTTTAACTTGAACACTTTTTTAAAAAGTATTGTAGATTGATGGTATGGAAACATTAGTAGTGAACTAGAGACCTAAGGATAGCATTTGACTAATAACAACTACCCCCTCATACCCCTACTTATAGCCATCTTCTCTTTTCTCGTTCCTAGGGAACATATTAGAGCTCTTCTCGCGGTCCATGAGAAGAGCTCACAGGAGGTCTGTGGGGAAGGAGGGTTTTACTTACCTTCCCTGCAGACGATTGGCTCTTAGTCTCTGGGCAAGCGGATCGCCTGCCCAGACGAGCAGCGGCTCCCACTGCAGGCCGGGGTGCCGGGATGCGCTGCTGCACACTGCCCCACCACCGGAACCCCAATAATGCACTGCACATGTCAGCCACGGCTGACACACGATCCGAAAAGTGAGGGTAAGGGAGTGCTTGCTCCCTTAACTCGTTTAACTGGGAGGCTACCTAGGTGGGTTTGCCGCCATGTAGCTGCTGGGACTGGGCCTAATCCCGGCAGTTCACACAAGCGTGTCAAACTGGGCTCCCTTAGCCCGGTTTTGCATGCTCGTGTGAATAACCTCTCTCTCTTTTACTCATCTTTTTGTAACCCTACTGTATTCTTCCTGCAATTCTTTCGAGCCTTCTTTCCTTCTTATTTCTATGGGCCAAGCTTTCACTGCTCCTTTTCTTAGTCACCTGCTGTTTTCCCTGACTTACTGATGAAGAACCATCTTTATCTCTTCCCACACCTTTCTCTGCTCCATTTCCCTCAGTTCTTCTGTTCCTAAATTTTGCTTCCAAACTTCCTTCAGGTTCAGCTTTTCATTTCTTCTCCTCATTAAAGTACAAAGTGTGCCCTTTCTCTCGCCACCTGCTCCCCACTGGCCTTAGGATAGGGAATGTCCCTTTACTTGTAAAGGGGAATCCTCGCCTGATTCCCCTTTACAAGTATATCCCCAAACGGGCCCACAAACTGGTTCAGCCTGGTTCAATGGCTGGACTAGAACAGACCTGGTTCGGCTGGACTCAGAATAGTACTAGGCCAGGTCAGTTTGAATCCAGCCCAGATTTGAACCAAACAGGTTCCGTGCATACCCATACCACAGAGGCTTTGCATTCTTGCAAGCAGTGGGAGTGGTTTTGAGGAGAACACTGCATCCTGCTTCAGTGTACGGTGGCTGCCAGCCACAAAGTTGTCAGTTCAGAGATTACTCCGCTCTTTCCTATATTGTCATCTGCATAGAGTTCAGTACCAAAGTGCAACCAGAGTACCTAGTTCAATAACAGAGTACAATACCAGAGTGCAGCTCTAGTATTTTTCTTATGGTTATTCAGTGTACATCCCATTATTTTCCCTCCTTGGCTGAAAAAGCAGCCTGCCAAGGGTGTCTTTGAGCTGGAAAAGGTTAGCAGGGGAAAGAGCTAGTCAGCCTTTCTATGTGCATCCTCCTTCTGCTCAGATGCAGCACTGGTGATGTTTTGAATTAAACAAAGAAAAATACACAATGGGGGAAAATCACAGGGTTGTGATTGACGGGTTGAGTGTTTGGTCCGGGGTTGTGTAGAAATGAACCTTCAAACCGAAACAGTTTGATATTGAACTAGTTCAGATTTGAACCTGTTTTCACACCCCTACCCGTATGTGCAAACAGGCTGACACAGGTGCAGCAAAAGGTTCAGAATAACAGTGCTTCTCCCTTCTTGCTTTCCCCCCAGTACCCCCTGAAAATATGTCCCTGAAGGTTATAGAGCAGCAGGCAGAATGAGGGATTTGCAAAAATTGCCCCTCCCCTATTATGAATGCACAAACTTTATTCTATGCATGCACTGTTAATCTAAATGTTAGCCTATTGCTCTGCACACTCATAGGGTTTCCCCATAGGAAACTGCAGCTCAAGTAATAGGTTAGTTGCCAAACTTAAATGTCTTGCTCTCTGTTACACTGAATGCTGCATTCACTGTATATCTGCCAGTTATCATTCTAATTTGACTTTATTATAGCCATAGGGTGAGTAGGTATAAAATATAAAAAAATAGTGTCTCTCCTGTTTCTGTTTATGCTGTATATGTCTCATGTCAACAATGACTTCAAGCCTGAATGCTTGGGCCTACTTTCCTTAAGGAAAGTAAGCTTTTGAGGTCACCTGGCAGTGTGTGTGTGTCCCTCCCTATAAATTTTGCAATGCATGGACCAAAATGAACCAAATTTGCTACAGCTGTAGACATGGAGGGATGCCTCAGTGGTGTTGTTTGCGTTGATGTCATCCATCCAAGGTGTCAGATGTGAACTTTGAGGTGCGAGTGGGCTAACTTGTGGACCATCTAACCAATCTGAACAAAATTTGGTACAGCTGTAGTGAGTGACACATAGGAACACCTCAATGGTGTAGTTTTAATGATGTAATCCACCCCAATTCAAGATGGCAGACATATTGCTCATTCATTTATTCATTCATTCAAAAGTGGCTCAGGGCAGTTTTCATCAAAGTAAAAACAATTAAAATCAATTAACAATTAAAATCAAAACTATAAAGACAGCATAAAACTAATTAACAGTTAAAACATAGGAAAGTTTGTGGCTCGTGGGCTAACTTGTGAATGACCATACTGATCTGAACCAAATTGGGAACAGTTGCAGGGACACACAGGGACACCTCAATGACATTGTTTGTGATGATGTCATCTACCCCATTCAAGATGGCAGATACAAGAATGTTTGAGGCATAACTGGGCTAATGAACCACGTAACCAATTTGAACCAAATTTGCTACAGCTGTAGGGACACATGGGGATGGCTGAAGGATATAGTTTGTAATGATGTCATCCACCCTGATTCAAGCTGGCTGGGTCGTGAATGTTTAAGGCTGAAGTGTGATAACTTGTGAGGATGGTAATTTCAATCTAGATTATAGTGAAAGGAGAGTAGGCAGATTAGTTCTTACCAGAACAACTTGGTTGCTTTTTAAAAGAACCAGGAAAAATGGTCCCTGCTCCAAGCGTCTTTTTCTGAGCTCAACTCTCTCTTCTCCAGCCTAAGAAATAAAATATCCCCTACTTCCCACCCTGTTAGTGCTGCAAGACTAATCTTAACAAGAGAGTATGCAGGATATACAACATTCATGTATGTAAAAGTATAGTCCACTTTTACCTCAAAAAGTACCCAAAGTGGTTTCCAACAATTCTTTAAAACAAAAGTACCATAATGGTGTCACTGCTTCTGGGTCTGGAGCAGTGGTGTTTCATATCCCACCCTTGCCATTCGGATGGCACATAATGTCAGCCATTATATTATTATTATTTCTTGTTTACACAGTCAGACAGGTGTTATTGACTGGTTTGTTTTATCCGGACATCGAGTCCTTCCCAAGGACCTGGGATGCCAGAATTTTATTGTCAATGGTTATAGATATCGTCGCAGAATATAGGCTGTTCCCAGTAAAGCTGCCTTTTGTAATTGGCTGATGGTGATTTCTGTGGCCCCTATGGTGTTGAGGAGCTCTTCAAGGTCTTTTGGAACTGCACCCAGGGCGCCAATGACCACTGGGATTATTTTGGTCTTCTTCTGCCACAGCCTTTCAATTGCCATTTGTAGATCTTTGTATTTGGTGATTTTTTCTATTTCTTTTTCTTCTATTCTGCTATCCCCTGGTATTGCTATGTCAATTATTTTGACTTGTTTTTCTTTCTTCTCGACTACAGTGATATCTGGTGTATTGTGTGGCAGATGTTTGTCTGTAGTCGGAAGTCCCATAATATTTTTACATCTTCATTTTCATTTTTTACATCTTCATTTTCACTTCATCTGCTATTATTCCAGGTGTTTAAGCCAGAAGCCATGCAGTTCATCGTCGCCTGGCGCAGTCCAGTTCTTAATTTTCTTTGCTCTTTCACTTATTAATTCTGGTGTTATTATTAGATCTTGCATTTGTTGGTTACATTATTGACCTCTTTCATGCAGCCTGCTTTTTTATTATAATCTATTGGATTGTCCCATAATTTCCCCCAGAATTGCACTGTTTCTTCTTTATTTGGTGTTTCTAGGTTTCTTGCAGTTTCTCCTTCTATGCTTTGGTAGAAACATCTCTGATTTGACTGGAATTGGAGATTCTGCCTGTGTTGTGTAATTCTGGCTTCATATCTGCTAATCTTCTTTGACACTGCTGTTATTTGCTGCTTTATTATTTCCAGGACTTCTCTAATTTTCCTTGAATCTAGGTGGTATTTTTGGATCAGATACTGTTTGGTGTTTTCATTCTTCAGCTTCTTGTCTTTCATATCTTTCAATTTACTAGCATCTGATCTAAGCCTGGAGATTTTATTTTCTAATCGAATCTTCCATTTAGGTGATGCACTGCTTTCTTTTTTTACAGGTCCACTGATCTTATATCCGAGCTCTTGTGTTGTTATTGTTGCTGCACTGTACATTAGTTGGTTTGTTTCTTGCAAATTATTGGTTGTTATTTCTGCAAGTGCAGCATTGACATCTTTTAATGCCCGAGCAAGTTGTTTTTTGGCAACTGTTTTTAGAGCGGGAAGTCGAATCCTGGTGGTTGTTTGGTTCATGTGCTCAGTTATTTTTTGCTTTAATTCTTGTTGCTTTTCTGTTAAACGGCATTTGGGTTTTTGAGGTGAAGGCAAAGGGGAGGTTGCCTGGTTTTGACTTTGAAACAGTTCAGCAACGGTGGTATCCTCTATTTCCAACACCTCCTCCATCTGCGCCTGAGCAACTGCTTCAGTTGGTGGTAATTCTTCTTCCATATCTTGAGCCTGTGTTGCTCTTTGCAGTTCTTCCAGCTCAACTGCTGTGAATACTTTATTTCTTATTATGAATCTTCTCTGGTCTGCTAGCCTTTGTTCTGTTATTTCTGTATCTGGATGCTTCTCTTTCCAAATTTGGTACATTCTTTTTAAATAACCTCTTCTAGTTGGACTAGACTTGTAATAGCAGATCATTATTTCCTTGTTGGCATTTTTTAAATATTTTTTCCCGGTTAAGCGATGTTTCTTCCAATAGCTTTGCTGTCTCCAGACCTGGTTGCTCAACTGAAGATCCTGAGTCCTGTAGCCCACTTGCCACCAGATGTCCAGGGACTATAGCATCTGGCGCGGTCCTTGTTGACCCGGGCGACGACTGATCCGGTAAAGATTTATTAAAGTTACGTCTCACCATATTGCTGATGGGAGAGGCACTCTTTGTCTGGCTCCTCTGGTGAGACCTGTCCAGTATGGTTGGACCTCTGGCATAGCTCTCACCTTCATCAGAGCACACAAGCCCCACAACCATGTCAAGGTAGTGCCTCACTGGGGGCATTATTATTATTATTATTATTATTATTATTATTATTATTATTATTAATGGGTGACATGATGCACACTGTTATAGAGATGATATGCACCATGATGACACTGTTATGAGTTTGGAAGGCAGCGAGGATGCAAGAAGGCTCTGCAAGTAGTCTCCCTGCAGTTTCTCCCATTTGGCACCATGGGCTAAACTGTGGGGATGCTGCTTGCACAACCTGCTTGTGTCTTCACTACCTTCTGGGCACAGCAGTGTGCCCAGTACAGAGTGTGCACCCTCTCTGTAGTGGTGCGCAACATGGCAGCCAATATATTTATGCCAGTTATTTTAAGGATTTCACCTTTTACATTCTAGAGCAGGCCTGCACAACTCAAATGACCTGGCGGGCCAAAACCAACCGTGACTTGGTTCATGGGGGGCGAGGTCAATTCCTAGGGTGCTGATTATTAGAGTAACACTTAATATCAACCAATCAACCAATCAACTGAATTAAAGTGAAATGAATTAAAAATGAATTTAAAATGAATTTAATCAATATTTAGCTTTTGATGTTCTGGCAGGCCAAGATTGATTTAAATTAATATGAATAAGTTGAATTAAAATTAATTCTAATAATATAAATATTATACAATCTGTACAAAATACATAATAAAATGCATTGTTCTTCCTTTCTACCTCTGCCAAATCATCACACAAAACATGGAACACTTTTAAGGGGGGGAAATGAGAACCTCTTCTCATAATTTTGGGAAAGAATGGAGAAGGGGAAAGAAAGATGGAAAGGATGCAGCAGGAGGCTTGGCCTGAGAGAGAGAGAGAGAGAGAGAGAGAGAGAGAGAGAGAGAGTGAGCATGGAGCAGTCTTGGTGGGAGAGAGAGAGAGAATGGGGCAGTCTTGGTGGGAGAGAGAGAGAGAAAGAGAATGGTGGGAGAGAGAGAGAAAGAGAATGGAGCAGTCTTGGAGAGAGAGAGAATGGAGCAGTCTTAGAGAGAGAGAGAGAGAGAGAGAGAATGGAGCAGTCTTGGAGAGAGAAAGAGAGCGAGAGAGAGAGAGAGGGAATGGAGCAGTCTTGGAGAGAGTGAGAGAGAGTGAGCATGGAGCAGTCTTGGTGGGAGAGAGAGAGAGCATGGGGCAGCCTTGGTGGGAGAGAGAGAGAGAGAAAGAGAATGGTGGGAGAGAGAGAGAAAGAGAATGGAGCAGTCATGGTGGGTGAGAGAGAGAGAGAGAGAGAGAGAGAGAGAGAGAGAGAGAGAATGGAGCAGTCTTGGTGGGGGGGAGAGAGAGAGAGAGAGACTTAAGAGACTTAACTGCGCAGGCACGCCTTGCAGTTGGGAAGCAACACCGGGCCAAATGGCAGACCCGAGTGTCGCTCTGGTTTCTGCTGCTGTGCGCCACTGCTGCCGTAGAACACCCGCACCCCCGCAGCCGTCTCCTCGGCTGTGCAGCGGCTGGAATTTTTTTGGAGGAGGTGTTTTTTAAGCAGCAGGGGGAGGAAGAGGAAATAGCCCTGGGGGCCAGGAAAAAGGGCCTCACGGGCCACATCCAGCCCCCAGGCTGCATGTTGTGCAGGCCTGTTCTAGAGATTCAGTTTCCAATTTTCTAAAATGCGGAGTCCAATCTATTTGGCCAAGAACCAAAATGCTATAATGTAAGGTGGGGGTGGGGTACAGAAAGTTAGGTAGAGTGGGATGTGCCTGGTCAGGATTCATGAATGGGATTCATGAATGGGTCAGGATTCACTTCAGCAGAATCTAGTTTGCCTCGTAGCAGAAAAGGACAATTTACTGGATCAAAAGTCGAATAGTGTAAAGGAGTTTAAGATGATTATATATTGAATGTATTCCTTCTTTTAAAAACTGGGAAATTATTTTTTATTGAGGGCCATATTCTATTGAGTCACCAAGTCTTCCAAAGCCGCTTTATAGAACAAATTGGATGTACGATCCTGGGAGGATACAATCCTTCCTAGAGATTTGACCTCACTTGTAGCTACAAGAAAAAGAAAAGAAAAAAAAATCTAAACTGCATTTTTTCTTGCACTTGAAATTCTCTTAAGACCTGGCTGCTGTTACATAAAGGCACAACGGCATCATGATAACCCAATGTAGTTCAGAAGAGGGTACGGTACTACTTGGAAGGACTGGCTCTGACTTCTAATTCCACATTAATGTTTTAATGGCTTTATATAAACCACCTCAGGTAGGGGAAGAAAGAGTGGTGTGATACAATGCTATTTGAGCTTTCTAGGTAAAATCCCTTGTAACAGATTTCAGTGGAGTTTTGGACCTACTTAATAATCTCTGATATATAGTGTCTAAGATGGCAATCAAGATGAATGTTTTGCTGTACAACAGCAGCATTATCCTGCTCAAGCACCCATTCCTTTAAATGCATAGGAAAGGTCCGTGATGGGCAGAGCTGTATCAGGGCTTGGTATGGTTGGGCAGCTGCTGAGGACCCAGGGCCCACTGTTGAGCCGTCAGACCACCTCTGTGTCCATACACTTTGTGTGGCTCTTATGGCCGAGTGGTCCTCCCAGGACCAATCCAGGTAGGAGGGGGCCCATGGAGGACAGATTGTCAAGGATCCCTGGAAATCTGGAGCTGCTCCTGATCATAGATTCTACCCAAAATGTTGAGTTGGTTGGTTGTAGTCTTTATTTATTTATTTTATTTATATACCGCCCTTCCAAAAATGGTGTATAGAAGTGTAATTTGACAGGAATAGGGCCTTGTCTCTCTCCCCACCCCTCCCATGATCAATTCACACAGCTCTCTGCCCACGGCAGCATGGAAAAAGTCTAGCCTATGCTGATGTCCAGCCACTTCAGCCTGTGTCAAACTAATGTGCATGCACTACAACAGGATGAATTGGGATCTGACTTTTGGCATGCCATCACAAACCAACATGAGTGCTGGTGATGGTGTCTCAAAAGCGGAATCCTAGCAGAATTGTGGTGGTATTTTTTAAAAATTGTTGTTTTATATCTATGTCTTGTTTTTCCTCCAAGGAGCTCAGGAGTACACAGTTGATTTTATGCTCACAGCAACTCTGTGAATTAGTTTAGGCTGAGAGATAAATGGTCCAAAGTCACCCAAATGAGCTTTATAAAAGAACCTGGATCTCCCAGTCCTAGTCTGACACCCTAACTCAGTGACCTTCACTATTTTTCAAGTAGGGGTCACTTGGGCAAAAGCTTTTGGTGTAAGAGCCATTTCCCACTGTGCTGACCTCTGCAGAGTACTGCACTTTTCTCAGTGCTGGAGGGCCCTTTAAGAGAGATGGAGCTTTCTCTTCGAAGCTCTATGGGGAAAGCACTTGGAAGGGTTTTATTTCTTAGCACTCCATGCATGCCTCCCAATATGGTGCAGGGGATCAAGAGGGCTCAGTTTCCCAGAAAGGAACCCACCAGCACTGGGCAAAATGCAGCACTGCACAGTGGGGATGGTCACCTCCAATGTTCCCTCTAACAGGGATTCCCAGATGTTGTTGACTACAACTCCCAGAATCCCCAGGTACAATGGCTTTTGCTTTGGATTCTGGAAGTTGTCATCAACATCTGGGAATCCCTGTTAGAGGGAACACTGGTCACGTCCACATGGTGCGAGGGAGACTGTGCAGAGTATTCAGCTTCAACCAACACTTCACATAAGCCCAATAAATGATTACAGGGAGCCGCATTTAGGGTTGATGAGAACTGCCATTGGCTCTCAGGCTTTATAATGAAGAACAGTGCTCTAACTGTATGCACATGGCCAGCTTGGTGTGGCTTTGATTGAGATGTGAGTTAACCCAATTTATGTAATTTCACTATAAACCTAATAAATGTTAAAAGGGTGCATTAACGGTGTTTCATTATATATATATATATATATATATATATATATATATATATATATTCATTGAATTTGTATTATTGGCTCTAATGCAATCCTATTATAGCTCTCAGAATACATTTAGCAGCACAGGAAGGTTATTCTTCTTTGTCAGATTAGACAGATTAGTCACAAGGCACCTTTACAGCCTGAATTGCAAATCAGTTAAAGTGGCGTACTTAGAAGGACTAAGCTGATTAAATATAATAGGATTCAAGAGTCAATCTTATTCTTATCAGTTGCTGCACCAGTAAAGGAGACATTAAGAAAGGGCTGCAGTGACCATCATGCCACATCATGACATCTTGTATTGGATCAGTTTTGCCAACAGACCCAGGAAGGAAATCCTACTGGTGCAACTGAATAAGCTGGCACGGTCATGACAAAAATGGCTTTCTTTGCCAAACTCATTGTTCTGGTGCCCAGTGTTGTTTTATTGTACAGAACAAGGCTGAAACAGCGAGTAGTGGAGGGTGTAGGAGAACTGTTGATGATTTCTAAAGACACATCAGCCAACACAGAATCAGTGACGGTGGCTCAAATCTGTGGAATGCATCTTTTTGCTTCATTTGTCACTGACAGTAGGGCGAAGATCTGGCGCCATCATCCCATCATGTTCATCCCATCATGTTCTTTCTCTAGTTCTCTGTCAGTGCTCCACTTTCCAGTTTCTCTATGTGAAACATTTGCTCTTATACAACCCCTTTTTGACTGAGCCCCACAGGGACATCTCCAGTTTGTTCAGAATCACAGATTGCTTCATAAGGATTTGGGGGGTGTATATAGGCACAGGAGCAATTGCATATATTTGGCATTATTTGGAGTAACAAATAAACCCAAAACCCACAGTTTTAAGAAAAGGAAGCACCATTTATTGCAGGTTGTGGGGTGGGGGATGCTAAGGTGGATATGAGGACAAGAAGAACAAACTCAAATGTGGCAACAAATGCAGTGGCTAATATTTGGATGTACTGTAAGCTGTCAAACTGGGGTGCACAACTTCAGTCCACCAGCTGTCGTTGGACTACAACTCCCATCTTCCATGACATCTGGTCATTGTGGCTGAGGACAATGGAAACTCTCAGCCAACAACAGCTGGTGCACTGAAGTTGTGCAGTCCTGTTTTAAACTAAGGCAGCAACACCACTATAGAACAGGAGTTCCCACCCTTGGGTTTCCAGATGTTGCTGGACGACAGCTCCCACCATCTCCAGCCACAATGGCTTTGTGCTACAGAAGAACTGCCCTAGTCCCACCTGCCTCACTCAGAGTGCTGCAGCTGTTCTGCGTGCTCACTGCTCTGTGGGCTGTTGACAGCATGCATTTATTTTTAAAGCGTGTCTACCATCCTTCAATAGCATTTCCTGTTGTGTCTTTAGAATCAGTGTCGTCAACATTACTTTAAGAAGCAACCATGCACTGGGCGTTCTAGAAGGACAAGAGGGTAAGGGACAAGTCAGAGACTGACAAAGCCAGGCTAGTAAGAATGTGACCAAGGGGTGCTATGCTCTGCTGAAGCTGCAGGCAAAGTGAGGCTAACTGTCAGCCTTCAGTTCTATGAGCAATGTTGAACCTGAGCAAGCTTATAGGATCAAGCGCCTGCACTTTCAGATTTAGCATGTTGCAGGTGACTGACACTCCAATCAGTGATTGGAGTGATTGACACTCAGAGTCACTGGCAAGACAGATAGTCAGGATGCCGATTTCTCTATTGATCACTGCTAGTCACAAATGGTTAACCATTATATCTTCATGAAAGATGACAATTATATATGCTTCATGTATATGAAGCATATATTACATACTGTTTAATATTTAATAGGCTTTTAATTAAATACTGTTTTAATAGTTTTAACACTGTTTTAAAACATTGTTTTAAATTTTTAAATTGTAATGTTTAACTTCTTTTGCTGTTGTTTATTTAATTAATGTTTTAATTTTTCTGTTCTCATTTATTTTGTTTTGTTGTAAACTGCCCAGAGTGTTTTGGGCAGTATAGAAATATGTTATACAAATAATAAAAAAATAAATAAATGATAATAATATAAATTAAAAAAATGTGCGAACCAGCTCAACTCAATATTAAACCACAGCTATGTTAACTGTGCAGGATGTTTTTCCCTGCCAAAGAGATTGAATATTGTTATTTGGAATAACGATGTACATATGCTTCTGACTAGGACTTTTGTTTTATCTTCTGTTTGGTAATTAACAGAAAATATCTGTGTACGTGAGCAGTGTTCTTTCTAATTTTTTTCATCTGTGTGGGGAATGAGTTCTCTTCTTGGCAGCAGAATCAAGGCAGTGTGCGCGCACTGGCATTCAGAGTGGGGCCTTCCTGATTCAACCTGAGCAGGATATAAAATTAACTGAGCGGACATTAAAAAAACCTTGTGAGTGTGCGCATGTCCGCACGCCTTAGAGGGAACACTGTATGTGAGTATACTACATTAGCATTCTTCGTGGAACAAAAGGCTTGGTGTAGAGAAACCTTCCTGAAATTCTAATGTAAAAACTTGATAAGGAGCTGCAAACAGCCACGGGGCACAGATATAACTCAGAGCCTGGAGCAAAATATAGTCTTGGGGCCCTTTTCTGGCTGATATGAATCAACATGTTGGGCTTCCTTAGCCATGTGGGGATCCAGGGTAGGTTGCCCCCTTTACCCCCTTTATCCCTAGTAAATGGCACACATGAATTTCAGCTGATTGAAGACTAAATAGTCTTATTTTCAGATTGAGGATCATGGCTTTTCTTAATTTCTCCAAGGATATCGTTGATTGCTCTGAATTTGGAAATGGCTCCTGCCATGACAGTCCCAGGTCAGCAAGTATACGCGGAGTCATGTACACATCCATGACTGGAGTCATCATCCTCACAGTCTTGGGGAACTTGGCAATCATCCTTTCAATCTCCTATTTCAAACAGCTGCACTCCCCAACTAACTTTCTCATCCTCTCCATGGCAGTTACTGACTTTCTCCTTGGCTTCTTGATTATGCCCTATAGCATGATCAGATCTGTGGAGAACTGCTGGTACTTCGGGATCACCTTTTGCAAAATCCACTACAGCTTTGACCTGATGTTCTGCTTGGTTTCCATCTTCCACCTTTGCTCCATTGCTGTTGATCGTTTTTATGCCATCTGTTATCCTCTGCATTATTCGTGCAAAATGACTGTTCCTGTGATTAGGCAACTGATAGCCATTTGTTGGTCAGTGCCAGCTGTCTTTGCTTTTGGGGTGGTTTTCTCTGAAGCGTATGCTTCTGGCATTGAAGGCTATGAGATTTTAGTGGCCTGTTCTAGTTCCTGTCCAGTTATGTTTAATAAAATGTGGGGAACGATTCTCTTCTCCTTTGGCTTCTTGACTCCTAGCTGTGTGATGATAGGCATTTACGCAAAGATTTTTGAAGTGTCCAAAAAGCATCTGAATGTTATAAAAAACAAACCAGAAAGTTCCCACGATAACAAGCCAAACCAGCTTTCCAAGAGTAAAGACAGGAAAGCTGCTAAGACCTTGAGTATAGTGATGGGAGGGTTCCTCTTTTGTTGGTTTCCATGTTTCTTTACCATTTTAATTGATCCATTTATAGGTTTCTCAACGCCTGCAGTATTATTTGACACTTTAACATGGTTTGGCTACTTTAACTCCACCTGTAACCCATTAATTTATGGCTTTTTCTACCCATGGTTTCAAAAAGCACTTAGATTCATTCTCTTAGGAAAGATTTTCCACCAACATTTCTATACTGCTAACCTGTTTCCTGAAAACCAATAAACAAACTCATTTATCAAACCAAAGCATTCAGTGGTTTCTCTGTCATAAAATGGAATCATGGTGTAGTTTAAACCCAGCAGTGTAAATATTATTCAAGCTACAGCCAGCCTAGCAGGAAGCAATTACCGCTCACAGCTGAAGTGTGTCATACTACAGAGCTGTTAAATAGAGATGAAGACGAGGATCATTGTGGATTTCTCCCTGCTCTGCTTCTGTCTTTTCTTCTCAAGTTTGTACCAGTTAAACATCATTTAAGAGGCTTCAGGAGCCTAGACCCCTAATCTTTACAAATGTTTGTGTGCCTCACAGTTCTGGAGGCTGCAATCCTGTGATCGTTTATGCTAATAATTGTTAAAGGGCCCCATTAACAGTTGGTTCACACCACTAACTCATCCTCCATGGTTATTATGGAAGCAGCGTTTCTTTCTAGATGGGAAGCCTATTTACGTGAGAAGCCTAAGCCAGATTAGGGCAGCCCAGCCTGGGTTGGGCTGCTCGTGTGCTGTGCCAGGATAGAGCCCGATCCCAGTGACTGCCCAACCCAACTTTCTACCCTGGCCTTTAGGCAAGGTTAAAGGTGCAAACACACCCTCTATCCTGACGCCGGGATGGTGTTTATGCTCAGGCTGCATATAGCCCAAGCATACACAGAGCCAGTTAGAAAGAGCTCCTGGCTGAGGGAGGACCCTTCTATGCACTGAGCTCCTGGCATGGTGCATTGAGGGATGCCAGAGGACTTCCTCCTCCAGCTCTCAGCTCTGCCTTTGCAGCGGCGCTGCTCATGTGCTACGGCAAGTGGCAGAGCGAACTGGGGAGGGTGATCATGTGCGGAAAGGCAGGCAGGAGCCTATCTCCCTGCCGACCCTCCCACCCCTGCCTCATCGGCTTCTGTGGCCATGTGTATGGCCTCAATGAATTAATCACTGGAATGGTCACTGTGATGCCACTGGGCACGATTATTTTTCTTCATTTTCTTACATGAACTTCTCAGGCAGCCGTAAGAAATCCCCCATAAGAAATAGGTCCCTGCTGCCACACAGTGGTTAGCAGGAAGGACCTCAAAATATCTGATTTGCTAGGTCAGCCATGAACTCTCTTAAGCCTGGGACAACCAGAACCAGCAGGAGTGGCCTCTCGTGATGGAGGGGAGGGGGGTTCCTCTCGTGGCCTCTCGTGATGGAGGTGGAGGGGGGTTCCGAGCAAGACCCAGCTGCTTCTGGTTCCCGGCAGCTCTGTTGTTCCTGTTTCTCTCATTCTGCCCCACCCCCAGAGTTAACCCATTCATCATCAAGTAGAGCTGTGTGGGCTGGGTGACCCAGCCTTCATCTAATCCGTTACAGTATAAGGCATCTGACATGCTGAGTGGATCTCAATATCACTATCCGTTTTGTGTGCCAGAGGTCCCAGACCACTGGAGAGCTCCCCCTCATTTGCTCTGAGGCCTTCAGACTTTGAAGGTGAGCATACTGTATGGCCACATTCTCTGCAGCGTTGCATGTCGGACAGTGAGCCTAGGTGGCCAGATCTGGCTTTTAAAAAGCCAAATTCTGGCTTACGGCCCATTTGACCCACGAGCATACTCCTTAGGTTCTGGCAACTAACACTGTGCTTTGGGGCTGTGGCATTAATCAAAGGATTTGGGACATTAGGGACACGTGCAGAAGTGCTGCTTGTGCAACTGCTCCATTTGCACAACCCTGATACTTCCTTTGATCTCCGGAACAACCCTGCAGAGCAGCATGACGCACACATAATCAGCAGTAGCTGCACTACTGTCACATCCCACTGATTTCAGAATGGGCCTAGAGCCTGCTGGGAAGTAGGAGGTAGGCCTACCCAAGAAATGCTTCACCCCCAGCTAGAAATCACATTTCTGGCCGAGATCCTGGTTGGGGCAGAACTCTACCCTTGCCCAATTTTAGGCAAGATTGACAAAAGTGGCCTCACACTTTACAAGAAACACTTCATCCTCCATTCCCTTTCCCTTATATTAAAAGAGTGGGAGTGGGAGGAAGAGGAGGGTATGCAGCAGCAGCAGTAGTCTTCTTCTTCTTCTTCTTCTTCTTCTTCTTATTATTATTATTATTATTAATTTGATTTCTATGCCGCCCTTCCAAACATGGCTCAGGGCAGTTTACACAGAGAAATAATAAATCAATCAGATGGATCCCTGTCCCCAAAGGGCTCACAATCTAAAAAGAAACATAAGATAGACACTAGCAACAGTCACCGGAGGTACATTGCTGGGGGTGGATCGGGCCAGTTACTCTCCCCCTGCTAAATAAAGAGAACCACCACGTTAAAAGGTGCCTCTTTGTCCAGTTAGCAGGGGATCCAACTCAGTGATTGTGGTGCACAACTGGCGTGTCAATGAGTGGCAGCAGAGAGAGGCCAGCCAAAGGTTGGTGGAAGCAGCCAGCTGGGACAGGAGGTCAGAGGGGGCAGGGTGCTGGAGAGACAATTCCAGTTTGCACCTTCTGTCCCAGTGACTGGGTATGTGTGGGCTGCTGTAGGGTGTGCCGCTGCCACAAGCAGCTGCATGGTGTGGTGAACATGAAGGCAAGACCTGCTATACACAATTAAAGATGCCACTCGCCCCTTCACCCGACTGAACTGCCGAACCGGTTAGGCACCAACATGAACCGGTTCGTATTCGAACCAGTGCACGAACTGCGCATGCCCACTAGTGACCACTAGGGGCATCTGGAATAGAGATAGTGAGGAAGGGTGTTCCTCTTGATCCCCCCTCGTGTTGTTTCTCCCTCTGCTCTGGCTTTCTCTGATTGGTAGACTGATCCTCTTTGTCTACACTCCTTCCTGCTCCCAGCCATTCCCTGAATTCTCTGTTAGCTATGCGGGCTTCTTTGTCTTCCTCTCTGCTTTGCACCATGAAAATAGAAAGCTCAGGGACTCAGGCTTTTCTATTCATGTATGTAACTTCCCCTAACTGGCTCTCACGTGCTAGCTCTTCTATAATTGGGGTGAACTAAGTAAACACAGGAAACCACCTTATACCAAGTCAGACCATTGGTCCATCTAGCTCAATATTATCTACACAGACTGGCAGTGGCTTCTCCAAGGTTGCAGGGAGGAGTCTCTCTCAGCCCCATCTTGGATATGCCAGGGAGGGAACTTGGAACTTTCTTAATGCAAGCATGCAGATGCTCTTCTCAGAGCGGCCCCATCCCCTAAGGGGGACATCTTACAGTTCTCACACATGTCTCCCATTCAAATGCAAACCAGGGTGGACCCTGCATAGCAAAGGGGACAATTCATGCCTTAGTTGACTTCAGTGGAGGGGAAACCATGGGTCACATTTCCATATACTTTCCCACCAATTGGAGGGCCTTTTGCTAGCAAGTACTAACACTCTCAGAAGATGGGAGTTGCTGGGAGAGATCTTTGGCAGCCAGCGGTGTGATGTCATAAACATTCTGACACCCAGCTCTATTTTTCTTTTCCATGCAAGCCACGAGCAATGATAAATGGTCTGAGTGCATCATGCCTTATGAGCTGGAATAGGCAGGAGTAGTGAACAAACTTAAACATAATCTAGACAAAACATGGGTGAACCAAAAACTGCTGGGACTGTGACTTTGCCTGTCCTTACACTCTCCTCAAAATACAAGGTTTGCGGGATGCAGGTGCTCCTGGATCCTTTGCCATTGCTGGATTCCCAGGTGATAGCTCAGAATATCTTTTAGTTTAGGCTGCTGAGCCAATTGTGACCATTATAATCAATCAATCAATCAATCAATCAATTATTTATTTAACGTATTTCTGTACCGCCTAAAACTTATGTCTCTGGGTGGCTTACAACCAGATAAAAACAAAAGTAAAACATTAGTTAAAAACAGAATCAAGAAAATTAAAAACACAACAATTAAATTTTTAAAAAACCAATATTTTAAAACATTAAAAACAATCAAAACAATATCAATTAAAAGCCTGGGTGAACAGATGCGTCTTTAAGGACTTTTTAAAAATTGTCAGAGATGAGGGGGCTCTTATTTCAGTAGGGAGTGCAATCCAAAGCCTCGGGGCAGCAAAGGAGAAGGCCCGTCCCTGAGTAGCCACCAGACGAGCCGATGTCAAATGCAGACGGACCTCTCCTGATGATCTCAATGGGCGGTGGGGTTCATGACAAAGAAGACATTGTCTTAATTATATTACTCAAGTTTTTATCCCAGCCTCAAGGAGTTCAACATACATTGGATATTCCCTTTTATCCTCATAAGAATCATGTGAGGGTTAGGCTGAAAGATAGTGGTGGGCCCAAGGTTAGGGTTGTGTAAACTGGTTCAAGTCGAACCACGGTTTGAGACAAACCAGCCTGTTTCGCCTGGTTTGAGCTTGAACCAGACCTGCCCTCCAAAAAGAGACTATAAGAACAGCCCTGCTGGATCAGGCCCAAGGCCCATCTAGTCCAGCATCCTGTTTCACACAGTGGCCCACCAGATGCTGCTGGAAGCCTACAGGCAGGAGTTGAGCGCATGCCCTCTCTCCTGCTGGTCTCTCCTCCCTTTGAGGCTGGAGGTGGCCTAAAGCCTAGTAGCCTAGTAGCCAGTGATAGATCTCTCCTCCATGAATTGGGGCTGTCTGAGCTCAACTGGAACTGGCCCTTGTTCAGATCAAACCAATTTGGCCTGGTTCAAGCAATTCTAGTGCTTGTAAAGAGGAATCCAATAAGGATTCCCCTTTATCAGTGCTGTCAAGTCTCCCGTTTTAGCCGGGAAACTACCGTATTTTACCCCTCTTTCCCGCCGTCCTCCCGTATTAGTATTTCCCCGGAAATCTCCCGTATTATATAATTTAAAAAAAAATCCTCTCTGCCACTCCAAACTGAACTCTGTCAGTGATCGTGCTTGTGTCGCGGATGCCCCGTTTCGGCTCCGAGTTGGCTGCTGCAACCCACGCAGGACCTACAGAGGCACCCGCGCACTTAGCAAGACTGCTGCTGCTCGCAGGTGCTCTTGGCACCAAAGGCAACGAACGGAGGAGCGAAGAGCCTGGCTCAATCTCCTTGCCTGCAGGGATAACTCTGGTCCTGCTCCAGAGCGGGAAGAACCCTAGTGACTGCTCCTTCTCTGGCTGAGCGGGAAGGATTGCACGCAGTGGTTGGTTGGTTGGTTGGTTGGCTGCCGCCGCCCCACCCTGTTCCCTGCGGCAAGCCTCGTGGAGCAGCAGACTGGGGTATATCTCCTCCTCCGACTATACACTGCACACAGACGTGTGAGTGAGAGAGGGTAGGGGGAGTCCGTGTGAGGCTGCAATCCCAAGCGCACAACTACTAAGAGCCAGGCGCGCTCATGTTACTACTGCTTACTGCTCAGGGTGTGGGGTGTTAGTAGCAAGATAATGCAGAACAATTCTCCTGAGACAAGCTTTTGCTAAGGCGTGAGTTTGGACACCAGCCTGTACAAATTTTATACATCTATCAACCACCAACCACCTGTTTAAATAAATAAATAGTTCTAGAAATTATTTTCAAATTAAGAGTTAGAGAAATAGTTATTGTACAGCTAGCTGGAAAATTGCTCCTCCAACAGGTATTTAATAGGGCTTGACTTAAAAAAATGTTTACATGAATGAATCCATTTTTCTCTTACCCCTTTAATGAATTTGCTGGGGATAGGGAACATTTTGACTGATGAAAAATGTTTGATTCTGTTATGAACTTATTTTTCATTCAAATACCCATAGGTACATAAAAGGATCAATTTCCTGGAAAGCTGTAATAATTCCCAATTAACAAAGTAAACAAGTCTCTCATTGTTCTCTCAGCAGACAACTGTATTCATTTACATAAGTTTTTGTTTTAGTTAGTTCTGTATATGTTTGTGTCACTGGTTTCTGAATGGAGTCTTTAAGACATTGACAGTTTCAAAGAGAAGAGTAAGATGCACAGAAACCAAAAGTCTTGATTTAAAAAATTATGCAGACTCTTAATAATATGTATGATCTATTGCACTTTGTAAAATATTGAACAAGTGTGGAGTTTAGAGTAACTGAAACCCACATCACAGCATACACATTGCTTAATTCTGCATGAGGCAGACTGGTTTTAGCATACCAGTCACTGAGTTTAGTCAAACTTTCATTTGGCACATCATAATATCATTACAAATATGTAATGTGTTGACTAGTATATGAACTAAAAAATGTAAAATTAATAAATGTGCTTCATATACCCTTTTGTGTTTTCATTTAGGCTGTATTATAACATAAGAATGTTCACAGCATTTCAATGTCAACAAAGGTAGGCCTATCAGATTCTGATCACCTAATTGTAGTTAGTAAGTGGTTGACAAGTGGTTATTTTAGATTTCTTGTACACCTATCTTAAAATTTGAGAGATACTGGAGCTTGGTTGTGGTGGTGGGATGGCTTGCGGCGGGTGTCGGAAAATTTCCCTTATTTTCAAATCCAAAACTTGACAGGTATGCTTTATAAGCACGGGGGGGGGGACCCTACGGGGATTTAAAAGGGTGGTCAGAGGGGTGGGGTGGGTGGGAGGTTACCTTACCCACCGTGACACTCCTCCCATCATCTCGGCCATGGTGATGCAAATTTTCATGCTGATGCAAATGATCTCTTCACATGCGTGGAGGTCCAAATTGGGCCCCCGTTGGCCCAAGATGATGATGGGGGAGCATCTGCAGGGCCTTGGGGAGCCACCATCACTCCACCGCCACTCCCAAGGAGCCGCACCACTGCTGCGGGTAAGGTAACCTCACCCCCCCCCCCGGCTGCAGGTAAGGTAACCTCCTGCCCAACCCTGGCTGCCCTTTTAAAACCCTGCAGGGTTCCCTCGGTGCTTGTAAAGGGGAATCCTTACCATATCTCCCCTTACAAGCATTAGAACCGTGGGAGACCCGGTTTCACCTGGATCAACTCCAGTTCTAGACATGAACTGAACTGCCAGTGCCTACCAGTTCAGCAGAACCAGTACACCAGTACACGAACTGGGTCTCAGTTCCCAGAGCAATTCCAATTCCAGTTCCCTATCTAACACAGCAGTGTTAAAAATCAGCATTTAGGTAAATGGAAACACACATATATGCTTATAAATACAAGTTATTGTTCCTGTTTTGGAGCCTATGACCCCTATACAATTTGTTTATTTTGATTACTGACCATCAACAGGTTATTGCTCTGAGATCATTAATCTCAGACTTGTCTATGATACCTGGCATGTGTGTCATGTAATAAAATTAAGCATTCCTTTGCTATACTTTCCTTTTTAAATGGTTACTCTCACAGTGAGAGACTATTGATATCTGTGCTGGAATCTAGGGTTGAAGTCCATCTGCAGAAATCCTCATAGGGGACTGTGAGTAAGAGCCCAGCTGGATCGGAGGAAAGGTCGATCTAGTCTCCTGTTTTCCACAGCAGCCAACAAGATGGTGGAGCTTTCTTTTTCCCTGTAAACAATCCAGTCAGAGAATCATCACATATTTAATATTTCAAATGGTCCCTTTCTTTGCACCAGGCAGAACCCTCCAAATCCAGTGCATCCCTCCCTGCATCAACATAGTACCTTATTACTGACAGCAGAAAGAAACAAGAGGACTAGAGTCATGACCAATTAGAACAGTAAGTGGAGCAAAGCACAAAGAAATCACTGTGCAACTGACAGATCACTACTAACACAAGTATTCCCCACCCTTCTGAAGTATTCATAGTTGAATATTGCTCTTAAAAGTACAATGACCTTCCTTAGAAATCACAGCATGATGACACAGCACATTTTGTATCTGGTTTTCTAAACACTAGCCTCCCTTTGTCCCTGTCTCATTTTGTCTTTTTAGAGAGGAGAGCTGGTCTTGTCGTAGCAAGCATGACTTGTCCCCTTACCTAAGTAGGGTGTGCTCTGCTTGCATATTATTATTATTTAATTATTTTTACATTTATATCCCACTCTTCCTCCAAGGAGCCCAGAGCGGTGTACTACATACTTCAGTTTCTCTTTCACAACAACCCTGTGAAGTAGGTTAGGCTGAGAGAGAAGTGACTGGCCCAGAGTCACCCAGCTAGTCCAGCACTCTAGTCCCAGCACTCAGTCTCCCCAGTCCTAGTCCAGCACTCTAACCACTACACCACGCTGGCTCCCGTCTGAATGGGAGACTTGCTGTGTGAGCACTGTAAGATATTCCCTTCAAGGGATGGAGCCACTCTGGGAAGAGCAGAAGGTTCCAAGTTCCCTCCCTGGCACTTCCAGATAGGACTGAGAGAGACTTCTGCCTGCAACCTTGGAGAAGCCACTGCCAGTCTGTGTAGACAATACTGAGCTAGATAGACCAATGGTCTGACTCAGTATATGGCAGCTATGCTTTGTTCTCCCACAAATTGCACTGCTGCAGCATAATTATACACTGTGTGCATTACACTTCTTTTAATGCTCCCAAATCTTTTGTGCTCAAAGAAGCAGGCAGCTCGCAGAATATCACTAACAGGGAAATGTCTGTCAGTGTGATTCACCGGTATTCCCCCCTGTGGACATCAAGAGAAATAGCAAGTTCTGCCAAAAGTCTTTGCAAACCAGTTTATGAAGTTGTTCAGTATTCACAGAAACAATCACAGAATAATCACAGAAACAGTTAATTTGGGATTTCTAAGGCAACATTTATTTTATAGCAGTTATATCACCCCTGCTAACTGGGCAAAGAGGCACCTTTTACCGTGGTGATTCTTTTTATTTAGCAGGGGGAGAGTAACTGGCGCTATCCAGCCCCAGCACAGTACCTTCAGTGACTGTTGCTGGTGTCTGTCTGATGTTTCTTTTAGATCGTGAGCCCTTTGGGGACAGGGATCCATCTTATTTATTTATTATTTCTCTGTGTAAACCGCCCTGAGCTATATTTGGAAGAGCGGTATAGAAATCGAATTATTATTATTATTAATGATGATGATGATGATGATGATGATGACGCAGCCTTGCCTGGCCAAAGCTTAGCTGCTGGGATCAGTTTCTTGTCCAGTGAATTGCCCACTGTTTGAGAAATGGAACACACAAACTCGAGAAATAAAGTTCAAATGTTTATTTGTATCTTACCAATGTTAAAACAGCAATTGCATATGTAGAATAGAAAAACCACAAAAATCAGACAGACAACCCAGGATATGCTTACCAACAGCCAGCAACTTGCTTACAATTATTATACTTATAGTCCATCCACTTTCAGAAACCCCCTTTCTTATAGGAAACAAAACCCAATTTTAGACATACATAGTTAACAGTTCCAAGAGAGCAGGAGCTAAGCTTTGGCCAGGCAAGGCTGTTAGGGAATTCATTAGTTTTAATAACAAGGGAGTTTAAAAGGCTATTCACACAACCAGGGGGCAGGTTGAATGGGCAGATAGCAGGGAAGGCTGCACTGTACTGACCTTCCCCCAATCTCCTTGGCCGCATGGCTCAGTCATGCACACAAGCCGGGACAATGCATCCTGGCCTCCAGGAATCAAGGCCGGATTAAGCTAGTGCGGGGCCTGTAGCATATGTTAGGAAGGGGCCCTAAATTTTTTTTAAAATTCACATAAATATTAAAACATAAACATAAATTATTTACTTGCGACAAATGTCTGACACTTCAGTAATACTATTACTTACATGTAGGTATCAATTTCAAATGTCAAAATTAAGAAAAACACAATTTAAAAGTTACATTTTCTAGATTTAGCATGAGCAAAGGTGTTGATGATGAAGTGTTTCTGCACTGTACATGGAAATCATTTCCCGTTCATTTTTTAAAACAATGTTAGACTGTGTACATTTAACTCCAGCACACTTTGACTTAGCCTCTGCAGGGTACTGAACTGGAGCTGACATGATTTCGTTTCCAGGTTTTCCCTACGACCCCCCCTACAAATTTCATCTGTACTTTAGGCTGGTTAGCCTTGCCTCAATCCAGGTTCTTGGGATGGATAAGCTAAACAATGCTCATGCAGAGTTCATCTGGATTGGGCAACTTACGCTTCTTTCCACCCCCTGTATGTTTTATAAGAATGCATTTGGGAGAGAGAGATGGGGGAAAGACCAATATTATAAGCGGCAAGCGCTCTGCATTTCTGCGCTTCGATCTTGCCTAGTGCCCCCCCCCACCAACCGCCCCATGCTTCCACTCAGCCAGCCAACCAGCTTTGCAGAACACACACACACACACACACACACACACACCGCTTTTGTGTTCAATCTGCAGACAGGAGTCTCGGTGGGAACTGGAGGGCCGAGCCCACTTCTCAGCATACCTGGCCTGCCCGTCAGCCCTGGCTCTTCGGATTCATTTTGGGGCGGGGGTTGGTTAGTGGGTTCAGCAGCACCCTGCGGGAATGGTGGTAGCAGGCAGACACGTTCTTCGTGAGCATAAAGAGTGGCGTCATGAGAGAGAAGCGCCCGCGGAGCGGCTATGGGCGATCACAAGCAAGCGTGCGTCGCTGGATATAGGAGGTTGTGCGGCCCCACAGGCATGAGGAGGGAGCACGTGCGGGGCGGGCTGCCTGCACCTATCAGCCCCACGAGAAGCACCGAGGCGAAGGGCAAGGCAGCCAATTGGAATCGAGCTGTGACCAACTCGGGACCCGGGGAGACGAGAATAGGCAGCAGCAGCAGGCAGTGAGGAGAGAAGTGGCAGCAAGTAGAGAGCAGAAAGAGGAAGGGGCAGTTCAAGCCAAGTGCGCAGGGCCCTTGAAAACACGGGGCCTGTTTGCTACTATGTTAATCCGGCATAGCCAGGAATCCCACAATGCACGTATGCACCGAGCACCAAGCACTGTGCATTGGTGAATTCCCCCACAGATGGGTGTTCTAGGCACTCAAAAGAACATAGGAAGCTGACATATACTGAGTCAGACCTTAGGTCTATCTAGCGCAATATTGTCTTCACAGACTGGCAGCGGCTTCTCCAAGCTTGCAGGCAGGAATCTCTCTCAGTCCTATCTTGGAGCTGCCAGGGAGGGAACTTGGAACCTTCTGCCCTTCCCCGAGCGGCTCCATCCCCTGAGGGGAATATCTCGCAGTGCTCACACTTCTAGTCTCCCATTCATATGCAACCAGGGCAGACCCTGCTTAGCTAAAGGGACAAGTCATGCTTGCTGCCACAAGACCAGCTCTCCTCAGTCTGTCTGCCCAGACAGCAAGCAGCCCAAACAAATGCACGACCCCAGCGCTGGAGTTAAGGGAGCTCTCGCACCCTTAACCTTGAATTAGAGCTGGGGCAAAGAGCAGGGTTAGGCTGGCCCTTACTAAGACTGTTCTCACAAGCAGCCTAACCCAGGCTAGGGCAGCAGTTATTGCTGCTTGTGTGGAGCACCGGGATTGCTCCAGATCCTGGCGTTCCCACCATGCCCAACCCTGCTCTTTGTCCCAGCTCTTCACTGAGGTTAAGGGTGCGAGCACGCCTGTCACCCTGGCACCAGGATTGTATGTTTGTTCGGGCTGCTTGCAGCCTGAGAAGACACAGAGATGGGATCCTAGAGTGCCCATCTGATGGGGGAATCCCCCAGTGCTCCGCACTCAGTGCATTGTGGGATTCCTAGAGGCTGGGATGCATTGTCCCAGCCTCCAGCAAGCTGCGCAGCTCCTGAGAGTGCTGGGCATGTGCGTGGCCAAGCTGTGCGGCCAGGTGGGCACAGAAATCATCGGGGGAGAAGGTAAGTACAGTGCAGCCTTGCCCCCCTGGCCCTCAGCCTCCCAGTCTTGTGAATAGCCTTACTGTCTCCTACAAGTGTTTGCAGATGGGACAGAGCAGAGTGGGACACCCTGATTGGAAAGCAGGGCCGACATGTTGTTGATTTGTGCTGAAGGATTGGACCGCTTCTATTTACATTTATGGTTATACTGATGATATCTGTATGTAGAGAGATGTAGATATAAAAGCTTCATTTTAAAAAAATCCACTGCCAGCTGTAAAAAGTTGCATTTAAATAATAAAGTAAAATAAAACTGCATTGTCACATACCAGCAGAATGTTACCTGACTGTTGCCAAATGGTTCTGATTCAAGTTGGGACTAAGGGGAAGAGATAGAATGAAACATTATCTGAATGGTCTAATTAACCTGTCAGGGTGTATACAAGCGAAGGCAAACCACTAATGCGTACATTGAGAAATTGCCATTTAACCTGCTGTTTTGGAGCAACAGCAACAAATATTTATATACCACTTTTCAACACAAGTTTCCAAAGCCATTTAGAGAGAAATAATAAATAAATAAGATGGTTCCCTGTCCCCAAAGGGCTCACAATCTAAAAATAAACATAAGATAGACACCAGCAACAGTCACTGGAGGGATACTGTACTGGGGGTGGATAGGGCCAGTTGCTCTCCCCCTGATAAATAAAGAGAATCACCACGTACAAAAGGCGCCTCTTTGCCCAGTTAGCAGGGGTATGCAACAAAGTGTATAGTAATATGTCATCTTATGCTGTATTTCTGTTGTTATAATCCTGTAATATATCTTTCCTTTTCTTTATGCTTTGTTTTCCATAAAGAAAATAAAAATCACTTGTATATGTTATTGCTAGATATAAATAAATCTATAGATTTTGCATGCAAAGGTGAAAATCTGGGCAGACAATGATTATGGAAACTAAAGCTATCTCTAGACATCATACTATGATGATCCCTGCATAGGCCAGTAAAATCCAGGCAGCTGGACAGTCCACAAAAGCACCTCTTAGGCTGACTGTCCCCGCCAGCTGTTATTTCTTTGGCGCTGCCTTTAACCACCACCACCACCACCCTTTTCCAGTTAGCTCTACCATCTCAGCTCTTCAGGGGGAAAGCTATTTGCAGAAGCCATGACATTATTGTCTCTGTTTAGTGGTCAGACACAAACGCACCTTACTGATCATATGCTATATATACTGGCCGATGTTCAGACTAATGCTGCGCTTGCACAATCACGTTGCGCTTGCCAGCTGTGCAAAATCGGGAGATTTCGTTCCAGACTAATGATATGCTTGCGCAGCAAGCTGCATGCCTCCTGCTGTGAAATTTCTCTCTCATGTGTTTTACAGGGAACTCTGCCAAAGACAACCACAGGGCTCTGTGGTTGCCAGGAGTTGACACCGACTCGGTGGCACACTTTACTTTACCTTTTATGCAAGAATGCAACTTCAAACATCCCCACAGCAATGTGACTTTCTTGTACTACTGTAACTTTGTTGCACAAATGAAGTGTTGATGTGGATGTCAACCAGTATATACTAGCATACTTGCATAATCCAGCACTCAGTTATCATCCCCTGCTAATTGAGCAAAGAGGCACCTTTCTAAAGTGGTGATTGTCTTTATTTAGCAGAGGGAGAGCAACTGGCCCTATCCACCCTCAGCACAGCATCCCTCCAGTGGCTCTTGCTGGTGTCCATCTTATGTTTCTTTTTTAGATTGTGCGATCCATTTTATGTGTTTATTTAGATCTATGTAAACCGCTTTGGGAACTTTTGTTGAAAGGCGTATATAAATATTTGTGTTCATTGTATTCGTATGCTGAGCATGTACAGGTGAAATGGAGCTATACATAAAATGCATAGACACATAGGTTTGCATGCTCATCATTAGTTTAAGAAATATGGCCTTTTGTCTTTTCCTAGGCATACTTTAGCAGATCTATTTTGCTTGCAATTCACACATCTCCCTTCACTCACACCCTTCCGGTCAAAAAAGGGCTGCCTTGCTAGGACATAAATAGTTTCAGTTTGTCTTTAATATGCAAGTAAACTCTTTTCCTGCCTGATGTAATCCTGTGAAATAAATTCATTGTGTTTATTTACACTAATGAAGAGAATAACAAGCAGAGTTCATAAAAGAGCCCAGAGGGTAGAGCAGGGCTAATTGTTTGGATTTGACACTTCCCATGTGAAGTCACACTTGTTGTCCAAAGCAACCAACTCAGAAGGGATTGCAAAGTAAATAAGTGATCTCCGGGCGTGGGGAGGGGGGCACACACATTTACCCTTACAAGTAGTTTTCACATCCCCTGTGGATATTCTTTGGGCAAGTATTTTTCTGAAGCAATTTCAAGTATACCTCCTGTTGGAAACATCTGTCTAAATCCAGATTAAGAACTCATTGTTTGATAACTTCTTTTGGATAGGGGCCTATGTCAGTAAATGCCTATTGACTGGACTCTCCTCATTATTTCACTTCCCCTTCCTCACTATTTCACCCCAGCAGCCCCTTCTTCTGGCTCTTTCTCCTATGAACCTAGCCAGGCCATAGCACACTTGCACAATAGGCCTGCCATCTATTTTACACCACCCCGGCTACTGTGGTGCATTGCAGAGAGCATTTCCAGACAGCGGGCTTTACCATGGATTTACTGCAAGGCTTTACTGAGAATCTGAATTTGTCCCAAAAGCCCAATGCAAAACATGTTTTTTTAAACCCCAAATATAAATCAGGCTACTCTTTAACGTGCTCCACAACTCTACTATTTTAGTTGTTGATATTAAATCCAAAGTGTCATCCTTGTTTTCCATATGTGGGAGTCAGAAGAAAATCTGAATCTCCGTTAACTCCCATGTGACTCTTACCATCCTATGAGCTTGTGAAACCCTCTGCACAAAGCAGAGTTCTAAGTCTGCAATTGGAGCCAGTGTGGTGTAGTGGTTAGAGTGCTGGACTAAGACCTGGGAGACCCGAGTTCAAATTCCCATTCAGCCATGATGTTTGCTGGGTGACTCTGGGCCAGTCACTTCTCTCTCAGCCTAACCTACTTCACAGGGTTGTTGTGAGGAGAAACTTAAGTATGTAGTACACTGCTCTGGGCTCCTTGGAGGAAGAGCGGGATATAAAATGTAGATGACGATGACGACGACGACGATAATAATAATAAGAAGAAGAAGAAGAAGAAGAAGAAGAAGTCAGACCTAGCAAATTCTAGTTTCTCCCATAAATGCTTCTTATACATGGAATAAAAGTTGCTGTAAAGCCAAATAAATCTGTAAACTTTTCACCATAGTGTATTGGTGAATTAAATGGGCAAGAATAAGAACAGATCAAGCCTGTTTAAACCCTGGCTGTTCATCAGCAATTGAATTAAGAGCCTCTGACCAGTATTCCCTTCTAGCATTACAACTATTTCTACAAGCTTTATCTTTACACTTTGTTATCCATGTGGTGGCCATTCCGCAGCCTCAGTAGCTATTCATCCTGTTTGCCTAGCCAGTATCTAAGCAAGCCTCCTGTACCCAATTTGGATCCCATCCTTCCTCCAAGAACCTCGGGGCACGATATATGGGGATCTCTTGGGAGGAGCCCAAGATGGCGACGCAGTAGTCGCCTGGCTCAAGTCCTCCCTAGACTGATGTCCCTTTGGTGGAATTTTGGAGGTTTATTTTATGGTGCTACAAAGCAGAATTAGTAGCATGGAATTGTTTTATTTTGTACGGTGGTACGGCAAAGATTGGACTGCTGGGTGGTGAGCCAACAGCCTTGGATCAGTGACTCCCCCCAAGCTTTCAGAAGTTTAAGCTGAAAAATCTTTAAAAGTACAAATGGCATCAAAAAAGCGATTGCACACATCCCCTGAGCAGGGAGCAGTCAAATCAGGAAAGCAATTAAAAGGTACACCAATTATTAACAGGAAAGGAAATGGAGAATGTTACAGTTCCATTTCCTACTATCAGCAGGTATGCTGCACTGGTATGCTGCACTGGAAGCTGAACCATTAATCCAAACTGGAGCAGAAACAACAAACTGGTATTGCTGGCAGAGAGTTAGCACCAGAAGACTCCTCTTTTCCAGGGTGATATGCAAGATATACCTAGTTCTCCTGTACTTACTTCAGAAATATTAGCAGAACAGACACTACTTACAGCACAAACAGTGACCATTTTGCTAGGGGGAAAAAACCTCCATAAAATTGAGGGCAAGGTAGATGGATTAACGAAAGCTTTTGATGCTTTTGTAGAAAGTTTTCCTGAACAAGAAAGAGCCCTGACCTTGCAGCAAGGAAAAGCCCACATTATAGACAAGTCAGTAAAGCTTCCAGCCCCAGACAAGCGGGGTGAGTCTCTGAGAAATGCTTCCCTAGATAATGGATTAAAGCAAACCAATTCATGGAGGACAGGTCTATCAGTGGCTACTAGTTTGGTAGCTATAGACCATCTCCAGCTTCAGAGGTAAGATGCCTCTGAATACCAGTTGCAGGGGAGCAACAGCAGGAGAGAGAGCGTGCCCTCATCTTTTGCCTGTGGGCTTCTCAGAGGCATCTGATGGGCCACTGTGGGAAACAGGATGCTGGACCACATAGGTCTTGGTGCTGATCCAGCAGCCCTGTTCTTATGTTCTAATAATTCTTGGTGCCTGCAAAACAAACAGGTGGAGCTTTTTAAAGCTATGAAAAGACTGAACAGAAATCTTTGGGTGAGCCAGAAAATGGTGATGGACTCTTTAAGCAAACTACTCCACTACCCTTGTGGCCAATTGACCTTCATCTATAAGAGATTACTACTTACCTTCGAGTGCCCTGTAATTCCATCTATGCTCCACTGAATGCATGATTATTTGGCTGGTTTTCAGATCTTTTCTCCTAGAGTCTTTAAAGGCAATTCCTGTCTCCCTCTGTGTCAAAAAAGGAGTTAAGTCCAGTTCAGAGACCAGAAGGAGTAATCACTCTGTGACCTTAAGATCAGGTGGCCGAAACAACTGAGTCATACTGGCCTACTGCCAAAGAAAATACTAACCTGCAGACTTCCGATACCAGGCAAAGAGAGACCTTTGACCCTTGCCTAAACGTACTGAATAAAGGTAACTATTCTCATATACATGACCTGGAAAAACTACATGAGATCATAGCAGCCTTTAAGGATATCGAAAAGCCACTAATAATGGCACAGAGAGCAGCAAAGCTGTTGACAAAACATGCTGATGATTAATCTGATACCAATATGGACACACAGGAGCCCATGCAGCGGGATATGCATACAGATAAATTAGCATCAGCCTTACAAAATTTGCAGTCTGGCCTTAATTCCTCTATGATGGCCAAGGCAAGAGAGGTGAAGGGCCGTGCTCAGGAAGTATCACAGGAAGCGTCTTGGATGGGAAATATACAACCACCCCTTGATAAACAAGCAGAGGCATATCTAGAGAAAATAGCGCCTAGGGCAAGCACTGAAATTGCACCCCCTGTCCAAGCATCTGACACCCATCTTTCAAATAACTTTACCATAATATCAGCTGAAAAATACAAGTCAAGCTCGTTAATCTTTTAATATTTCAAAAACTATTTAGCAGTGGACTTAGCCAGACCAAAAAATGCTGGAAAACTACAAATTTCAGTATGCTGGGGCTCATGAAATACCCAAATACTATCTGGAGGTGTACTTGGAAAACTAAACAGAAGTGCCTGTCTAATTCTCTGCTATGCATTGTAGCATCACCATTACATAAGTTTTAAAAATCAATGGAGAATTTGACTTTTCCCAGATACTCTGTAAATAATTAAAGGATATGCAGAGTAAACTGTGTCACTGCTTGGAATATATTCTAGTATTTCAGAAAGACGGTTAAAATGAGAGAAAGAGAGCAAGAAACTCCCACTGGGCCTTAATATTAAGGATTTCACACTGATTCAAAGACAAACTCACCATTAATAGCCATATTAGCAAGACATCACATTTAACTCACAAAGTAAGAGCAAATGAATACAATCCTAGGTCATAAGCGTCAGCTCAGTATTCACAAGCCCTGATTCTCTGTAAATAGTGCCAATCTGAATATGTGTACAGTGTCTTATATTATATTAATTTTTAAATTTTTTTTTACCTGTAGTCCCTTTGGTGGGGCTTCCTAAAGGCTATGGGAGGCAGTTGCAAATGTTCCCCCTCCCACCACTGGCCTCTAGGGCCTTGCAGGTACCATTTGAGCATGTGCGGTGGCCATTTTTAAAAATAATCTTTTTTTTTAAAAAGGCCACTGAAAACAAAATGGCCACCGCACATGCTCAGATGGCCTCTACAATGCCTGGCATGACCTAGGGCCTCACAGAGGCCATTTGAGCATGCACGGTGGCCATTTTGTTTTTGGCAGCCATTTAAAAATTTTTTTTTAATTTTACAAAATGGCGCCCCCTTCAAGTGGCGCCCGGGGCACGTGCCCTGCCTGCCCTACCCTAGATACGCCCCTGTAAACAAGGTGTGGTCAATGGCTACGTGTCTGCTGGCTATAGGCCACCTCCAGCCTCAGAAGCAAGATGCCTCTGAATATCAGTTGCAGGTGAGCAACAGCAAGCAAAAGGGCATGCCCTCAACTCTTGCCTGTGGGCTCCCCAGAGGCATCTGGTGTGAAACAGGATGATGGATCAGATAGGTCTTGAGCCTGATCCAGCAGGGTTGTTATTATTATCTCACCCTTCCTCCAAGAAGCTTGGGGCACTGTATATGGGGATATCCTATGTTAGCTTCACATCAGCTTTGTGAGTTAGGTTAGGCTGAGAGATGAAGGCCAAGATGACGAGCAGTAGGGACCCACAGGGGCTGCTGTGCAACTTGAAAGGCAGCTCCAAAGGCGGGCTGCTGTGGAATGATTTAAAACCACTTCTGGACAGCCATGCAGTGTTGCTTCCATTGTTTCCAATTGAAGGAACGCCACACAAAAGTGGTCAAGTCATTCTGCAGCAGCCCTTCACACTACACTGTCAGGGCTGCTGCCTTTCCACTTGTGCAGCAGCCCCAGGGGCTCTTTAACATCAATGGGGGTTGCCCATCATGCCAGCCTGTGACTTATCCAGAGTCACCCAGTTTGCACCAGAGAGCAGGAACTTGAATCTAGATTTGCTCCATTTCAGTCCGTCTCAGTTTCCTCCTCCATTCCTCTGTCTTCATCCAGGGTTACAGCATTCTGTTGATATGTTAAAAAAAACAAAAGGAAGCAATGTCTAGCATTCTGCAGAAAAGTAATGTAGAAATAAAGGTGAAAATGCCTCAAAAGAAAATGCAGAAAAGTCTAAAGAGTTTTGCACTGTAGCTTTTCGTGCAGAGGTAGAAATGACAAAAGGGCGTTATTTAGACCAAAAGGTAAGGGGAACATAGTGAAAAGTTTACAGATGACAACATCATAATGTGGGGAGACTACGTACTGGCAATTTGTGACTCAGCTATTCGCCCTAAAAAGGCAAATTGAGTAATGAGCATACATGCTACAGGGCTTTGGTAAACAAGCAACGTTGCTGCTGAACATTATTGTCCACACCTTCAAATTCACTATTCATTAGAGGGGACTGTTTTTCCAGCTAGATTATATAAGGTGTTGGTTGACTTCCTGCTCCCCAGATATAGAATACTCTGAAAGGTAATAACAGGAGACACCAGCAGGTAATCTTCATGTATGTTTTGTGTCTGTCTGTCTGTCTGTCTCAGCCCACACACAAGAAACTGTGCTCATATTTTACTTTTGGCATTTATATGATCAAAACTGAAATTTCTATACTAATTCTACATGCATTTCACTAATGTATTTACTAAAAATCTGTTTTGCTGACTGTCAGAAGGCTACAGATACTGGACCTAAAAAAAATACCAAACTTGGAAATTCCCATTATTACAAATACTAATGTTGCTGTATTAAAAAACCAACAACTGGAATATTTGCTTTGTAAAGTAGTAGTTTAATATTTAAACAATTGCATCAGACCAGTAGGTCAAAAACTGAGGGTTTATTTGCGAAATCTTTAGTCTCAATCCCACAAAAGTTTTTATTCAGGTTGCAGTATCTAGTCAATATAAGAAATATATATCTCCTGTACATATTTCTGCATTAATTGGAAGTGAAGAAAGCAATTCAATTCTACATTTTGTTAAAAATCTCAAATGAGAAAAAACAAAGTTATTCTTGGCAAGTGTGAGAAAAATAAGATTTTTCATAACTAATAAACAAGTTGTTATTCAAGCAAATAACCCCTTTCCTTTAGTTCTACAGGTGTCTGTACACATTTTTGTGACTGACTGTACATGCATTCATTTTAATAGTGAACTTGGGCACAGACCCCCTCAAATGCAGGATATAGAAGGAAATTATACTACTGTACATGCACTGAATATATAAATAACTGTGCATGTGTATAGATCTATACCTGGGTATACCTGGGACCTGTTGGTGACTGTGGGGATAAATACAGTTGGGGTGTGATATGTCCCCTTGATCCTGTAGGTTCAGAGTACCCTATCTCCCCCTGATTCTGATGCTTGCTGGAGAATACAGTGAGGTGCTCTCCTGATGGGGAGATTTCACGTAATTCTAACTCTGTACCACCCAAAATGAGAATGGGTTTACACACGGCATCGCTTTCAGCATCTTCCTATATCGCTGCTGCCCGATAAAGGTACCAGCAGGGATTCAAATCAGGAACCTCATGCTTGCTAGGCAAGTCATTTCAGACTGCGCCATTCGGTGACTACTACAGCGTCTTTAATCAAGAAGAAAGCTCTGTGGTTTTGTGCATGAAACCAATGGAACAACACCAAGCTGTGCCTAGTACCCCCCTCACTTGCCTAGGTCAGTGTGTCCAACTTCAGCAGTGTTCCTTCAACCAGATTATACAGACAGGCTGCCTGCAACGATCTTTTCACAGGCATCACTCTCTCTTTATACTAATTAACTTTAATATTTTTCAGATAAAGAAGAAAGATTGGCAATGGCTTTGTTTGTTTATTTATTCATTCAATTGGCTCAGGACGGTTTACATTAAGATCAAACACAAATAACAATTAAAACCCAAAAACCAATGCAGACTGATGCAAAGAATGACAGATGGTAAAGAAGAATGAGCTCGGTTCTGCAAGTTGCGACCCCGGCCCTGCTGTGCTTTGAGGTAAATGGCTCCTGCTACAGAACCCGACATCCCTTTGGAGTCCAGCTAGCCATCTACTGCTTCGGTGCCATGGGCATGCTGCTCACAGTACTGGGGAACCTGCTGGTGATAATTTCGGTCTTCCACTTCAAAGTACTTCACACACCTACTAATTTCTTGTTACTCTCCCTTGCCCTGGCAGATCTCCTCCTGGGTCTAACAGTGCTGCCCTTTAGCACTATCCGCTCTGTGGAGAGCTGCTGGTACTTTGGCGATAGCTTTTGCCGCCTCCACACCTTTCTGGATACGGTGTTTTGCTTGTCTTCCATATTCCACCTTTGCTTTATATCCATTGACCGCCATTGTGCAATCTGTGACCCTTTGCTCTACCCAACAAAGTTCACCATTCGAGTTGCTTGCATCTATATAGCAATGGGCTGGGGGGTGCCAGTGGTTTACACTTCCATCTTCCTTTATAGTAAAACCGTTGAGGAAGGGTTAGGTCAGTTCTTGCAGGACATGCCCTGCATTGGCAGCTGCCAGCTGCTGTTCAACAAACTTTGGGGCTGGATAAACTTCCCAGTCTTCTTTTTCCCCTGTCTCATAATGATAGGATTGTATGTCAAGATATTTATTGTGGCATCTAGACAAGCCAAACAGATAAACAACATGAATAAGAGAAGCGGGTCTGAGCATCAGTTAGGACCAACAAGGAGAGAAAGGAAAGCTGCTAAAACACTAGGGATAGCTGTAGGTATCTACCTCTTGTGCTGGTTGCCCTTCACTGTAGACACCATGGTGGACAGTGTACTAGATTTCATTACCCCACCCATTGTATTTGATGTTCTTATTTGGTTTGCTTACTTTAATTCTGCCTGCAACCCCTTGATTTATGTGTTTTCCTACCGTTGGTTTAGGAAAGCCGTAAAGCTCGTTTTGACTCGTCAGATCTTTTATACAAGAACATCTACTGTAGACTTGTACCAGGAGGAATGACCCGGTGGCAACAGAGTCAGGGAATGAAAGAGTCCACATGACTTACATTTGTGGGCACTTGCTTTTAAGGGTAGCATATAAAGGATTCTGCAAAGGGTTTACTTGCCTATCCTTGCCGGCCACATTTTGAGGTATCCCGCCACTTTTATTTATTGATTGTTAGATTTGTATACCACCTTTCATTAAAACAATCTAAAGGTGGTTTACAAAACATTTAGAACAATCTAAAACAATAAAACAGTTATACAATAAGAATATTAAATTGGAATATAAAAATACAAATCTAATTAAACGTTTTATATACGCACACAATGAGACCATAAAATACAGAGCAGCAGAAGCAACAAAAACAACACTCACATAAAAGCCAGAGTAAAAAGCCAAGATGTCACTTACTTTCTAAAAACTGTGATGGAGACTGAGGAGCAGATGCCCACTGGGAACTCATTCCAAAGTCTGGGGGCAATAACTGAGAAGGCCCTGTTCCGCGAGCATGACAGCTGAGCCTCCCTCATCGCCGGCACATGGAGCAGAGCCCACTCCGATGACCTTGTCAAGCGGGCAGAAACCCTTGGGAGCAGGCAGTCCCTCAGATATCCAGGGCCCAAACCAATAAGGGCTGTACATTGTCTAATGCAGTTGTGAAAAAAACTGATTATATTAAATGCATAATTATGAAAATGTGGAGGCAAAGGAAATGCTCTCTGTAGTACTGTGAATTAAAGATATGACTTGTTTATTTTGGGAAGTTATTTTGATGTATTATTATAATATGAAATGAAAAATAATATATTAAGCATGACCTTGCATTCTGATGACTAATGATAGCTTTTGTTTATTACATTGGAAGTAATGTTAACATAAGGAGATGAATTAATTAACATAAGGAGATGAGATTAACATAAGGAGATCCGCCCAGAGACAAAAGTTTGGGGTGGTATACAAATTTGATAAATAAACAAACAAATAAAAATATTTCAATATTCTAAAAAGGCACCTATACTGATGTTTGGAAAGTATGCACATTTATTTAATTTCAATCAATCACCTAATCAATCAATCAATCAATCAAGGCAGATAATCAAACAATAAACATCTTTTATCAAGTAGACAGTCCTAAGACAAAAATCCCTGTTTCTTTCTTGAAAGATAAATCAAAAGGGGACTTCTAGCTAGCTTTTAAAATGTGTACTGTAGATATTGGAGAGGTTTTCTCCTACAGTTTTTTTTAAAAAGCTAATTTAATGTCACTGGACACATTCGGATTTTTCTCCATGAACTAATACATATGCAATTGCATCCACAAAGAATGCCATTAATTATCAGAACATATTTCTAAAAAATTATCATTATCATTTGATCATTTTTTGGTTTGCATATAATGAACAAAAATGAATTTCTTTCTGAAAATAGATTGTCCTCCCACTCTCTGACTTGAAAAAAAAAAGTCTGACTATTTTCAGCTTCAGCTATTTGCTGGAAACCTTTCAGATTTTTCAGCGTGAGCAGGAAAATCTGAGATATTTAATCAGATGCAAGATGTGATGGTAGTCTGCTGTTTTATACATACATGGAGACTGGTTTCAGCAATAATGTTAAAATTCAGACATGTTAAAAGTTATGAAACCATAGTGGCCTCTTAAGATCGGTGCATATTTAATGTTGCCTGATCTTCTAACCATAGTTAGTGGACTGGGAGGCCAACCACAAGCTTGCATGTGCTCATCACATGTGTAAATCCCGCCCTTCTTTTAATGTTCTGAGCTGGCCATAATTAGCTCAAGCTACACTTTGTGCAGAACACTTCTAACCATGATTACAAATTATGATTTGGAGCTAACCATGGTTAATGAAAACAGTTAGTATAGATAGAATGGCAACCATGGTTAGTTTCCTGTTCCAAGCCAAGCCAGGATCTCCACCAAGGAAGGCATCTAGGAGAGCAATAAACGTCAAACGGCTCTTTGGGCCAGAGTCAGAACCTTGGCTAGCACTGAGCAGGAAAACATGGTGGATATTGCTTCAGCAACATTCTGCAGTAGACTGCCAGTTCCTATGGCTGCTGCCCAGGCAGGGTTAAGTGGCCCTGCCCTTTTACTAGGAAAACCATGGCTCCTTAAAGGGGCCTTGCACAATTTCTCAAGGGCTAGCGGGGCCTCTGCTAAGAACAGCAGATCTTCAGGGAATTCCTACATGGAAAAGAGCAGAAGCAATGATGGAAAAACTGCCATGAAAAAAGGCTAAAGTGCATGAGGACTTTTAAGATTAGAAAAAAAAGATAACCTAAGGGGAACATGATAGAGGTTTGTAAAATTGTGAATGATAGGAAGGGATAGAGAGAGATTTTCTCTCCTCATAAAAGTAGAACTCAGATTTTCTTAAAGGAAATTAATTAGCAACCCCTGCTAACTTGGCAAAGAGGCACCTTTTAATGTGGTGATTCTCTTTATTTAGCAGGGGGAGAATAACTGGCCCTACCCACCACCAGCACAGTACCTCCAGTGACTGTTGCTGGTGTCTATCTTATGTTTCTTTTTAGATTGTGAGCCCTTTGAGGACAGGGATCCATCTTATTAATTTATTATTTCTCTGTGTAAATTGCCCTGAGCCATTTTTGGAAGGGCAGTATAGAAATCAATCAATCAATCAATCAATCAATCAATCAATCAGTCAGTCAAATAAAATAATAGCAGAAGTTTCAGAACAGACAAAAGGAATAATAGTTTCATACAAGATATAGGCTGTGTTCACACAATCATGGCAATCCTGGTTAAAAAGTTAATTAGGATCACTGAGCCCTGCAAAGCTGACTATAAGAACCCATAATCAGATCCTGGTTATCTGCCTTAGTTACAGTAAATGTTATTTAACCACAGCAGTTTGACCAGGATTGCTTGGAAATTCAGGGTTCTGACAATCAGTCAGGCCCAGTGATCCTTGTTAATGTTGGCGATGCAGCTCCTGATGGCATCGACTCTTAGCACCAGCAACCCTATTAACCACTAGGGACATTAGGTGTAGAGACAACTAGTAAGGGCATCCCTCTCTGACCATGCTTTCTCTACTCTGATCCCCCCTGATAGGTTTCATTTTCTCATCTGGAGAGAGAGATTTCCTTCTTCTCCCTTCCCTACTTCCTGTATGTAGCAAACAACTAAGCATGTAGGCCTACCTATCTCCCTGATGGATTTCTTACATAAATCACTTTATTTAGAACTTTAACAATATGTCTTCAGACAATATTAATGAGCAGCGCTCTCCTTACCCATGCATGTTTGCTGCAGCTGGGGTAGATAAAGAATTCTCCCCTCCAAACTCTCTAACAGGATTATGGACCCAGAGAACCAATAGCAAGCACGCAAAGGCAAACAAAGCCCAGGGAAAGCAGACAAAGAGGTAGGGATGTGCACGAAGATCTTCGGTGCCGCCGGGGGGTAGCACTTTAAGGGCGGGGAGGGTGAACTCACCCTTCCCGCCGCATTTCCCCCGCCGGCGCGCTGTCATTTTGAAGCCCCTCAGGGCAGCAGCGTTCCTCCCTGCCACCCTGTTTCCCCCATCGGCCGGAAGTGGCCAGAAGTCATGAGTGCGCGTGCGCCCGTTGTGCATGCATGTGCGCCCTTCTGCCATGTGCACACGCACGCATGCACGACGGGCGCACGCACGCTCGCGACTTCCGGCCACTTCCGGCCGATGGGGGAAACGGGGCAGCAGGGAGGAACGCTGCCGCCCCGAGGGGCTTCAAAATGACAGCCCACCAGTGGGGGAAATGCAGCGGGAGGGGTGAGTACACCCTCCCCCGCCCTTAAAGTGCTACCCCCGTTGGCGTTTCGGCACCGAAACTGCCCCCAGCGCTGAAGCGTTTCGGAGGCCTTTACCTACAAAGAAGGTACAAGCCTACAAAGAAGCACAGTAAGTGGAAAGCCTGCTTGTTTGGAAGGGAGTTCCAGAGAAATGGCATGGAGCTTTTCTGCCTTGGAGACAGCAGCACAGTGGCAGCCAGTGATCCCGAGACTGGATGAATATAATTATGAAACGTGGTCATTCAGAATGGAGTCCTTTCTCATGGCTCAGGGACTATAAAGCAGCTGGAGATCAAGCAGTATGAGATGCCAAAAACAGAAAAGTCTAAAGACTCATCTGCTTACATATGAGTGATCCAAGCATTATGCATTTGAGAAAGACCAGGATAGCTAAAGAAGGTTGGGAGACGTTAAAATGCCTATATCCTAGAAAGACAACTAATACTAGCATTAATCTGATTGTCAGACTGTGTAATATGAAAAAATATGAAATATGAGCATGTCAATTAAATCCTAGACATTGCAAGGAGATGTGCACTAGGAGTGTGCAAAAAGGTTTGATGTCAAACCAGTTCGGTTTGACAGTTCGGGATCGAACCGAACCAGCCCCTTTTTGATCCGACTCCGGACCAAAACTACTGGAGGTGGGGCGGGGGGTCCACAGAGGTTCTGCCTCTCCCCACCAGCTTCCCTCATGCCCCCCTCGGCCGGTTCAGCCACTCTTCAGCCAGTTTTTGGCCTTCACCCAGTGGTGCAGTAGCCATTACGGAGCCTGCATGCCTGCGCACTTGGCCTCTGCATAAGGCCAAGTGAGCAGGGACCAAGTATGCAGAGGCCAAGTGCGCAGGTGTGCGGGCTCCATAATGGCTACCCGGCCGCCGGGTAAAGGCCAAAAAACAGCGGAAGAGCGGCCGAACCAGCCGGGGGGGGGGATGAGGAAGGCCGGGGGGAGGGGAAACCTCCATGGACCCCCCCCCCCAGCCTCCAGGAACTCTCTCAAGGGGAGTAAAGGTTCTTCTTCTTCTTCTTCTTCTTCTTGTTATTAAACTAAAATAAAGCTCGCGAACCCCCCCCGGACCAAATTGAACCGGCTGGGGTGGTGTTCAAGGGGGTGCTGGACCGAACTGGCCTGGTTGGATTCGAGGCCAGTCTGGCCTTGAACCGAACTGGACCAGCCAGTTCCGTGCACATCCCTAATGTGCACACGCAGCCAGACCATGGGCAGCCCGTGTCTGGCTGCCGCTACAGTGGCCCCACTTGCCCTGCCCCCTACATCTGACACCAGAGTTAGCCATGCCCCTGCATCTGACGTCAGACGTGGGGGGCATGGTCTGGCTGCTGAATGGGGCCGCGTGGCACCATTCAGGAGTTAGATCCAGGCCGGCACTGTGTTCGCAGCACAGCCAGGAGTGGCTCTTCCCTGCCTTAAAGTCAGGGAGAGCCGCTTCTGGCTGCACTGCAAACATGGCGCTGGCCATCCAACTCCCAAACGGGGCCACCCATTGAACCCGTTAATCCAATGGTGGCGCCGCCCCTGTGCACAAGAAAATGTAGAATTCCCAGATGAAGCAATTGTTAGATTTTTTTTTTAATAGTCTGCCTGAAAAGAAGTGGTATGTTTTCCTTTGGAAGAAAAAGAGGAATTTGAATTGTAATTTCTAGTTTCTAGACTTCCAGATTTTGATATTAGATCAGATGCAGTCTCTGAACAAAAGAGTCAGATTACAGCATTTCAAACCAAACAAAAGAGCAAGGTATGTTTGGCTGTGTAGGAATCCAGGCCATTTGCAAGTCAATTGTCCTCAGAACAAAGGCCCTGGCGACAGCAGAGAAGCTGAAAGAAATTTCAAGAGGGATGACTCATCACGCAGAATCTCTCTAAACCAGAAAAACAGGGCTAACAGGGATTCAAGTGAAAAATCAGACAAGCAGTATAGAATACGCTGAGAGTTCGAAGGCCTTGTGAAATGATCATCTCCTTATGTTAATATGGTGTATTTTTATTTGTAGCAGCACCTGAGATGTAGACGTACACGGGATGTAGTAGATGATTGGCTTGTTTTTGGCAGCCCTACACGCACCTTGTGCAAGATTTTGGCAGAGTTCCCATCTGGAACTGAAGGAGAAGCCTGGATGTTGTCATGAGCAATTTTTTGGATTTTAATTGGGCCTTTCTCTTCTTAGTTACAAACATATCAAAGGCTTATCTGAGCTTATCTACCTTTGCTGATATGACATTTAATCCTGCTAAGGAGCTTCCCAGGCATTCTGATAGGAGTTCATGGGAGTGGTGAAGGACACATTTGGCTCTCTTAGATCTCCTGTCTCTGCTCCAGGGGGTCTGTCGGGTTGTAGTCCTTTGATAGCGAATGAGATGCCTGAGGTGACGCGGTCTCCCTAGCAGCAGGCTCCTTGAGGGGGGTGTTCTCCATGCCCAGGGCTGTAAATCTGTTCTTAGTAGGGATTGCAAAGTATGTACTTAAGGCTCCATTCATCTTGTTGATGGGAAGGAAGGAGTCGATTCTCATCTGTTACCTTGCCTTGGCTAATGTGTGGTCATTGGGGCTGTTCCTATTTATTTTCTTATTAATTTTTGCCAGGGTTGAAGTTTGTATGATTTCTGCTTAGGAATTTCCTAAGTGGAGAGAGACCCAGTTTTAAGGTAGGAGCTTGTGAAGTGTGCTGCTATTCCTCCAACTGTCCCAGAATTTGTTATTCTGGGACTGGAATCCTCTTCTATGTTTTTTACATTATAAGCTGTATTCCTGTGCTTGCTTAATATATGTCTCTATATGCCTTATAAGCTGCTGGATTCAATTGCTTAACTGTTTGGTTTGTGTTTGATTGCTTATACTGTATTAATTGTTCAGTTCTGTATTTCCACTGAGCCTTAAGCAGAAAAGCTACAAGACTTTGGTTCACAAAAGAGACCATGGGAAAGGAAGAAGCAAATTTATGAATGACCTTGTTTGCTGCCAGAATGTGGTTTCTATTCCACATACATTCAAGTTTTGACAGAATGGCAGAAGTTAAAACAATCTGTGAAAATATCATCATGTTAAGAATGTTATGGCATGCTTTATTTGAAAAAGAGATGTAAGAGATGGTATATGGTTTAGCTTCCCCAAATCACAACCCCAGCCCTTCTCTTTACCCCACTCCCATATTTAGTATCAATGGACAATGGACAGGCCAAAAGGCCAGAAGATTGACAACACTGTTTTGATGTTTATGGAGGAATCTGTCAAGGCCAGAAGACTCTAATTGACAACATTCACCAAAATATGTTATGAAACAATCACATAGTGTGTGTCACGCCCTCGATCTCAGACAGCGAGGAGGAAGGGGAAGCTGTCAACCTTTCAGCAGGGGTGTCTGAGGGGCAGAGCCCAGCTGTCAGTCTCCAAGAAATGGCTGAGGCAGATCCGGCTGATGATTCAGAGCAGGCACAACAACCTGAGACAGCAGAAACCGTGATGGACCAATCAGAAGAGGAACTATGCAAGCAACCTCCACTGACTCCTCAACAGAGGCGTGTTACAAGAACACAGCTAGAAACTATCAGGAGGAGTAAACGCCTCTTGCAGAGGGCTGATAAGCCTTGAATTCCTGCCAGCTGTGAGCTACCGGCTTGTGCTATAAATTACGTAACTAGCTTTCTATTCACTGCTGGAAAGCAACATTTGTCAACTTTCGTGTCGACAGCTTGCAGCCAAGCCTGATAAAGAAGGACTATTCCGAGCCGTATCTTGTTCCTGTAGCTCCGTTTGGTATTGTGAACTTCCCTGCCAGGTGGCCAGATACTGACAGTGTGGACGATAACGAAGACATGTTGGAGTCAGGCTGGCAGAGGAATGATAACACCTGGACAGGAATCCTGAATTTGGCATAAGAGCACATATGAACTGACGTGTCCAAAGAGAATTGGGCTGCCCTGGTGACCTGAGAGCTGACTGGAAGCATCAAAGAAAAACTGAAACTATAACTGTTCTGGACCAATAGCAAAAAGCCAGAGGAGTAGATGAGACCCCAGTCTTATCACCCTCTCCAACACACAACGTTGCTTCTCTTCACTCCCCAGCTATTCTGCACATCATTTCGCTTCATCTCTACAATATGCAGCATTGATCCTTTCATCATGATTCACTACAATTTAACACAGGTGGGGCCTAGTCACTTGGTGTGTGCTTTTAAAGGTGATTGGTTACACCAGAGTGTATAGCATTACAAGGGGAATGAAGACCTATTGTTACATTTCAGTTCTGTATTTTGGATGTATACTTTCCCCTCACAATAAACACATTTTGTTTCCTCTGAAAGGTGTAGTGTATGGTGTGTTGATGGATGGAATAACACCTCATTTAGATGCATGTACATCTGACGCACTGACACAAAATGTGACAAATGTTCAAGGGGGATGTTCAAGCCTAGGATGATACAACCAATCTGGCCAATTGATTGACTCCTGCAATGTTTTGAACTGGACGACTCCTAAACCTTCCCCTCTCCCCATCCTTCACCCTCTTCCTTCAGAATTGTAACCTGATAGGTTAGGGAATTTAGCTTGCTTGCCTAGCTTCTTTTTTGTATGCTTTCTATTTTTGTTGGGGCACATGTACCCCAACCTTAGATTCAGAGGTACCAACCCAGAAGTATGTGGAATATAGGCCTGTGTCTGATTTCATTTTATATTAAGAAATAAATTAATGCCTGGGCTCAGGGTGAATTGACACCCCAGATCTCAACTGGTCTGTGAGGGAAGAGGCGATCCAGCATTGTATTGTGAAATGGGTACTCAAGGAAGCACAAAAGCCAGGCCAGAACAATCCAAATGCTAAAATGTGACTCACTATCAGATAATGTCTGTGGAAGAGGCCAGAGGCTGATCTCCTCTCTCCTGTTGCAAGAAGTCCTGGTTAATCCTTGTCAATGATTGACTCAATTGCTCTCTATAGAAATTCAACATAGGTAGATGCATACAAAGAAAACACCTATAGACTTTAATTCTTACTTTACTAACACTTTAACACCTTTTTGGGCTGAGGCTAGCAAATCTGGGGACAAGAGAAAATGCCCATTTGCAGCTCAGAGAGGCAGATTTGCCTTGGGCAATGTCCCCTCCTCAAGATAACAGCTAACAGAAGATGGGATTAAGATCTCCCTGGACTGGGCTAATATCCTGAATAATTAAAAGACATTATCCAGAAGGTAGCAGCAAGTTGTCACCTTTTGGGACCCAGGAAAGTTATGGGAGATCAAAGGAAGATACAACTATAAAGAATAGCTTACTGGACAGAGAAGTGGCAGTCTTTTGCCTACAAGCAGTCTTGTGCCTACACGCAATCTTCTGCCTACAAGCAAGACTTGCTCATGAGTAATCCAAGAGTTTGCTGCCCAAGCCTAGAGACTAGAGGCAGGAACTCTGTCCATGGACAGGAACTGTCTGTGACTTCCACTGCGCAGTGAGAAGTCAAGACTTCCCCAGCCATGGTGCTCTGACTCTCAGCCGTGCTCTGAGCAAACTGCATGCTTGATCTAAAAGCTCCTGTCCCCAGCCAAAGCCTCTCTCCTTCAGCTGAAAGATCCACCATTCTCAAGCCTCTGATCCTGGTAATATGCCACCCCACAAGCCTTGGATCCCTCCATCCTTTCCCCTCCTTCTCCTTTTCCCCCATTCCCTCTACTAATTCCTGATCTCCCCAAACCATGCCAGCCCTCAGCCTTCCTTACCCCCCCCCCCTTTTACATCTGTATCTGAATTGTATTAGGCTCTAGGAAGATTTAATACACACACATATGTTGGTTAGGAACACTGGGTGAATATTGGTGCTGGCTAGGGTTGAAATACTGTTAGTAATACTGATAGAATGTTCTGCTTTCAGCTCGGTTAGATTGATGTTTTATTCTTTTATACTCAATAAAGCCCATTGAATAATTTAGGATTGGTTTGATCTCCTTCTTCCTTGAGCCCAGATCCTACATGGTCACTATATAAAAGAACTTGGTCACTTGGTGACACTATGAGATAGGCCTAATTTTGTATGCTAGCTAATGAGCATATTCAGTATATAAATCAGGCCTGGACCACAACATTTTCTTCAGTAAATGTACCAAAAGAGAATGCCTGGTTTGGTCTTTGTCCCTCTTCTCTGAGAGAAAACACACATTCTCTCATTCTCATTCTCATTCTCTCTCTCTCTCTCTCTCTCTCTCCCTCTCTCATATATATATGTCTAACTGCCTCTCTCTGTGTTGTCTCATAAACAGGACTGGGTACATTGCCTCCCCAAAGGAAGCCAACCCTGCGTCGCTTTTCTCTCCTGGGACCAGAGGCCGAGTGGTTAAGACCTCCCAAAGGGAGGCAGTCCTGTGCTGCTCAGGAGGAAGGAGCATAAGAGATTAAGGGTGGCTGGTACAGCCCCGGTTGGGCAGAAGGCTTCTGGCATTTTGGTTGAGGTTTGGAGAAGCTTTGGTTGTGCAAAAGATTAGGGAACCTCTTCTGGCACTTCAAGCTGAGTCTTGGAAAAGCCATGGTTATGCATCAAATTAAGGAAGGATTTTGGCACTTTGGTTAAGGCTTGAAGAAGCCTTGGTTGTTCGGACTAACCCCTCTAGACACATCTCTTGAGGCAGGGGCGTAGCTAGGGGAGAGGGGGCCTGTGTTCATCCCTCTCTCTGGCAGCCCCCCAGAATGAGGGAGATATTGAAGAAAATAGGGAGGGGTGGTGCTGGAGGGCCCTCAGGAGCTGGGGGCCCGTGTTCTTTGAACCCTTTTGCTCAATTATAGCTACGCCCCTGTGTTGAGGCTAAGGGAAGTCTTGGCTGTGAGCAATGAGGGAAGTCTCCTTCTGTCCCCCAGCCAGCTGTCTGGCTCAGTTCTCCAGGTGCCCGCTCCTTGGCACGGCCGGGGAGAGAGGACTGAGCCAGCCATCAAGTAGGGAATAGACAACTTGGGCAGAGTACTGCGGAAGCAGAAAACAAAGGACATTCCAGTTGATTCGCACATTACAGGTCTGAAGAATATCCACCAACTAATTGGTGAAGGTCAGGTGTAGTCTCAGAGTCTGCAGCCGGACAACGATTTGGTTGCTGCCTGACAAATTGCCTGTAAGAGAAAGCATGACCATTGGAAAGTGCACTGACGCCATCTAGTGACTCATTGGTGTCACTATAGCTGCAACTACCCAAAAGGGAGGGTTTACGCTACCCAGAGTAAATTGAGGTGTGCCAAACAGGGAACCCCAATTGTTCATAACACAACCTTGTTATGGCTGACCATTGCTAGAGACAGAATGCTAGACCAATAGACAAGATTCTAGTCGCAAGATTCTTGTGTTCACCTGCACTCATCCTTCCTTCTAAACCCACGATGATGATGAATATTTATATACTGCTTTTCAACAAAAGTTTACATAGATATAAATAAATGAAATGCATACCCAGTGCAAAGGCAAGGAGTACCACCTCTAGACAGCAGCATCCCTGAGAACACTCGCCCTCCTCTGAAGTTGTTAAGCAAAGCTCTGCTCATTAGGGATGTGCACGGACCGGTCCAGAGCCCATTCTAAGGGCCTCTGGACCGGTCTGGACCTGGGGCCGGTTTGGTGGTTCAACGCCAGCGGGGTGGACCTTTAAGGGTGGGGGAGGGTGTAATTACCCCTCCCACTGCTTTCCCCCCTCCAGCGCTCCCGGTTTTTAACGCATTTGGGGCGGCAGGGTACTTCCCTGCTACCCCTTCCCCTGTTCCTCGGCAAAAAGCTTCAAAAGCCTGACTGTGCGTGTACACGCCATGCGCACACATCATGTCCGTGCATCGCATGCATAAGTCAAACGTCAGGTGCGGTTCTGTGCACACACGACTACTGCTCATGCTTCCAGCTTGGAAAACAAAGAAGAAGTCCTGCCCTGGAGCTGTCACTCACCTCTCCTGCCGGATGCTCACAGTTAGGGCATTGTTTGTTTGAAGGGGAAAGCACCGCAACGATGACGGTTGGCACTTCTGTGAATGGCAACACTGGGCAATACAGGTTGCTGTTCACAAAAGCACCAGTCATCACAGCACTCTAACTATGAGCACCTGGCAGGAGGGGGAGAGTGACAGCTCGGAGGTGGAACTTTCTCCTCACTTTCCAAGCTGTAAGTGTGAGCAGGGCTTAATAACCTCTGAAGAGGGCTACTGTCACACTTTAATTCACCTCATTTAACATGGGACCACAGCTTTTCAGAAGCCTCCCAGGTTTTAAGTGCAATTTGCTGTTTAATACCAGTAGGAACTTCTTTGCTCCCTTTGATACAAGCCAGAGGAGAGAAGGAGTTGTTCAGAAGGCACAAGGACACGAGCTATGATGGCTATCATTTCATGGAGGACACTGAAGGACACTGAATCATTCACAAGGCAGATTTAAAATGTCATAACTATACTCAAATGACTTAATAATAGGTTGTGGCCTGGTTCACGAAATTATTTGAATCTAGCATTAATGTATATTACCAACATTAGTGAGATTGTGTGAACCCATGCCAAGGTGGAAATAAACCACTATAAAGTGGCTATAAACCACTTTGCCATGGGTTCACACAGTCATGTCAATGTTGGTAACCCGCATTTAACCTAGATTCAAACAACTGCATGAACCAGGCCAGTATTTGTATGGCGCTTTTGAGTGTTCAGGTACTTCATATGGATTATCATGCAATCCTCACAAAAAATGGATAAGGTGTTATTATCCCTATGTTGCATATATATGGGGGTGGTGTGCTTAGGCTTAGTGGCTTTTCTGAGATCACCTAGTGAGTTCATGCCAGAAGTGAGATTTGAGCCAGAGACCTCCTGATTTGTAATACAGCCTCTTAGCCACTACACTACACCAGCTCTCATTGAGTTTGATCCTAAGAATTACTTGCACAGTAGAAGCAGTTCTGTCCTGCAAGGGGGGTGTGTGTGCCAATTTGCACTGACCCTGCCTTTCCCCTGAAGTCTCCTGTGTTCCCCCAAATCTGCTCTGGGCATTGGATTTTCAGGGGTGTTGGGGACTGCAGAGGGAAGAGGGATCTGCAAAAATCAGCCTCCCTATCTTTGTGTGACAGAACTTATTCTGTTCATACAATTTGTTCTTAGTATCCAGTCCATTGTATTTATCAGACACTGAGGTGATGCACACGACCTCACGCCATCATGGGGTAGCTCTGTGGGGAAGGCAGGAGCTTGCCTGCCTTCCTTAGCAGATGAATGTCGCCATCTTTGCCTTCGCTGTGCCTTGCACTCACTAGAGCAGCGGTGTGGTGAAGGCAAAAGCTGGGAGCAGGAGGACTTCTCCCTCCAGCATCCCAGAATGCCCCGTGCCAAGAACATGGCAGCTGCTCTCACTAGTGCAGCCACCATGCTCAGCATAGCCACTCTTTCCCCCAGTTCACTGCTCGAAATGGTGGCAGGCCGGGCAGTAGTATTTTTCCCCAGGGGCAATCATGCAAACAATTGCCTACTGAGGTAAAATGAACTACAGGCTCATTTTACCTTGGTAAAATGCTGGGTAAAAAAAACACAGGGCTACCTACTTCTGGAGCAGTTGGGAGCGGAGGGCTCTCAGAGCTCCTGATGACCAGGGCCATCTGGGCTACCCCAGGCAATTCATGTCATGGGAATAGCCGCTTTGGGTGGCTTCACAGATCACAGAGAACTGGCAGCTCGGCCAAACCACCGGTTCCTAAAGCACCTGAAGGAGCCCAACTTCTGATGTCAGGAAGGCTACACCAACACTGAGTGTTGTCATCTGAACCCACCAAGGTTAGCATATTCTGCCCTTCTTGCTGTCTAGAAACTGACATCTGAAACCAGACGTGTGAAGTTGCTCTTCACATTTTTTATACTGCTGGCACAGTTGATGAAAGCACTGTCTCTTGGAAACAAGTACTGGAGGGAAATTATCCATGGAACCAGGTCTCCACGAATATTAATTCACTTCTGGCCAGGGTTTTGGCTTCAGTTCCATTTGCTCTATCTTTTCCTAAGCCTCTTTAGCCAGTTCCTTATATGCAAAGAGGAGAATGGTAGCACATGACTTGCTTTCTTGGAAAAGTCAAAAGTACAGCGTCTTTGCATCTTTGAAGCCGAAGGCTACTGTTGAAACAAAATGTTAATCCAGGATGTGCTTTTTGCAATTAATTAGTTACTAAAGATACCAGAAAAGGTGTGAGTGGACCTTTCCATGAGGGCAGGGGTGAGATGACACTGTATCCTGCAAACAGGTTATTTTACAGAAATTTGCAAAAGCCGAATGAACATTGCCAATTTGTTTCCAAGCATACCAGAACTTTGAATACACCCTGGCAAGTAGCACACCTCAACAAACATGTCCAGACAAAGCAAGTCCTATAGGCCAGAACTGCACCACCAATTCCTGCACCACTGTTGCAATGAGCTACACCATATGGGAAAACCCATTCACTTCTGGGGTACAAACATACCCCAGGCAGTTTTTCATCCACAGAGAACAAACCGTGTATTGTAACTACCTGTTATTTGCCAGTTTTGTGTACTGGAGTGACAATGTCCTGGAAAAGACAAAGTTATAGAATCCAAGCTAACAATCCCTGCAATTTGTGGACATCTTGGGTGGCAAACTACCTCAGAAATAAAATTCTTTCATTAGTTCATGAGCCAGCTGGCTGTTCTGCTGGTAAGAATGGTGCTTGGAAGCATTTTGTCCAATTGGATTCCAAGTCTTCATTCTCCTACCCAGCTGGAACTCCCTTACGCAGTCAGAACTTTGGAGGAGCCCCCTGACTCCACAAGTCAGGCATTGACCTGGTGAATGCAAAGAACTGCCATGATAATGAGAAAAATTGCTTTCTTTTTTCTGTGAGGCAACTACAAGAAAGGGGAACCAATCTGAAGAACAGACTGATCATTGGGGACCTTAGCCCATGGGCACCTATGGTTATCCTTCACTGGACATAGTTTAGGAACAGTGTTGTTGTTTTCCATTATGCAGAGAGCTCATATTTACATACCACTTGTTGAAAAGTGGTGCTAGAGGAGGAGGAGTAGTAGTAATCATATAGCTGCCCCCATCATAGTCTAATTTACTATGGAACTGAATCTTAGTCAAACCAGTTTTGAAATTCTGAACACTTAAATATTCATTGTATTAAGCATATGGGGATGGAGATGTGTGCTGTGGCTTACACAAATATTCACAGGGGCAATATCTACATGTGAAAAGTGCTTTTAGGCTAGTAGAGCAATATAACTTTCCAAAATTTCTTTCATAAGCATACCACTAAGCTCCATAGAATTGGTTCTTTCATTCAACTTGCTTAGTACAAACCAGTATATAATGGTTCAGAATGTGCATACTTTCTTCTGCCAAACTGGAAGGTTTGCAGCTGAGTTTGCAATTTTTTAATATACTGGCTAAAAAAAAAATCCGATGTCAGGAAATCTATAACTCAAATATTCATGACATCACAAAATGTCTGTAATATACCAATTCCTGATCTAGCTCTGAAAAGAGCCTACGTGCACCCATATGTTTTTCCTCCTGGGGCAAACAGCTGCCTCATCAGGAAAATGGCATGTGTGTGGGGATAGGGGGTGAGAAGGATAATTCCCCCCTCCTTCTATGCTGCAGTCCCATCTGAATCAAGAGTCCCATGGCTTTTCTTTTTAAGGAAAAGTTCAACAAGGAAGATAAGCAGTGATGCAATTTTTTGTTCTTGCATTCATCTAGTTTGGGCTGAACATATGGTAAAATATGTGATATTTAGCTCCCACATGTGGCTGACTCAGATTGTGCATGATAATCTATGCTTCATACCATCTGGCACTTGATCACAATTTTTATCTTTTCTAAGAGCTGTTCTAGTTATCTGAGTTACTTATTTTGCCAACTGTCTATAGCCACATTCTTGTATAAGAACACATCCTTGTTCTACTTATTTATTTATTTATTTGATTTTTATACCGCCCTTCTGAGCTGGCCCAGGGCCGTTTACAACTAAAAAAAAGAAATACAAATATAAACACCAATTTAAAAACATCTTTAAAAACAATTAAACAATCAAAACAACTAAAACCCTAAAAACCAGGTTAACATTAAAACAATTAAAACTAATTAAAAACCCTGAAAGGCCAGGCCAAACAGATGGGTTTTAAGGGCTCTCTTGAAGGCCAGTAAAGAATTAAGATTATGAATTTCTGCTGGGAGTGCATTCCACAGCCCAGGAGCAGCTACAGAGAAGGCCCGCCTCTGAGTCACCACCAAACGAAATGGTGGTAACTGGAGCCAGACGACCTTAATGTGTGGTGGGGATCATGTAAAAGAAGGTGCTCTCTAAGATATCTCGGACCCAAGCTGTTCAGGGCTTTAAAGCTAATAACCAGCACTTTGTATTTTGCCCGGAAACATAGTGGCAGCCAGTGTAACTGTTTCAAAACAGGCATAATATGGCCTCTCCGGGTTGCCCCAGAGATCAATCCGGTTGCCGTATTCTAAACTGATGTTTCCGGACTATGTACAAAGGCAGCCCCACATACAGCGCATTGCAATAGTCAAGCCAGGAGGTTAACAGCTCATGCACCACAGTTTTGAGGTCATCCTCTTCGAGGAATGGGTGCAGCTTTCGAATCAGCCGAAGCTGATAGAAAGCACTCCTGGCCATGGCCTCCACCTGAGATACCAGGGTGAGGCCTGGGTCCAGGAGTACTCCCAAGCTGCGCACCTGCTCCTTCTGGGGGAGTGTAACCCCATCCAGCACAGGAAGATCTAACTCAGCCCTGTATACAACAGAGAGCCATTAATATGGATTAGAACTCCCACTTTATTCAAATGTTTATGTATATTTTTTTAAAAAGTTACCATCTTGTACAGTCCAAATAAAATATAATGCTTAAAGACAATTAATGAATAACCAATATACATAAATGATCTTGAGCATGCATTTAGTGAGTAAATAGAAAAGATTCCCTGCTTTCCAGTTCAAACGGGTAGGAAAATCTCTCTCTATATATATATATTTCTCTAAGGCGTACTCATTCCTAATCCCATGTGTGGTAGCTCTCGCAAGAGTTCATGAGTGAGATGCTGGCAGGGTGAAACGAAAGCAGTGCCACTGGCGGACAGCTTGAGGGGTGTGGGTGGGGGTGGGGAGAGAAAACGGCCAGTGGGGGGGGGGAGAAAATGGCAGTGGGTGGGCAGGGGAAGAAGACAGCAGTGGCCGGGGGGGGGGGAAATGGTGGTGGCCAGGCAGGGGAGAACTAGTGGTGCAGATGCTCTGTGCCCGGCTCAGCTGGCAACAATTATTATATTTAGACTTATACCTGCAGCATGTTTAAAGTTTTGGGTAGCATTTTCTTTTATCAAATATTCTCACAACAATCGGGGATTAATATTTCCGCTTTAAAGATGTGAAAATATGTTCACTTAAACCAGAATCCAATATTCTGTCCACTGGCGTTCAAATTCCTCATTCCACTTCTAATGTCCTGCTTCTACCTTCTTTAACATTTTGGTTGCAAAAGAATGGTATCCCATATAGTGATGCTCACTTAAGATAAATCTGTTTCTGCCTTTTGAGAATTTAAATGAGCATCACTACATGGCTCTACCATCCTTGTAGAAGGAGACAGAAAGGATCCTGGAAGGGACCCAGAGCATACTATTAACTCCTTAAGTAAGTCCCAATGAAATCCATGGAGGTAATTCCTAACTTTGGTGGATTGCTGTGGCTATTTTATTCATCATAATAAAATAATTCCTATCATAACTATGTTTGCAGCAAAGTGTTAAAGAAAGTTAACTCTTTCTTTAACAGGTATAGATCTGCCTGTTCTTCTCTCTTAGTCTGGAAGTATTTCTGGACCCAAATCTCTCCCTGACCTTAAAACATTGGTGCATATGCTGGAAACATCTAGGCTTGACTACTGCAATGTGCTCTACATTGGGCTGCCTTTGTATGTAGTACAGAAATATAAACTGGTGTAGAATGCAGCAGCCAGGCTCTGGGGCTACCCAGAGAGAATATATTATTCCCAGTAGCGATCTTTGGACAGGACTTCCAGTCCAAAGTCTGGGCCTCAGTACAGGAAGGAGGCCTCCAAATGTCCTGGGGGGCCTCCCTGCAGCCCATCGCTGCTGCCTCCCCTGCTGTGCCACTCTCCAGCTGCTTGTGTGTGCGTGTGCCACAGAGCCAGGGGGTGGGATCCCAGCCTGGGACCAGAGACTTAGACGTCATTGCGCCACCACGGAAACCTGCTTTGCTCACAGCCCCTACCCTGTGGCCACACGGCACACACACACACACACACACACACACACACACACACACACACACACACAAACATACACACACACACACACACACACACACACACACCTGGAGAGTGGCACAGCAGGAGTGGGCGTGGCTTTGGGCTGCAGGGAGACCCCCCCCAGGATATTGAGAGGCCTCTGGTGGGGAGAGGAGATGGGTGTGAAGTGCAGGTTAGTGGGAAGTATCTCAAGAAATTATTTCCAGCTTTCCCTAAAGCTGGGCGGGGGGCACCCTCCAAGCCCTTTAAGTCCGGGCTTCTCCATGAACCCTTCTACCATAAACCTTTCCATTGAACTCTTCTGTTGAAGATCATTGTGTCCAGTTGCAGTTACTGGCTCATTTGGTGGAGACCCCAAACTTGGACATCTCTAGGGTTGCCCAAGTAAGGTTGCCATCTCCCCCAGATTTCTGGGTATTTACCAGATTTTAAGTATGTTTCCCAGTGCCCAGTTAGCCCATTAACTGGCTTGGATTGCCAACTTCTTTTTTTTTAAGAGCTAAGCTCTAGCTCTTGGAGAAGTGGAGTTAAGGAGCCCAACCTGTGGCCACTCTTCTGTTCAACCACTGGACTTCAAGTAAGGCAGGTAAAGCACAGGAGGCTGGCTGGGAGAGGTACACAATAAGTCATCCTCTGGGGAATGTTGCCTTTGTTTTTTGTCAGCAGGGGATCTCTATCAGGTAGTTGAGAGGACAGCTTTATTTTGATGTAAATCACTGCCTACCTGTATATTGTAATGTGTAAGGTTTATAGCTTTATAATGCAATCCGTTCTATACATGCCTACTTAGAAGTAAGTACTATTGGTTTCAGTCAGGTTTTCTCCCAAGTAAGTGTGTGCAGAACTGCAACCTTAACTGAAGAACTCAGTTTATTTTTTTGTTCGATTGCTGCTATTTATTTAATAATAATTAAATTAATTTTAAGATCCAGCTGAGCCAGGGGCAGGGAGATGAGAAGAGGGCTCTGCTGAGCAGGGCCCTGAGTGCTTGCTTGTGTTCCACCCCCTGCAGGTAACAACTGCCATTTAAGATCCAGCTGAGCCAGGGGCGCGAGCCTCTTGGCGCTCTCTCCTTGTGCCTCTCAGCTGAGTGGAGAACAGCCGGTGGACTGCAGTAGCCAGGGGCTTGAAGAATCACAGCACATTTGGTGGACTTCTGAGCAGGAGCACTGATGACAACAGTCCCCCCCCGCCGCATACCTCCCTGGAGTGTTTTTCCTTTCTCTTTCTCCTTCTCCTTCTTCTCCTCCTCCTCCTCCTCCTCCTCCTTCTTCCTTTTCCCCACAGCAGCATAAAGCCTACCAGACTAGCTAAAACATTGCCCTGTTCTAATAGGAGAGAGTTTTTATGGTCTGTTATAGGGAAGAGGGAACATCTTTGGCAGGGCATTGATTATGCTTTTTTTCAACTATGGGGCTGCTTTAAAACTCAGGCTGAGCTACGGGCGCAAACCTCTTGGCGCTCTCTCCTTGTGGCTCTCAGCCTTGTGGCGAGCTGCCTAGGGTCAGAAGTCAGCATAAGTCTGTTTGACACCTGGTTTTGTTAAGTAGTGGAGCTGTGGTTGTTTGGACTGAGGGATGTGTTTGGGAGAGCAGGAAAGTGGGGTTGGTGTGGGGGCAACTGGTAATGGGCAGAGGGAGATATGGCAGTGGGAATTGGGCTGGCCGTTACAGGGGGAAACGGTCCAGGCAACTGAGGCCCGTTCCTTTTTCCAGCTCTTCTCCCCACCCTGAGACCCCAGAGAAGGGGTCATTTGGGAATGCTTTACATGAGCTTATTTGAAGTGCATGAGAACAGATAATAAAAGCAAGATAACTCATATTCTCAGTCAGAGCTAATTTATGAGTGTTGAATGAGTTATTTGTTTATCTATGTGGGGATGCCTTTGTATGTAGTCCGGAAACTACAGTTGGTACAGAATGTGGCAGCCAGACGGACAACCTGAAGCGACCGTATAACACTGATTTTAAATGCTCTGGCTACTGATATTTTCCAAGGAAAATACAAAGTACTGGTTATTACCTATAAAGTCCCTAATGGCTTGGGTCCAGGGTACTTAAGAGAGTGCCTTCTTTATCATTAACCCTGTCACTATTAAGATCATCTGGAGACGTCCGGTTACGGTTGCCACCAGCTGGGGACCCAATCCAGATTGGTACTGTGGTGGGGGATGGAGGGACAGTGTCTCCATGGTGGTCCTACTCCATGACTGCTCTTTACAAACTATGAAAGAGTTAAGCACAAACTTATATCTCTCCCACTGAAACCAGTGAGGCTTAAAAGTTGCATTACAAGTGAAATGGTTGATGTTTCTAAGTTAACAACTCTGATATTTTAATTTTGTCAGAAATACTGCAGTATAATATGATATAAAGCGGAATAGAATGCATAAATTATCCATTATATAACAACATAACATAATCTAGGAAGCACGTTTTCATATTTATATATATAGACTGGGTTGAAAACTGGTTTTTCAGAGGAGGAAGATACCTTAAACTGCTTCAGAGGATTGAACTACTATTTGGATGAGTACTAACAAATGTAGTTTCTACAAAGCTAAGAGACAATTGTTAGAAGTTATCTGAACTATCGTTTTAGTCAGCCTGATTCTGGGGGTAGCAGAGAAAGCACCCCTCCCTAGTATTCTGGAGTGTACTGCACTGTAGTATGTACTGCACTACAGGCTTGTTGTCCCCATTTTGAACTTTTCACCTTTGCCTAGGGTTGGCAAAGATTCACAACTGGTCGTTCAATGCAAGCTAGAATGGAGTATTGTGCCTTGAGGTCATGCGTAACAAGACTGAAACAGGACCTACGCTCAGCTTGAATGCAGACCCCATTTTCAAAGGTAAAACCAATCAGGAAAGAAATCCTCCCTTCTAGCAAAAAGAGCAGTCTGAAATGCTCCTTAGAAGCAACATAGATAACGGTGCAATTCCCAACTTGTTGTAAAATCATAATTAGCTGACAAGGATTTAGCAGAGAAGTGGATTATTACAAACCATGGGGTGAGTACCTTTTGCAACTGGGCATCTCTGTCTCCAGATAAGCAGTGTAGTAGGGCTATTCAACCACACGTGTATATTTACATAAGCTCACTCTTGCCCTTTGTCCAGCAAGTTACACCCAAGATTGACCAAATTCATGTAGTATGAACATATTTGTTTTGCAGGAGTTTTCCTGCCCCACCCCCCCGGAGGGAGCATGGCTTGGAAACTGCCTCTGGGCATATTTTGGAGTATATTTAGTCCTGGCCAAAGCATCTGGCCTCAGAATCTGCTTGTACCACTACCCCATGGATTCTCAGACAAGAGGGTTGTAGCCCTTCATTCCTGGCTCTTCTTCATCCCCGCTTTTGCCACCTTCCTGCCTGATTACTCATGAGGAGGTCTGCCTGTCCAAAGTGCAATGAACGCACCCACTTATTGGGAAGGATAGGTAAACTAACATCTTGCCCATCTAAGCCTCCTTGCCGCTTTTCTCCTCCGTTTTCTGCCCTCCTCCCCATTCTTCAGGCACTCTATGGCCAGGCTCTGGTTTAGAACCTTAGCCAAACTCATTGCAACTAAGACTCTCATTAGAATATAGCTAAAATTTATTGCATTTGCCTAACCAAATTCTTTTAACCTTCCGTATCCCCTATTTTATCCCCAATAAAGCGTTAAACTGTATTTCTGCCTCCTCATTCTTTCCAACACACCAAAACTTGCTTAAATTGATACTGGAACCAAACTGCTCCCCAAGCCAAGCTAATTCCCCCAGTTTAAGCCAAAAGCACAGTTGGAGCGTCTAGCCCGTGTTCCGGGGCAGTTCTGCCAACACATCGTGAGATCCGTTGGAAATATAGGGAGGAAATAGGAGACTTTCTTCATTTCTGGCGCACTTGTTTGAAAGTTGTTAGAAAATTAGGACATTTTGAAATAATATTGCACATATAAGCTATCAAAGATAAAAAGTTGATTCAATATAATCAGATAGTCCCTACTAACTTTAATAAAGGGGAAATTTTTCAGGAAAAAGAAATGTTTCACATGGTAGTGGCAACCAAACCCTTAGTATTGGTAAACACCAGCAAGACCTAGAAAACAGATTGAAGGAACCTTGACAAATATTTAAGTGAATATAAAGTGGTAAAGTGTGCTATCAAGTCAATTTTGACTCCTGGCGCTCACAGAGCCCTGAGGTTTTCTTTGGTAGAATACAGGAGGGGTTTACCATTGCCTCATCATCATCTTCAGTATGAGATGATGCCCTTCAGCATCTTCCTATATTTCTGCTGCCCAGTATAGTACCAGTGGGGATTCAAACAGGCAACCTTCTGCTTGTTAGTCAAGCATTTCCCCACTGTGCCACTTAAGGTGACTATCAAGTGACTATGCTGGAGATTAATTATTTACTATCATATTTATCAGAACTGTAGCAAAGAAAATATATTTTATTATGCATTTAGAATTGCTCATGGCTATGGAAAGTGTATATACCCACCAAAAATATTATTTTTATCTTGGTAAAAGATAGCAGGTGGGAATAAGAATAGAAAACAGCAACAAATTTAGGATAATTTATACGGACAAATAAGGAAATCAGCTCTGTGGGTCCATTATAAAAAAATCCAGGCAAGGACGGTAACACTCTCCCTTTATTGAGACCAACTAAAATTGCCTAATTATCCTCTCTAATAAAACGCTTGGTGTCCGTCCGTGGACGGGCACCAAGCGTGTGTTCGTGCCTCCCTGCCCTGTTCTGCGCCTGCGCGAAGCGCAGGCCCAGAACAGGGCAAGGGAGACACGACCGCCAGCACCCGGTGGCCATCTTGGGCGGCCAGAAGCGGCCACCCCAAAGAAGCCGGGTGAGCGGCGCCTTTCCGCCCCAAGCGCCAGTTCGGGCAGAGCCTTTGCAGAGGGAGGAGCGCTGCTTGCGAGCTCCGCTCTCCCTCTTCAATTTAGGTCTTTCTTTTCTCAACTGTCACGGGAGGGGTAAGGTGGTTTCGGAAGTTGGGAGGGAGGGAGGGTGGGACTTCGGCGGCAGCGTCGTCGTCAAAATTTTTTTAAAAAAACAACAGTAAAGGGGAGAGGAAAAGGCTAGCGCCCGTTATTATAACGGGCTTCAAAATACTAGTGGCAAATAACGTTACTGCTGTGCCACCTGGTGGCAAATCTTATAATGCTGAATGCTTCAATACAGTATTGCACTACTCACTCGCTTGTGAACTTTCCAAAAGCAGTTTGCTTAACAAGACCAACTGGATATGTGTTATTTTTTAAGCTGAATTTTTCCATTTTGCTTTTTGAAACAAAAGTTTACATACATACTGTATTCCAACATATTTTGAATCTCCCTATGACAGCACAGGTTACCATATATTACTATATTTTATAATGCATGTATCTTGCAAGTGAATTTGCTTTTAAAATATAGCTTTCTTTTGCATATCAAAGAATGGAAGCTATGTGGCTTAGAAATAGTAGGATTCATCTCTTAGAAACTAAGGACCCAATCCTATACTTGATTATTTGAGCCCCATACAATCTGGTAGAAGTCCTCTTTTACTTGCAGAACTTGAGAAATGTTTCCACCATTTCCACACTGCTGGAGGAATTGTGTCACTGCATCAGTAGAACAGTACACCAGCATATGCACACCACCAGTGTAACTATGATAGGTGGAGGCCCCAAAATCTAATAGGGATGCAAGCATGTTGTGGGTAGGACTGGGAAGAACTGATTTAATCCCCTCCAGACTTGCCCCTGACAAAGGCTTAACTTTATGCCAACTCAGGCTAAGCATGAGTCAAGAAGCATCCATTAAAATGAATGGAGATCAAATCGTCACTGACCACCCCCCCTAAGCCTATTGCTTCATTCATCCAACCAACCCACTCGGCCACAATAAAATACAGGAGTTAGATTATCTCTGCAGCCAATCACAGCACACCTAGCCCAGGATATTAAACCTCAGACAAGAAGACCGTAACTCAGTCTATAAGCCCCTGAGAGAGAGATCATACCTGTTGTGCACTCTTAATAGCATACATTTAGTCCACAGACCCCTTAGAGCAGGGATCCTCAACGCTGGGCCTCCAGATGTTATTGGACTTCAACTCCTATAATCCCCAACCAAAGGCCATTGGGGTTTGGGATTATGGGAGTTGAAGTCCACTAACATCTGGGGGCCCAACGCTGAGGATCCCTGTCTTAGAGCCTTGGGCCTGTCTTGCCCCACAAGGAAGTTAGTGGAGTTGCTGTGCAGGTGCAGTGAGTTGGGGTGGGGGAGCGTTTTAGAGCAATTTCACAGGTAAACTTCTAGACCCATAAGATTATTAAACATGTAAGGCTTGTGCTGAAATCCACTGAACTCAATGAACATTACTTCTAAGTAAGTATACATAGGCCTGGGGTTCTTGGTGACTATTTGTTAAGTAACATTTGCTTCAGAGAAAGAAAGAAGGGGTCTAAAAGCCTTACCACCCCATGTGTTGTGCTTTTTTTTTTTTTAGCCTACTTTTCATTTGGTTTATGAGATCACTCAAAATTTCGTGTGTCCGTGTGTGTGTCCCCACTATCAACTTTGCAACTCCTGGACCAATATGAACCAAATCGGGTACAGTTGTAGGGACACATAGGGGCAACTCAATGGCATAGTTTGTGATGATGTCATCCAACCCAATTCAAGAGGGCAGACGTGTAAACCTTTGAGGCGCAAGTGGACTAACGTGTAAATCACCTAACCGATTTGAACCAAATTTGCTACAGCTGTAGGGGCACATGGGGAAACCTCAATGGCATAGTTCGTGATGATGTCTTCCACCCGGTCCGAGATGGCAGATGCATGAACATTTGAAGCGCAAGAGATCTAACTTGTGGACCTCATTTTAAACCAAATTTAGTTAGAAACAGTTGTTAGAAACAGTGAAAGGAAAGAAGGTAGATTAGTTCTTACTAGAACAACTTGTTTAAACTTGGATCACTAGCTTGCTTGACCAAGAAGTATCTACACAAATACATAACATATTCATGCACATATTTGATAATCCCACACTCTGCTTCATCCTAGATACATGTATTAAGATATCAAGGAGCAGAGCCAGGAAATAGAGCCTCTCCCAGCTTCCTCAGAAACTGCTATTTCTGCTGCTGTTGGGTTGGGTAGTGTCTGCCTCTGCAGCAGGGGCGTAGCTATCACTGGGCAAGGGGAGACATTTGTCTTGGGGTCTGCTGCCTCAAGCCCCCCCCCCCGAGGCATCATCGTCCTGGCTCCTGGGGGTATTCCTTCGCTCTCTGTATCTCTCGAGTCCCCTTCCTCCTTTCCCCATCTCCCTTTTGCTCCTCCTTCCCGACCCCATCCTGGCCCCATCCAGCCTGCCTTCTCTGGCGTCAGTCAGGGCTCCCATTGGCTGGCAGGTAGATGCGTGATGCATCAGAGCCCTCCACACATGGAAGCAGAAAGGAGCAGCCGTATCAGGTGGTCGGCGGTTGAGCAAGCAAGAGAGATTTCTGTGTATGAGGGATGCCCACGCCCCATTTATTGAGGCCGCTGTTCTTGGCTTCCCGTCTTGCTGCTGGTTTAAGCATCTGGCCACCGCATCGTTTGTAGGCAGGGAGGGCGGTTGCTGTGTGTGTGTTGAGGAGGAGATACATGGAGCCTTACTCCTCAGGTGATCGCTGGCTCTGACGGGCTCCTTCCTCCTTTTTCTCGGGGCATGGGAGAGTTGAGGGGGCTTATACTGCTGCCTCAGCCGAAAGGAACACTCGGAACTGTGCTTTAACACAAGCTATTACTGTATGCAAGAGAGCCTCCAGTTTATTTGCATTTCGTCCTAATAAGCAAGCGGATAATTTGTAGGTGGGGCGGGTGGGGAGAGGCAACAACATTGTCTGTGTATGGCTGTTCTCTGAGTTTTTACAGAGGCGACAGTGCATGGACTTTTAAAAGTAATAGAGGACCTATTCTTTTGTCTCCTGACAGAACTTCTGGGTTATTTTTGACCGCCCCCCCCCAAGTTAGGTTGGTAAAAAGTAATGGCTTTTCATGCGAAACAGGAAAATCAGGATATTATAGCTGTTACTGGGGCATCAGCAACTTCCTCCCTGCCCTTGCCAAGGTAGAAGCGAAGACTTTATTACATTTCTAACTCAGGTCAATGGTTTAGTTGGCATTTATTGTATCTTCCCGTTCCCTTCTCTATTACCTTAATGAGTTTGCATTTAATTTCCAACAATATTTATAATTCTAAAAGGGACAGGCTTTATCTGAAATATTACAGAGGGCTAACGTTTCTTTTTCTGTGGGAATCTCTGCTTTCTATACATTTATGGAATACATATACTGACTATAGAAATCATCATTTCTATAGTCAGTATAGAAAGAGTCAGTATAGTCAGTATAGAAAAAGAATACTTCATTTACACAAAATGCCAATGCAAATCTAACAGGGATAAATACTTTCTCCTAATGTCGTAAAGTGGGACTCTCTTGCTCAGATATCAGTTCAGAAGTACTGATAGAAAATATTTTTTAAAACCAGAACAGCATGTATTTCTCTAGTAGTTTCTCTAGTTGGGAAGTGTGCAATGATTACTGTTATTCATTGATACTGCTGTATGAGTTTGGTCTGTTGTTGTTTACACCTTGTAACAGTAGTTGGGATATGTGCAATGGTTAAAGTTCTTCATTGATTCTGTTGTATTAGTTGGTTCTGCTGTTATTTACACCTTGTAACTAGTTGGGATAGTTAGCAGAGACATCAGGCCAGGAGAAGGAGAGGAAATAATTGGGGGGGGGGCATTTTAAAATCTTGTCTCTGGGCCCACTTCAACCTTGCTACGCCACTGCTCTGCAGATCAGCTGAGCAGTAGCAACCAAGTCCGGAATCTGGACAATTGGCACCTGGATAGCAAGTGGATGCCATTTGCTGAGAGGCCATAGCTGCAGGCTTTGGGCAAGAAGACCTGAGAGCGGCTCTCTACATGCAGTGCTAGCAACTTTCCAGTTCATTTCCTTCCAATGGCCCCTTTGGCTGCAAACACCCGGTGAAAGTGGAGAGGAGGAGAATCAGCCAGGAGTCAAGGCAGGCACTTGCTTCAGCTTGGGGTGAGACAGAAGAGGGGCTCAGGCGGCAGAGCTCAAGCTGTTGGCTAAGGATGCTGTGCTGGCATGGGGCTTGTAGTTTTGCATTCTGTGGGCAGGTCCCTGGACTGCATGCTGTGAGATTTCTCTGCCCTTGACATCCTTGTTTCCACCCAAACCAAACATCTGAACCCTTTCCAAAATTATGCCACCTCTTCTTCTCCACTCTGCACAGGGGAGATTCCTACTTCACACTCTCCTCCTGCTGTCATCTTGAGATTTATCTTTAATGAGGATAATTGCTGTCTTGGACGCCTGCTTTTCCAGATCTTGGTTTCCCCAAATTGTAGGATGTGTCATGCCTGTCTGCCTTTTCAGTGGGCAGTGGGGAAGCAAGCTCAGCAGCATCCTGTCTCTTGAGCACTGCAGGGTGCTTTGCAGTGCACGTGACTGGATGTGAGAGAACTGAGCTCATTGGGGTGTATGTCGAGAGGATGGAGGCACACACACTGGAAATGGAAAAACCAGCATTCTCTACAGCACTCTTCCTTTAGCGCCTCCCTCCTCAGGGTGGAACCATCATGTGAGAGTGATAAAGAATCACAGGTTTTCCATCAATAAAGGCCTTTCTTTCCTTTTAAAAAGGGCCTTCAGGGGATTAAGGAAAATGGTATTTGGCCTTAATTAATGTGTGTATGTGCATGCATCTTACAATAAAGTAGTGAGACCATGTGATAAGTTGCTTTATCTTGGCAGCAGCTGCTTCGGCACATTCCTTGCAGAAATTTTCAAAGGAAACTGTAGGAAATTTTGCTGGGAAGGGCAAGGAAGCTCTTACCAGTCTTTTACCGCTGGTTTAATTCAAGGGTTCACAACCTTTTAAAACAAGCGTATCCCTTCTGTCACAAGTCTTCACCCTGGATATCCCATTGTGTGTGTGTGTGTGTGTGTGTGTGTGCGCGCGCTATACTTTTACACACACACACACATACACACAAATGTTACAGTTATGAGAGAGACCACTGAACTTGGTCCGATTAATGTCAGTAAGTGCTTATGAGTAACTCAGTCTGGATGCCAGCCAGTGACTGGGGTGGCCTATCCCATAACTGTAATATGTACATTTGTATATTGGTGTGTGTATAGACATCCATATATTTAATCCTCCTGGGTGTGTCTTTAGAATGTGCGTCCCGGCGCCAGGCTGATTGGCTGGGCAGCAGAGGCACCTAATAGGCTGAGGTGGCGGGAGCTCATGGGCGGCGGGAGGCCACTGAGCTGCTGCCAGGGGAAATGGCGACGGCCGTGGTGGCCCCCGCCGCGGTGAGGAGGCGGTGGTGGCCTGCGTGCCCACCAGGGTCAGGAGGTGGCTGGGCCGCCAACAAGAGGAGGTGGCGGCGGCAAGAGGCAGGGGAAACCACGAGCGGGGGGTGGGGGTGGAGAGAAGCGGAGCGGGTGGGCATCAGAGACACCACCGGAAGACAGGGAGAAGGGGGGGAAGAGTCAAACTCCGGGCACAGACACTATGCGCCCGGCCAGCTAGTATATATATAAAACCAGAAATTTAAGTATTGCAGTTAGGGAGATAGGCTACTACAGTCATTGGCTCACATCCACACTAAGTTACTCATAAGGAGTCTTACTTAAATTAATGGGACATCTTTACTTGTAATATTAATTACCATAGGAGTACTCAATGTACTATCAATCTGTACACTGATTGATGTACTGATTGATCCAGCCTATCAATCAGGCGGAGGGAATGGGTACACTGAGCTTCAGCATATAGATAGCCAATCAGGAGCAGAAGTGAAGGGTCTTCACCTTTCTCTCTCCTCCTCTGCAGCAGACACATCACTGAGGATGCATTGGGCTGTAAGCGAGCAATCAGTGTGGCTACAGCATGAGGAAGCAGGAAGGCTCTCAGTACCCCCCAGGAGCCCTTCACGTACCCTTAGGCATACTAGTACTCCCTGTTGGGAACAAGGTAGCTACTGTATATTCACCTCAAGGAGTAATAATTATATTATAATTATTGGGGTGAGTATAGCTAGCTTATTGCTCACAGAATACAATATTATTTGGAAAGAACAAGACATAGAAATATTCTCTTTGTCCTTGCTAAGGCTAGTTCCTGGGCTAGTTTTGGATCTAGAGTGCTAATGCATTAGCTCTAATGCTTAGGAAGTGCAAAGTAGAGATACAAGAGGACAAGGCCATAGCTCAGTGGTAAAGCATCTGCTTTACATACAGAAAGTTCCAGTTTCAATCCCTGGTATCTCCAAGTAGAACTAGGAAAGACTCCTGCCTGAAACCTTGGGTAGTTGCCAAGTCAGAGTAGACAATACTACTAGATGGGCCAATGGAATAAGCTCACTACAATAAATTGGACATGGACAGAGCAGCTAAGACTACCAAAATAGCAGAGCTTGGGAAGCAAAATGCAGAACGTTAACGACAAAACATCTTTTCTGAGCAGAAGGATCTCCCTGAGACAAGGACTGGTAATACCATGGAACACCGGTCAGCCAGCCAAGTTAGTAAACATGATTCTTAAGGGCAATTGTCAGGGCTAACCACAATTGAATGAGGTCACAGGGTGTGAAAGAAGAAACAAACTGTCCAAAAATGACCCACTTTCAAAACTACTACTACTACTATTACTGCTATCAATATACTTATATATACCACTCTTCAACCAAACTCTTCAACTCTTCAACCAAAGTTCTCAAAGTGGTTACATAGAAAAACAAATAATAAATACATAAGATGGTCCCCTGTCCTGAAAGGGCTCACAATCTAAAAAGAAACATAAGGCAGATACCAGCAACAGAGGGATGTTGTGCTGGGGATGGATAGGGACAGTTGCTCTGAACAGTTGAAAACAATCTTCTAAAGGAGCAAATTTAATTCATCAAAACCAGTTCACTGCATTGGCGAGGTTACAACGTTTCACCACATTGGCGGAACCCACATGAGGAATACCTTCTCCTTGTGGAGGCTGGCCCTGAAGTACAACATAGAGAAACTTATGTAAATTCCCGAAAAGTGCAGGAGAGAGGAAGCAACAGGAAACAGGAATCTAAAATGGGTATGGCAGGGAATGATATTTCTGAAGAACTGAGCTCGCTCCTAGTCCAAAAAGAAGTTATGGAAAACAGGTGAGCATTGTTGATGCAGACTATCAAAACAGTTCAGAAATACCTAGAGGAGCTGTGCCTGATAAATGGAATGTGTTGAAAAAATTAAAAGAAAAGGATGGAAAGGATGGGCCCAGAGCTCCAGGAAGTCCTTTAGAAAAAAAGTATGATGGGCTTGCAATTCTGCTAACTTGGGAAAGAGGCACCTCCTAACTTGGCAAAGAAGCACCCCCTGCTAACCAGGCAAAGAGGCATCTTTTAACGTGGTGATTCTCTTTATTTAGCCGTGGGCGGGCGGGAGTAAAATGGGTCAGGGCGGTTTACACAGAGAAATAATACATAAATAAGATGGATCCCTGTCCCCAAAGGGCTCACAATCTAAAAAGAAACATAAGATAGACACCAGCAACAGTCACTGGAGATACTGTGCTGGGGTGGATATGGCCAGTTACTCTCCCTCTGCTAAATAAAGAGAATCACTGCAAGTTAGCACAGGTTTTGGTGCAGGCGGTGTGCACACAGCACAAGCCCCGTTGTTTACCGCCTGATTCTCAAGTCTTTTCAGTGCCCACGGGGTCGATGGTCGATTCGGGCACGATATCTGCTCATCACATCTATTGCTCCTCCCATGTATGCTGATCACACAGCCATGGCCTGTTTGGGTACTAATGTCACTCCTGCAGATTCTCCTCTCCACACTGCTGCGGTGGTTAGTTCCGGCACAGAAGCCGCTTCTGCTGCCATTTTGGTCATCAAGGACAGCATGCCAGCCATTTGGGAAGCACACTATTATTGCCACACCTCATGCTCCAGGACCAGTCCATAGCATTGCACATGGATCCCTCCTCACAACTCATGTTTCCCATCAAGAAGTCAAATCGTTAAAAATGAACTTGAAACACTATTTCCCCCCTCCCCTGTGGCAAAACTGATCTGTTTGTAGAAAACAAGGGGGAAATGCAGAAAGTGATGGGTGGCAGAATCAGATCAGAGAAAAGAAATATTTCTTCAGGCCATGAGCAATGTCTGCTCAGGTCCACAGGAGGAAACCTTTTCTAAATCTCCCACGTTTAACACCTGATGACTTTTTAATATTATTCACTGCTTTTATGTCTCCAGTTTTAAGTATGTCTGCAGGTTGTATTGAGGATTTAGATTTTATTTTGTTTCTCTTATAATGTGTTGTGAACCACTCTGATATAACATTCATTGAAAGGCACCCTAATAATATGTGTAGGGAACTCATTGCCAGAAAATGAGGCAATGGTCACTAACTCTAAAGGGGTTAGAGATGGCATAATGGTGACATGAAGCCTCCATGATCACAAGCAGTCTATCTCTAAAAACCAGTCGCTGGGGAAGAACAGGGGGGAGACCTATTGCCTCCAAGCACAAATACAGAATGAGTGTGTGCCACTCAAAGCCCAGTAAAACGGCTGCTTCTAATTGTTTCAGTTTATCTTATTTTATTGTAAAAGGCCCAGAGACGCGAGTTTGGGAGGTATATAAATAAGCAAAATAAAAAAAATAAAATAAATGCAAGTACAAAACAAAATATGCCACTCAAAAAGAAAAGAAAAATTCCTACATTAAATTGGCTCCTTAAGTAAAGAGAAATACGAATCTGGCATCCAGATCCCTCTCTCCACACCCACCCCGTTCCTTTCTGCACTCGAACGCCAAGCACCTCCGAAATTCCCAAGGGAAATATCTCGTGTCTCTTCCAAGCCCCACCCCTCTCTCCCTGAGTCCTCCTCTTCTGCTTGTCATTGGCTGAAAGGGTTGCAGGCTGAGGCGGCCCGACAGGCGCCTTTCCAGGTAATTCCCTCGCTGAGCTGTCAGTCAGCCTCAGCCTGCACACTCCTCAGCCAATAACAAGCCGAGGAGGTGGGATGGCTTGCCCCTCCTGTCTTCCACGCCCTCCTTCCCTCTTCCCTTCGTCAGGAAGCGGGTGCGGCGCTGGGGACTGCGAGGTTCTTCTCTCCCCCCCCACCTCGCCAGGCAGCAGTAGGGGCAGTGGGGACTCTCCAACTTCTCCCCTCCCTCTCCTCCTCTCCCCCCTCAGGCGGCAGCAGCAGCCGCGGTGGGGACGACGACGACGACGTCCGCGACGCTCAGTCAGTAAGTCGCAGCTACCGCGGCTGCTCCAATCCCGGCCGCGGCTGCTTTCATGGTGGGGCTGGCAAGTCATTTAATGGGGCCGAGCCCTTGTTTGCGCCAGGGTCGACACGGCCGGCTCCCTCTCCTCTTCCGTCAGCCCGCGGGGACGGCGATCGCGAGGCTCGGTCAGCAAGTCGTCGCCGCCGCCGCCGCCCAGTCCCCGGCCGGGGCGGCTGGAATGAGGCCGGCAAGCCTTTCAGCAGGGCGGGCCGCTGTCTGGCTCAGTGTCGATACGGGCCACTGACAAGCGTGCAGGCGAAAGCCACGCAGCTTCGAACTCGAAAGCGAGGGAAGAGGAAGTGCCCCCCCGCCGCCGCCCGATGTCAGAGGCAGCCTGGCTGTCAAAAGCCGAGGTCCCTGCTAAAAAACGGCGTCGACATCGGCCGCCTCGGTAGAAAAGGCTGTATAGAAAAATGCCTGTGCAGCCTGCCTGCGAGTGAGCCAGAGATGCTGCCGACGTTGCCCTCACTGATGACTTCCTCTTCTTCTTCCTCCTCAAGCTGGTTCTTGAGATTAATCGGGAGGCGAGAATTAAGTGGCTCTGTGGAGTTCAGCTTTGAAAACCTCGGTTGCTCGCTGGGCTGGGAGCAACTCCTCACTGAGGCTGCAGTCCAGTGCCTTCTTATTTGGATGAAACTCCTGTTACACTTGGTAGAACTTCTGCATGCATGTGCATAGGGCTGGGCTGTGCCCTATGCACAGGCGCTCCAGGCGCACAGCCCATATCTCCTGTATGCTACAGAGATATAGTGCAGCAGATTGCACAATACTTTGTGTTCAACTACTCTGATATAAACTACAAGTAAGCTATATGTTAGGGATTAAGTTAGCCAAATCATTCTCTTGGCCCTGATGTGCTAACAGAGCCTGTTTGAATGTTTGAGGATTTACAGTGTGTTTGCCCATTATATGTAATTACTTTTTAGAAGCAAGTGACCCTTTTGTATTATTATTTTCTTCAGGTTGTTGTTCCTGGTGAACCTACTGTCTATGACCTTAGTGAGCATCCTAATCAGCCATGGCGTACAGTACAGGTGTCGCAGGAGATCCAAACCAGCTCGCACAGCGTATAACTTCTAACATCCAAAAAATCACACAATGCTGTAAGTGACACCTAAACTAGTTTATGTGTAAAGTAAATGGAACTTTGATGAGAGGCACAGAACCCTTTACTTCCTTGAGCCAGTTTTAGAGTGCTCGTTAAAACAAGCGCAAAATATTCATCTCAACATCTCAAAATATTATAGTAGTTTACTGTCAGCTTTGCAATTTTTGCTTTCATTTGCAAAACTCCTAGCAGTTATGCAATATCTGACTTCTGGTGAGCCTTTGGCACATAGCCAAAGCATTTTGACAATCTTATCTGGAAGCCTGTTGTACATATTCTGGATGGTGAAGGATTGAGTTAAGAATAGTAGATTTACCCTGCAGAATGTTTTTGTACTAGGAGAACATAGCACAAAATTGACTGGTGAGGAGAGAGATGCCAGAACAACAAGAAGCTTGTTTCGTATGTAATATACTTGCATTACATATGATCTTCAAATGTCCTCTCTAGATATTGTCTACCTCACAGTGGAGTACTTTACTTTTCTTTATAAGATATTGCTCTTCTTGTGCTGGCTTAAATAAGTGCTACAGGAAGAAACTTATTCCTGAGAGGTAGACTTTTATAGCAAAAAAACCAGTATCCCATGGCACCTTTTATGCAATGATAACATTGTCTTTTTAAAAACATTTATGAATAAGAGTCGACTTGGCCAGACAAAATGTGGTAAGAAATCTTATGGTAATATTTGTACTCCAAAACTCTTGTAAATTGAGATTGTTAGTGACTTGCTATTTGCTTGAGCGTACTGTTTGTCAGATGAAGTTAAATTATATCTTCAGATTCTGGATAATCTCTTATACCAAATTGTTCTTGTGTACACAGCAACAACCCCGTTGCTTTGACACCTTCATGAAGCTGATTTCAGTGCATTGGTAGCCTGTCTAAAGAGATCTGTCTGATTAATCTTACTCTGCAGGTAGTGTACATGCAGCGCACACACACACACACACACACACACACACTCAAGCTCTCCCTCCCCCTCCACACAAGAGTACAAAGACATTAGGCCCATTCACATGTTATGCTGAACAGAAGTACACTTCCTATCTGCACCATGCATTTGGAGGTGCACCTAGGTAAATTGGAGCCTGGACCTAAAAGCCTTTGGAGTGACCTCACTACAAATTAAGCGTCGTTCATATGTATGTCTGTTCTATCTATATAGACACACCCATACAGTATTTTTAACACGTGTTCTTAAGGGCACAAACAGCAACTGAACTCACAAGAATGTAGGAATATAAAACAGGAATATTAACACAAATATATATTAACAGAAACATTTCAACACACAACTTAACGTATTCTTATCCCACATATTTCTTTCCCCACTCCCCCCTCTTTCTCTAAAGCAGAGGTCATGCTCAGCACCTGTCACAGGTCACAGTCACACATGGCTGCCCAGCACAGTGCGGGACAGACTCAAAAGGATTTAGGATGCCCAGGGGTGTGGAGATCCTGGACTTCAGCCCAGAAGTCCAGAGGCAAGAGCGCCTCTGTATGCATTTGAAGGGCCTGGAGCAGGTTCACTTTTAAAATGAACATAGGTACAGTCATTCACACAAACGTGGACTGACATACGCACATTTGTACAGCATAATGTCTGAATCAAGCTAAAGAAGGTCAATGAATGCATAGAGGATTTGGTGGGATGGAGTAATCTGTACAAGGAGGAGTCTGGCTATAAATACAAGAGATAGGGGAGGGGAATAGAAAGTGAAACCAAAGATGAACAGAACGTATTCATGCAGTCCTGAGGAAACTTTTTCCAAGTGTATTCTCAGTTTTAGAAGGGAAACACCTATCATGGCAGCAGGTTGTAAAGGAGACCCCGTTTGGGAATATTTTAATGAAGTTATTGTACCTGTGGAAATGACAGTCACTGTTTGCATTTCACATGCATGCAACAAAGAAATGCAAGGTCTCATTGTCTGAATGAAACAGCATTATGAGATGTGTGCAGCTATTATAGTGTGCCTACCTTCTAAAAATGAAACCTACATCTAGCCCTGGATATGTATTTAGGTTATATTAGACAACAAGAATATACTTTTACTAGAAGATGATTAAACAGAATCTTCCTGACTTGTGATTTAAATTATTAAAATTTAGTTCTTTTAAAAAATGACTTAAATCAAATCAACCCTGCCTGTATATGTTTAAGTGTTCTTTCATCTGAAAGTCCTGCAAGTATAAAACAAACATAATAGGGGAAAAGGTTTGGGGGTGGGGCCATAGCTCACTAATAGAGCATCTGCTTTCCCTGGTTCAATCCCTGGCATCTCCAGGCAGGCTTGGGAAAGATTCCTGCCTGAGACCTTGGAGAGCTGCTGCCAGTTGGTGTATACTGAGCTAGATGGACTAATGGTCATTCAGTATAAAGCAGCTTCCCATGGTAGGAAGCAAGCCCTCTTCCTCCCATGCTTTCCACAGGCAGCTATTTGTTGATGTGGGGAGCATTCAGATTGTCATGCCCTAAACTCAAAGCCTCAGAATACTGCATCATACTCTTTCTGAATATGTAGATTGGCCTTGATTGATTCTCACACACCCCTCTTTACTGGAACAGCTGTTGCTGTTTGCTGCTGCAATTTCCACAAGAGCCACATGGGTAGAAGCCCATCTTCCCTGCATCGTTATGTAATATGCAAGCAGTGCCCAGCCCCATGGGAAGTACATTGTTTTCATTTAAGAATGCATAGGAGGAAGGCAAACCACATGGGCAAGAAACGTTTGCACCTATCCAAACTGGTGTAGGGGAACTGCAGAGGCAGTTGTGCTGGTGAAGGCTTATGTAAAGAGGGCCTTCCTTGCTAAAGAACTTCAAGTAATAGCATGATGCTTTTGAGTTGCGTTAAGTCTGACAGATATTGATGAACTCCGTCACTCATTAGTTTTTTAAAAACTCTATAATTGTGCTAACTAGTTGACATCCATGCTGTGCTTTTTCAATCAATCATCTTTATTACGAAGTTTTGTTTTGTTTTGTTTTTAAAAGTGAAGATGTTTAATAATAAAATCAATGCAGATACTTTAAATCCAAACAGGACTAGAGTTCAAAGGGGCAGCGACAGCAACAAAAAGCAGGGCGGGGGGGGGAACTCTCCAAGGTGAAGGAGCCTGACCTAGAACTTGCCATCAAGTTCTGCTGCTGCTTGATTGGTGAAGCAGACACAACCTTCTGCTTTAGACTTGGGACTCCTCTTCTTCTGGTCCACTTGCTCCTGCACTGATCCAGGGCTTGGATCAGCTTCAGTCAACTCTTCCTCACTATCCTGCATTCCACAACTCTTGCTCCTTATCCCACTTCAGAACTCAATGTTGGGGGATGAGGTCCTTGAATGAAGAATGTATGAATGACTGCCATAAATGGGGAGACCACTCATGCTGTGGGTTTTGTCCTATGAAAGTTAGTCATGATTAAGTACTATTGAAATCGGGAGGCAAGTTAGTCGTGACTGACTCAAGTCTCATTAATTTCAGTGAGTTTTAAGGATCCTAACTTTACAGCTTTTTTGTCAGTAGTTAGCTAGCATTTGCTTTAGCTTCTGTGGCACTCCAGCTTGAATTACATTCAGAGTGATATTTTTTGGTGGGTTATGGAAGAGCAAGTGAATGTGCCAGGAATATGCCTTAAGAAAATCAGCCCACATTGATGATGGAAGCACTGCTATGGCACCTAAACTAGATTTCTGTAATTGCTTTTGCTCATTTATCACTTGTGGCAAAGCAAGACAAACAAGTTTTAATGGTGTAACTTGTTTCCCTGTTAATTGGACAATTGTTTTGTGTACAAGAAACTTCAGGCCTATGCAGCTGTTAAGGAGTTCATTATAATACAGTCCTATGTTTGTTAGCAAATGCGAAGCTCCTGTGTTTCTGGGCATATAAGAAATGAAGTTATTGTGTTTCTACAACTAATGCGAGTACTTTGCCCTTGACATAGATCTTTTTCATTTATAGCCTGTTTCTCTTTCAACATTGAACTTCATTCGTTCGTTCATTCATTCGATTTCTATACTGCCTTCCAAAAATGGCTCAGGGCGGTTATGGGGCACTTCTCCCATTCAAACTCTAGCCAGATTCAGACCTGCCTGAGAACTGCATCATATGCCTTTAAACCATTTCCTGAGTGTGTGGTGTTAGTACAATACATGTGCTTTTATTATGAAATAAATGCCAACATACTTGCTTTGAAATGCCAACATACTTGCTTGATTATAGGAATTAATCATTATATCTTATGGTTGACTATTGCAGTGTGAGGTAAAGAACAGCAAGATCTCAACTTGGTGAGGCAGTTAAGATTGAAATGACAGCCTTAGTTACAGTATTCTCTCTAATTTTTTCCATCTGTGTGTGGAATGAGTTTTGTTCTGAGCAGCAGTATCAAGACAGTATGTGTGTTCAGAATGGGACCTTCCTGATTCAACCTGAGTGGGATCTAAAATTAACTGAGCAGACATAAAAATTGTGAGTGTGTGCATTCCTTAGAGGGAACACTGCTTAGCTACAGTGATCTGTACCCCAATGGCTGCCTTTTCTTTGTGCAGCACAGTGAGAAAACCATGGCGATGAATATAGTGAGTTCTGTGACCCTGAATGTGCTTGATGCCTCTTAAACCAGAATTCTTAAATATTCTCCTTTCTATGCCTTTGGCTGACTGTGGGACTGATGAAAGTAATATTGATTAAGAGTTGTTGAATTAATGTGCAATGAGGGTCAACACATAAGAGACTCATTTAGCTTTTTAGCTGTGTGACAGGGAGAGTGTTGGCAGCTGTGGCTTTCAGCAGTGCAGCACTCTGAAAGGGAATTGTACCTGCTAGATATCTCCCTTTGAGCTACTACTAAAAATTCCGTCTCCTTTGGGACAGAAGTTCTCAGCCCCCCGCCGCCACCCCCTCCCACTCTTTCTTGACTATGCAAGACTGAGTATCGAAGCCATCCTTGCATTTCTGTCATCTGCTTCCTTGCCTTGGTCATGGGAAGCACACCTGTTCTTGTGGTTGAGAGAGAGAGAGGCTTGTGTGGCCTCAGAAAACCATATAACTATAGTACAATGCCCTATTTGAGATCTACTTAACTGCTGAGATTATGACTGCCACAGGAGAACTTGACCAACCTATTCTGGGGTTCTTGATTGAGAAAGAAGAATCTTTGCCAAACTATGCCAAAGATGATCGAGAAAGCTTTTCTTCAAGAAGCAGCAAGATAATATAAGTGGGAGTGCTTCTTCCACTTGCTGAATATTTTCTTGCTGTTTTTCACAATGTGTGTGTCAAATCAGATCTTGGAGGCATTCAAGCATGTTGAACTTAAACAGGTTGAGGATAGTTCCTCTTTCAACATCTGGAGTTATACTACAGGCAAATACTTCCTGTCTTTTGTACTGTTTCTGTTCCAGCTAATATAGATATTTATTATTTAATTTATATACCACCTAATATTGAAATCTCTAGGCGGTGTACAGAATTAAAACATAATATAAAATATAACATTTAAAATTGATAAAAGATAAAAATCATGATAGATAAAACATTAAAATTGTGTGTGTGTGTGTATAGATAGATAGATAGGGTAAATCCTGCTGTCATTGATATCTTAAAGCCTCTTTAAGAACCTTTTCTGTATTGCTTGAATTGAGCTCAGGCTAGTCCTTAAAGGCGCCAGTCCTTAAATTGCTGCAGATATTGGACTTGTGTGAGCAATAATTTGTTTCCTGCGGTGAGCAAGAATATCCTCTGCACAAGGAAACGTGTGTAAACTGGAAAAATGATAGGTCACCTTTGTGCCTGGAATGTCTAGTAGGAGTATATGTGTACTGATATACTAGTCCAGCTGAGCTGGACTAGTGACTTTTGCAGACTCTGTATTATTGGACTGTCTAGTCTGGGTAGTGGTGTTGCTCACAGCTAACATTCTGATGTTAAATTGGAAGGGAAAATATTGGAAGAGAGGGAAAAGAAGGCAGATGGCATGAATGAAGGCCATGTTGTGTACTGACAAATGTGACAGAGGATGCTCACTGGTTGGTTTTTCTCCCCCTTTTTCTCCCTTGACTGGGTCATCCATATAGATCCCAGGAGTCCTTCTAGTTCATTCACACTAGCAGTAGAGGCCAACAATGGGCATAACTAGCTCCTGTATAGCTCCAGGATGTTATGTGCCCCAAGGTTCCTAACCATAGACAAGAATCTGTGTTCTTATTTTGTGGGCTGTTGACCATTGTCTGGAGAAAAAGGAAAGGCTCAGCATTTGCCTTGCTTCTTCCTTGTTTTTTGTAGACACAGTTAATTCTCATAAAAAGAAAACACAGATCAGTATAAACAACTGTTCGTGGCAAGGCTGATCCACAGTTTTGCTCTTTCCACAGCACCATTTTTTAAAAGCACTTTTCTTCCATGCAGTTACACTATGGATCCCCCAGATGGCACTATGCATGCTTTTTGAAAAAGGAATTCTCCAAAAATCTGTAAAACTGGCATAAGTAGTTAGCATGCAAATAAAAGTATGATGTAAGAATATGGCTGGACAACTTGTTCTGAAAGAGGTTATTCCCAAATAAACCTCAAACCAATCGGAGTATTAATCAGGTCTGTAATAAGTTTAGTATTAACTACTAAAATGTCTCGGTATTCTATGTCCATCAATAACTGCTGTGTCTCTAAATAATCAGCATGCAGAATGTGGTCCCCATTCCAGGGAACCAAGACTACTACAGGAAGCTGCATGCCCATTGCTGCTCTTGTAGCTCCTCTGTTAGGCAGTGTGGATGGGGAAAGGACCCTCTTTTACCTATATTTACCTGACTAGAAGGCGACCCTGAGATTAAGATTACCCCCTTAAAAAATATGGGATAAATATATTTTATACTCTTTACCCAGTAGGCAGAGGACCCTGAACTTAAGACAACCCTGTCCTCCCAAATTCTAACATCAAAAAAACTAGGAAAAAACCTTTTTTAGATTAAATTAATTCAGTAAATGTTGGTGTGAGGGAGCACTGCTTGTGGTACACCCTGTGTACTATTTGTAGGGAGTCTCTTGCATCCACAGTAGAGGAAATCAATAAGCAGAAACATTTTTGTTAGTGACCCACTTGCTGGATCAGTATGGTTATTTCCATTAAACTGGCCATCAGGTAGCTTTCATTCATAAAATGTGCTATTGATTCTGTACCCTAGACCTAACCATATTTAGTTTAGATTAAAACGTTCACACATTTCAATCTAGGTAGGTAGACTGGATCAAATCATTGACTTAGATGGGACTACTCTGGAGTAAATAGTTGTAGAGTTCAATCTAAATCTCTCTAACATTTCACTAAATCATGTTTGTAATGTTTGAAGTTCAGATATGAGTATGATCTTAAGAACACTGTCCAAAATTATTGGGGGAGTTTATCGTCAGAGGTCAATGTTGGCTCAGTTCACCAGCCAGACAAAATATTTTACTCATCAGATGGTTTCCCAAGCTATTTTGATACATGGTAATGTACCATTACTGTCGGGTATCATTTTTCACTTGCCGTAGACAAGTGGATTTTCTGAGTTCTGATTATAGTTTATACTGGCATTCTTCTTCTAACCTGTCCATCCTTTGGATTCAGACTAAATGACTTCCTGATTTGGATCAGCCATTTGAAAAAAATAAATGTGGTTTTCTTTAATCCTTATTCACAGCTACTGAAGCCTTGCTTAAATGAAATTTAAGTAATCTTTTGTAAATCTAGATTACAATTTAAAGGAATAAGATCAACTCCACACACCAGGACTGGCTTTGGGCTGATGACTCCTGAAACTTGAGCTTTGTGATTTGGCATGGTGGTCTGAGTCCCACTGGGAGTGCCAAATTTTGCTTAGCTATTGCACTTACTGGGTGGTCTTGAGAGACTGCAGCTAACCTACCTCTGTTTTCACATTTGTTCAGATGTGTGCCAATGATCATGGTCTCTGTGACCATACTTTTACTCAAGTTGTGGGAAATCAAAACATCTTGCAGGTGTACAATAACAAAGGTGTACAATAACAAAAATAAATTACAGCCTAGGCACAGGCAAATATCAGTATTAGAGGATGATGTCTTGGCCAAGTAGTTTACTTGCCTGAAAAGGAAGCATTAGGTCTGAAACCAGAAGACACTGTCCTGTGGCTATCTAGCAGTGCAGTATTAAACCAGAAGTGGTGAGGGAAAGTACTGAAAGTAAGAGGTACCAAGTAACTTGGTGGGGATGGGGCGGGGGTGTTAGTCGCTCTTATGGATTGCATCCTGTGTACTACTCCTGCTAGTCCCTGAACTGGTTGTACCTGAAAAAATTGATCTAACAGTTGTCCTCTTATCATGCTTCCATTTTGCTGAAATGTGTGTGCCTGAGAATTTACTGTTGCGTTCAGGAAGAGCAAGAGAGTTTAAATTGTCTTCAGAACGCTTGTCGTGTGTCAAGAGTTATGAAACTTGTGACGTTGGTTTCATTGCATTATCATGGACATACACTTAAACAGAGCAGCAGCTGTCTCTGCAATGCTCATATTACATTACATTTTTTAAAATTTTAAATGTGGCTTGAAGGCTTTGACGAGTTTAGTTGTACAACTGTCTGGTTTCTGGTATGTGCAAATATATCTTTGCCTTGCTGAATTTGACCTACCACAGCTCTGTCGACTGTGTATGTTTCCGAATTGTCAATTAGATATGCATGGAACTGAACTGAAAATATATCATTACAAAAAACCAACCCTCTCCTCTTCCTCTTTTTTGCAAACAGCTGCAGAAATACAAAGAGTACTGAATCAACTTGGAACACCACAAGACACACATGAATTGCGGCAACAGCTGTAAGTGCTTCATGAGATGACCTTTCATTTAAATTCATTGTGAAGACTTCTTGGTATGTGTTGATGCCTCAACAAAGTGTTCAGCATCTTTAAAGTGTATGCCAACTAAAGGATGGAATCCAACATCTCTCTGTATGTGTTGACTTGTTAATCCTCCAAGGTACATTGCTGCTGCTATGTTGCTGGTGTGAGAAACAAGAGCACAGAGAGGAAGCAAAGGCTACAGAGTTGCTTTAAAAATTCAATTTTAATATTTGCTGCCATTTGTAAATGGTTGTGGTGAAACTTCTGAAAGCTATACAGCAAACTAATTTCTTAAATGGTACAAATGTAAACCAATAGAACAGGGGTGGGGAACCTTGGCCCTCCAGCTGTTTTTGAACTACAACTCCCACCATCCCCAGCCAGGCTGGGGATGATGGGAGTTATAGTTCAACAGCTGGAGGGCCAAGGTTCCCCACCCATGCAATAGAACAATGAATATCAAAACACCACAGGAATGGAGTGGGTGGTAAATAGAACCGGAAATGCCGTATCATGTCTGTCGAGTGTAACAAAGGCTCTGCAAAAAATAAAAAAACTGTCATGGCATAAGGTAACACACCTACAGTTACCTACAGATGGTTAACTAGAGTACTGGACACCCTGGTATTGCCCTACATATAAGCAGTAGAATTGCTTCCAATAGTAAAAGATCCATTTCTGATATGACATAAAGCTGGACGCTCAGTGAAAGAACTGGCTTCCCAGTTTACATCACTCCTTAAGTTTCATTAATGCCCATCAACTTCTACCTGGACCTTGTTGCTAGTTTGGTCACATGAACTGTTGGTCAGTGTGTTGTGTTCTAAAGTAATAAACTCGCACTTTGGCCTTGCTTTAGGCTTTTCTTATAGTACTAGGAGATATACTGGATTCCAGGGCTGCACAACTTCAGCCCCCTTGCAGATGTTGGACTGCAACTCCTATCATCCTTGACTACTGGCCACTGTGGCTGGGGATAATGGGAGTTGTTGTCCAACAGTAGCTAAAGGGCTGAGGTTCTGCAGCTGTGTAGTACATTGAAGAAAGTGTATGTTATCAGGCATATCTGCATTTGTGGGTCATAGTTCTAAATTAGAATATGGTATTTTCCATAAATTATTTTCCATAACTTGTGCTCATAGTTCATGGGGAAATGTAGCTTTTGGGGGAGGTGGGAGAAAATCTGCAAACCTTCCTAAAAAACGTGTTTTGCATACAGTGGGGAATTTTTCACCATGAAAACTGCTCCCCCTTTAAATAAATAAATGTGGATGGTGGGAGGAGATAATCTACCTATGGTTCTTCTATCAGTCATTTAAGCAAATCCTGTGATAGGAGAGCTGGTCTCATGGTAGCTAGCATGATTTGCCCCTTAGCTAAGCAGAGTCTGCCCTGGTTGCATATGAAAGGGAGACTAGAAGTGTGAGCACTGTAAGATATTCCCCTCAGGGGATGGAGACACTCTGGGAAGAGCATCAGAAGGTTCCAAGTTCCCTCCCTAGCTTCTCCAAGATAGGTCTGAGAGGGGTTCCTGCCAGTCTGTGAAGACAATACTGAGCTAGGTAAACCAATGGTCTGCCTCGGTATATGGCAGCTTCTTATGTTCCTATGTGAGTCTTTTCTTGTTGTCAAACAGTTTAAAAGTGAAGTCTAATCTAGCATTTTCAATTGCTTGTTCTTAATTTCCATAGATGTGAAGCCAGTAGCAATTCTGTATATATTAATGAGCCCCTCTCCGAAGATTTCTCTAAAGATAGTTCACTATGGAATGTTACCAAATAATATCGGTAGAATAATGGAACAGCTGAATTATTCATCTCTGTTTCAGGCAACAGAAGCAGCAGTATACAAACCAACTTGCCAAAGAGACAGACAAATACATTAAAGAGTTTGGATCTCTGCCTTCAGTAAATGAGCAGGTATAAAAATGTACCATGCGTGTGCTTCACTTTTTGTTTTCTTTTTGCAAACATTACTCCTGATGCATGTCAAAACTACATTGATTGAATATTTGAAGCAATTAAGAGGCTAAGTATTTCTGAACTACTAGGATTATAGGATTTATTTTGGTACAGGCACTTGGCTTATGATCATTTTAATCACATTGACTGCAATCCTGTGCACAGTTAGGCTGCTTAAATCCTGTTGATATTAATGAGCTTTAAGCAGCCTAAATATGCATAGACTTGCTGCCTTTCTGTTCTGTGTATGCATGCTACAGTATACAAGATGGGAAAGTATTTTTTGGCAAACTGCCTTTAAAAATAATTACTGTGATCTGTTTAAAAAGATTGCTGGTGGATTTTTTAAAGAGGGAAAACGCCAAATTGGAAGAAACTTAAAACACGGAATACTTGCCCCAAATTTATACAGATGTGTGGGGCCCTCATGGAGCTCTGACGGTGGCACATACACTGGAATTTATGGAGCTGCAAAGTTCACTAATTTACAAAGAAAAGCTGACTAGTCCTCTGTTCTTACCAGTGGAATCTCTGTGCTGTGGCCCACAGCTTGAGGTCTGGGCCCTAAGGCAGTGTTGCAGTAGGCCAATGCAGTGCGAGTTTATCCCACTTCCCTGTATGCAGTTAAGAGTGCTGGTGTCTGAACTTGCTGCAAGGCCTTATACTCTTGTGCTTGTTTCAAAAGTACACAGGAGCGGATCCATACATGCTGCTTATTAGGAATGTTCTTGAAGCGTTTCATCGCCTTGTTGGAAAGGCACCGAAACATCTCAGACTCTTGCAGCCAAAACATTTTGGCACGGGGCAAGGGGTACCTGCTCCTCCGGTGAGCTGCCGCCACTCCGCACTGCCCCATCGTGGCAGTCATTCTTTAAATCTAACTTGGAAGTAGCAGCTGCGTTGCCGTCCCCTTTTAACTGCCACGCCGTGGGGATGCTGCTCCCAGCAGCCCTCCCTTGGCGTCGGCACGCAAATGGCTTTGGTGCATGTGTCATCGCTGTTTGCATGCCGATGCCATGGAAGGGCTGCTGGGAGCAGCGTCCCTGCGATGTGGCGTTGAAAAGGGGGCAGCAGTGCGGCTGCTGCTTTCAAGTTAGAATTAAAGGACGACAGCACAGCAGGGCAGAGGTAGCTCACCGAAGGAATAGGTAGGACCTCCCTGCCTCCTTTTTAAAGGGAGCCCTCTCCGCCCCCTGGGATATGCACAAAGCACTTCATGCACAGCCCTACTACTTACTTCTGTGAACAAACGTCAGCTGCGGGGTAAGAATAACCACTTGGCAGCCATTGATGCAGAAGCAGTTTTGAATTGCTGGTGACTTAGTCTTGCCTCTGAAAAATACCCTTGAGCTAATGTGAGGTAGGGGCAAGAGCAGGGTGCACACCTTCAGCCATCTAGCTATCGTTGGACTATTTTTATTTTATTTATTTATTTATATTTCTATACCGCCCTTCCAAAAATGGCTCAGGGCGGTTTACACAGAGAAATAACAAACAAATAAGATGGCTCCCTGTCCCCAAAGGGCTCACAGTCTAAAAAAGAAACATAAGACTGTTCAGCAACAGTCACTGGAGGTACTGTGCTGGGGGTGGGTAGGGCCAGTTATTCTCCCCCTGCCAAATAAAGAGAATCACCACGTTAAAAGGTGCCTCTTTGCCAAGTTAGCAGGGGACCACTGTGACCAGTAGGGATGATGGGAGTTGTAGCCAACATGTACAGGAGGGCCCAAGTTGTGCAGCCCTGGGCTAGAGTATTGTGTTTAGAAAGGGGTTGGCAGGTTTAAATGGTTGCTGTTAGTTAGCCAACATTAGTTGGCTTTGCACAAGTCACTAATGTGCTTCACAGAGTTGCTGTGAATTGTTTCAGTGGAATTGTTTCACTTCCCAGGAAAGTGGGATACAAAGGCACTACATTTTTATCTGCTCTGGTGTGATGGAAATTAAGTGACTAAAACACCTATTTCTAAAGGAATGCTTGGAAGTTCAAGGTGAATTTCACTGATGCACACAGCTTCCATTTCTTTAAGACTTTTAGTAATCCAGTGCACAGAGGCCTTGCAGTATGACTTTAAATATGCATGAGCACCTCAAACTATAAACCTGAAGGAGGCATGTGGGGAGTATGTGTGTGCAATACTTTATTCAAAGAAAGCATTTTCCCTTACTTGATGCACACTTTTATACACAAAGGTTACGTGATCTTCAGTGGAACTGAAAGGGGTTTGTGCATATATAACTAGAAATTTAATTTATTTAGTAAGCCTGTGCATTGGAACATCTGATTCTGGTAAATTTTCAGCAGAAAACCCTCCCCCAGTGCTGTGGGAAATGGGGAGCACTTCCACCATGGCCCTCCCTTTGCAGTATCTGCCCTGTCTGGCACCAAGTGGGTGAGGCCTTTTACTTGAAACAGAGGCCACAGGGCTGGCCAGCAAGGCATTCAGGAATGCTGGGGAACAAGCAAAGGGGCTGCTGGGCAGATGCAAAATGGCATCTGGGAAATGCAGTTTTACCTGGCACTTCCCCCATGGTGGAAAGCAGCTGGGGTTTGCTATAGATTCATTGGAATCAAATGTTCGAGTGTGCAGACCTGCTACTTAGTGCAACTGCCAAGAGATCTTTATTGGGCAGTATATAAAGGTAAATGCAGGAGAAACCCATTATTTGCAGAGGTTCTGTTCTGCAGTGGGGGTGGATAGCAAATCCACAGATAATGGAGCATTAGGGCTATGGGAATTGGGGCCTTGGGTTTTCGTGCTGCTGAAAATTGTGGGGCCCCGTTTCCCTCCAAAAGTGCCCTACCATGAGTACTTCCAGATTCAGCCATGGTGCCAAAAATCGTGCCCCCCGCTGGGGGCCATTTTAAATAAATGAGTCATAAAATAGCCCCTGAACACAAAATGGCCGGAAATGACCTCCGAGGAAAATGTCCTCTGAGGTTATTTCTGGCCACCCCCGATGTGCAGATACATGGGTTTAACACTCTGTTTCCATCCCCACCCCCCGGTGTATACCGAGGTCAGGTGCTAATTGCCTGGCCATGGATATGTGAAACCGTTAATCCGTGATTAACGAGGTCCTCCTGTAATTAAACGTATGGAAAACTCTTTCCTCAAATGAAAAACAATAGAAACTTCTGTCTGTCCAAGCAGTGCTTTCAAATAGGATTTTTCTCCTTTTTCAAACTTTTTTCCTTCCTTTTAGCGTCAAAGAAAAATACAGAAAGACAGGCTTGTGAATGAGTTCACTACAGCACTGAGTAACTTCCAGAGGGTCCAAAGACAAGCTGCTGAAAGAGAGAAAGAGCTTGTAGCAAGAGTTCGAGCCAGCTCTAGAGTGTCTGTAAGTATATCACTAACTGACAGTGTTGCCAGCTAAAGAAAATATTTGAAGTGAGATAAAATAAACCTATTTCTCTGCTCCAGTGTTCTTTCAGAGCTTTTTGTCTGTTCAGATAAATGGAATGCATCAACCTCATCCACATGCAGCCAATGCCATGCTCCATTTGTGAAATGTGAGAATTCTGTATTTCAGTAATGTGGAGCTTGTCAAATACCAAATGAATTCCTGTCTTCCAGCTCACTTCTGTCTTCATCCAGAGCCATGGACCAGGGAATATAGTTGGAGCTGCTGGGTGGTGGGCAAAACTCTGAGGGAATGTTGTGGCCAGGTACTGCATCGGCAAACACAGGGCTTGAATATAGATAGCAAGTGATCCCAGAAGATGCTGTCAGCAGCCCTGGTTTTGTAGGCAATTAAGGAGATGATAAATGCATAAATAAATACTTGCCGTGTGTAAGCATAATTGTGTTAGTGCAGGTTAAGAAGTCTGTGTTGAGCAGTGAAGCAGTGTGGTACTGAGTAGCATTGTGCTACTGATGCATTTCTGCTTCTTGTCCTCCTCAAAACTGAGCATGGAAACGAATTATGTCTCACCATATTCCAGCTCTTTCTAACAGCAAAACGAGCCTGTCTAACCTAGCATTGACCTGTCTCCACACTTCCCCAAAATCCATGGGAGTTGGTTGCCCAGGCCAGGCTCCTGCATAATCACTCTAATCCTAGTCCTAATCTAGGCGTGGCTGGTCCCTGTGGCCCTCCCCTTTCCGGATCCCTTTTTCTTCCTTCTAGCCAAACAAAAGTGGAGCTTTGTTGAGCTTTGTTGGTATCAAGCATGAACCATTTTCATCTGTGTGTTGTTTTTGGTATGTTTAGTGGCAGTAGCTGAACACAAGCCGTTTGCTGTCAGAGTGCAATGTGTCTAGGGTAGAAGAGTGCACTTGTGCACTTTGCATGTAGAGTCATACACTGCCCTTTCTGATAGGATCAGGTCATTGTTTCACTTGGGGAAAATAAAATTGGGCTGTTTCATATGTTCCGTTTATTGTCCTATATGTTCCTGTTTCACGGTCTTGATATACCGTGAAATAGATCTTATCCATTCCCTAAAAGAGAGCTGATCTCTCTCTCTCTCTCTCTCTCTCTCTCTCTCTCTCTCTCTCTCTCTCTCTCTTACAGGGTAGTGCTGAGGACGGCTACAGAGAAGGAGCGCTAGTCTCCTGGGACAGGTAAGATATGCTCAAAAACCTATCGGTATCCTATTTATTGAATATAAAAATAGGTGTAAAACCTAGTTTTCTCTATTGCCCTAAATGCTTGAATTGCTAATTAGGCAACCTAATATTAAGCTGTGGTGTGGTAAGCCTGATGCTTTATTTACTAAAGCATGCTGTGAATTTATAATCCTCCATTGTTGCACCTATTAGAAAAATACATCTGTGATCCTGTTTATTCACATCTTATCTGTTTTTCTCTCTTGGTTGCCATTAATGTCCTTTTTTAGTAGAGAATTGTCTGTTGCTCAAGAGTCCAGAAATCTGATTGCCAGTGGCAACTGCCTTTGCTCTGGTCACCAGGCAGAAAGATCTGTCTGTCCAAGCGGTCTGTGTGTGGGGAAGTAGGAGCTTGTGGCAAGCCCAAGATACCAGTCAAGGGGCCCACACGTTCTTCTTCGTCCCAGAGTTCTCTGTCTCCTTTGTGTGGCAGAGGGCTCTGTTACATTGGCTGGTTACTAAAGTAAGCCAAAAACTTGTGGATGTCTGTCAGCTTCCAAAATGTGTATTGGAGGCAAAATTGATATTTCTGTTCTGGTAATTGTACTGCTGAGAGCAAACTTTCTACACAGATTGAAGTCACATTTGGGACTTTAACTCCTCCCAGATCTACGGCTCTGGAAATAAAAAAAACCCCACCATGGATAGGAGAGTAAGACTGAAGCCATCTAGAGCTGCTTTCTCTAGAATACCTTGGCCAGCAATATCGAAATTTCATTTATTTCATTATATTTGTACACAGCCCCAAACTTGTGTGTCTGGGCGGTTTACGATAATATAAAACAAACATTAAAGCAATTTAAAACTACAATTCTAGTTAAAAAGTTTGGATGAATAAATGTGTCTTTAAAGACCTTTAAAAAGCTGTCAGAGATGGGGAGGCTCTTATTTCAGCAGGGAGTACATTCCAAAGTTTTGGGATGACAACAGAGAAGGCCTGTCCGTGATTGGCCACCATAAATATATAACACAGGAATTGACTGTAGTATCTTTTTAAAACTATGCCCAACTTATAGGTTTGCAACCATCAACATCTTTTACATTTTGTTTCATTTTGCTTAAAGTTGAAAATAGTTTACAGTAAAAACATCAGTAAACCATAATCGGCCTACAAAATTAAGACCCATGTCCATAATAAATTAAATCCAACTTCAATTAAAAATCCAGAGGGCATATTTAAATCTATCTCAGTTTTGAACCAGCTTCATAAGATTAGTAATGATGGACATATGTAGGCTTCACTGGGAAGTGGGGGCAAGTTCCAGTGTTTCACCAGCAGAGAAAGGCCTGCTCCCTCCCATCAGCTGACAGCTACTTCAAAAAGGGGATCTGGAGCAGGTCTCCTCTGACCAGAGCTCCACAAACAAGGGCACTTGTGTGCAGAGATGTGCTCTTAAGGTTGGCTGGATCCAGACCAGCTCAGGGTTTTAAACGTTCAAACCATCTTGACTTGTGTCTGAATGCTTTTTGGCTGCCAGTGAAGTTTCGTACAGAAATGATTACTAAGCCCTCATTCATAGGCTTGGAAGGTGCTGAAATAGTGCAATGGAGAAGCATTCCTTGGTGCCCATATTTTGTGCATCTTGTCCCTTCAAAACGGGAGAAGAATTATATATCCAGCCTGCCATCAAGCTGTTTCAGTCTCGACCAGGCTGAATGCATGAACTAGGCCCAAGAGGCAGGATACTTAGTTTGGAAACCTCCTAACATTTTTCAGGGTAAGCTTCCATAGAGTACCTTTGAGTTAAAATCTTAAAGTATTATCCCATTACGCTCAGGATAAAAAATTAAATGGCTGAAAATGCTAATCTAGAAGTTGATCTAGTAGCACTGAGCAAGTGGAATTATGAAAAGAATTGTTCCATTTTTATTACTGGGTTGCAAGCCCCTGACATTCAAGTAGATCTAGAGTTAAGATGGTTTGTCTTGCCATATAAAGTTTAACTCACTTGGGAAACTTGGCATCCTGCATGTTAACTTCACAGCCAACCTCAAGCTCAAGTACTAGATGAAGAAATCACAGAAGATGACCTTCGTCTTATTGAGGAAAGAGAATCTGCCATCAGGCAGCTTGAGGTGAGCTTTAAGCAGTGTTTAGAAACATAATGGTATGGTTCAGATGTAACAATAAACCATGGTGTACACATGTGCCCTCCCCACTGCTCTTTTTACACGCAAGACCAAACCATAATTTCCAAGTTAAAATGTAAGTCAGAACTGTGGTTTGTTCTAAAGTGAAAGCAAAATATGCACTTTCCTGACCTTGCATGTGTGAGGGACTTCAAAGCACATGAACCTGTGACACTCCAAGGCTCATTTTTTGTCTTACTAAACCATGGTTTAGCATCTAAACTGGGCCATGAGATCAAAAGCAGGACTTTTTTTTGCCCTTAATGTGCTCTTGTACTGAAGGATTCTTGTGATTCTTGTCCTTAAGAGGTAGTGTTCCCACTAGAATACTAGCACACATGGAACAGCAGATGGCGTTGCTTTCCACCTTTCGAAGAGAGAATTGATGCCTGCTTTCCTAGTGTGACACTGTGTTAGAATGACTAGTGGCTTGACTCTCTCAAGAGAGTTAAGTTATGGGACTCCTTTCCCCATTGGCATATGGTAACTTCCCCCCCTTCCTAGATCCGTTTTCATTCATCTTCTCATCTCCTATCTTTCTGCTTACCGGAAAGAAAATTGCAGGCTGAGTTTTTAACTACAGAGGCCCAACAGGGACATAATTATTAGAGGCCTCTTTTTCTTTTCCATAATTCCATATCAGCCAAAGAGATAGGACGTCAGTCTTTAAGAACCTGAAGTTCTTGTTCTAGCTGAGCACTTATTTCTTCTTCTATTATTATAGATAATGGCAAATCTTAAATTAATAACTAGGTAAATGGCACCGTCCTGCCACGGTTGAGCTTCACATGGTTTCCAATTGGTTTCCTTAGGAGAGCCAAGCCTGTTCTTTCTGCCTTTCAAAATCAAGTGTCTGGATTGTGCCCTAATTAAGGGCATGAATCAGGCGGGATTTTGCACTCTGGAAATAATGAGATTTCAAAGTGCTTGGCTTTGTCTGGTTTTGTCTGGGTTGTGCCTTAATAACAGGATCTCTAACTTTTTTTTTTTACCTACGGGCTAATACATTCCATATGTAAATCACTTGAGCGTCCAAATTTTTTCAAGCACATTATAAGTGGCATAATGAATTTTAGGAAATGTGCATGCACATGCTACTCTTTTCTTGTGTGGCTTTGCTTTCACCTCCATCCTGACTCCTTCCCATTGCTTTTTGTCCTGTCTCCTTCCTTCCTCCCCCCCCCATACAAGTGGTAGGCAATATATTCCGCAAACATGCTCACCATTGCAGAAGATTGCATATAAATGAACACCTCTTATTTGTTTACAGGCAGACATCACAGACATAAATGAAATATTTAAAGACCTGGGGATAATGATTCATGAACAAGGAGATGTGATAGGTATGTGAAAATTGGTGTGTTGAGGAGCTACTTGCTTTTTATCAAGTCTGGCTGCAATAGTCTGATCATATCAGCATGTTTAAAACTTGGAGCAATTAGGATAAATGTAGTGTTAGCTGTTTCTGAGTAATCCACTAAGATGAAATGTGATTTATCAAGAACCAGCATGCCCCTCTTCCATATTTGTATATTAATGATTGACAGACAGATTCCTTATCTTAGACTAGAAAAAATATTGATGTGCTTGTTTTCTTGTAGAAAAGTGCATTTTAAAACTGGATCCATGTATAAGACTTGTTAAGTGTTTTAGGCCCATATGCCAAAGGAGTTTGTGCCCCCACAGGAATATCTTCACCGCAAACTTGGAATTAAGAGTTAAAAGAAATAACAGTACAAATGAGAAACTAAACTTTAAATTTTAAACTGTATAGCCTTGTCTATGAACCTCAAGGAGAGATGTAGCTAGGAACGTGAAATGTTACAAAAGATGAATGGATGAGCAAGCTAGGTGTTAGGAGATTACCATGATGCTCTTACTGCAATAACTTCTGTCTAGAAAACTGGCTGTATCACAGACTGGTTATGATTGTACCTTGGTACAGTTTCCACCAACCTATCTTTGCATTTTTCTCAGACATCCTCAACACTGGGTTAACGCCCATCACATGCTCTGAGAGACAGGAACCAATCAAATCTTTCAGTAGGCTAGGTCCTCCTAGGTAGTGGCTGTCGCTCATTCCCCTGTTCCGTTCCTGTCTGCTCTGGGAGACAGTGTTCGTTACGAGCTCTGTAGCTCTCTAAAAGTTATTGCCAGGCTAGTCATTTTTTTTTCTAATCTATATTCCTTTCTCACTCTTGTGTGCGAGGGTGGGAAGGGAGTCTCGTATTCTACTAAATTTGGTAGTTTTAAAAGTTTATCTAATTGGATATTTTTTCTTGTTTGCCAATTTCAGTTTGGGGTCATTTGTTCCCTTACGTGAGACATGGAAGTGTCCCATTTGGGGGACATGCTGAGGGTGGTCGCTTTCTGAAGGGCCCATTTTGGAACTCTGGGGCATTGCTTCTGTTAGGAAGCCTTTAACACAGGGATTCTCAACGTTGGGTCCCCAGATGTTATTGGACTTCAACTCCCATAATCCCCAGCCCAGTGACCTTTGGCTGGGGATTATGGGAGTTGTCCAATAACATCTGGGGACCCAACGTTGAGAATCCCTGCTTTAACAGGAGCAAAACGTTCCTGTTCTGTCTCCCCAAAAAGAGCTCCAGAGGCCGGTCCGCCTCAGTCCTTTGCTGCAAGCAGGGATGTTCCTCTAAAGGCAGCGGTTTCTAATTTGCTTTAAAAAATAAATAAATAAATCTAAACACCTCAAAGAGGGAAAACCTAAGAAGCATTCCAAGCAATTTTAACTGATGTTCACCTCAGTGAATGACTTTTATTGTATTTGAATTCTATACCGCCCTTCTGAAAATGGCTCAGGGTGGTTTACACAGAGAAATAATAAATAAATAAGATGGCTCCCTGTCCCCAAAGGGCTCACATTCTAAAAAGAAACACAAGATAGACACCAGCAACAGTCACTGGAGGTACTGTGCTGGGGGTAGATAGGGCCAGTTACTCTCCCCCTGCTAAATAAAGAGAATCACCACGGTAAAAGGTGCCTCTTTGCCCAATTAGCAGGGGGTTTGGTGCAGGCGGTGTGCAAAGAGCACCAGCCCTACTGTTTACCGCCTGATTCTCAAGTCTTTTCAGTGCCCACAGGACTGATGGTCAATTCAGGCACGATACCTGCTCCGATCGCATCTATTACTCCTCTCGTGTGTGCCAATCACACAGCCACGGCCAGTTCGGGTGCTAATGTCACTCCCACAGATTCTCCTCTCCACATTGCTGTGCGGTTAGTTCTGGCATGAAAGCTGCTTCCGCTGCTATTTTGGTCATCAAGAGGAGCATGGCAGCCATTTTGGAAGCCCCTTGGTGAACAGAAGAGAGAGCAAGTGCCACCCTGGAGTTTAGAGTGCCAGAAATTGGTGCTGGAGCCCAGGGATTGGGGGTCTAGCTTGCTATCTCTCGATGCATCTGGAGCTGGAAAAATGACTGATAGAAGGGAGACATTGGTTCTTCCAGTATAATGGGACTTAGTAATCGTGAGTAGCGTTGGAGGTGGACTTGAAGTCCCTGGGGATAAAAGCAGTAATGGGCAGTTCTTTCCTCCTGATGTTACAGCATGGCTTCAAGAATTTATTATAAGACAGTCTAAGGCTCTGTCAGCAGCCCTCAAGTGTGCCTACACCAGGTCCTTCGGGGGTGGTACCTGTTTGCCCTGTGATCCCTGCCCTGTTGACCTTGTCTGTTCATGCCAAAGTACCAAGATCAAATTCACAAAGGGGGCAGTCTAGAGTTTCCTTCTCTTCCTCACCAGATACCAGCCCAGCTAGATGGGTTATCCCCCCTTCAGAAAGGGGCAAGTTTGTAAGGAGAAATAGGAGAAGGGCTCACAAGCATAGGAGGGCTACTAGTTCTTCACCATCATCTGATGGGGCACCACCCTCCAAGAAGGTGGATCAGGGGCCTCAGTGGCCAGGCCCGAAGCAGACCCATCAGGAACTGCCTGTTATACTTCCTGTCCCCCTGCAGGATCCAGACCTTTCCTCAGTGGTTCTACCTAGGCCAGTTGGAAGGGGTCCAGAACCTAAGCCAGTAGACAGTCTGTTGGGGTCTGACCCCCAGGGTTCAGCTGACATGGAAAAGGAAGAAGGCGAGCTCTCGGATGAGCAAAGCCAGCTTAAGCTACCAAGTTCATTCCACCTTTTCTCAGTGGCGGAGTTTGAAGTTCTGTTAATAAAGGCCAAAAGGACCATAAATGATATGACTTCAGGTGACAGAAAGATGAAATATACTGCTACAAGGGGAGCTTTTTATCCCCTCAAGGGATCTTCTAAGCTAGATTATAAAACAGGCAGTTTCCTGAGAAAGTCACAACCACAGGTTTAAAAGTCCAAATAAAAATAAATTTTATTAAATACAAAGTAGAGATTGGGCAGTGGTATGACACGTGGCATTTGCAGGTAATAGACTTGCAAGATGTTTATGTGTCTAGGCTTTCTACTTTACCTCTGAGTGAGTCTTTACTATTGAGGGAGATCGGAGAAGAGAAACAGTGATAGGAGGTCTCAGTGCAGCAGGCTAGTGAAAGGATCCAGCAGTGGCCATGGAAGGGGAGCAAGAGAGGTCAGTACAAGAACTAGCCAGGAAATGGGAGGGAGAGATGGAAGGAGAGGCTGGTCAAAAATCCAGCTGGAGATTGAGAGGGGGAGAATTGAGGACTCTTCTAAATTCTGGGAGTTCAGAGTGATGGATGCAACAAGGGGAAGATGTCTGGCTACAGTTGCCTGTATTGGAAGCGAGTATCAGCAAGTATTGTTGGCTGGAAAAATCGGCTAAAATTCACTTCTCCTTGGGCAGATAGTCTGAGTCTTACAACCCAGCCATGGCTTTTACACTCATGAGAGGGTGTTCCACTCAGACTACCACTGAATGTCGTCATGAGATGAAATTCAGACAAAGAATGCTTCACACTTCCCTGGGTTATTTGTCTGGTAGTGGACCTATCTCCAATGAGCCCACAGTCTTTGGGCAGATCCCATGGGAGTGGTAACCATTGCAGGGGTAACTTTTTTTTTTTAACCTCGGGGGAGGAGTTGACCGCCCTCCCCACTTCTATTGCGGAGAAAACAGATTGAAATGGAAAACCTTCTAGCCTAACACAATGAAAACTGCAACACACGAATACCCAAGAGGAGAAAAAGAAACTCTCTGGAGGAAGGAAGGAGGGGCTCTCCCTATATTTACCTGTCCGATGTGAAGGGAAGAGAAGGGTTCTCAGCAGGGAAATTGAGGTGCGATGATGGAAAAAGCAGAGGGTCACCATCTCCAGAATGGATTCCAGAGACTGTGGGCTTCTGAGTGGTCAATTTTATAGGGTAAAAAAGCACTAAATCAATATAGCTTTGCAGATTAAAAATGAATGAGAATGGTCTTTAGTGGGGAACAATAGAACGAGTTTTGGAAGAGCCAGACAGGAAAGTGTTATTAGCTTGGAAGTTTACTCGAAGGATCTGAGTAGAGTGGCTGAAATGCCCAAGTCAGGAGTGCAAGATGTGCCAGACTAGAAGAGAAGCCACAGCTGCCTTAGTTTGGGAGTCTCAGGAGTACCTTAGAGTCTCCTTGTGGGAAACCTTTCTTGGGGTGTTGGGTTGCCTTGTCTGGGCTCCTGTGGAATAGGATGCTGCGACTGTGCCTCCTCCCTAGCTGGTCCCCCAGGCTACTCTCTACTTCAGTGATAACACTGTTCCCTTCCTGGACTCACTTAAACACAGGTCAGGCTAGGCTCAGCCCTTCTGTAGAGATGCCAAGGGTGTGTGCAGAGAGTCCCATTTCTGGAACCCCTAACAATACTAATTGAAGAAAACTTTATCTTAAATCTTAAACCCATTTTACCTGGTCTCTAAGAATATTAAAAAATACAGTGGCGGTCCTTTTTTGAGGTTGTTACTCGTCATGTTGCCTAATTCACCTTAATTCGTGTTCTAATATTGATACAACAGAATGAGTACCATAATGGCATCAAGATATTGTGTGTGAGGGGGAAGATGAGTTAAAGTACACATTTTCAGCAGCAGCTCAGTTTTCTTTGTAGCCTCTAATTCCACCCTGAGTTGCATTAATTTTAACTGAACCAACCTAAATCTGTTCTGTGATGCCCACCACAGGAAATACTTTATATATGTACAATCCCAAAACAGTGTGCATCTGCTTCTGAAAATTATACTTGGACTTAAGAAGGTAAAATGACTTCTTTTTATTCCCAAAGATAGCATAGAAGCCAATGTAGAAACAGCTGAAGTCCACGTCCAGCAAGCAAATCAGCAGTTGTCTAGAGCAGCAGATTACCAGGTAAACATTGGCATATGTAAGATTATACTGGGGAAATTTTCATTTGTTGTATTAAAAAATCGAAGCTTTTAAATTGCAAGTGTATTGAAAGGGTAGACATAAGGTTCAAGGCTTCTAGTCTCTTGTGTTTGTATTTTATCATAATTTATACCCCCTGTTTTCCAAGAAAATTGTCCAAAGTGACTTAACTAAACTAAAATCAGATCAAATTTTAAAATAAGAACAATGCAGTCAATAAGAGGAACAGCTGCAGAAATTTCAACCAACCAATGAAAGCCGAAGACATTAGCCATAAGCATGCCAGAATGGGCACTGAAAAGGCTCACTTCCTGTGTTCAATCTTTGATGTTTAAAATTCACAGAAGAGGGTGCTTGCTTATAGTATGTTTTTGACACAACTGAATTGCATTATGTTCAATCTGTCTTATTTGCAAGAGAAGCAAAATGCGTCTACATGCAGTACATGAATGACACTTTTACCTAACGTGAATTTGGATGCCTTTATCCCAAATGCAAGCTAAGCAAAAGCTGCCTAATTCACGAAATCAGCAATGGGTCATATCTAATTCATGAAATGGCAGTGCTTGATAAAATTTGCATCTCCAAAGATTAGGAGTTCGAGTTCATTTTGAATGCGAGTCTTTAAACGTATTTATAGTCTGCCTACTTTAAAACAGTGAAACACAAACATTGCTTGAGTTTGCTGATATCATTGAAGTGAATAGGCCTGTTATGATTCTAAACACTTAACTGGAAGTGTAAGGACTATTTTATTTGATGGAATTTACTGCAAGTGCGATTAAGATCAAGATGCATGCTGATGAAAAGCCAAATTGGCTTGCTTGGTTTGTGAACATAGCTAAAATATTTGTAACTAGTGTTTTCAAGCCCGTTAAAATAACAGGCGCTAGTAGGGAGAGTTCCTCCCCCCCGCCGCACTGCCTCCTGCCCTTGCCCCTCCCCCCCGCCGCACTGCCTCCTGCCCTTGCCCCTCCCCCCCGCCGCACTGCCTCCTGCCCTTGCCCCTCCCCCCCGCCGCACTGCCTCCTGCCCTTGCCCCTCCCCCCCGCCGCACTGCCTCCTGCCCTTGCCCCTCCCCCCCGCCGCACTGCCTCCTGCCCTTGCCCCTCCCCCCCGCCGCACTGCCTCCTGCCCTTGCCCCTCCCCCCCGCCGCACTGCCTCCTGCCCTTGCCCCTCCCCCCCGCCGCACTGCCTCCTGCCCTTGCCCCTCCCCCCCGCCGCACTGCCTCCTGCCCTTGCCCCTCCCCCCCGCCGCACTGCCTCCTGCCCTTGCCCCTCCCCCCCGCCGCACTGCCTCCTGCCCTTGCCCCTCCCCCCCGCCGCACTGCCTCTTGCCCTTGCCTCTCCCTCCTGCCCCTCCCCTCTGCATTTTTTTCCTTACCGGCCCTCCTCTCCTCCTCCCGGGCGTCAAACAGTTAAGTGATCAGTTTCGGAAGCAGCGGCGAAGCAGCAGCAGGAGGCAGCGACTGGTTCCTTTGCCTGCCGTGGCCACTGCCGCCGCTCGTCCATTGTTGCGGCCGGCTGCCGGACAGCCACCGCTCCCCCAACATTAAACCTTTCCCCAGACCCTCCTGTTTGCAAACATCCTTTTGAGAGGGGGGGTGGGGGTGGGAGGGGCCTGGGCCAGTCCTCCTGACCTCCCAGTACAACCCACTGTGCGCTTGCTGCTTAGGGAGGGATGTCACAAACAAAGACGGCTCTGCGCTAAGTATTGGGGCCCGCTCCGCGCATGCCCAGAACGGCTGAGAAAGACACGGGCAGGGACACGGGATTACAACCAAGCTCTTTATTATAGAGGATATGGCAATGGCCATCTTATACTTTGGGCTGAAAAGAAATCTTAAATGGTTTCGAAAAGTCAATTTGTCATGTTTAGCTGACTATTCTGTCTCATGCATTCTATTTATAAAACTGACATTAACACAGTGTGAATTTCATAGTTCTCAATTTTGCTTTCTTCTGCTCTGAAATTATTCCATGATGTGGGGAAGGGAATGAGTAATGTAGGGTTTAAATAGTTCTAGTTTTAGGCACCATAAACTTGAACAGTTTTCCCAATGGTAGAGAGAGTTTAGAACTTTGAGGCAAATTATTAACTGCCTTTAACCTTCCAGTGTCTCCTGTAAATGTAAACAGGTTTAACAGAACTGTGACTTAGAGGTCTATTGTAATCTAGAGCTAAGTTACATTTGCGTTTCACTTTGGTGTTCAAATGAATATGTGAACCACCGCTGTGCTGAGGTGACCTTTTGCGGGGGGGGGAGTACAAAATCCTCCTTGCCTTGGAGACTGATTGATTTGGTGCATGCTCAGTAGCATAGTGTGGTCTGCTCTATGTTGTACAGGCACTGCCTTTTCCTCCAATTACAGCAATTCGCACCATCTCCTGCCTTGAGACTTGGGAGTTCCTGGGTTCTAGGCAAACTGTGATGGTGCTCCATGCCCTAAAAGCATTCTCCATACATAGGAAGTAATTACCACCTGCCCTTAGACTTTGAGCTGCTGGGACTGGGCCCTGTGCAAATGGCAGCAGGCATGCTCCCCAAGAGCAAGTGCCGTTCTCCAGAAAGCAGTAGAAATTGAGCACATGTATGAGCTTCAGTAGTAGCATTAGTCCTCCCTAAAGCATTTTATGGTTGAGAAGATGACAGTGAAGCCTCAACAGAGGTGGTGGTTCTCTAGCTGCTGATCTATACTAGATGTGGGCATCATTCTTGCAAGCAGCAGATGGAAGGCCGAAGTCCAGCCCAGCCACTTCATACTGTAGGTGGGGGTTCACGTGACTCAGTGCCCTTCCACAGGAATAAAATTCCCTCATGTACTAGCACACTGGATAGAAGGCTAGACTAAGCACTTCCCCTGAAGTAGTCAGTCATTTGAGCCCTCATCTGCAGTTGGAAACTTACAGGCATAGGTTTATCTCCTTGTGTGCTGGTTGGGAACTAAGCCAGAGTTGTTCAGTAATGGAACACTGTTCTGAGCTGGAAATTCCGTACTCTGTCTCCTCTCTTTTTGCCTTTTCAGCGCAAGTCCCGTAAGAAAATGTGTATCCTCGTCATTGTACTTGTTGTAGGAGCAACCATCCTCGGCCTAATCATATGGGGAGCAACAAAAACATCATGATGTGCTAAATTATGCAGGAGGATTTCCATGATCATGTCTCAGAATGAAACTGTTCAGTAAATGAATTATCCATCTTTATCACTTCTGCTTTTCTACAAAATGCATTTTTAATTGGAGATGGGTCTTTTTTTTTTTTTTTAAGCTTGCCTAGTAAGATTAATCCAAATGTATTGTGGCATTGGATGCAGCAATGTAAGCTTGCCAGTACTTAAACCAAGAGAAGGCAACTTCCTATCTGGTACCTGCCACTTGGTTGCTTTCTCTCTTACCTCAAGGCCAGGTCATGTTGGTGATTGGGTTCAAGGCTCACATACCATGTGTAGTGATAAAGTGGGCCAAACTTTCACCTTAGGTTATTGAGCTTCACCCCTTGAAGGCCTCACAAGGGGACTTGGAAAGCAACATGCAAGCGATATATTGTCAAACTCCAATTTCATTGGCCAACTTAACGCATGCCTTTATAGAGGAAACTTAATTTACTAAACTAATCATTAATAACTTTCAAAGATTCACTCCCTGACTTTCTAGTCTGAATCAAATTTCATTGTTTCTCATCCTTGAGATGCCATTTATTCTTAAACTTGTAGAAGGGTCTGTTCATACCACTCCTGTGAGCCATTCAAATCTTGATAGGTTGCTTGAGGCTGAAGTCTTGTTCTGTCTTTCTGAAACTTTTGGATTATTTGCAATTTCTCCTTTGCTTAAAAAGTATCTTTTTCATATTTTGATATAAACCTGATACTGGATATCAGCAAACCTGGCAAAGCCATTCTAATAAATGGTTAATAATGTAGACTGTGTATGTTTATGCTCACTTTACAATGAGACTTTTGAGACAGTTAAAATTAGCTAAAATTTGCACACTAATTTATGCACTTGTCTGATGTTTAAAATTTAAAGTATGGCAAAACCAATATGTACAGTTGCAGACATGGCTCTGCAGAGCTCTCTGATCTGAATTTCTGAATAATATACACATGCCTGACTGTAAATCTGTTTAGTAATTCTTGTCTCTGGTGCAAGTAGGCAATGCAGCTGGAGGCCTGTGATTGGGTTGAATTGCAGACCTAGGTACCTTTTTATGTCTTCCCATGTGGGGCAGAGAGCTCTGGTGCAGACCATTTGGGTTGGGGGTCACACTGGAAAATAGCATTGGGCGAAAAGTTAAGCTGCCTTTACCCTAAAAACACACACAACAAAAACCCATCCATATCACAGATCTCTGGCTGCCTTGTTTAGTTTGGCCCTCAAATTCTTGTATATAGTGGTGGTCAGTGAAATATTCAAATTTTAATATTACTTTCATTCTAGTGAGCCCTAGCTAGCGTAAACGGCAATCCTAACTTCTGTTTCCTGAAAGAGATTAATCCTTTTTTCCTGGATATGCTAAATATTGCAAGTTCTGATCAATTACATTCAGTGGCCTACATTAGGCTTGTGCAAGTTAATAAAGTCAGAAAAGGGTGTCGGAAATCCCAGCCCTCACCACAAGGAGGCAACATAACACAGGGTAACTGCCCCTGGTGGTGTGGTGGCGGCTCTTTAATTGTGGGGGGAGGCTGGGTGACTGAAGAGAATCACAAGAGCGTCCATGGGCGGGAGAGGAGAGATGCAGGGCAGCCTAGGGAAGCATGCGGGGTGATTGGGAGGAAGCGTGGGATGGCTGGGTGCTGTCGTCGTCTGAGCAACACTACAGTATCCAGCCATCCCATGCCTCCACCTGCCCCACATGCTTTCCCAGGCTGCCTTGCATCACTCCACACCCACCTTTGGATGCTCCCAAGATTCTGTTCAGCTGCCCCTGTGCCAGTGTTGGGTCGGCAGTTAAACAGTGGCCACCACTGCTATATTAGCAGGGGCAATTGCCCAGCGTTCTGTTGCCGCCTCATGGTGGGGGTTGGGATTTCTGACATCCTTTATTGACTTGCACAGGCCTAGCCTACATTCTGTGCCGCCAGCCATGCACCCAAGAGGGAGATTTACTTTCTGACTCTGCTACACTCAGCAGTGTGGGATGTTCCTGACAATGGCAGGGGAGGCTCAGTCCATCCTAAGCATGCTGCCAGATAGTGTCCATGGTGTTAGCTGATCACTAGGGAGCATCTATGTGCTGGTGAGTGCAGTGGAGCCAAGCAAGCCCGCATCCTGCTTGGCTGCAGGCTGGCTGTGCCGAATGTTAGCCAGCTTAATTATCTCAAGGTTTTTAAGATCAGTTTTTGTGCCATCTTGTAGTAACATATTGGAAGAGTAATACAAAGCTATTTGCCAAGCTAATCAGTTTTGTTTTTAATAATGATTGAACTAATTAAAAATTACTGTATAAATCTTACTTCTGTCTTACACATTTTTGTACAGCAGTTGGATAGAGAAGCAGCATTTACGTGATACACTCCGAGACTTGTGATTTTGGGGGTGGGGAACTAAAAGTGTCTACAAGCTGAACTTTGCACCATTTAAATAAAGGCAGTTTCAAAAGCAAACATTTCTTGAATTGACCTTTGCTGTGTGTGTCTTGTTTTTTATATCTTATTGATGGGATTAAAATTTAGCTTTTTTTGCAAGGGATTGTTCTCGACCTGAAACATAATTGGGGAGAAAAACACACACAGAGTGAAAGTCTGTATCCTGGGCCCTTGGAGCATGAAAACTCAGCTGCTTCCACACTTGTTTCAGTGGTGATGAGACGCTGCCAGGTACTCACATCCATGGCCAAAACCTTCTTATATTATTATTTTATTTCACTTCTCAACAACTAAGTTCACAAAGCTGTTTACATAACAAAAGGAATGAGAATGGTTCCCTGTCCTATTAAAAAAAATACAAGACACTAGTGACAGCCACTGGTTCTTTTTGTCCCTGTTAAATATGAGAGCCATGACTTGAAAAGGTGCCTCTCTGTCCAGTTGTCAGGAATTTCTGTGTCTTCTCTTCAAGCAGAAGTCTTGGTGGTACATACATTCTGCCCACAGCACATCCTTGAATCTTCTAACTTCTGCAAGGTCCGTGAGTCAGGAAGGATATGGGCCATGTCAAAGGATTCTAACATTTTCAGGTGCCCTTAAGAGAGAATTTACCTTTTCAGCTACTCTGTTGAAGCCCTTATGGATACCTAGAATAGGGAACATCTTTGTCCTTGACATTATAGCTCCTGGGCACCTTTTCTGCTACCAAACTTCAAGTAACAGGCAATGTCATGGTTAAGTCAGAGCTATAGTGCAATTTGAGAGAAGCATGTAATGAACACAACCAAATTAGGCCTAAAAAGCATGGAATGTTTTGTGAGAGTGGCGATGCCTATCTTCAGTGGTGCACACAATTTAGGAAGCCTTGGTAGTCAGTAAATATTTGTGGCACAAGGATTCCCAGTCTCCCCAACAAGGGAAGGGCATGAATGCTCTTTGTCTGACCCCTATTCTGTGCCTTGAACATGCTGGAGCTAGCTTCTGCTTTGCAACACTTCCAATGTGCTAAAAGCATTTCCAGAGGGCAGTGCAATATAGAACACCAGCACTCGTCCCAAGGTTTTATCTCACGAAGGATGGTGTGGGGAGCAGGTCACGACCACAGGTACAACATGATACAAGCCTGCTGTAAACTATGGGGCTACCCTTGAAAACAACCTGGAAGCTCTAGCTGATCAAGAATGTGACATCACATCTCTTATTGTGCTAACAGCAAAGACAGGGTGTGCATGAATTATTTCATTCAACCACAAATCAAATAGCAAAAGTATTGATTTGTCAAACCAACTGGCCATAGTGGGATGGTTCTATAAATCTAATTGGAAATTCATGAATCTTCAAAAGGTAATGGGGAACTTGAATCACCCCATTGTTCCCCATGGCTAAGTCCTAGGGACACCAAAGTGGGTGGGTATTAGGGCATGGCCCTACCTACCTACTACCCAACCCGCAAAACAATTGGAAGATCAGGCAATTTTAAATAATTTTTTGAATACTATCTGGGTTAGTAGGTCAATGACTAACCTACTGACCCAGATAACATTCAAAAATTCATTAAAAATAACTTCATATAAAGCAATAAATGCATCATATAAAATTTCCCTCTAATTCCAAAAGCCTTGCTTTTGAGTATGTTTGCTCCTCTGGCTCCTAATGTAGCCTTGCTTGTGTCTAGACCAGGGTTCATTTGTTGTTCATACTTGCAAATTTGATTTTAAGTAATTAAGTAAACATCACCTTATGGTTGCTAGCCACACAATTGGATGGACAATCCACCTGAATCCAAATCTGATTTCGTATATATCCCAAGGACAAGCATAAAAACTGTTATTCCCAAGAGAAATAGGGATGGAGAGTAGGGGGATACTGTTGATGGAACTGCCCTGGGGTGTTTGGGCTTTGTGTTGGAATTAGCTCTTAAAGGGGGGTCAGCTCCATGTCAGTTTGAATTTGTGCAAATGTTGGGTGAGATTATCAGGAGTTTTGATGCTGGGTGTTATCAGTATGCTGATGACACCCAAATCTACTTCTTTTCATCTTCATCATCAAGAAATGATATTCATTCCCTAAATGCCTGCCTACAGGCAGTAATGGGCTGGATGAGGGATATACTGAAACTGAATCCAAGCAAGACAGAGGTGCTCATTGTGAGGGCTCAGGATCTGAGGGATGAGTTAGAACTTCCTATGCTGGATGGGGTTACGCTGCCCTGGAAGGAGCAGGTACGCAGCTCGGGAGTGCTCCTGGACCCAAATGTCACCCTGGTATCTCAGATAGAGGCTATGGCCAGGAGTGCTTTCTATCAGCTTCAGCTGATTCAACAGCTGTGTCCATTCCTTGACGAGGATGATCTCAAAACAGTGGTGCATCAGCTGGTAATCTCTTGGCTTGACTATTGCAATGTGCTCTACGTGGGGCCACCTTTGTACATAGTTTGAAAACTTCAGTTAGTTCAAAATGCAGCAGCCAGATTGGTCTCTGGGGCAACCCAGAGAGACCATATTATGCCTGTCTTAAAACAGTTAAACTGGCTGCTGATATGTTTCCAAGCAAAATAAAATGCTGGTTATTGCTTTTAAGCCGGAATGCACTTCCTGCAGAAATCCATAATCTGAATTCATTATTGGCCTTCATGAGAGCCCTTAAGACTTATCTGTTTGGCCTGGCCTTCCAGGATTTTAAAACTGTTTTAAATGTTTTAATTGTTAATTGGTTTTATATAGGTTTTGTAGTTTTTGATTTTAACTGTTATTGATTTTAATTGTTTTTATGTTAATGTAAACTGCAATGTAAATAAAAACATTAAAATTGTTTTTATTTTAATGTAAGCCATTTTGGAGAGGGTGATATAGAAATTAAATAATAAATGTTTGGACTCAAGAAATGACTGGAGTGAAACAAGATTTAAGTTTCAAAATTAAAAGATATTTTTTGTAGGAGGGGGTAAATAAAAGAGAGAAATATGTGGTTAAAGCAATATTACTATCAAAAATAGATTTAACTGCAACGAGGTGTTAGAGTCCTAATTGTGTAAGTTCCCAGGCGGTCAAGAGACAGAGGCTTGTGAGAGAGATATGGAGATAGCTTCAGGGGCGTAGCAAGGTTGTACTGGGCCCAGAGACAAGATTTTAAAATGGCCCCCCCTCACTGAAGCTCAGGTCATGAAGTAAAGAAATCTTAAATGAGGCTGAATAGTAACAAAAAGCATAGTAACAGTTTATATCTATATCTATATCTATATATCTCCAATATAAAACCAATTAACAATTAATCATCTATCTATCTATCTATGCCACAACAGAACATCATCCTAAATTATTTTTAAAAGGTTTTGTAAATTGTGGATGATTTAGTCATTTAGTGGTACTAAAGACATGCTGTTCTGGGAGCTCCAGGTCTTAACACTCCAGATCTTACTTAACACTCCAGGTCTTAACATCAGTTTTGGAGGATGAATACAACTGAAGGAAGCCCAGGCAGGTATGCGGCTGGGGGAGTCAGTCATGTGACTTGCCTCGGGGGGGGGGCAAGGCACTGAGTCTCCAGACAACGGTCTCCCCTTGCCCTATTATAGTTACACCCCTGGATAGCTTAGATCTATGAAGGGGATAGAGTGGGCCCATTTGCAGGGCAAATGTTCACTTCACCTGATCTAGATGACGGGACCTCAGGAATTTGGGGCGGGCTGCAGAATTTCATTCCTCTGAAACAGCGTGATTGGAAGCAGGAGGATTACAGGGATTAATAGAAGGAGAGGTGCCCACGAGGAGGATACTTCGATGGGGCTAGCTTCCTGTGGCAGCTAGGCAAGCTGGATGGATTGGTAAGAGGACTGACCTGGGAAGTGGCACGAAGAACTGGACACCCCTGGTTGATGGCAGGTGCGCAGCAGATTAACCAACCTGCTGGTGACTCCAAAGTGTGTGGTGTGAATGGGATCCAATGAGCGAGGGTAGGAGCACGCAATGGAGTTCCAAGCAGCACATACGAAAGAGCACACTGAATGATAGAATTGAGGATTCTTATATCCGGCTTGGGTCCAGGTTATCTTAGAGAGCGCCTTCTTTTGCATGATCCCCACTGCACGTTATGGTCATCTGAGGAGGTCCGTCTCCAGTTACCACCGGTTCGTTTGGTGGCGACTCAGAGGTGGGCCTTCTCTGTAGCTGCTCCTGGGCTGTGAAATGCACTCCCAGCAGAAATCCGCAATCTGAATTCTTTATTGACCTTCAAGAGAGCCCTTAAAACCTATCTGTTTGGCCTGGCCTTCCAGGGTTTTTAATCAGTTTTAATTGTTTTAATGTTTTAACCTGGTTTTCAGGGTTTTAATTGTTCTGATTGTTTAATTGTTTTTTAAGATGTTTTAATTGTTAATTGGTGTTTCTATTTATATATTGGTTTTAATTGGTTTCTGTTTTAATTGTAAACCGCCCTAAGCCATTTCGGAAGGGTGGTATAAAAATCAAATAAATAAATACATAAATATCCCAAAACGTGACTTGGGGGCAAAATCCTCTTGCCCTTTCCGTCTGATTAGAAGTGCCAGGATGGACCTGCACAGAATGCATTGTTGCTGATTGCTCTTCCTGGGTGTAACAATGTGTGAATCACCGCTGCATGCTAAGGCTTTTGTCATGAAAAATAGAGTGTATAGGCACAAGGAAGGGAATCTGCATAAATGGAAAAGTCCAGTCATCTAATCTGTAGTTTTGATGGGTGCATCGCTTGGGTTCTTTGCTTACCCAACCTCTTTGTGTGGGAAGGTGTTACCTTCGGATATTTATCTATCTCTTCCCGCTGAGCCAATTAGCACATTAGCTCACTGCTATCTTTTGTGTAAGGAGGGCAAAAGCCAGGTTAGTTCATCATGAGTGCAGGATGGCCTTGGCAGCAAATTAACTCACTTTGACTGCTGGGGTCTACTTAGTTAGGGAGGGCATGCATCTACTCCCCATTCCAACTTGCTTGTTTAGGAGCCAAATCTAGGGGTGACTAGCCCTTTACCACTAAGTGAACTGTCCCTAGGTGTTTAAATGGAGGGCCTGTGATTGCTGTGAGGCTCCTGATCATATACAGAGTGTGATCTCCAAGCCTGGAGACTTGAACATAAACAGGGAGGCTTCTGGGAGCCTGACAAAAAAAGCTCTGCTGGTAACAATACTTTCTTAGCACATACAACTTGGCAATACACCAGTTTTTTCTTCAGTTGTGGCACAGCCAGAGAAAGGGGACAGAGAGGCCCCATAATTATGTGCAAGGAACAAACTCGGAAACTCACATAAATGAGGTTTTAGGTTACAAATTCAAATTCATCCATTCTCACGTTCATACAATGAGCAATTTCCACTTCTGTGTTAGGGAACATTCATCTTAATAGTGAATCCTTCACTTGTTTACTAGGGATGTGCACAAATCAAAAATTGTTGTTTGTTTCACATTCGAATCAAAACCTGCTGTTTTGATTTGAACATGTATGTAATTAGCTTGAAACTAGGTCAATTTGATTCAGACCTGATTAGAGTCTAACTGAATCTGAATCGATTTGTCCTGTGCTGTGGGGTGGGGGGCTCATTTCAGCCCATTAAAACAAAGAAAGAGGTGCCGGGGTGCCCCCAAATGATCTTGAATGTGCAGAGCCCGCAGCGGGGAGTGTGTGTGTGGCAATCTGACCGCCATCCCCCTTTGACATGAAGAGGCATGGAGGTGCCTTGAAGAGCTGGCAGTGGCCAGGGTGGGAATGCAACAGCAACCTGACCACACGGCACCCGCCACCCCCCTGTAGCCATCAGCCGCCTATTTGAAGAAGAAGAGGTGCAGAGACGCCTTTGAACTGCTCCTGGTGGGAGCAGTTAGATGACAGAGCTGGCAGCAGCGGAGAGACAGCGACCGGATCCACCACACCTCCTCACAGCTGGCCTGGCTGGCTGCTCACAACAAACTGACACCAGACTGCCTGCATCTACGCCTTTAAATGGCCTTTGAGCAGGCACAGGGGTGCCATTTAAAGGGATAGGCCGGTGTTCTTTTAGCTACAACACGTGTGTGTGTGTGTGTGTCCCACCTATCCAGTACATTACTGTCTTGTGGCAGCAAGCATAACTTGTCCCCTCAATCTAAGCAGGATCCACCCTGGCTGCATATGAAAGGGAGACTAGAAGTGTGAGCGCTGTAAGATATTCCCCTTAGGGGATGGGAGCTGCTCTGGAAAGAGCATCTAGGCTCCAAGTTCCTTCTCTGGCTTCTCCAAGATAGGGCTGAGAGAGATCCCTGCCTGCAACCTTGAAGAAGCTACTGCCAGTCTGTGTAGACAATACTGAGCGAGATGGGCCTATGGTCTGACTTGGTATATGGCCGCTTCCTATGTTCCTACTGCTTGAGGCAGCTCACAACATTTATAAAATACTTACAATATACAATTGAACTAATAAAACTAACCAATTTAAACAAGTTAAAAATCCAAGCTAAAACCACAACAATTTCAAATTCAATTCTTTAAAAAAACTAAAAACTAAGAATTATAGATTTTTTGCACAAGAACACCAGGCTATCCCCTTGAATCACCTCCCCCTGCTGCGGGCTCTGAAATTTTGGGGTGCCTTGGCACCTCTTTGTTTTTTATTTTAAGGCTGAAATGTGGGTCTCCTCCCCTCCCTCCCCCCTTGCCCCAGAGTCGAATCAATTTGGGAATATTTGCCTCAAATCTTTTAGGGGTGATTTGATTCAAAGTCAAAACACTAGGAACAGCCCATTTCAAGTGGAAACATTTCAAGATCAAAACATGTTGCATATCCCTATTGTTTACAATTGACTGGCCAATTTGTAGTAACTGGTTCTTGACATCAAAGATTTTAGCCAAACTACAACTACAACGTATATTTATATACCACTTTTCAAAGAAAGTTCCCAAAGCAGTTTAAATAGATATAAATAAATAAAATGGCCCCCTGTCCCCAAAGGGCTGGCTCACAATCTAAAAAAGAAACATAAGAAACACCAGCAACAGCCACTGGAGGGATGCTGTGCTGGGGATGGATAGGGCCAGTGGTTCTTCCCCTGATAAATAAAGAGAATTGCCACATTTTAAAAGGTGCCTCTTTGGTCAGTCAGCATGGAATCATAATTCTCTTCCTTTTAAAATGAAATAGTTCTCTTCCTCTCTAATATTCCCTTTCTGTCTGATTTGTTCTGACCCTATAGGACTCTACCAAATGTTCTTGTCGCCTGAATTGAAAATATTTCATTTGCCAAAAAGCTGGTAGTTCCATACTTGCATATTTCTGAGCTACTTATATTGTATTGATTAACAGAAGGACATATACAGCATAATGGCAATCAATGTTCCCTGCTGCACATGTGGAAAAATGACCGGCACTGACCTAAAGAAGCATGCATTTCATACAGCTTTTTCACTGACCTATGCAGTTCAAGGAGAACTCTTGTCAGTATGATACATAGCAACATGAACTGGAGGTTTAAGTCTCCTGGTATTGTCATTATTATGCCTTCCCATGGGTAACTGTCTGCACACGTTTCATCCATTGCAAACATAATGTCCTCATTCTTTGTGTTTTTATGTGAGTCTTCCCTCATAATATTATATGGGAAGGAAAAAGGAATGAAAATTGGTTAGGGAATGTGGCTCTTCATATGTTGCGTCCTCAGGAGCTTTATGTCTGAGCAGGGTAGGTAGGTCCTGAGCAGGGATTTCCACCTAAGTCCAACACTAGCCACTTCAGCACATTAAAATGTGGCAACCAATAGACTTACATTTTCTTCTGTCCTATATCTTCCTATTACATTCCTAGCACTACATAACTTTCAATGGCGTGGCTTTAATTGCTTCTCCTAAATTATTCCTCAGTCTTTTCCTCTCCTTTGCATGTACATGCTGCGAGGATATCAGAATTAGCTCTCATCCCTACACTGTTTTGACTTCAGTTTCAATGCCAGCTTCATTAACAGGTGAGACTTGTTTTGACTAGTTTAGAGTTTATGTTATACATATTTTAGGTTTAAAGGATTTCTTCAAAGTGCCTTTTTAATTCCAGTACAGTAAAAGGTAAACCTTGCATATGGCAGTTAAGTTCCTTAAGAGAAATTTGCACCAATTCACTTTAGATATTTTTAAAAACATATAAAACACCTGACCTTTCATGCTGGAATAAGTGGTTAGATATATCACTGAATCAGAAGCATTTTGTGTAAACAAATGTTAAGGATTGAGGTGCTTCACACGATGAGTGTGAAGCACCAGATGGGGGATTGTGCAGGGAGAGCAGGCTTAGTCCGCTCTCCCCGCACACAAGCAGTTGCTTGTTGATGGACAGCCACATTGGCTGCCCAGACGACCAGCTGCTCCAATCGAGCGCTCCCTCTCCCAGCCGCAGCTCCATATGGAACTCCACGGAACGGGGAGCACCGCCATGTGCTCCCCCCGGCCCCTGAACCCCTGAAAGGCACCATGCGAGTGCACGGTGCCTTCCTGGGGTCCCTCCTTCCTTCTGAGTGTGCCGCAGCTGACACACGATCCAATGAATGAGTTTAATGGAACACTCACTTCCTTAGGGATAGGGGTTTTTAGGTGGGCTACCCGCTAGAGAAACACTGGGCTTGCCCACAAGCCCACTGGTTCTCACAATTGCTCAAAACCAGGCTGGTTTTGAGCAATCGTTTGAATAGCTTCATTGACTGGAAAATATTTAACGTGTAGTATTGAAGTTTGAGCAATGTGTAAAGTTGATCTAGGTAGAGAACATCCTCATTAATTTCCATTAATAAATAGTTTGATGCTTGCTTGGATATACTTTCAAGAGACAGAATTAAGGTACAGGCAGCCTTAGTTACCCACAGTCATAGCACTCGCAGTTTTGCGTATCCATGACTGGGTCACAGGGACTCCGTTTATTTGTGGAGCGGAAACAGGGTTATTTTTGCCTATCTGAGATTCTTAAGTGGCCAGAAATGATTTCTGATGTCATTTCCTGCTGCCATTTTTTAAAATGCTGATCCATTTTGTGGCCATTTTCTGTTAAAAAGAACCCTTAAAAAGGAACAAAAATTTGAGGATTTGTAAGTTGCTGGAAAGCAAGGTACTGTGATTATTTCTGCTCCCTCTTGCTTTTTCTTGTGATTTTCAGTACATTTCAGTGTGCTTGGGAACCTAATCCTCCCACTCCCCGTAGGGTTAAGGTTTCTTTATCCACAGTTTCATTATCCGTGGAAATGGGGAGGAACGGAATTTCTGTGAATAACGAAGGACACTTGTACTAATAGTATGATCTCTTAAAACCAGTAGAAAACACTTTGCCTTTGCACATAACAGCAAGCTCCCATTCCCCCCTGCCTTGCTCCCAGACAATGCCGATCTGCAGTCTGAGAGACTGCATGGGGAGATGAACTGACTGAGCGGGCTTCCTCCTTTGTATGAAGGAAAGCTGCAGCACCCAATCTGCAGCAGAGAAGGAGAGGGGGAGGAGCTTCCTACCCTCAACTTCAGTTTCACACAGTGGCAGTACTTCGGACAACACAGTGCAACTTTCTAACCGCCGTTTTCTAACTTTCTAGCCCCTGCTAACTGTGCAAAGAGGCACCTTTTAAATGTGGCGATTCTCTTTATTTAGCAGGGGGAGAGTAACTGGCCCTATCCATCCCCAGCACAGTACTTCCAGTGACTGTTGCTGATGTCTATCTTGTGTTTCCTGTTAGACTATGAGCGCTTTGGGTACAGAGATCCGTCTTTGTTTGCTTGCTTGTTATTTCTCTGTGTAAACCGCTTTGGAAACGTGTGTTGAAAAGTGGTATATAAATATTTGTTGTTGTTTCTGACCAGAGGTTTTGGCAGTAAAACTCAAGTGGAACCAAAGGTTCCAATTCAGGTTTTTTGACAGAACCGTGGGTTCCCACATTTGGATGGCCACAAACCTGAAACTCTGGCATGGCTGGCTCCAGTATGGCATGACGTCCGAAGGAGGTAATAAGATTTTAAAAAAACACCACCTAGATACATGGTGCCCTAAAAAAAATTAGCCACTATCCATGTTTGTTCGTGAGAAGTACACATGCAGCTAGCTCAACTTTTAGGCAAATTGCTAAAACAAAAAAGGACTGAATATTGGCTTTTCTGTCTTTTGTAATGGGAACTGCTGGAGCAAAAGTCTCTGCACACAGCTTCCTTGGATCATGGCTGAGGTGGAGTAAAGACCAAATTTTTAAAAAGCCTGGGCTGCTCCTTCTATAGTGCGTTGTCTGTTGCAATGTGTGATCTGACCCAAAAGTATTATACGTTAAAGTTAAACAAAGAATATTAACACCAGTCAACAAAAAAAATGTCGAGTTAGCCGGACAAACGCTGAAGTAAGTGTGGATTGAACTTGAAGTAGGTCAGCAACAGAATACACTTCCTAGAGGAAACTGCGGGATCTTCTTTCTTATAGGTTTTCAGGGTACTATGATTAAAGTGCCATTTGCTACGGATATCTTGGCACTGGTTAGACAATGTCTTTTGTTGGGGCAAATGGTTGCTCTAGATGTCTGACTCCAATTCTGAGTACTGGTAACCTAATCAGAATATGTGAATGCAGCTCTGCCCTGCCCCTCCTCTACACGCACACCCCAATTTTACATCCTACTTCCTTTCTGGGAAGTGGGGCCTTCCTGTTAACCTTCAGTTATGAGCTACTTCTGTAACTCCTATGCTCCACCACTTCTTCTAACCTGAGCTTCCATTTTTGCCTGAACCAGTCGTTTTCCAAAGATATAAAAGGTCTTATGCTGAGGTTGCTAGGCAACTGTGGGCCGCAGCACAAGGGGTGCATTCTTTGGGCATCTAGCAAAAAGATGGTTGGGCAGGGTCTTAGGACAAATGTTCCATTTATATAAAGGGTGGGAACTGCCTGGAAGCTGTTTGATAGGGTAGAAACATGTTTATAGGTTCTCTGTGATCAATATATATTTCTTTCTGGAATGGAGTTGAAACAATACTGCCAGTGTTTCTGTGGGCTCTTACATTTGGTCCCTATCCAAACATTTTAGGACCAAACTAGACTTCACACAGCAGACACATGGAACAGGCTCCACATATTTTGGTGCTTTATTTTTAATGAAATAAAACTGTAGAAGGGTGTGTGTTGCAGCTGGGAGTAGAGAAATAGCAGTGGGTGAGACTGCTTAGCCCTTTCCCCTCCAGCTGTTTTTCCACTCAGATTAGATCCCCTTCCCCAGTAGCTGGCTGCAACCTCCCGTAGCTGCTTTTCATGAACTAAAGCTGGTGGGAGGCTGTTACATAAATCTCCCATGTATGTCTACCTTGGCCCTTAGTGCATCCAAATATGTGCCGTGCAGCTTACTTTCAGGAACTTCCTGAGGGCACAAAAAGATCTTTTAAAAGTCTAATGTTAATAGCTGCCTGTGATCAACGCTGTTGAAAAACAGGAGACCCTCCTTCCCTCCAGGCTGTGAACAAAACTTTTCCACTCATCAGTTCAAAGAATGAGGACCAGACTAGATGTGATATTGCTAAATTCATGCTCTCCACACCATGAGATTACTGGGAATGCAGGGAGAAGGCAAAAATAAATGCTTACAGGGGAGGGTTGATGAGTGGGATGGAGAGATGCTTAAAAATAAGCTTCTGGAACCCCAAAAGGGGAAAAGGAGACAAATAGGTGAGGGAAGAATTAATTCTGCACCCTAACCCTTGCAGAGCTGTTTCTCAGTGTAAATAATAGTGTTGCGACTCAGGTACATGCAGTGTAATGTGCGGTTAGTCCAGAATGTCATGGAGCCATCTGGACTCCAGAGCATCGGATTATTTATGGGCTGAACTTGGTGGGATGTGGGGGCAGGAAATAGGGTGCATTTCCCATCTAAAGAAAGAAACTATTCATCCTCCCATTTGGGGAAACACAGAGTTGCCCTGAGATCATTAAATGGGGTGCTGGGTGCAGTGATGATGGCCACCAATAAATGTATTTGTTTGTATATGTCAAATAACTTCAATGTTTATGGAGCCATATGTAGTTGAGTGGCCCTCCTATTTGCAGATACAGGCAGCAGCTGCTAAGTGGCCTGTGTTTCTGAGCACCTTTCCAGATGGGTGACATCTCAGCTGTGAATCGATCAGCTAGAAAACCATTGCTGGAGGGAGGAGCCCCTTTCTGTTGGAATGGCTTTTTACTGTAGTTCAAACAGTAAGCCTGTGTTCCCAGTAAACAGCAATTCTTGGTCCCAAACTAACAAAACTATCCAAGGTCACATGCTATGGGTGCAAAGGATGTATTAGTGTCATGGGTGCCTCTGAAGTGCAGTACCAAGAAAGACCCACTTTTACCTATCCTTGTCATTTTCAGAATCCATCAATGAAATCCCATTTATTTTGTCATCTTCCTTCCTGCCCCCTTTCCCCGCTAGAACTTGCAGCTTTCCAGGACTAGAGCACATATCTGGTGCCAGAAAATATAACAGGGTAACACCTCTCCTGCAGTCATTGCACTGGTTGCCTATTCACTTCTGAGTTTTTAAGGTCCTGGTTTTGACCTTCAAAGCCTTGCAGGGTTTGGTGCCTGTCTACCTACAGACCCGCCTCTCCCAACCAGTTACATCCCGTCTGGTCAAATCTTCTCAGATGGCCCTTCTGTCGGTCCCTGATTTCAGAGAGGTTTGGGTTGCTAGGACCCATGAAAGGGCCTTTTTGGTTGCTGCCCCACTTCTCTGGAACTCCCTTGCCCTTCATATTCATTTAGCTCCTTCCTTATTGATTTTAAAATCTCTGTTGTTTCTTTTTCACCAGGCTTTTGCCCTGTAGTTTCCCTATGTGGTTTTTTTCCTTTTTTGTTAGTTACTTTAGTTTTTAATTTAGAATGTAATTTTAATGCTGTCTTGCTTTGCATGTTTTTGTACACCGCCCAGAGTCTTCGGAGTGGGCGGTATATAAAATGTTTCTAATAAATAAATAAATAATAAATAAATAAATATCTGTAAGAAAAAGGCTAAAGGCTTTTTCCTAAGGCATGAAAATCCTTCAGGTGGGACATGTGCTTCCAAAAAGACCCTTTGTCTTCAAACAACCTAAGAGAAACTATATATTCTTCTGTCCACCTAGACTCGTGTTTATATATTTCTGTTTTAAGTTAAAGCTGACATACTTGCATGTACCCAAGTGTAAGAGCTGAAATATGTCAGCTGTGTATAGGAGAGCTGAGAAAGGAAAGTTTCCGGGATCTTGCATTTCTTATTCCAATGAACACCTGAGAGAGCTGAGAAAGAACCTTCCCCTTGGGGTTGTGTTTAAAACATTTGTTTCCACAATCATATCAAAAAAGGGAAATGTTTTGCTTAAAAAATGAAGTGTCTTTGAAAGGATTTTAAGTTTTGAGATGAAAGAAGCGCAACAGAGCCTGGAAGTTTGAACCAAACTCTGGTTTAGAAAGCATTCCACAGCATTTTAAAGGAGTTGTCTTGACATAAGGAGAATATCTGCTGGGGGGTTGTGTGTGTATTTTTAAAGATGGTCATGGTTGATATACACAAAAAATTTAAAGCAATAGTCATGACAGCAATCAACTTCGTAGTCGGTTACCTCTCTATGACCTTTCTGTCCTCTCACAATTTAAACCTAGGGTGGGGGAGCAATGTCTCTGAAGGACTCAGATTTAATTGCCTCTCCAAAGAAGGATTAGAGCTTGTTTCTGTCTTGTAATTTTAGCTCTTATACATCCATCCACTCCCATACTGACTTCTGCATAGATGCTTTCTTTATCTGCTAAGCGGTTGTTTGGGGAGGGGAGGAAGTTACAAATGTTTTGCAGGGCTTGGCCAAAGACAAATGGAATGGAGACAACCATTTATCATTAAGATTTGGGAAAATCAAAGCTCATGTGCTCACTCTTTTGATTGTATTATGAATCTGCAAGTCATTATTTAATTTTATCTGGAAAATGTCTGTCACAAAATGTGTGCCTGAATTTGAAAATATTTGGAAGCTGTAAATCCATACAGTTGAAGAGAATATCAATGGTCTATTTTTGTTACTTACTCTCAGGAGAAAAAATAGTATTTGATTGCGTTTGATTTTTTACATTTAATACCTTACATCATGCACATCTGGTTATTTAAACAGATTTGCCAGTGTTGTTCTATTATCATCATCAACTAACCACTGTTTTTAATAAATTTATTTGGTGTTAAATTTCAACATGGGAGCATATTAAAATGTGACTTCATTACATTTGAGTAGACAAGACACACTGCCACAGGGGCAGTGCTCCATGGAATACTGAATATTATCTCAGATATTTATTCCCCAATGTGATATTTTCGCCTGCTATGGCCCTCGGGTCATGAGACAAAGGACAGTTTAAGAATGCAATAAATAAATCAATTAAGGTGAGTCTGCCTTGTATGATCTTGAGCTCAGTCTGCTGCCAATGGATAGGCATTTTCAAGAATTTTCACCTGATAATCCCACATATGTGAAATCCTGTGTGTACGCCTATATTTCCTTCCAAGCCTCATGGAGGAATACTGGGGGGACCTCCTAGGCATAAGAACAGCATCATACTTTTAAAATTTTATTTTATTTATTATTTATTTAGCATATTTATATACCACCATAACTCACGTCTCGGGGCAGTTTACAATAGAACACAGATTAAAACAAAAATTAAAACAATTTAAAAACAATGGCAAATTCTATAAGTCTAATTAAAAGCCTGGATGGATAAATGTGCCTTAGCAGCCCTTTAAAAAGCTGTCAGAGATGGGAAGGCTCTTATTTTGGCAGGGAGAGCATTCCAAGGCCTCGGGGTGGTAATGGAGAAGGTCTGTCCCTGAGTAGCCACCAGACAAGTTGGTGGCAACTGCTGACAGACCTCCCCGGATGATCTCAATAGGTAGCAGAACGCAAAAGGCATTCTCTTGAAGTTTCATAGTATGAAGTTTCATAGTTTCATTGTATGAAGTGATTAAAATAAAAGTTTATTTATATTGTCCTATGCTGCCTCCACTAAGTTCTGCCTTCAGTATCACACTTTTCAAAATCTCCCATCCCTCTATGACTCTTTTTCCCCATTAGTATTTGTAGCCATGGGATCCTACCTAGTTTTTCTCTGAGTTCATTGAAGCCACCTTTCCTGAAATCCAGGTACACATCTGAGTTTCTGACATTTTCCCGCCCTCTGATTTCATTAATTCTAATACTGTATGGTCACTTTCCCCAGGGTTCCCTCTACTTTCACTTAATCAACCAATTCTTCCTTGTTGGTAAAGACTACGTTCCAGGGTAGCAGACCACCTTGTCCCTTCTTTCAACTTCTGAAAGTGTTGTTGTCATCAAGGAATCTCAAAAACATATCGGACCTCAGAGTTAGCAGAGTTAGACTTCTAGCAGATGTCAGGATAGTTGAAGTCCCCCATTACTACCCACACTTGTTTGTTTGTTTTTAATTTGGTAATTTGCCTAAGGACAACATCATCCATGTCTTTCTCTTGGCCAGGTGGTCTTTATTAAACTATACTATAAATATATCAAATGCTATCATTTTTATTTTTCTCTTTTATTTTTACTCAGACAATTTTGACTGGGCTTCAGTGCTCAGATTCATGGACTTCTGTGCAGGTGTGTACATTCTTTCCATATAATGCAACTCCCCCTCCCTTTCTGTCAGATCTATTAAGCATCTAATACTCTTCAAGTACTGTATTCTAGTCATGAGTCTCATCCTACCGAATTAATTTGATACCTATCAGATCATATTTGACTACCTCTGCTAGGATTTCAAATTCCTCCTGTTTGTTTCCCTAACTCTGTGCATTAGTGTATAGAGATGGGAGAATCTAAGTGGGTATCAGCTTCTTCTGGCTTTCTTACACCCCTCCACCATTTTGCTTCCACCTTTGGTACCTGTCCTTCCCCCCCCCACCCCCAGTACTTGGTCTTATACTTGGTACTGGGCTTTTGTCTCCCTTTCCCAACAGGTTTAATTTAAAGTATTTCTAATGTGGTTTGTGAGGCTCCTACTGAATAGCATGGGCATAACTACTATTGGGCAAGGGGAGACATTTGTCTTGGGGCCTGCTGCCTTGAGGGGCCCCCAGAGGCAAGTCACATGATCATTGTCCCAGCTCCCCATCTATCTAGCTCATGATATCTTAGCATCTATCTAGCTAAGCAGCATAAATACTGTTACCTCTAGTGTTTCTAGTGTGTTCTAGGCATTAAAAGTAGCACAAATATATAGTATTCAATATATATCACTATATATTGTGAAGTGTGCGTGTGTGTATTCAATGAAATGTATTTCCAGGCAGCATACTTATTTTGAAATATCAGACTTAAATCCTTGTATTAGTTGGTTCTGCTGTTATTTACACCTTGTAACTAGCTGGGATAGTTAGCAGAGACATTGGGCCAGGAGAAAGAGAGGAAAGTAGTGGGGGGGGGGATTTTAAAATCTCATCTCAGGACCCACTCCAACCTTGCTACGCCCCTGCTGAATAGGTTCTTCCCAGTCATCATGAGCTAGACCCCATCTGTTTCCAGGAGCCCTTCATATAGGTAGCATACAGTGTGGTCTTTCTCAACAAGCTTTCTCAACAACATCATCTTCAAAGCCAGCTGTTTACTTGAAGGATGCTGTGTTCTCTTCCTGCATCTTGACCTTCTATGGGAAGGATAAATGAAAACCTAGTTTGTTCCCCCAGCTCCTTTACTTTCCTACCCAGTGCCTTGTAGTCCTCCTAGAACCATTTCAAGTTTCTTCTCAAAATATCATTTGTTTCATATGGGTCAGCAGGAAAAGGTCAGTGGTTTTGATGGGTCTCAGCAACCTCTCCAACACATTCTGAATGCACACACAAGGAAAACTCCCTCAATAATGTGTTAAATCTACACACATTTGTCTTCATGCATCTCAGTGGAATTTCACCCACCTCTACTGCCACCACCACAACCACACATTTCCTACTTATGAAGGCAGTAATTGGGTTCCTCCCAGTCATGGGAGACTGCATGTTCAGCCTGGAATGGTAATTCTTGTCCAGGTGGCAACAGTCACCCTCCATAGCAGAGCCTCATACTGGTTGCTCAGGACCAGTGGCACTGAATGTACATTATTATTAGGAATGTCTTCCAAATCTTCTGATCTTATATGTCACCTTTCATGTGCTTACCTCTTCCAGTGGGATTGCTTGCTTCATCTTCTATGGAGAACTTCTCCAGGAGAAGCTCCTGGAGAGCTTCTGTCCAATAATTTCTCATTTTCCTTGAAGAGTTTTAGGCTAGAAAGGCATGCCTTAAGCCCTTCCACCTTCTCTTTCATCAAGTCTCAACAGTACTTCCCTTGCTGTCCATGTTGCTCAAAGCTTCTGAGTGCTTGGTCCGCTTTCCGTGCACACTTCCCCCCTAAACTCTCACACAAATTTCCTTTATTCCTGTAGGCAATCTCCTGGTCATGAGCTTCCAGACCTCTGTGTGTCTCCTCAAAAAGAGCTGCCCTAAACTAAACCTCACCTACTAAAGAATGTGACTCCAACATGTTTGTGACTCCACTAGTTTTGATTATCCAGGAGCCCCCTTTTCTTAAATTTCACTGTATTTTTAAAATTAGTATTGGTGGCAGGGCCTTATGTAAATTATCTCCTGTTTCTTCCGAATAGTTTCGTTCTGTCATATACTCAGTTACTCCCCACCGCCACCCCTGCCTTCCAGGACTACACATCGATTACCTGGTGATTCCAAGCTCTGGTTACCTTCCATCCACACATTTAGAGGCCACTACTCATTCCATGAAATAGCAGAACCATTGTGTCAAAACAGCAACAATAGTTCTAAATCCCTTCAACAGAGGGTTGGGCATCTTTTGAGGAGCTTCCTGTTTGGACAGAGTGATATTTGCAAGTTCCTTAAATGAAAAGTCACTTTGATGAATAACATAACAGAATCAATGAGTTTTAAAAGCTTGGGAAAAGGTTTATCACTTACTTTAAAAAAGATCTGCCTGTGACACCTCTTATTTTGGGTGAAATCCAGGGGCGTAACTATAATAGGGCAAAGGGAGACAGTTGTCTGGGGGCCCACTGCCTTGGGGGGCCCCCAGAGGCAAGTCACATGACTGACTCCCCCAGCCACACACCCGCCCGTGCTTCTTTCAGTTGTAGTCAACCTCCGAAACGGATGTGAGTGTTAAGACCTGGAGTTACCAGAACAGCATGTCTTTCTCTAGTACCATTAAATGACTTGCATCGTCCACAATTTACAAAACCTTTTACGAAATAATTTAGGATGATGTTCTGTTGTGGCACATAGGTGTGTGTGTGTGTGTGTGAGAGAGAGAGAGAGAGAGTAAGTATACACACACACACAATTTTACTATGCTTTTTGTTACCACTATTCAGCCTCATTTAAGATTACTTTACTTCATGAGCTGAGCTTCAGTGAAGGGGGCCCCCATTTTAAAATCTTGTCTCTGGGCCCACTCCAACCTTGCTACGCCCCTGGTGAAATCCTAATTCCAAAATTCAGCAGAATCTTGAGGGTGTTAACATTTTGTTTTGAGGACAAGACTAGCACTATCTGTAACAATAAGGTTCAAATTTTAAAGAAGATGGTCACATCTGTTGGATATGTTAAAGTGGATATGCCTTCTAAATCATAAGATGGGTCACCTATATGCAGTTCCATGAACTGTAACTTTGCTAATCACCCATACTTCCTCCCTTCCTGCCTCCCATGCATACAAGTGATCACAAAAATGTTATTTGTGTTTTATGAAGTAAGAAAATATGCCATAGGCCCTCTTCTTGGAGCTTTGGAATCATTGTCTTCAGCTGAAACAGACTAGAGCTCAGCATAATGTTGAAATATCCCGGAAAATTGTATATGGCAGAATAATTACATGTTTGTCTTTATAATCTGTCAGCAAGACAGCATCTGTCAGTGCTGTCTCCAGGCTGCAGTATTTATGCAGCTGTCTTCTAAGCACTGCACATTTTTATTAACAGTCATAGCATAAAAAAAAAAAAGAAAACAGGTTTCTTGTGATGAACCTATATGGTATAAATATCATAGGATGTATAAGATCCTTTCACTTTGAGATGATTTAAAGCACAAATACTCCACAGTATGGTTATGCTTCTTAAGCTACTAAATCTGATGTCCCTGAAACCTTTGGGGCTTAAGGCTTTTATTAATTCCTTTTCCTGGAGTGGTAGGAATTGCATTTGTCTCTGTATGTTTGACGGGAATTGTGTCTAATGCCCATTCTGGTGTATGAATAAGCATAAGAAAGTTTACACAGAGATAAACACTACTGTATGTCCAACAAGTCATGTGGATTTTGTAAGTAAAAACAGAATCACTCTCTTCATTAAAAAAAAAAAAATTCTGAATGTCAGTATAACTGTGTGATGGCCACATTCTTAATGGGTAACATCTAACATAACCTTACAGTTTAACACTTTTATGGTTGCACAGCAGCTCATCAACCTTCAGCTTTCTGGCATCCCCGGAGAGCATTTTAATGCTTTCCGAGAGCAGTTTGCAACCCTGGGCTTCAGTCCAATAAAGTATTTAAGCAGGTGCTTAAGTGTTCTTCTGCAAGAAACCCTTGGCTATTGATTCCCCCCGTCCCTGTGATTGCAGCTCCCTCTGTAGCTTTTTATCAGCAGCTAAGTTTAAACCTAGTGAAACCTCTGTGATTTTGAATCTGATCTTCTCTTGTACATATAATGATCAGCTTGACCCACAAGGACAGTTCTCATGATTCTTAGACATATACTGTGATCTTCTCTTGTACATATAATGATCAGCTTGACCCACAACACAAGGACAGTTCTCATGATTCTTAGACATATACTGTGATCTTCTCTTGTACATATAATGATCAGCTTGACCCACAACACAAGGACAGTTCTCATGATTCTTAGACATATACTGTAACTGCTGGAAATCCACTGGAAGTCATTGTGAGCATGAGCACTGAGTCCTTGCAGTAAACTGGTCACTTTTAAAGTATGTTAACGGGCCCTGGGTTTTCAGAAATTAAGGCAATCAACAAAGTACGTTTAACAGAATGTATGGGGGGAAGTAAGAAGTAAATGAAAGTGAAAAAGCAGTCACAGAAAGACTATGTAAGAAAACAAACAATAACAGCCACGCAATCACAAGGGGCCTGTCCCACAGTCCCAACCAGCTTCCCCAAAGCTTCAGTCAGGACTGACACATCCAGTATTGGCTTCTGGTGTTTAGAATCATTCATAGGAGCTGCCTCCTCAGATAAGTCTCTGTTCTTCCAGTCTCTGCGGCTTCTTGTCCTTAACGTCTGCTGCACTCTTCCTCCGTTTCTTTCTCCTGATGTCTTCTCCTCAGTCCTTCCACCATCCTTCCCCCTGCCCCAGCTCCTCTCCACAACTTGGTGCTCCAACACCAATTTGACTGCTTCACTCCTAATTACTTAGGTAATTTGCCCCCACCTGCTTCCTGCCTTCTTCTAAGCATTCCATACTTGGCTACAGAGGCGCTCTTACCTCTGGACTTCCAGGCCAAAGTCCAGGTCTCCACACCCCCAAATCTTCTTTAGTCTGTCCTGGGTGGTGTGGTCGCCGTGCCACTGGCCTGCTCTGTGCTGGACAGCTGAGCATGACTGTGACCTGTGCCGGGCTCTAAGCATGATCTCTGCTGTAGAGACAAAGCGGGGAGTGGGGTAAAGACAATTGACATGAGCACAAAAAACCCTTGTGATCAGCAAAACAACAGCAGAAACTAAATACAGGTGAAACTCGGAAAATTAGAATATCGTGCAAAAGTCCATTAATTTCAGTAATGCAAATTAAAAGGTGAAACTGATATATGAGACAGACGCATTACATGCAAAGCGAGATAAGTCAAGCCTTAATTTGTTATAATTGTGATGATCATGGCGTACAGCTCATGAAAAACCCAAATCCACAATCCCAGAAAATTAGAATATTACATGGAACCAAGAAGACAAGGATTGAAGAATAGAACAATATCGGACCTCTGAAAAGTATAAGTATAAGCATGCATATGTATTCAGTACTTGGTTTGGGCCCCTTTTGCAGCAATTACTGCCTCAATGCGGCGTGGCATGGATGCTATCAGCCTGGGACACTGATGAGGTATTATGGAAGACCAGGATGCTTCATTAGCGGCCTTCAGCAATTCTGCATTGTTTGGTCTCATGTCTCTCATCCTTCTCTCGGCAATGCCCCATAGATTCTCTATGGGGTCAGGTCAGGCGAGTTTGCTGGCCAATCAAGCACAGTACACTGACCACTACCCTTTCTTGCTGATCCATATGGGAATGAATGATACTTCCAGAATAAACTTGAAACAGATTTATGAGGCACTGAGTAAGAATGTGAAGGAGTTCACATTCTTACTCAGTGCCTCATAAATCTGTTTCAAGGAGTTGGGGGCACAAATTGTGTTTTTGTTCATCCTTCCTATAGAAGGTGAAGATGCAGGAAGAGAACACATGATCCCACAAGTAAACAGCTGGCTATGAAAATGATATATGAAGATTTGGCTTTTTAGACCACAGCATATGCTACCTACATGAAGGACTCCTGAAACTAGATGGGGTAAACCTCATGGTTACTAGGAAGAACATATTTGGCAGGAGCCTCATAAAACTCTTCAGAAGGCTTTGAACTGAACCTGATGGGGGAGGGAGACAAAAGCCCAGTATCAAATATAAAACAAATTACTGGGTGGGTGGAGGGGGGGGGCTAATCTTTTTCACCATGATTGGAAACAATGCTCAACAGTGAAGCTTTGTTGCTGTTTTGTATATTTCCCCCTATAGCATTATTTGTACAGGAGAGGTTTAGGAGCTCATAAGGTTTTGGCAGCACTAGCTGAAGGTGGAGCTTCTGCAAAGCTTCATCTTTCATGTTGTAACAATAAAAGAGAGTTGTGTTAAGGCCTGTTGCTCCTTGCACTTCTTCCTGCTACTCCACACAGGAGATATTTCTTGCTGGCTAAGAGGTGCAGAGTGCTGCATATGACTGACAAAGACTGCAGGTGCTACATCAGGCAAAGAGTGTTCTAGAGAAGAATGGATGCCAACAATGGCACTAGAGAAGAGGGAGCTCTCGCTATCCATGTACTCCTCAGCGGAACCCAGAGACTCACTGCCACCCCTGCTAACTCTAGAAATGATCCAGAAAGGAGGGGAAGGAGTTTACTGACCCTATATAGAGACCCAACCTAGGCAGTCAGTAGCACTGGTACCAGAGAAAGGGTATGCATATGGGGCCAGGGGTGTAACTATAATAGGGCAAGGGGAGACAGTTGTCTGGGGGCCCAATGCCTTGGGGGAACCCCAGAGGGAAGTCACATGACTGACCCCCCCCACTGCACACCTGCCCGGGCTTCCTTCAGTTGTATTCATTCTCCCAAATTGATGTGGGTGTTAAGACCTGGAGCTACCAGAACAACATGTCTTTCTCTAGTACCATTAAATGATGGATCGTACACAATTTACAAAACCTTTTAAAAAATAATTTAGGATGCTGTTCTATTGTGGCACATAGGTGTAGGGGTGTGTGTGTGTGTGTGTGTGTGTGTGTGTATATATATATATATATATATATATATATATATATATATATATATATATATAACTATGCTTTTTGTTACCACTATTCAGCCTCATTTAAGATTTCTTTGCTTCATGAGCTGAGCTTCAGTGAGGGAGGGGCCCATTTTAAAATCTTGTCTCTGGGCCCACTCCAACCTTGCTACGCCCTTGTATGGGGCTTTAAAACATTGACACCATGTAGCTACAATGCCTGGAGAGAAGCAACATAAAAATGGGTAAAATTAGTTAAAGCAATCTTCCAGCTTAAATTGCTGGACATGTTGTGTCCAGGACAACACTTTTCCTACATCCTGGAAAGACAGGTTGTCTAATTGTTGGACTGTCCAGGCCAACTATAGACTTGTGGCATCCCTACTTGCAGATGCCAGAATGCACAAAATAAAGCTTTCTGCATGCTTTTGTAAAGTGCCCTAAATAGGGATTAATAGTGGCAATATAATTGTGTGTGTAATGGTGCTTGCACATGAATGCCTCACCACAAGCTGGTAGCCAATAGCAAGCAGATCTCACATAGCATGTGGCATTTGCAAGTGACAAATAGGGGTATGGATGGAAAAACTCTGGGCGGTTCAGTTCAAATTCAAACCAAATCCTAACTGGACTGCCTAGTCCAGGAACTGGTTCTAACAAATCATCTGGCAGTTCAGTTCATGCCTAGAACCTGGTCAGATTGGTTTGAACTGGTTCAACTGGTAAGGATTTGAACTGGTTTGACAGGTTCAAATCCAGTAAAGATTCCCCTTTACAAGCATTGGGTGAACCCTACGTGGTTGAAAAAGGGCAGGTGGACAGTTACATTACATGCAGCTGTGGTGGTGTGGCACTTTGGGGGTGGCAAAAATTATAATTTTTGTTATAATTGCAGAGGTGATTACAGACCTGTGTACATAGGACACTTTTGTTTTACGTATTGAATATTGCACTCAATCAGGTAGATCACATTGCAGGCTCTGCAGCTGATGTTTTGTTTGATTTCATATGTTCTTCCAGCCCTAGTACTCTTGAAAGTAGATGTATCATAGAGATAGATACAGGTGACGCATCATTTTGAATCACAATGGTATGAACCTGGATTCCCGACTGGTGGCTTAATTACAGCTCTCACTAGAAATCTACGCAGATTTGGTGGTTGACAGAATGCTACAATAGGTGTTGTTGTTGATTGCTTTAGAAAGATGTTCAGAATTGGGTAAAACTGCATAGCTTTATTTTATTGTTTGGTGATAATCAGGAGCTACAGGATGGAAATTGACAAGAAATGGGATGTGTAATTTCGTTGGTAGTTACGTTGCCAATGTGGAGAAGAATCTCTCTGGTTGCAATGGATGCTCAGTGGACGTTCAGGTTGATATTATGTGCAGGATAGCCTCTTTGCAGGAGATGTCTTTTAAGTTCTTTGGTTCTTTTTTCATAAATATCTTTGTGGTTACAGATACATTTGATTTCAGGTGCCAAACTGTAGATGGTGTTTCTTCTATATGTTTGGTATGACAAGATTTCCAGTTAAGATAATTATGGACATCTGTAGTTTTGTTGTACAGATCAGTTATTATTTTGCTGTTAATAATGAAGAGGAGATTAAGGAAAGGGATGCTTGTATTGTCAATGGTGCTGTTAAATTTGAATTTGATTGTTGGATGGATGGAGTTTATGTAATATTTATTTTTTTCCTAAATTTTCTTTGCCATAATTCCAAACCATAAAGATGTTGTTGATATAATGCTACCAAATAAGTGGTTTGTGAGTAGCCTTATCTAGGATGTCCTGTTCAAGTTTCCCCATGAATAAATTGCATAGGATGGGGCCATATGAGTGCCCATTGCTGTACCTTGAAGTTGTAAATAGTGTTCTTAATTGAAAATGAAATTTTTACAAGTGAGGAGTAGCATGGCTAAAGTACTAAGAACCTCTGAGGATGGATCATCAGAATTTATGGAAATCTAAGGAAATCACTGAGAGCTTGGATGTCATGATTACATAGAATATTATTGTACACAGGGATATAACATTCAATGTTACAAGTATAATATTCTTGCCAAATTGAAAATTGATTCAATTTTAAGTAAAAAAATAAATCATTAGTATCCTTAATATATGATGGGAGGTTTTATACAATATTTTGCAAGTTTAAGTCAATAGAGAGAGAGATTGTTTTGGTGCATATGTTGTTACCTGAAACAATGGGGTACATTGGATTGTTGGCTTTATGTATTTTTGGTAACACGTAAAATCTTCTTGGAGAAGGGCTTGAATTAATGTGTATGAAATGATCCCAGATAGCTCACAGGGACTTCTGTGCCCATCTGTGAACACATTCTGGAGGAGAAATGAGCTAAAAGCCCTGTCTGGAAATGCCCCTGGAGATTCTTTAGAGAGACTTTTTCTTCTCATGAAAGGTTGTCATAAGATGATTTGGAATGAGTGATTATTGATTATGCTGCATACTGACAAGAAAGAGATTTCCAAGACTGGGTTTCTATTGGCACTTGGTGCCCAAGTTGTTGGAACTGAAGCAGAGGTACTTTACTATAGTGATCTTTTCTCTTCAGAGTTACTGTAAGAACACTCTTTTAATATGCATTTTCTTTCAAAGGCTTTAATTCCACTTTTCATTTGTCCTTTTTTTTGTGTTCTCTTGGTATCAGGCAGAAGTGGAGTCCTTTGGATGGTAGTTGTATTTCACACAGTGAAATGTTTCCTGCAGCGAGGTCTATTACTGTTTTGGAGTCATCCATATCAGTAATATTGTATGGCATTGTTTTTAATATAGATGATGTTTTTGAAAATCTTTTGAATTATCTGTTTTTATGACATGTTGAGGCTCTCCACACGAACAGTGTGGAGAGCCGGATGGGGTTTGGCGGGGAGAGTGGGCTTGATCCGCTCTTCCTGCATATGAGCATTCAGCCCTGCCTGGGCGGCCGAATTGGCCGTCCACGCAATTACAGACTCTGTCACGGAGACAGTAGGGGTGGTGGGGATTGGCAGACGCCTGGGGAGCCCCCCCCGCCGCCGCCGATGTCAGGAGGCTTGCTGTAGCCTCCCAGTCAGAGGTCTCTTCATGAGTCACTGCAGCGCAGATCCACGCTGTGGTGACTCACAATCCAAAAAATGGGGTTAGTGGAGTGCTAACCCTTTAATGGGGGGTGGGGGGGTGGATGAGGCAGGTTAGCTGCTGGGAGCCATGTGGCTCCCTGTGCTTCACACGAATGAATGAATGAATGAATGAATAGTTTTATTACGATCATTGATATATACAAGTAGATGATACTACATTCAGATAAGAAGTAAATCATACAGAATACACCAACATAGAAGCTTCATGTAACAACATCTAAAAAGAAGGGCTGGAGGCTAGCTGTTGATGGATCGTAACAGCAGCGGCACAAAATTTGGCAGCCTTGTAGGTGGTAGGAGGTTTCTTGTCTACAAGGAGGAGTATGGTGTAAAATTCAGCAGTCCAGCTGGGAAAGCGTTATACTAAGGGTGAAATAAAACTGCTCCAGCTATCATTATAAAAAGGACAAAACAGCAGCACATGGTGCACAGATTCAACCTCACCTGAGCCACAGGGGCATAACCGACTAGCCAGACGGGTTTTCAAAAACCTTCCTGATAAAACCGCTGATGGTAAGGCATCATATCTTGCTCTGAGGAAAACCCTGTGATGGCTCAGTAAAGAGAGGGACAATAGATGGTTAGCATGTTCCCATTTAAAGTCACCAAGGCGCCCTCATATGGTCTCCAGGATGGAGCTAAAATTAAAATCCCAGAGGGTAGAAGTGTATCCTAAGCCAATAACTGAGGATTAAAATCCATGCTTTTGTTTCCACCCTCTGGAGGCCCATTTCCAACCTCAACACTATGTTGGAGATATATCAAGGGGCCCTGAATACTGCTCTAATAAACTTGGATTGGATTATCTCCAGCGGCCTATAGGTAGGGGCCCAGTTGTGCGCCATACAGAAGTTGGGCCAATAATTTAGCAGCAAATAACTTTAATGCTGCAGGGATAACCTCTCCACCTTTGGAGTGAAAGAATCTTAACGTTGTTGAAGCACTTCTTTGTGCTGTTGGACAATGTAGTCCACATGGGCCTTCCATGACCCAGTGGCATGAAAAACCTCACCCAGATATTTAAAACTATTGTCCTGCTCTATACAATGGCCTTCTATACTCCGGTTAAATCTTTTAGGCCTCTCAGCAAAGACATCACTTTGGATTTCTGGAAGTTAATTACCAAGTGGTTGTCCTTGCAGTATGTGGCCAAGAGCCTAAGCGCTCTCCTAAGGCCTACAGGAGTTTGTGAGATGATAGCAGCAGCATCTGCATACAGCAGGATTGGGATAGCTGTGCCCGCAATAGTTGAGGAATGTAGTGCTGGATCGGCGAGATTATTAGCTAGGGTATTTATGTAGAGATTGAACAGGGTGGATGCCCAAATGCATGCTTGTTTAACTCCTTTACTTTATTTAATGTGGAAGTGATAATTGAGGATTACATCTTACTCTTACACTGGTGTTATCACAGAGCTTCTGAATAAGAAAGAATAAGCGCCTATCAATATTAGTGTCTCTGAGTTTCCCCCAGAGGCTTATCCTGGAGATTGAATCAAAGGCTGCTTTGAAGTCAACAAAGGCCACATACAAAGAGGACTTAGGTTTGTTGCTATATTTTTCAGTCAGATGGCGTAATACCAGGGCATGGTCTATGGCTGACTGCTCTGTTCTAAAATCAGCCTGTTCATCACCCAGAATACCTTCATTCTCCATCCAGTCTTGCAACTTCCAATCTAAATGACTTGTGTAAAGCTTACTCACAACACTCAGCAGGCTAGTGGTTCACACACATGGGGGAAACCGTCTCCCTTAGCCCGGTTTCCTCCATGTGTGTGAATAGCCTCGTTGTTTCCTTTTTTTAAAGGTTGATGAAAATGTATTTTTGTTGAATATGTATATGTATACGTGTGTGTGTGTGTGTGTGTGTGTATTTCACTCAGTCTTGCCAATTGCAGGCCATTTAGTTTGTCTCATTGAACTTGATGAGAGCCCTTGAGAATCAACCCTGCTCTTTCATCTGCATAAACTTATCTGGGTTTGCTTTATTAATTATCCAGTTAGAGCAGGGCTACACAACTTCGGCTCTTCAGCTGTTGCTGGACTACAAGTCCCATCATCCCTGATTATTTGCCATTGTGGCTGGGGATGACAACAGCTGAAGGCCAAAGTTGTACAGTCCTGAGTCAGAGTATGATTTTAGGGTTTGTCAGAAAGCTTAAACCTGGGAACTTGCTTTTATACAGCTTACTAACTAATTGGCTTTGGTAAGGAGGGTGGATGCAGGGAAGTAGCAAAAACCTGACATGGCAGGAGCCTTTCTTCTCTATCTTCTGCATGAGACCAGTGTGGCAGCTTTCATGGGGTCAGCAAAGGGATATAGGCCAAGACCCTGCCATCTTCCCGAGTGTGGGCATCCATGGTGGTGGGGGGCAAAGGGGACAGTTGATTCAAGGTTGGATTAATAGCAGATTTTTTAAATTTATGTACTTATATGCACCCCCACCCAGAAAAATTCCTGTGGACATGTGTGTACCTGGCGTTGTGCTGCTGGCACTGCTTCAGCCACACTGTAGAGAGCAAATGGGAAAGAGAAAAACTGCTGCTCCACAGACCATCATCAGAACCACTGCTAGCACTCACCAAGCAAGACCAAAAACAGACCCAGAGATGGACACCCACCCCCACATCTATGTTAAAGACTACCTGTTATCATATACATTTGCCTGGCTCTTAGGATCAGCTACGGAAGCCCTGATCTCCCATCCACCTCTGGCTGAGGGATGATTGGCAGCTACCAGGAGCAGGGCCTCTTCGGTGACAGCACCAAAAATTTAGAGCTTCTTCCCCAGGGTGATCAGTTTGATTTCCTCTTCTCCCACTTTCGAGAGGAAGTCAAAAATAATTTTTAATTCCTGCCTTTTAATTCCAGGGTAATGTGGCTTTTAACAGCAAATGGTAATTATGAGCTTATGCTGTGGCTTTATGTTATCAGTTGTTTCTGATGCCCCCCCCCCGCCCTTTTGTTTTATTTTAAATTGCTTCTAGTGTTTTATGATTGATTGATTGGTAGCTGTAACCCACTTTAGGGTTTTTTTCCAGCTGGAAGATACTTGCACAAAAGTAGATGGCCAATTCTTGCTGATCTCCTAATCCGCTGGGACATACTTCCAGTTGAGGGAAGAGGAAATAAATGAAATCACACACCCCTGTTCCATGAATGGAATGTCCTGTATGAATGGAAAAAGTAGTCTGCATGCTGCCCACTATAAACAAAATAAATAAATACATATTGTTATGCCGGACCCCTTGTCAGATCAAATGAATGCATGGAAATTTGGTGCAGGGAAGGCACTTGCAATCGTGCTTCCCTCTTCCATGTGCACTGAAAGAATGTGTGAAAGAAAGGATGTGTGGAAAAGACATAGGAATGAACTAATTTAGTTATATGAAGGTCACCAATCATACTACAAATGTGTGTCAGACTGTGTGCAAATAACATTGCAATTCTAAAGGTACTCTGTATTTCTAAATAGCGACACATTGTCCTCAGTTTTCAGATTTCTTTTTACATTCTAGAAACCCTCTGCTTCCATTAGTACGACTACAAAAATAGTTTTTTTAAAACTCAAGTTTATATAATAATATCATATGTGCAGCTGCTGTATGTTAACTAAGTTTGGCAGATTTCTATCACCAGTGTGGAGAGCTTCCAGGAACATTTTAATTTGGATTTAATTGTGGATATGAAGATTGAAAAATGAGACTTCCCATTCTGATTCTAGCTTTTGGGTTTGCTACAAGGCAGGGTCTGGCTTCTGCAGCTTTCCATTCAAAGGAAGATTGAGCAGGACAGAAATAGGAATAACAATTAATGCAAAGGAGATTAAATTCTTGGACTGATTTAATCTATAGAATACCGCTCGAGGGGGATTATTATAGTCTCCTGTGTTGAGAACGCTATAGACCACTATTTAGTTTGGGCCAAATGAGATGTTACATGGAAGAGGTGTATAAGAATCCCATTACTAGACCCAGGGGGTTGCAAGTTAGAGCAAATAAAAGACAAGAGGACCTGCTTAACCCCTTCCTCTATAGCTGTTTTTCCAGTCAAGATCTCCCTGCACCCATGTGATGCACATTTTTTCACCTTTTCATATTTCTTTCATTTAAAAAGTTGGGAGGTGGTTATATGCCTCTGTTATGTGTCTCTGAACACAATGGGCTCATTCACACAACCAGCCTTTTCTGGGTAGGAGATGGTTAACCTGGGTACCGAGGCTCATCTGAAACCTCAGAGCCTTCTCCTCCCCAGTACCTGTCAACCTGGGCTTAACCTGTCAACCTGGGCAGTACCTGTCAACCTTGCCCTTAACCTTAGTAGGACAGAAATATCTCCTGCCCTACCTTTGTTTTCATTCGTGTAGGTGCCTGTGATGGCTTTTGCAGCTCTTGGGGCTGGTGACCATAGAGTGCTCTGGCTTGTGAGGCTAGAGGGAGCCCTCGTGCATTGGCATGGGCTATTGCTCTGCTTCCTGTGCAATGCATTCTGGTATAATTGAGGATTTCCTCCCCCTTATCCCTGCTGCTGATTGTGCTGAGCTGATCATTTGGGTGTGCAATTGGCAGAAGCAAAAGGAACCTCTGATCATCTGGTAGAAGGTAGGTAGGTAGGTAGATTCCTGGTCCCCCCGCCTCCCTTCTATTTGGTTGTGTGGATGCTCCCAATATATAGGTTAACCTTGAAATCTTCCTACAAACAAAGCATTGCAGGGGTTAAAGCCATTCAACTACTATATATTAGCATAACTGAGGATCAAGTAAATTCCTTTATTGCTTGCTTGGCTTGGAATTTATGGGCTCATCAACTTTGCTCCATGCTCTGGAACCATGATGTGATACAATCATTGTCTCTTTCTGACTCATTCATATTTTTCCATCTCTGATGAAGGTCCCTTTATTGTCTCCTCACTCCACTCCGTTCCACTCCACTCCAGCTATCCCATCCTAGTCCTGTGGTAGAAGAAAAGTCAAAGAAGAGTGTGTCCTGTGGAGAGGAGAAGTGAAGTTCAGACCAGAAGTCAACCAGTAAGCAGGTGCACCTGTAGGCCAAGCTAAAGAAGGACAACAGAAGAAGGCTGCTTTTCTGAGGGTATAGTGGGGCTAGTGTGGAATAGGGGCCAAAATATAGGATCTGAGTATTCGCTGAAAAATCCACTTGAGAAGCTCACTGAATAGCTTTGAGCAAGCAACTATCTCACGACTTACCCTACTTCACAGGGTTGTTCTAAAGTAAATAAAATACTATTCAGAGCAGCTTGGAAGATGGATAGGAAGGATATAAATAAGTGTCCCATTCTGCCCAGGAACCAACCAGCTGCTCACCAGACCTTTGTGATCTTAACCAACTCTGGGCTGAACTAGAGTCTACTCCTAGTGACTTTGGCTCTTCCATCATAAAACTGTAAGCTGAGCTTCAATTCAAGCACATATAAAATGGATTTTGTTGAATCATTTTAACTGGTCTTTGGGATTCTATTGAGTCTGACAAATAATTATTTCTTTTCTGTCAACTGATTTGTTCAATCTAGTTTTAAAAAAAAACAGAGCTCATACTGAAAGCTATTCCTCTTTCCCACTTTGTTTTTACCATTACATTTGTAGGTTCTAAGCTTTTGGCAGAGTTTATTTTATTCACCTATTTAACCCAAATAAGTAAGAGTTCAAACTATTTAGTCTATGAACAAATAAATGCAGAGTTGGAGATTTCCTCTCATGTATAAGCCCTAATCCCTCTAGTTATCTTTAATCACTGTTATTAAAAAGGATGAGTAAGACTGACTCAGGAGTCTGTAAATGCTCCTTAGAACAGAAACATTTGTGGATGTTCTTTCCCTTGTAGGACCACGGCAGTAATAACATTTCAAAATCCTCTTTTCGTTGTTTACAACTCAGTTCTACAACCAACCTTAGCTGATGATTTTACTAAAATCAGTAGGATTTTAATATTTGGCAGTTCAGTGGGAATCAGGAAGATTCTTAACATCACTAAATACACTGGCCACATTCTAGTACTGTTATTAATTCCTAAATCCCACTGAAATGAGTGCTGTTTTAAGCATACCCAGCTCTCTGCAGAAATATGCTCAAAAGGAACATGGTTAAATATTTCCAATACCATTGATGGACGTAATGGAACTTGCAATCTGATTCAGTGTATGTCTCAGAAGAAATTCCCATTGACAGGGGTGACTCTAAAACAACAAGTTTGGGGGAGCAAAAGGGTGGCAAAGAATGCTATTAGGAGAATGAGGATATTGCTATGCTTTAAATACTCATCAAGGTAAGATAATTAATGTGTTGGGTTTTTTAAAAAAATGGCTTATTAATGAAGCTGTATTTATTAATAATGCCTATTGCTGTTACAAAAAGCAACTCTGTCTTTAAATGCTTCAGATCAAGAGACTTTGACTTTCCCCCCAATACTCATTATAGCCAAGTCTTTTAACCAGTCATTTGACATCAATTCAAGCTATAGCACCATAATAAGCTATGACCATATTGTCTAATACTTTGCTGTAAAGTTCCAGTCCGATGGATGGGGGAGCAAAAGGGAGAGAACCTGCTACCCCTTGGAGTCATCTCTGCCCACTGAGTTCAATTATGCCTAAATAACTATGCATAAAATTTGTCGTAATAGCTACTAACATTTGCTGTGATTTTATTCATTCATTCATTCATTCATTCATTACATTTTTATACCAATATCTTGTGATGGTTTCCAAAATAAAAAATAAATCCAGAATTAAAACCAATTTAAAATAGTTATTAAACTTTCAAAACAATTTAAAACATTTTGTTTCTTCTGGATTACAGTTATCCAATATTTATATAATTAGTTACATAACTGACATAATTTACATTCTCCATGCCATTTAACACACCTTTGCAAATTTGGATTTAAAAATCTGGATTTTATCCAGAATTGCCCAAAATTGGTAAAATCCAAATCTTTTTTTTTAAAATTGGATCAGTAAAGTTGGAATTAATTCTGTAATATCAATATTAATTTCAGAAATACTTCAGAAATTAATACTTCAGAATTCAGAATTAGCAAAATGGAATAGAATTTTTCCCCATAGCAGTAAATGGGGAAATTACTAAACTTCAACAAACATATCACAGTCTAAATTATCTGAATAGTATCTACATACAGTAGTTGGATGGCTTCAACAGTTGGTCCTAGAGGTTTGAAACCTGCCACACTTGTGGGGAAGGTGGCCATCCCCCCCTCCCCAGTGAATTTGAAGAGAATTTGTATATCCCCTGATTTTGGTGATTTTTTGAAATTTTTGTTAAAATAGCTAAATATGGTGAAATCTAGCTTGTTTCAAGCCAGAACTTTACAAAAACCTCTGAAATCTAAGACCCTCCTTGGAACATCATTCCACCAGCATGTGGAGGAATCTGCCTCTTGCCTTCATGAAAAGGGGTAGCAGATGCCCAGTTTGCCCCCACCCTTTATATTTCTTGAATGGATAGGCATACAGTTATGAAATCTGGGAAACATGAATTCCATATTGGAAGAACTCTGTGTATTCCCCCGCCCAAGCTATGGGTCAATGCCCTGATATTTGGTAATTTAAGAATATTAAATATGGTTAACAAAGGTAATATCTGTCTTGTTTCAAGTAAGAAACAAAATGTTTTGGATCCAAAGCCCCTCCTTGGTCCATAATACCCCCCTCCATCATGTGGAAGGAAAAGGATATTCCTTTGATTTTATGTCACTATAGAGGACCCTGACCTCCTTACCCACATATGTCACTCTAGGACCACCTGGTGATTTTTGGTCACTTTAAAAAATTTCCCCATTGACTGCTATGACGGAAAATCCAAATTTAAGTTAGATCGGATTCAGATGCTGAATCTGATCCGATATCTGCATCACCAGAGCCCCTAGAATCCGAATCTGATATTGTCAAATTCTCATTGGGTCAAATCCAAATCTTATTAACGCACACAGGCCTACAATTTAACATTCAACCACCATACTCCACTGATGAACTGTGGTAAATCTGCTTTTCGAAATCTTATTTGTCAGTACAACCAAAGTTATTGTAACACACAAGATCTGGCGTACTATCGTAGCTAAGAGAATGAGCTGAGAATCAGGGACTTCCCTGGTTCAAATTTTGCCACTCTCATTAACGCAGTAGGTGTTCTCAGCCCCAGCTTCCTAACTGCAGTATGGAGATCATAATGCTTACTTGTCTTACAGGGTTGCTGTAAAGATTACAACATGATAATATAAGTGAAGCGATTTGCACATTCAAAAAGTGCTATACAAATGATGATGATGGTGATGGAAATTGAGTGTTGATGGTAGTACGATGCTTTTGCTCAGTGTGAGAGTCATGGCTGTGCTTCTGAAGTTTGAAAGTATAGAGGCAAGCCACCTATAATTTTCTAAATGTATGGATTTGCTTGGTTTTCATAAAATGAACGTTCAATTGAATTTAACTGGCAGATAGCTATCTAAGCTCAGCTGAACCTTAATTCAGACACACAGTAAGTTAATTTATTTCCCTTTATGAAAAGTTAAACTGACATGGGATTGCTTGTGACTGTAGTAGCCTAAACCACAACTCACTTAAATCAAAGCACTTGTATAAAAAACTGATTTGGGTCCAATTCCCGTGATCATATTGGTATGCTGGGAATGTTATTTGAGAGGATCTGGGCAGATCTTTGTATGGCTGAAGAGGCTGATTGATTGATTCCCTACATGTTTAGTTTAGTACAATTTACATTTCTGCCATTGCAAGAGCACTCAAACGAGTTGCATTGTGGCATGGAAAATGTGTGTGAGCTGGGTGTGTGGGAAAAGGATCACGATTGTCATGGCTGGTAGGCTGAAGGGACTGTCAAGGCACAATCCAGACAGTAGGCAGAGGGGTATAATTGACTGTCAAGGAAGTCAGGTGGGCAGCAGTTCAGTAATTACTGTGTAGATAAATTGGACAATATCTTTTCTTTCTGGAAATAAATTTGCTTTCAGATTTATGTTAAGGTGGTTGGAACACATTTTATGTACTGAAGATGCAAAACAAGCACACAAAAATGGCCAGTGTAATTTTTACCACATGTCAGTCTAGAAGTCATGTCTCATTTTAAGGTGAGTAGTATTCATATCTCTTTCTGTGTGTGTGTGTGTGTGTGTGTGTGTATGTGTGTGTGTGTGAGAGAGAGAGAGAGAGAATGTCTGTGTGTGGATTTTCTCTGAATACATGTTGAAGCCATTGAACATTACGTACAGCTGTCTTGAAGGCTGCCACCTGCCTGTACTTTTCCGAGAAGTTTCCATCTTTTAAAGAAATCTCTTTAGGAACATAGCCTTAGTCCATCTATCTAGCTCAGTAATGTCTACACAGAATGGCAGCAGCTTCGCCAAGGCTGCAGGCAGAAGTCTCTCTCAGCTCTATCTTGCAGATGCCAGGGAGGGAAGTTGTAACCTTTTGCATGCATGCTCTTTCCAGAGCGGCCCTATCTCCTAAGTGGAATATCCTATAGTATTCACATGTAGTCCCCTATTCAAAAGCAAACCAGAGCAAAATCTGTTTAGCAAAGGGGATAATTAATGCTTGCTATCACAAGACCAGCTCTCCACATCCTTTTAATAAAAATCTCTTATTCCGAGTCAATGTGTTAGCAGCAGAGCCCAAGATCAACCACCATCCCCATGCTTATTAATGGTCAACACACCTCCTTTTGCAAACATAAAAACAGATAAAGATCCCATGAACAAATCTATAAAAAAGATAATAAACACAAGGGGGCAAACTGAACATCAGCAAATATTAAAAAAACAAAAGCCAGGCTCAAGACAAGGGCAATAATACAGCAGAGTTGGCTACAACGCCTTCAGTACCTTGTAGTGCTCTACTGCACGATGAACTCTGTAATTCAGCTTAAGCTTTTTCCCTTTTCAACAAGCCAGTTTGATCTCAGTAATATTTTCAGCAACCACTTCTTCATGTATGCCCATTTATACTCTGCAGTTCTAATTCTGAAGAACACAAGGCTTTAGGTCAATCAGCATTACTATCCTGCTTATGGCAAGGCTGAAAGCAGTGGCTTGCCAAAGGCCTCCTGCTGAGTTAATAGAGTTCACGAGTATGAAACAGAAACATGGCGATACACTCTTAACCACTGCACCACAACAATTTATCTTGTGCCAAAAAGGGTATTCCTGTGTCGTGCAGATATTGCTTTCTTCCGCTGTTGTGCTGTATGAATAGGCACTTTGTTTGCATACCAGTTCCATGGATATATATTTTTTTCCTATGCAGAGGTGCACCTAGGTAATTTTGGAGCCTGGACCCAAAGGCCTTTGAAGCCTGGACTGAAAGGCCTTTGGAGCACCCCCCCCCACTCCGGCTGCAAGTTAAGCATCATCCCCCTACACACACACACACACACACACACACACACTATGACACACGTGGGTTCCTGAGGGCACAAACAGCAACTGAGCTCACAAGAATATAAGAATATAAAACAGGTATATTTATGCAAATATGCATTTGCAGAAACATTTCAACACACACACATATTTATTTTCCCATTTCCCCCCTCTAAAGCAGAGGTCATGCTCGGCACCCAGCGCAGGTCACAGTCATGCTTGGCTACCCAGCGCAGATTGGGCCAGTGGCATGGCGACCACACCACCTGGGACAGACTAAAGAAGATTTGGGGGGCGCCCAGAGGGTGTGGAGGCCTGGACTTTGGCCTGGAAGACCAGGGGTAAGAGTGCCTCTGTTTCCATGTTTTACATTTTTAAATGTTTAAATCATAAACATGATTAAATAATAATGTTTAAATCATAAACATGATACTTCTAGCCATACTGGAGCTGCACAGTTGTCCAAACATGTTACAGATCTGTCAGATTCCACAAGGAGCAACAATAACAAAAGAAATTTCCACAATCCAGGTGGAAAACAAGTTTTCTGCTATGCATATTATATACTGTACCATGGGAAATACGTAGAGGCTGCAGGGGAAAGACAAGCCTGAGCACAGGTACACACCAGTTTAACCCACTGCCCCCATCCCCAGCAGCTGTTATGGCTCAACAGAGGTTTAATATAATGTTTCTGGTCCCATATATTTTTCTCTTTGTGTTAAGGTTTGGCAGGAAAATATACCTATCTTCAAATGGGTGATTCCCAGGGGAAAATATTTCCTGCTCTCCCTTTCATTCTATCCACTGGACTGGAACTTTACTGCAAAGTGTCAGACAATACAGTCATAGTATATTATGGTCCTTTAAAAAGCAAAAGACAAAAAAGGCCTCCGTTGTTTAAAGACGTCTCATCTACTAACTCCTCTACGTGAGAACCAGCTGCAGAAGCCAATAGAGCCAGGTAGGTAGGTGACTCCTCCAGCCTCCCAGAAGCCAGGTCAACCCTTTTACTTCCTATCTGGCCAGACACTCGACTGAATGGGACTATGTGCAAAGGAGGTTACAGAGTCTTATCCCCTGCAGATTTCAGCTGGTCAGATACATCCCATCCCAGTCTTTCCTGCCACATGGTCTTGGGCAGGAAGAGAAAACTATCCTGAAAAGCAGGTTTAGCATAATCCCAAAAGACAGTGAAGCTCTTCTCACAATCAGTGAGAAGAGCCTGGATGGAGATTGAGCTAAGCCGGCTCTCTCCGCAGACAAGCAGTCAGTCTACTCTGGGCAGCTGAACCCGCTGCCCACATGACTGCCGGCTCCGTTACGGAGCTGGAGGGGGCTGGGAGGATCAGGGGCTCAGACCCCTGAGCTGGGAAGCTGCTTTTAAGCCTCCCAGTTGGGGGTCTACTTGTGAGTTGCCGTGGCGTGGAGCCGCGCCACAGCAACTCACAATCGTAGAGCCTGGGTTAACCGCTTGGAGGCCTGGGTTAACGGAGTGCTCACTCCCCTAAACCTGGGCTTAGGGGAGGGTTACTTAAGCAGGTTAACCGCTTGGAGGCCACCGGGCTTGCCTGCGAGCCTGGTGGTTCTCACGGTCAGGCAAAATCAGGCTAGGCTCCCCTAGGCCGATTTCGCCTGATCGTGGGAATAGCCTCAGTGTGATATTGCAGACAGTATTTTCAAAGAAGAATCTGGCCCATTTTCTGAGTAAGTTTGAAAATGTTCAGCAAAGCTTAATTAATATTGTAAATGAACTAACAAAATTACTTACTGTGCCACCTCTATAAGAATTTAATGTATAGCAAAATCCACACTCCAGCAATAAAGGTCTTTGCCACCCTTTTGTTCTCCCAAACTTGTTCTAGAGTTGTCTTCAAATCAGTAAAAATTTAAACTGTAAAAATGTGTATAGTTTCCAGATTTTCCAGTGGAAAATGCTGTTAAAGGCTAAATCAGTTTCAGCTCAGCATGATATGAATTAAATTACTAATATTGTCAAGCTACATATGCGAGCAGGAATGAATCGCTTAAAGGAAATCTCTGTGTCCTTTGGCCCCTAATCTGGAAAATGAATGTGATGTGTGAATGTATTTCCCTACTCCACTCTCTTGAACTTTTTCCTTACACAGATAATAAATAAAGTGGCAAGAATGTAGACAAGGCAAGTGTGTTCATGCCAGCCTCTACTAACAGACCAACATGATTACACAAGCATTCTGTTGGACATGCTTTCAAGTTATACAGAATTCTTGATCAGGGAGACAGCTAATCTTTAGGTATACAAAGAACATAAGAACTTAAGAAGCGCCTTACTGGATCAGACCCAAGGCCTATCTAGTCCAACACCCTCTTTCCCACAGTGGCCAGCCAAATACCTCTGTGAAGTCCACAATCAGGAAATGAAGACATGCCCCGGTTGTATCCTAACCAGTTATCTTTTGCAGTTTGTTTGTCCGAAGGGGGATCCTGTAGAGAGTGTGGGGGAGGAGTCAGAAAGGGAAAGGGAGAAGAAGAAAATAGAGTTGTTGCTGAATAAACCTTTAGTTAAATCCACATAAGATTTCCTTGTGTGTATGAGGGAAGCAGCTATAAAAGCCTCCTCTCCTGCTGTTGCTCCCCTACAACTGGTATTCAGAGGCACCCTGCCTCTGAGGCTGGAAGTATCCTATAGTCATCAGAACTAGTAGCCACTGACTGGTTTATCTTCCATGAATTTGTCTGGCAGTAAGTCCCTTTTAATGACATCCATGCATCCTGTGGCAGAAAATTCCATTGATTGTGTTTGGTGAAAAAGCACTGCCTACTGTCTGTCCTAAATTTCCCAGCAATAAATTTCATGGAATGACCCCACCCCCAGTCAGGATTAATGTTGTGGAAAAGGAAGAAACAATTCTTTCTCTCCACAGCATGCATAGTTTTTCAAATTCATTCATTCATTTGATTTCTATACCGCCCTTCCAAAAATGGCTCAGGGCACTTTACACAGAGAAACAACAAACAAATAAGATGGAACCCTGTCCCCAAAGTGCTCACAATCTAAAAAGAAAATTTCTGTCGTGACTGCCCTTAACTGCCTTTTCCCCAGCAAGTTAGTTACAAATGATATATTTGTAGTTACATCAGGAAGACAATGGCCTAATCATGCCACTTCATACTCACATTTCATATTCACATAATAATATATTGAACATTTTGGTGGTTACATAAAGACTCAAAAATCTTTGGTTGGTGTATTGTTGCCTGATAGATGCCAACACAAGTGTTTAGGATGGAAATGAGGACCAGAACAGGCCATTTGCTGGAAGTACTTGGGTTTTTGTAATGTATTGGTGAATGGAGGGGAAAAAATGCAAAACCCATGAACAAAAAACCCAAAAGTAAATGATGGATAAATAACCAGCTCTCAACACACGTGGAAAATAATCAAACACATCATAACACATATAAAAATTCAATGGCATAATACCAAGTAGAATTACAAAATACAATGAAAAGAATGAGAAACCAGTATATACAGGTGTCCAAACAGAGTCCGAAATGTCTTCAAAATGAGAAATTGAAGAGTACATACAGTACAGGTAATAAGTCCTCAAATCCAGAAGAAGGAAACGATGTACTCAGTAAGATGGTGTGAATGCCTGTAATTCAAGGCATGAATCCTTCATTCAAGGAAAGCAAGCAACATGCTCTGTAATGACTGATAATAATTGCTGATGGAAGACAAAGCACACCAGGGAAAAACCACGACAGCCACCCCGGGATAAGGAGCTGTTTCGCCCAAAGCTTCATCAGGGGCTGGTTCCCATTAGTACAGGACAAAAGTAGAAAAGAAAAAGTAGAAAAAGCAATCTAATTTCTCCAAGCATGTTAAAGCCTCAGGGCATAAGTAATGAAGCTCATTTTCAGCATTTGCTTCCACATTAATGTGGACCTTTAGCACTCAGCATCAGGGCTGCATAATTTTGACCCTTCAGTGGTTGTTTGACTACAACTCCCATCACCCCCAGCCACAGTGGCCAATAGTGAGGGATTATGGGAGTTGTAGTCCAACAACAGCTGGAGGGCCAAAGCTGTGTAATCCCTGATCAACATGGACTTTGGTTAAGGTCACTCTCACAACCAATAATTATTTTTATTGGTTGTGAGAATGACCTCACAACCAAAACCTAATCAGCCTAGGGAGGGCTGGGCGGGGGGAGAGGCAGGAACCTTTCTGCCTTCTCCCACATGATCAGTGGTGCCACTCACGGGCTTCCCAGTGCCACGTGCCCACATGACCATCATGAAAGGCCTCTGGGAACAGCGAGGGGGGTGGGTGGAACCAGGCTGCAGCCTCCTGCATACCACAATGCACTGCACAAGGAGCGTGGTGTGATGGGGTTTTCTGCCTGGCTTTATGGGCACTAGGCAGCCCAAGTGTTCACACAAGCCTAGAGTGAGAGAAGAGGCATCCTTCTCCCTCACTTTTAGCCCAGGTAATAAATCTGGGCTACCTGGCTGGAGAATGGCTGGGACCGATACTTGTGTTCCAGTGACCAGCCCTACCCTGGCAGGACTGTCTAACCCAGATAGGATTGGTCGTGTGAACCACCAATCCTTTAAATGCCGGAAATATTGATGTCACATGGGTAGGCTTGGAAATTTACAAACTAGTTATAGTTGTACCTTAATAATACATTATAGAAATGAAGATGTTACATTTGATCACTTAATGAAGTAGTTGGTTGGCCTTGAGATGTATTGATAAATATCAGAAATGTTTGTATCAGAAGGCTTGTTTAGAATATTTACAAATCAGTCATGATAAACATTGTCCTTAACTGGTAAAAAATTACCCTTTACTGGAACTGAGGATGAAATGTGGTTATTTACTGGAGGCAGGGGCATAGCTAGGGGAGAGGGGGCCCATGTTCACCCCATGAATTATCATATTATTTTTACTTTTCCCATTGGCCTCCTAATTGTTTACTGATGAAGGTCAACACTCATCAACTTTCTTATATTTATCATTAATTTATACTGATAGCTTTGGGCAGACCTGAGCAATTATCTGAATCAAGGGAGGAGCATGGGAGCTCATGAGTCCCTTCAAATGCACCAGGCATGCCAGCACACTGCCTTCTAATTATTCTGGGCAGTTCATCCAAACCACCCCTAAACACATGTATAAATACTATCTGCCTTTTTAAATTTGCCCATTTAGGGCTGGTTCCCCTCCCTGTGATTAGGAGATGGAGAGCTGAGTGCCAGGCAAGACATGTGCACCCACACTCCTCCTCCCTCACACATTTACAATGGTCAGCAGAGTATTGTCTGAACCAGCCCTTTGTGACAATTGTTAGTCTCACATTTCTATTATTCAAATGCTTGAATAATATATTAACAAGTTGTCTTCTCCAAGAGTTTCCATTGAATACTTGGAACTTATTGTGAAGTAAGAATGTGCATGAACTGAGCTTCGAGCACTAGTTTGGTGCCAAACGGGTTCGGACTTGGTCCAAACTGGTTCGGTGCTGCAGGGAAGTGAGCAGCAAGCAGAAGCTTTAAGAAAGAGGAGAGCAGGTCCTTACCTGCTCTCTGACACTGAATGCAGTTTCCTACTGAGGTAGTGCTCATCCCAAGTACCTGCATTTAGTGCCAGCATGCACATGGCATCTGCACATGTGGGTACTTGGGACAAGCATTGCTCCAATAGGAAGCTGCATGGGGCAATATAAAGAGCAGGTAAGGACCTGCTCTCCTTTTCCCTAAAGTTCCTGCTTGCCACTCCGCTCCCCATGGTGCCAACTCAGTGCTCGAACCTCAATGGTGCCGACTTCACTCCTTAGAGCGAAGTCTGGAAGACAGGAAACCAGACAAGAAAATTTGGTGATCAGGAAATAAATTCCAGCTTTACCACAGAACCACTAGGTGACTTTTTACGGCTTAGGCTCATCCATTTCCCTCCATCTCAGCAATGAGGATAATAATGAAATACCACTGGATAGACATGTGTAGCTTTATATGCATGATCAGAAAGTTAAAAAAAAACACCACCCCAAACCCCCAACCATGTTAGTGGAGCTCTGTGTTGAAGAAAGCTATAAATAAGAACAACAATTATAGGAACTGTGATGACTGAGAACTAGTGCACTAATCCTAGATTAGTGTTGTGTGCACACTCTCAATTTCCGGTCATGTGAACCTGGAATATTTTTGGTGATGTTGGGTTGGCACTGCATCAACCTGACATTTACCTAACATTTATAATCTAAGTTTTAATACTATTACTATCAATGTTGGTGAATGGGTTGATGTTGGGTCAACCTGTTGCCAACGCCACATCACCAAGAATTTCCGAGTTCACATGACTGGGAATCAGGAGTGTGCATACCATTTAACATTTACCAAAGACTGCTGTAATTGTGTGAATTACTTAATATATAATTTTATAATACTGCTTTCAATAAAAACTCCTGGGTATTCATGTAATATATCATTTTGCAGTCCCATGACCTTTAACCCCATGAACACAAATTGCACTTTCAAAGTTATGAACTGCTGATGCTAGCAACAACCCAATGTTTTTAGTTTTCCCTTGTTCACTAACTTGCCCCAGCTTTTATCCAGAGGTCCTTTACTTCTTCTCTGCATATAGCCCTGTAAGGCTTGCTAACTTCCAAACAAATTAGCACACAGGCCACTGATGAACACATGAGTTTTAAACTAGGGAAGTAAGTATGTAAGAAAGCCTGATAGCTTGGAGGCAATGCTCTTTGCAGGCTCAGGGGACACTCAAGTTTTGAAGACATTTTCAGAACATCTGCCCCACTGAACCATGAGCCATGAAGGGAGGTGTTTGAGATGAAAATGTGAGGGCATGAACAGAAACTATTTCAGCTGAAAATGTCTGCATGACATAGTTTTAAGAGGAGGTTTCAAAAAGCAAATGTAAAAGGCTAAATGGAAACATGTGACCTTATGCCTTATTTTAGCACGCACCACTATTTGTGAATTATGTACCACACACTGCATAGAAAAATATCAACAGATTTCTAAAAGCTGATTTCTTTCCTTACATTAGGATGTTTAGTAGTTATTTCCATCCCCTTAATTCTATGATGTCACTTCACCCTTTACAGACTGAAGTGTGAAAATGTACATTATGATTGGACTAAGTGGGAAGTTCACCCTTCTTTTGCTGCTCCTTTGTTGTAATTTAGATCTTATTCCCTACATTTTCTTTACCCTACATACACAATTAGGGATAATATATTAATTTGCTTCAGAACTGGACATAATTCCAGAAAATATTTTGTGTTTACTTGAGTAGGGATCAGCCAGATGTGGCCTCTTTGGAAACTTGTTGGAATTTCTCTGCTTTAACTGCTTGTGGTTTGTTGTAATTTCTATTTAAAAGTGACCATAAAACATCAAGCCTCTCAGAATACTTTCCGTATACAGTAAGTGGTCTCTTTGCAGTGTTCAGAGACTAAGGCAGCCGTCCTAAACACTAACCCTGATTACTAAGGGATCCAGGTGAAAGAGGAACCATGCGAGTGGACTCTCATGAAGAAAGAGCCAGACAATGAACCCAAAGAATCTGTGCCAGAACCAGAAGCAGGTTCAGAAGGGGATACAGATTCAGAAGGGGCTGCACAGCCTGACCCAAAATTGAGGCACTCACAGAGGCCCGACAAAGAGGTTCCACCCCAAAGGCTCTCACTCATGACCAAAGGAGGAGAGATTCAAGAACCCACCAAATGAAGAAATATAGAAAAGATGCCAGCTGATGAAGCTGAGAAATGGAGAAAAGCAGCATTAGAAGAAATTGATTCCCTGCACAAAAATGAGATTTGGAGACTTGTGGAACTACTTGCAGGAAGAAAGATTGTGAGATGCAAGTGGGTCTTCAAAGTCAAGCAGGATGCAGAAGAGGATGTACAGTTCTACAAGACAAGACTAGTAGCCAAAGAATAGTCCCAAATCTATGGTTAGGACTACAATGAGACATTTGCACCAGTTGTGAAACACACTGCTTAGCGTGGACACTGCTCAGCATCACAGCAGCCAGAAAGATGCAAGTTGACCACTTGGATGTAAGACTGCCTGACTTCATGGGGAAATTGAGGAAGACATGCAACAGTTACCAGGCTTTGAGGTACCTGGAAAGAAGGGGCTTGTGTGCAAACTACAAAAGAGTATATATGGCTTAAAACAAGCAGCCAGAGCATGGAATGAGAAGCTGAATCAACTGTTACTTAAGTAGGGGTTCATGCAAGGAAAAGCTGGCCCCTGCCTATATTCAAGATTCAGAGACAATAGATGGACTTACATCCTGACTTATGTTGATGACGTCATTATTACATATGAAGAAAAACAAGACAGCTATGAGACTGTACAGCATCTGAACAAGGAAACAGAAGTGAAGGAACTCTGAAGCATCTCCTATTACCTTGGCATCCAAATAGAAAGAGAAGGGGATGGGGCATTCCTTCTCAATCAGAAGCAGAAGATAAAAGATCTTCGAGAATGCCTGGGACTGACAGATGCCAATGAAGTCAGTACACCAATGGATGCAAATTTTTGGAAGCAAGATGGAGACAGTAAGCCTTTACCAGCCAACAAAAAGGCAATTGGAAAGCTTCTGTATACAGCCACAGTAACAAGGCCTTCACCTGTGGAAATCCTGAGCAACAGTTAGACCCCTGCTAACTGGGCAAAGAGGCACCTTTTACCATGGTGATTCACTTTATTTAGCAGGGGGAGAGTAACTGGCCCTATCCACCCCCCAGCACAGTACCTCCAGTGACTGTTGCTGGTGTTATCTTATGTTTCTTTTTAGAATGTGAGCCCTTTGGGGACAGGGTTCCATCTTATTTGTTTATTTCTCTGTGTAAACCGCCCTGAGCCATTTTGGAAGGGCGGTATAGAAATTGAATTATTATTATTATTATTATTATTATTAATAATAATAATAATAACAATAATAATATTAACCCCACTATTACCCAGGTTCCAGGACACTATTTGTATGAAGAGCAATTAGAATAATGGTTGTTCCCACCCCTGTATAACTTGCAAGTGTCCAGCACATATACCTGACACTCAAAAACTCTGTCTGCAATAATCTTTATTATTGGTACGTGTCACATTGCATGTACTTTAAAGATGGACAACTAACCATGTGTGCAGCCAACACAGCATCTGGGATTATCAAGACCAGTTATTGCCTGTTCACATGGCTACTTGGGGGATTATTCACCACAGTTTATTGACAAACCATCTTCTGAATTCCAGCTAAGGCTGAGATTTATTTATTTATATCCCTCTTGCTTACCTCACACTCTGCTGTAGCCTGATGGCATTGTGGCTGTAGAGGAGGACAGAGGGGAAGGGCCAGATGAAAGCTCGTCCTCCTCAGGCCGATGGAAGGACCTCTCTGTTTGCCTTATCTTCCGCTGCAGCCCCATTTCCTTCTGGCTTAGTTACGCATTGCAGAAAATTTTAGGAAGTAATCAGTCATGATTTCTCCATTTCCTTGATTCAAAAAACAAACTCATAACTTCTTTCTACATTCTACAGAGTAAAGAGTGGAGGTTGAAAAGTCTTCAGGTCTAAAAGCCTTCAGATGTAAATGGATGAGTATCTCACGTGCAGGGGCGTAACTACTATTAGGCAAGGGGAGGCGGCTGCCTGGGGGCCCCCACGCCTCAAGGGGGCCCCCACGCCTCAAGGGGGCCCCCAGAGGCAAGTCACATGACTATATATTGTGAAGTGTGTGTGTGTATCAGCGAGGGGCCCATTTTAAAATTTTGTCTCTGGGCCCACTCCAGCCTTGTTACGCCCCTGCTCACGTGGAAGTAGAAATCAGTGTGCTATGGTGATATCACATTATTATATATAATATTATAGCATTTTACTTCTTGCTAACAGTATCTGAAATGAATCGGTATCCCAACTGCTAGTAACTAGAATTCAAATTTTGCCTATATAATTATGCACTAAAAGGGTAATAAGGGGCCACTTTCCCCACACTCACACAGCCAAGTATGACATTGTGATTAAAAGGTATCAATAGGGAATAAATTTTCTTGAGTATGTACAACCAATGTTTTTGTGATTCTTATTTAAAACTTTTGGGATGTAATTTTCACTGTGTTGTGACCTGCCCCTAAGCCCTCAAGATAAAATAGCATACAATGTCCAAAACAACTAATGTTCCCACCCTGCTGATTGCATGATAAGTTGTGGCTTGTCTAGACATCAACTTGCCCCTTGGCTGGTTTAGTGCTGTATACTGTTAAACTGCTTGGGTGGGGATGAAGGACCAAATGAAAGACAGAGATGCCCTTTTGTGAAGGGATTTTGCATTAGTGTCACCCTTTTGTACCACCATCACGTCCACTGATCCTTCCAAAACCTGTTGGTTGGACTAGCAAGAGATCAGGCAGAGGCACAACCATCTGTCAAGCGTGTGGCAAATCAGCACACCACTTGGCCCCTAAAAATGCCTCCACCTATAAGCAGAATAGAGGTTGTTGCAAACCTTAACACAAAATCTTGCACAATGATCCCACCATGGTTCAGTAAATTTGAAAAAGCAACTAATACTGATCTTTCCAATCCTCCAGTATGCTATTTGCACTAATAAGGTGTAGCATGGATGGAGACTGTTATTGTCCTTATGAGGCTTAGGGGTGCTGAATGTGCTGGACCTACTCGTCTGATGCTCCATTTGGAAATACTCAGATGCTCCCTGTTTATCCCATCAATTCTCTGTTAACTGTTTGGAGAGCACAGGGTCGGTCCCGTTCCCTCCACAGGACTGGCTGACAGGCAGAAGTGCAGCAAGCGCACCTTTTGCCCGGCATGGAGATAGAGGAAGGGATGGGGAAAGTTTCAGCTGTTGACTTTTAGCCTGCCAAGGGTCCTGACGGAATGGGGAGTGTGACGGGGTGGGGAGTGGTAATCCTGCTCTCCATCATTCTCAGGACCTGATCCAGTCCTTGAGAAGAACTTGTCCAGTTTTACTCGCTCGCCCTTCAGCTTTTTGCCCCACCACAAACTTTCATCTGCTCAGGGGTAGGCAAACTTGACCTTCAAGTCCCATCACCCCCGCCCCAACCACGACAAATCTCCACCACAAGACCCGGAGGGGAGAGCCAAGGTTGCCTTCTCCGGGTCCACCGCCTTCCACTATCCCTCCACCCGCCTCCAGGCTGAGGCTGAGCATCTGCACTTCTCGCTCTCGCTCATTGCCTGTCCTCACTCCCGCTACTGTCGGGGGCGGGGTGACGGGTTCCCGCCCCCTCCAATTAGCAGGCGCTGCCACTAGCGGAGGCGCCAAGAAGCAGCCGCGCTTCAGCTCCAGTCGAAGCAGGCAAGCGGTGCGCTGCGCGCTGGCGCCAATTCTGCCTCCGAGGGCTGGAGCGCGCGCGCGGCCGGAGAGGAGGATGCACCGCTGGGCGCTGCTGCTGCTGCTCTTTCTCTTATGTGCGCTGCCGCCTGCCCGCGGGCGCCACTACCCGCATAGCGCCGTGCTGGACGGGGCGTCCCGCTACCGGCTCTCGTGGGCTCACCAGGGCAGCACCATCGCCTTCCGCCTGGAGGTGCGCACTCAGGGCTACGTAGGCTTCGGCTTCTCCCCCACCGGAGCCATGGCATCGGCGGATATCGTGCTGGGCGGAGTGGACGGGGGCAAGCCATATCTGCAGGTGAGGGGGGGGGTCGAAGTAGGGGCTGAGGGTAAGGCAGAGCTTGGATTGGGAGACAGCAAAGTGGGGGCAGGTCCTTGCCATCCGTGCCGCCTCCATGCTCACCAAGCCAGCTCACAAGTTTGAAGTGGGACTAGGGCTGGACGCCCCAAAAGAGGGAACCTGAAACTGACCGCTGATGCTGGAGAGTGGCCTGATTCGAGTTGCTTACTGTGGAGGCCAGTGATGGACTCTCTGTGTATGCTCAAAGGCATACAGTCTCCTCTTCACCGGAGGGTCATTCATAAAAGAAGGAAGGGTATTAGTTGAAATACCATACTCATGTTTGTTTCTAATCATCAGTCGTATTTGTACCTGGTGCCAATAAGTACATTTTCTAAGGGTTAACTGTGGAAAGTATTAAAAAATATAAATACTTGCATGTTTCTTCTTTCAGGAACTTTTACAATGAGCTTTCTGTTTTGTCAATTAAAAAAATACAACCATAAATGAAAGTATGTCTTGCAAGCAATACAATGTATAATATTTTATTGGAGTATGTCTGCTGAGTCCTCCGCTGACATGACAGAGTGCAAAATTGTGTTGTTTTTTTAAAAGTGTGGCAGATTTTATGAACAGTCTTGCAGCCCAGGGTTGTGTCCTGGTGCTGAAACAAGGTCTGAGTTCACACATTGAGAGTTGAGCCATGAAAAGAGTGGATCCACTAAAGCCCTGTCTCAAGTGAGAGTCTGGATGCTACAGGACAGGAACATAGGAAGCTACCATTTACTGAGTCAGACCATTGGTCTATCTAGCTCAGTATTGTCTACACAGACTGGCAGATGACCAGTGTGTCAGCTGGAGGCATAGGCAAAGGCAAGCCTAGAACACGGATTTTCCAAAATTATGCTGTTCCAGAAATTAATATGGTTAGTAATGCCAAATATTCTCTCCTCTATGCCCATGCCTTCTCAACACTTTTTTGCCAGTTCTCTGCAGCCCATCTCATCTTCTTTGATTGATTGATTGATGGTTCGATTTTTATACCGCCTTTCATTAGATATCCCAAGGTGGTTTACAAAAGTTAAAATACAATAAAACTCTATTTAAAACTTAAAATTAATTAAACAATAAAAACCATAAAACAACCATAAAACCCCCCATAAAAAACCATAAAACAACCATAAAAAAGACAAACGGAAGCAGGAAAACTGAGAGACCCACCCCTCCCCTTTCTTCGGTACACTTCTGTATCCAGTCTGGCCACATGGAAAGTGTTCTGGGGTGTCTGGGTCTGGGATGGCTAATTAATTGGGCTGTCATACTTAACTTAATCATTAATTGTCAGTAAGTGCACACATGAGCAAAACAAATGATTTAATAAAAGCAATATCTGTAGTCGGAGTTAAGCTATGATAATGTTTGATTCATCATTTTGCATTTCTGTAACTCATATTTCCTAAGGAAATATTCATATTTCTTAACTGCTTTCCTTAAACCCATCTGGTCTGGGTGGTGACTATTTCCATGGTGTAGTATAGCTACAACTTCAGAGCAGCTCACATTACCTGTATTCTGCAGGGAGATAGCAGGGTTGGAGTAGGCTCTGGGACAAGAAGTGAAGATGGCCCTGCCCCCTCCTGCCCCCCAATTGCCCCTTGCATTCTCCTCCACTGCATGTCTTTGCTACAGAATGGTAAGAACATGATGAGGCTATTCTCACAATGGGGAAAAACAGGGGAGCCCAGCCCAGTTTCCCCCCATCCTGAGAACCAACAGGCTCGCGGGTGAGCCTGGTGGTTCTCTGGCGGCTAGGCCACCAAGGTAGCCCTCCCCTTAACCCAGGTTAGTGGAGCGACTGCTTTTTGACTGCTGTTTTCTGATCGTGTGCCGCCGCAGCAACACACGAGGAGACCCCCACTGGGAAGCTCAAACAAACCTCCCGGTCCCAGATGTCTCCCTAGGATGCCTCGCACACTTGCGTGGGGCATCCTGTGATTTCCGTGGGGCAGGTAGCCCTTGATCCCTGCAGCCCGTACCAGCTCCGTGACGGAACTGGTAGTCGTGTGGGTGGCCAAACTGGCTGCCCAGCAACAAGCAGCTGATTGTCTGCGGGGAGAGCGGGCTAAGCACGCAATACCCGGAGAACCTTCCCAGGCTCTACACACGGGTTCTTGGCATGCCCTTTCTCTCGCTCCTATGCAAATAATATCACACACTCCTCATGCACGAAACTGAAGAGTGAGCTCTTGCCCAGCCACAAGGTCTCCCTCCTTCAGGGTCCCAGGGACATTTGTCCCACCTTGGTCAGTTATCGCTATACACCAGTACTCTGCATGGTTACTTTGCTTATCTATGGTAATTGCTGTCCATTCAATTTATGAAGGCAGCAGCTTCTGACAGCTTGAGTTTCTTTTAGTACAGTGAGATGCATTTACCCAGGTTTAGATCCTTCTCTCCAAGCAGCAACAGCATAGCTTTTCTTCCTTAATTGACAAGTTGAAAATTAACAAGTTGCCAGGCCTAGAAGGCACCCACCAAAGAATTCTGAAAGAACTAAAATGTGAAAGAACTAAAAAGAAAAAGATAAGATGGCTAAAAGCACCTAACCAAAGGGTTGGAAAGTTTTCAAAAAGGGTTCCAGGAAAAAAGAAGCATAGTTTATCTGCTAAGTAAAATGGCAAAAAGTATTTCCTAACCTTAAAATTATTTCTACTATTTCACTTTAAAAAGTTGGGCTTGTAACAAAGTAGTTGGGCTTTCTGGGATCATTTTAAAAACAGAGGTGCAAATGCTACCTTCCAACCCTTTGATAAGATAGGTTTTAACCACATTACCTCCCCCCACCCCTTATGTGAAAGAACTAAAATATGAAATTTCTAATTTTAATAAAATTTAAAAACACAGAACAAGTTTTTTTGGGGAAGAATCAGCTGCAGAATCAGAAGTCTTTGCTCACCAATCTTTCAGAATTCTTTGAGTGTATCACCAAGCATGTAGAAAGAGGAGATCTGGTACCCATTGAGGGTATGCACATGTGCCCTACCCAGGTAGGACTGGTCATGTGGAGCACAGAGATTAGTCCTGATTCCGGTGCTCCTTGCCCAGGCAGCCTGGGCTGTTTTTTTTTTTAAACTTGGGCTTAAACTGAGGCAGAAGGGCAAGAGTGTGCCGTTCTATCCCAGTTGTGTGAACACTTGGGCTGCCTGCAGCCCAACCATTCATAGAGCCAGACAGCTCAAGCCCTCCCCTTCCTTCTGCAGCCACCTGTGCCTCCTGAAACCTCTGCCGAACTAGAGGCAGCACTTTTGTGCCTTCAGTGAACACAATGAGCTGCCCTGCTCCCCATCACCAGTCCACCTCCCAACTCATCAACCGCCATGCCACTCCTCTTCCCCCTTACTGTTCTTGGCCTCACCTTCTGGCATGCCGGCATGCCGCTGCTTCTTGCTTTTGCAGGCTACCAAGGCAGCATTCATCATCTGGTGGCAGCTTTAGCCACTGGCCTCTCCTTGTTGCCACTCCTCCTACTATGCCAAGCACGTGCACGTGCTCTCTTTCTCTCCCCCCTCCCTTTATATCTCCTTGTCTCCTTCTGTTTCACCCCTTCAGTACCACACCTGTGCATGTTGTCTTGGACAAGTTTGGTACTTGAGGGGAGAGAAAGCAGAAGGGGAAGAGAAAGCAAGAGGGTGCTGGCACAGTAGTGGAGGTGACTGGTGGCTGAAGCTGCAGCCAGATGCAAGTCGTTCCACTGGTCTGCAAAATCAAGTAACGGTGGTGCAACCCAAGGAGTGGCCAGTGAGAGGGAAGAGGACAGGGGAAGAGGCGGGGACAGGCTGGTGAGGCAGGTGGGGATTGGACCGGCAAGGCGGTGGAGCCAATGAGGGACAAAAGTGCAAAGAAAGGTGAGGGCAGTAGAAAGGAAGTGGGGCAGCAGGCAGGTGGAGAGTGATGCCTGCAGAGAGGCAGGCAGAAAGCACCTGCATTTGCTGCTTGAGACCGTCACCTCACATGGCATCATGAAGGATTCAGCCATGTTTTGGAAGCACTGGCAGCTGCAGAAGGAAGAAGAGATCACCTGAGTTGACCCCATCCTCCTCACAATGGAAAATCCTGGTGTGTCAGCGGTGGAGGGATGGCCTGCATATTGGGCCATTGTATATGGAGTGCCTTTTCAACATTGTGAAACAATATTCAGATACGAACCAGATCTATCAGATTTAACTGCTTTTCCTTTATTCTTTCAGTGGTTTTATTGATGCCTACTGACAAGTCATACCCTTAGGAAAAACAGTGTGTAGTTTTCAAGGTGAATGCAGACATCAAAACTCTTGTTTCTGCTACTGAAGGTGTATTTTGGATAAAAATAAAGTTATACTAGCAAGTAACTTTACTGTTATTTGAGTATTTAAAGCATAATAAAAAGAATTACATTGTGCTATTTAAATCAATATTACTATTTTTAAATATTAAGATTACAATAGGATAGAGTGAGCACGGTGTGCATTTCAAGCTCAATTGAACAGCAAGAGTTCCAAGCTCCATAGGAATGATGGAAATTCAAATGAAAGTGCTGTAAAACTGCCACTTTTTTCAGTTTAAATGAAAAAATGTTCATTTTTAGCATAATTAGCATAAATGTTCAGGAGCAGTTTCCATAGTCTCATAGCATAGATACTAAAATTTGGATAACTTGTTTGACTTTCATAATGTGAAAATATACTACTTCTGAAACCACTGATGTGTCAAAGGTGGCCACTATGCAACAGAGAATTATGTATGCTTAAACGATTTCAGTGAGAATTGGGTGTGTAAACAGGTTGCACAAAACAGTCAGATAACCTTTTCAATGTGGACATTTACTTTCTCCTCCCTTTAGTTATGCTTCTTTGTCCATGTTTCAGTTCTTAAGGGGTAACAGTGAATTGTTATTTTAGGTGCCATCAATAAACATAGTGCTTTATAATAAAGACAGGTAGATCTCTGCCCCTAAGGACCTTGCAATTCATGTGAACTTTGCAATAGTACTTTGCTTTAAGATGTAGTTGTCAGGTTGGGAAAAGTCCAAGCTGAAGACTAAACAGTGGAATTTTGCCATGTGGAAGAATTCTATATAGCATTCATAGGAAATACAAAACAAAAGGGCGGGGGAGAATCCAAGGTTTTGTCTTTTTTATCACACCAAGAATGAACTTTCTACATTCCCCCAACCCCATCTAATCTCTGAGTACTAGAGATCAGTAAAATCTTTAATAAAAATATGAAGTAAATGAATCTGTCTCTCCACCCCACTCCTTGATGTTCTCATTGTGTTTTACCTGGAGCTTTTGCTTCACTATCTGGTATGATGTAACAGGACTTGAAGAGAATTCAACTCCTTCTAAATAGATCAATCAGGTTGAAGGGTGTAATTATGTTAGGGAGGCAGAAAGACAAAAAAAGAACTTTACAAAGGGCCTGCACATTCTTGAAAAGACTAACATGGCTATCCCTCTGGAAATTCTTTAAAAGTGTGTGGCTGAGTGGAGAGTGAGCAGGGAATGATGCATTAGTGGCCAAGCATTCCAGGAGTTCAGAGATTAGAGTGGGAACCCAGCACTAACTATTTGGAAAGCGCAAGACTCAGGTCTAAATAAGAGTGGTCTCTCAAGCATGCTTAATAGGTCTTCTGTGAGGGGTGGGAAAAGGCAAGGGAAAAGAGTGAGGGTGGAGGTAAAGCGGGGGCGGGGAGTATAGAATTGAGAAGTGCTGTACAGCTAATCTCAGGCACTTTTTCAGACCATTTAGAGTAGTGTGGCTGAAGACTGGTGAGGCTATTGTGGATTTGTTTAAATGGATAATAAAACACACACCCCTCAGTGCAGTGAAGCAAAGATGCTTGATAGCGTAAAGATGGGTGCTGCCTCAGAGAAATTGCTCACTCTGTTCATGCTTGTAGTTATGTTTCCCTTGCAATATTGCCAAAGTAGGTTTTCAGTGGATTACTTGCCATGAGAGTGCTCAAGGCAGGTCTAACTTTTGCATCCAGCTTCAAAAAAACAACAACCCATTTTGTGCTCATGAATTGACACAGCTTGCATTTTTCTTGCTAAGGGTTCTAGGCCTCCTCCATGGTCTCTACTCCTCCTGTCTGGCATTGTGCATCCCTACCCGCAGCACGTAGTAGCTCAGATCTATTTTGCAGAAAGTAATCCTCCTTTACAAATGTCTGTTTTGTGCAAGTTATACAAGAGGGTTGCATTGTAAAGTCCTTCTGTCAAGCTCTTACCCCAAAATAGCCCTTACTTGAGGCATAAATCCTTTTGTGAATAGGGCTTCATTAGTACTCAAGAGTGCTGTATTATTCATTATAACCCTTGCTTGTTAGCTGACACCCAAATGAAAGGATATTTGTTTATCAAATGTATCCTATATAATTAATTTAGAGAGGCTTGTAGAGGAGTGCTCAGTATAGATTCTAAATTGCCAGAAAACAGTGAACTATGAACTCTGTGCTACTTTTAAATGCATTTATGCCAACAGCAATAAATATGTTTTAAAAACAAGCTGAAAGGCAACAAGAGGGAGATATTTTAGTGTGTGCCCCACTCATATTTCTCAGCTAATGCTTTGTTGGAGGCATTTCATGTCTTTGGGTAACTTGGGAAATTCGGCATATCTGTAAGGTGCCTGTCCCGGCATTTTAGTGTGGCATACAGAGGCATTGCTGTATGGTTTGCTGCTGGTTGGATACTGCTGTGCCGGTAGGGTGGGAGAAGAGGTAAAATGCTAACTCTTAAGAGCAATAAAAATTAATCCAGTCATAATTTGTAAAGTAATACTTTCATTTAACAGGCTTTTGTGGAGGTGGGGGGGATGCTATTCATATTTATTTCCTTTAAATTTGTGAGATATCCTTTATTAATAGGATAGGAAAATGTATGAATTAACTTTAAAGAAACCCTCTTCCAATTCAGCTCTATGAACTCGAAAATATGGGGGAGTATTTTGCAAAGGGTTTCAAGCCTGGATATTTGGCATTGGGAGCTTTCAGAAAAGTATATAGCTGAATATAAAACTGGCTAAAAGCTTTGGTTGTGCTAGATGATTTCCCCACAAAGATTGCAAATTACAAGTTCAGTTTTATATATCTACATCGCAACTCTGGTGTTCCTAGTTGTTATGAGTAGTTGTAAGGTAAACTTACATCTTTATGGCCATTTTCACATTCCACAACATTAACTGGGCATAATGAAGCCTCTCTGCATTGACTTCCTGATGGGCAGAATAGAAATCATAGAGTAAGGCTGTGACAGCACAGTGAAAGTACAAAAGCATTTATGCTGGAGAGAACAGGAGAAAAGACAAGTTACCAGACCATCTATCTATATATTTAATTCTCTAAGGCATATCCGTGGCTAATCCCGTGTGTGGCAGCTCTCGTGAGAGTTTGTGAGCAAAAGCACCTGACTGGGCAGTGGGAATTCCATATGCAGAGAGGGAGGAGGAACCTGTGAGAGCAGAAGCACCATGGTGATTGGGCAGTGGGGATTCCATATGCAGATAAGGAGGAGGTGCCTGTGATGGTTAAAGTCAGTTGGACTGCAACAGTTACTGGTTGGAAGATGTTCTTGATTGTAGAGGAGAGGAATATATATGTGTATGTGTATGTGTATATATATGTGTGTGTGTGTGTGTACACACACACACACACGGATAGTGGGCAGGGGTCTATGAAGAGAGGGGTTGTGAGGGAGGAAAGAGCCCCTTCAGGAGAAGGAGGTTGCCGTTGAGTGAATTAGATGAGGAAAAAATATGAGCAAGGTCTGTTAACTCAGGAACGGAGAGAGAGAGAAAGGAGGGAGGGAGGAGAAGACAGACAGAGGGGGAAAGCGAATGGTGGAGGGACAAAGAGGGAGAAAGGGAGGGGAATAGAGAAAGAAGGAAGGGCGAGGGATGGGCCCGAGCCTGTGAATGGCCTGAGGGGAATGAGCGGCCATGGTGGCAGCAGCAGCAAGGAAGGGCCCAGTCAACCACTGTGCTGTTTGGGACATTGGCAGAGGGAGGCAGGCAGGCAAGGGACGAGCCTGGGCCTGTCACCGGCCTGAGGGGAATGAGTGGCCATGGCGGTGGCAGCAGAAAGGAAGGGCCCAGTCAATTGCTGTTGCTGCTCCTGTGGGGAGGAGCAGGAGCAGAGCTCAGGTAAGGGTAGGGAGGTCTCTGGGGATAGGAGGCTGCAGCTTGGCCGGTAGGTGCCAGCAACGCTGTAGCCGTGACCAAGAGGGGTGAGGGAGATGGAGTAAAGGGATGGAGGAGTGACCAAGAGAGATGAGGGGCATGGAAGCAACCGGATGGAGGAGGAGCAAGAGTGTGGCTCAAGTGAGTGTGGAGAGATCTCTGAGGTGAGAGATGGTGTGGCAGGGGGTGAGGGAAGCAATCAAGTACTAGCATGCAGATGCTCTGTCCGGGTTAAGCTAGTTACTCCATATTACACTTAGTTCACTGAGGGACATTCTACACAACCATGGTGCTCACAGCACCTGCTTATTTTCAACCTTTATTTAAAGTAGTCCTGATAAATGAGCAAAGAGGCACCTTTTTAAAGTAGTCATTTTCTTTACTGAGCAGAGGGAGAGCAACTGGCCCTATCCAACCCCAGCACAGCATCCCTCCAGTGGCTGTTGCTGGTGTCCGTCTTCTGTTTCTTTTTAGATTGTGAGCCCTTTGGGGACAGGGAACCATCTTTATTTATCTATGTAAACCACTTTGGGAACTTGTATTGAAAAGCAGTATATAAATATTCGTAGTAGTAAAATCTGCTTGTGTTCAACCAGACTACTGAGGGATAGGTGGCAATTTTTCAATAATGCTGTAATTTTTTTTTTAAAAAAAATCTAAACCAAGAGGATCACACCAGAAGTCCATCTAATCCAGCATTCTGTTCCCCCTCGGTTCCAACCATTCTGTTCTCCCTAGGTGCCAGCCATATGCTTTGGGGAAGCCCATGGCAGGAGATGAAGCCCTCTCCTGCTGTTGCTTCACAGTAACTGGTATTCAGAGGCTTACTGCTACTGAACCAGGAGGCAGCATAATTTTATATGGATCTATCATGTTTCCGTAGCCATATATTTTTTTCTAAACTAAAAAGTCCCTGATGCTGCGGCCTGTGTTTAGAGGGAAGATGCTCCAGCCCCCTGATCATTTGAGCAGATTATCAGTGAGGCTATGCTCACAGCTTGCAAATGTAGGGCTGTCCATATCTCCTAAGGAGTGCATCATTGCTTCTGCACTGCTGTTGCCATTGGGAATAATGGCAGTAGCAATGCAACAGTCATGATGCAGCCCTTAAAGGACACAGAACAGCCCATGTTCAGAAGCTGCAACAAGCATGGACTGGGACTGTGTGTGTGCCCTGCTCTTGGATTCATGGCATCCATGAGATGCTGCACAGTATGTTGGCCATTTGAACTGTGCTCTCAGTTGTACCATATTACAGTCCCTTCCTGTTTTCATTCCAGATTATCCATACCCAATTTAAAGTATCATAAAAACCATATTAACCTGCTCTAAATGTTTCCCCAGTAGGAGATGCCTGAAGCAATATATACTTGGTTCCTTCATCAGTCTCAATTTTTAGAAAACCCCTTGCATTTCTTCAGCCATTTCTGCTTAATATGATTTTTGTTTAACTTTTACCTTGCTTCCAAGGAGTTCAGAGTGTCGTTTTATCCTCACAATAACTACCGTATGTAAGAAGCCGATTAGGATGAGAGACAGAAAGGTCATTCTCACAACCCAAACTTACATGGCTAGTACTGCACTCCTGGACTTCCCATTGCCACATGCCTACACGAGTGACATCTGATGGCTCTGGGAACAGTGAGGGAGTGGGAGGAAAGCAGGCTGCGGCCTCCACATCCTGCAATGCACTGCGTGAGGAACATGGTACATTGGGGGATTTCCCCACCCCCGGGCACTCCAGCCATACAACTGGGGTAAAAGGGTGTGCTCGTGCCCTTCTAGCTCAATAAAAGCCTGGGGAGAAAACTCAGGCTACCAAGTGGGGCAGCACTGGGATCAGGCCCGATCTCTGTACTCCACACATGCAGCTCTACCTGGCCAGGGCTGTGCAAGCCCAGATAGGGCTGCTTGTGTGACCAGGCAGCAAACACACAGTGCTAGCCCCTGCACTGGGCCCCACACTTCCAAAGCTCAGGCACTCATGTCCAAGGGCGCAGTTATTTCAGAGCTCTCTCGCCTTCTCAAAGCACTCTGTTAGGAGAGAAACATGTCCTTGAGGGCCAAGGACATGTTTTGCTCTGACAGCGCTTCCAGAGCACAGGGAAAGTTCGGAAATAATTGCACACTTCTGCATGGGTGCCTGCACATCGGAAAGGGACTATCATGGGGGCTATTGCTTTATACATGCTATTGGTTTAATCACACATGCAGTGATGTTCAGGATCTTAGCCAGTGACATTTGCATGGACTAAATATAGATTTCTTACATGCAGCCTCAATTTTATTTATACATTTCTATACTGCCAAAAACAAGTGTCTCATGGCGGTTTATAAAACAACAACAATAAAACCAAATAAGTAAAACAGTAAAAAATAATTTTAAAATAACAGTAACAACAATAAAGACCCCTTACAGCTGGTCAAAGGCTTGATTAAATAAATGTGTCTTAAGAACTCTTTTAAAGACTACCAGAGATGGGGAAGCCCATACTGTAAGATCTTAAAGCTATGCACATGAGCAGCCCAGCTGTTTGTTCTATCTTATCCAAACCCAATTTAAAATACTTTAAAAACCACACAGCCCAAGCACACACAGAGCCAGGCGCCAGGAGTGTGTGACTCACAGGGAACTCCTTAAATGTACTGCACTTGGGGCAATGCGGATTGTGTGGGCATCCCACCAAAGTCCATGCATCCCACCAACAAACATGGATTGTTTGGGGGGAAGATAGGTTCTTCCCTGCCTTCCCACCACCACCCTTCCCGCCACAGGGGCAGTCATGTGAATAGCCTTCTTGTGTAGTATTCACAAATAATAACTCCAGGCAGACACAGAGCTCTTAAAGTATTTTCATTGAGCAACTAAACACAGTAAGTAAGGAATGCAGATACAACAGTTTGGCAGATTCAACATATTCCAGTAGAGTAAAATCTATCTGCAGATTCACTACACAGTTCAAACATGGCCAATGCTTATAACAACAGGGACTTTATTCCATAGTCTTCTGTTGGTTATGCTGGCCATTGCAACATACTGGCTGTGTGGTACAAATTATGAAAAAACTCGGAGAGAACTTATACTCACTTGGAACATAATTAACATCTTGCAAGTATAATGGTCCTTATTGATACAACTGCATAATTAGATATTCTTGTGAGTTTCTTCTTTGGAGTGCGGCAGTACAGTTGAGTATTTTGTTCCCATTTCTCTTGTGAGAGGAAGTAAAATATCTTGCAGGTTATCAAGTGTTTGGCAGGTTTCTTCCTCATATAAAACACCTGTTCAAGCACATGATGACAGCTGTGATTTTCTCCTCAAGGTCCTTGTGCAGCTGTGCTTACATTCTTCAAGGATAAAACAGGGCTTATTTACATCTTTTTACTACATCCATAAGAAATTACTCTCTCTGCCATTTTGTATAGGGCTAATCAGAAACCATATCAACTGCAAATCCCTTTTGAGAGAGAGCGAGAGCAGGGTCAACAGCATGTGAGGAGCAATTCATCATCAGTGCCTTCATCTGTAGGAAATTATGCACCATATCTTTTATGATCTGTAAAATCAACTTACCATGTGTTGTTTCAATTTCTAAATGACTTCCAGCAAATGAAAGACATCTAATTGTTTGACTCCACCACCGGCCTATAATTGCTTAAGCTATTTATTTTTTAAATGCTGATTTAGGCAATGCCATTACTACAAAACATGCAATATGTTGTCATAATACAGCTTACATCCCAAGATGAGCAGTAAAATAAATGCCAGCTACTCATATCTTTCTTTCAACTTTCCCCAGCATTATAGACTTCTTGAGGGAGCTAGGTTTTCACATAATGTGTCCAAATGTGTCCAACGACATCCAGCAGCAAGGTGGATGGACTCGACGCTGACTTGACGGCACTCACTCACTCACTCAATCAGTCAATCATATCTCCCAATGAATCTGGACTGTAAGATGTGGAATACACTCTTCAATAACTTCAGTCCAACTTCTCTTTCAACATGTGTGGAAACTGGTTCTTTCACACATCTTTTCTGAGGTGTTCAGCAGGATTCTAATGGCTGTTATTTTGAGCTGGACACGGTTGCTATCACTACCAGATATGTGAGAACAGCAGCAGCGCACCCGACTTCTTGTGATAACATGACTTTATATACAGTTAAAGCAAGAAACGTTGATTTACAGTGATAGTTATGGGTGTGGCAGCTCCAACCAAGCTCTAAAAAGTGAAAAGATTTATGATATTCACCCCATGGGAGCATGGGACTTTGATGTCCAGTCTGAGATATTTTGACTGATTGATTGATTAAGTGCCATTAAGTCAGTGTCGAATCTGGGACACCCATTTCCCTAAGGATATTCCACAACTTGACATGGTCGACGCCATCGAAGGCTTTTCTGTAGTCAGTAAAGCACATGTTGACTTCTTTTTGGAATTCTTTGGCTTTCTCAGCCAAACTGTACTGGCTTACAAAATCATAACCATGGAAACACAGTTTGGCTAGATCCTCCATGCTCCAATACACTACCTGCATAGGCTGGTGGCAAGATCAACATCTGTGGATTAGTGTGACAACAATGTTTTAAGAATAATTTGGAAATGTGCCTCTGAGCATATGGTGAGTGCTGTTATCTCAATAGGCAATAACTACAATCAGCACATTTAGTAAAAAAGAACTGGAGAAGAAATGGATATCTTTACAATAGGGATGGAATACCATAGGGCTGTAGATGCAAAATAAGCTACTCCATACTGTGCTTGTCATTTTTGAAATTTAGAAAGCTTCTTTTGTGTGTTGCGGGTTTCACACTGAATGTGTCAGATATTATAGGCATCTGGCATGAAATACTGACAGAGGAGCTACTCGATAAACAAAGCTACTATTTTGTTCTTCAGTGTAAATCTTCATAAGTAGAGTTTGTCACCTCTGTTTTGCTCTGAAATGAAGGTAAAGCTGGGGATTAGTGTGACATCAATATTTAAGAAGAATTTGATAACATCTGCCAATGGGTATCAAAGCCTCTGTTACTGGTCTATCTGGGCCTAGAATTGTTGAGGCCATGAAGAGATTATACAAGCTCAACCACTCAGAAAGACCTCTGGTGAAAAACTGTTTTCTCCAGTTCCCCTTTCATGGCATTTCTTATCCTTGGGCCTTCTGATCTTATTCAGGCTATGCAATAGTCACCACTATTGTTCTCCCACACTCCTGTAGAGTAGGGTTTCCAAACCTGTGGTACTCCAGATGTTGCTGAACTACAACTCCCACCATCCCTAGCTATAATATATTGTGGCTGGGAATGCTGGGAGTTGTAGTTCAGCAACATCTGGGGTATCACAGCTTGGGAAACCCTCGGAAACCCTGCTCTAGACAGTGGTTGACACTGAATGCACAGCGCACACCCAGGCTGCGGGGTAACTTTCATCAATCTCTCTTTTCCTCTTTAGCTGACTTTAAGGTCATTCATGCAATCAAAAACTGTGTTCTACCCGGGTTTGAGAGCTGTGTGCACACTCCCACTTGTTGGTTGTGTGGAAGCAAGGTAAGGTGAAAACTTGGGTAGAAGTGATTGTGTGGAAGCAAGGTTAGAGGAAAAGCTACCCAGATTTTCCTCCTACCTTGCTTCCACACAACTGAAAATTGGGACCTCCCAGACCCAGGTAGAACACAGTTTTTGATTGTGTGAATGACCTTTGTGACTCCCAGCAATATGTCTGCACAGCCTTTAGGGATGTATTTTTGGGAGTCACTGTTGGCTACAGAGGGAAGGAGAAATTGCCGTTTCCCCAGAGCATGTGCTGCACATTTGATGCATGTGATCTTTGTTAGTCTGGATACTGGCCAATGTATTTGTCTTTTACTAATGTGGTTGGAACATATTTCATGGTTATATATTATGCTGACATGATTATCATGCTGACATAGTTATGTATCATGCTTACATGGACCAGATTATCCAGAGTATCACAGGAGCTACTCCAGTGACAAAGACTTGAAATCCTCTGAAATATTGCTCAAGCTAATGTCTATAATGAGTTTAATTTTGCCTCATAGCAGGCATAGGATGAGAGTGGGTGAAATGACTGCTGAAGGAGTGAGGCAGGAGGCGTACCATCTACAGGCTAGTTCAATGCTCATAGCAGGTAGAGGTTCAACTACCACCTTTGCGTTTGGGCCTGGCAACCATACACTGACCAAAAAGCAAACAAGTGTGCAAATGCCCTAGTCTCCAACACTATGGAAGTCCTTTTTGAATGAGCATCACACTGTTGCTTTTATGTCCGTAACTGAGGTTGTGGTGACCTGGAGAGGAGGGGCAGATTCAGAGAGCCAGCTGCATATTACGACAAAGAATTCAGAGGTGAAGAGGTTAATGACACTACATTACTGCGGCTGCTTACACATTATATCATACTTCTGCTATGTTGAGGGCCAGGATAATCTTTCCTCACCAAAAAAACCCACTTTAACATTCCTGTGATTTGCCATGTGAACAGCATGCAACAATATCATATTCTTATTTAATCCCCCCCCCCCCCGGAAAAAAAATGAACTAGCTTTAGAATAACTGATTTACTTACTCCCTTGAGTCTAAGCACATATACTGGGAAATAAGTTCAATGGAAATCAATCAAACTAATGTTCAATCAAAATGGATTTAGGATTGGAGAATTAAACTCTTAATTTTAAGAAGTCTTAATTTTTCTAAAGAAAATTGAATAGAAGAGGGCATTAAGATGCATGTCCTTTTTATGATTTTACAAAATTAGTTTATACATTCTACTGTTGCAAAGCTAAACCATAATTAAGTGCAATGCCAAGGAATACCAGCCATACACAATGCGAATTAGGATTAAAAAAAAAATAATTATTTTGTTGAAGCATGTTTCTGTTGTCGCTATTGTGGTTGCAGTATAGGTACATTTGATCTGTTGTCTCTTGTAGGGATGTGCAAACTGGTTTGAGGTCAAGCTGGTTTGACATCGAACCAGTTTGGTTTGACAATTTGGGGTCGAACTGAACTACCCCCTTTATGGTCTAACCCTGGCCCGAGCCCCCAGCCATTCAGGGGAGTTAACGAACTTTAATTTTTTTTCATGTAACCCCTCGGGGGGGGGGGTTCTCAGAGGCCATGGGGGGTCCACAGAGGTTCCCCCTCCCCACCGCTGGCCTCTGTTATGCCTTAAATCGCCCAGTTTGGGCAGTCTTTGGACCTTTCCGGGCCTTTCTCCTGTTGTGGTGGCCATTTTGGAGACCACCACACATGCCCAGTGGGCCTCTGTGTGGCCTGGGTCATGATTTTTTTTTTAAAAAAATTGCAAACCACCAACCCCAGACCGAACACCACCCCGGGGGGTGTTGATGGGGGGTGGGGAGTGAACTGGCCCAATCCATTTTGCGTCCGTTTTAGACTCGAACTGAACTGGGCCAGCCAGTTTCATGCACACCCCTAGTCTCTTGTACCTCCCTCTCCTTTTTGTGGGGTGTTCAGATAAAAAATCTGCATACTTTGAAAAGAGATCATGGCTAAATTTCACAAAAATTGTGAGGAGAAACTGTTTTCTATTAAGAGAAAAAAAAAATCCAAAAGCTCATAGCTGAGTAATATATTTCAGAGGATTTCATGTTTGCTAATCTAAAAGATTTGTTCAGGAAAAAAAAATGCAGGCTTTGTACTTTCTGCTTTTCCTAGAAAAAACTGAAAGGGTTGTAGCTTTCTGATCATTAGAAATAAAAAAATAACAGCAGGATGATGTTTTGGTTTGTATTTCAACAGGATTATTTTACAGCTGCAGATAGAACATTGAAAAAGGACTCTCAGCAGGACTACCATCTGGAGTACGCTGTGGAAAATAGTACCCATACCATACTAGGTTTCAACCGTCAGCTTCGCACTTGTGACCCCAATGACAAGAGTATTACGGTAAAGTGGCTCATGTTAAATCTGATTTAATGAGAGTTAAACAAAGACTGAGTAAATAAAACAGTTTTTCAAATATAAACCTATTTATTCTCAAGTCTGGATAACCTTTATGCTAATTATGCTATTGTTTCCGGTCCTTGCTATACCAGTGCATCTGCTAATCTGTATTTAATTGAGAGTACCTCTGAGTGGAAAGTATCTGTTCTTCTTCCTCTGTTGGCCTCCTTTAAACATCCTCACCACTAGAATACAGTGGCTGTTTTCTTATTATATGGCAGTGGTGAAGTGGCCATCTTCTTGGTGGAGGGGAAACTTTAACATACAGATGTTTACGGAAAATATTTATTCCACCTTCCTGATACAGAATAAGATGCTCAATGTGGCTAATAACACTAAAGTAAAAACAATGATATAACTATCATATAACTAAAAGCAGCAAAAAAAAATCAAGGATCAGACTGTATTATTGCAGCATAATAATAATCATCATCAAGCAAGCAAGCAAGCAAGCAAGCAAGCAGCATCAGCAGTTTAAGAATCAGCCAGATCAAAGGTGTAGTGAAGCAGAATAATAGTGTTTTCTAGGTGCTTCCCTCATACAAAGAAAACTTAAGTAGATTTAACTAAAAATATATTCAGCAACAACTCCATTTTCCTCTGAAAAATTGCCGCAGCAATTTTTGCTACCCCCCCCTCTACTAGGGCCGTTTTCTGCCCGCCCGCCACCTGCCCTTACTTCCCCCACTGCTCAGCCAGCCAGGCACCCAGTTGCCCACCCTCCCACCGCCCGCCTCCTCCCACCGGTCAGCCTGCCACCTCCGCTGCTGGTGGCCATCACTGTTTTCTCCCTGTTGCTATCCTGGCAGCTGCTCACGAACTCTCGCTAGAGCTGCCAGACATGGGATTAATGACAGGTATGTCTAAGTTAAATAGATTGATAGATAGCATGGTGTGTAAATGCCATGTAGGAAGGATCCAGTTGGCTCAGTGTTGTGACACAAAAGGCTCTTTCTTGCATTACAGCACAAGAATATAAGAAAAGCCCTTCTGGATCAGGCCAAAGGCCCATCTAGTTCAACATCCTACATTACGCAAAGGCTAGCCAAGTGCATCTGGGAAGCCCGCAAGTGGGGAATGAGGACAAACCCCTGCTCATTGGGATCGCTTAGGAAATCATATGCCTCAAAGGTGGAGACTTGAAGGATGAGTGGTCCAGAAGAACAAATCAGAAATGTAGAGTGATGGTATTTAATTCAAATGAACATATTAGGATATAAAGAAAAGCTACCTGATTGGCATCAACCAGTCATAACAAGAAATAAACCACATTGCTGAATATGATATTTGATTCCTGTGGGGTGAGTTGTAAAGTGTATGAATTGGGTTACAAATTGATTATGAATCGGGATTTGCGTTCTGGGTTGACCTATGGCTCTGCCATCTTGGTTGACCCATGCTACTTTAGCATGCTGTCCATCATAAGGTTCACCATCTTCCAATCCTAACTTGAGCCACCCACCAGTGTTTCTACTTTGCTTTGCTTGACTAACTGAATCTTGCTATTGCTCTCTGCTGTGCTTGCTGTTTTGCTGTTCCACTATCTGCTGGAGCTGGTTATTTGCTAATAAAGCTTTGAAATTTTATTCTGTGTAAGTGAGTTTTGTTCTCTTGGCAGCAGGTTGGAGTTGGAAGACCCAAAATAGGGTATCGCAGCTGGGCTTTGGCCAAACTGAGCTCCAGATTATTAAAGTAGGGCTTGTTTAGTGCTTCTACAGTGCTTCACTAGTCAAGATGTCAGCCAGTGGTGACACTGGAATAATTAACTCCACAGAAAATCTCAGTTTCTAGAGGAACACAGAATTTCAGTCTAAGTCCTGAGTAATGCCCCTTTAGAATCACAACAGTTGATATCAAAGCAAGATAATTTCATCTGCTAAGCTATGATGCGTGATTAGATTTTGTTTTACATCTAATCAGCAAAGTTTTTCTTTTTCAGGAGAGCACAGTAAGGGTGATATGGGCATACCATGACAAAGACTTTAGAAAAGGAGGTCAGAATTACCATGGTTCAAATCGTGGGACAAAGAGTTTGCGCTTATTGAACCCTGAGAAGACTGCTATTACCTCTCCCTCTTTGCCCTACTTTGACTTGACAAACCAAGACGTAAGTTACTTTGGGTTTTGCTTTTATTTAATATCAGGATAAAATGGGTAGAATTACTAGCTGAATGTACAGAGAACAAAAATATGCTTTTATATTAGTCTTCTCTTTTCCTTTTATTAAGACAGGTGCCTATACCAGACAAAGACACAACATATTGGTGCCAAATGTTTAAGATACCTGCAGTGCATGAAAAGCACCATGTGATAAAGGTATGTCATCCATCTAAAAAATGGAACCCAGCTTTATATGCTTATAATTGAGAGTTTGCTGTCATTTATTTATTTATTTATTTATTTAGTTTACCGCCCTTCCAAAATGGCTCAGGGCGGTTTACAATTAAAACACACCACTAAAACAGTAAAGAGCGACGATAGATGATAGTGGGCAGCATGCATTTTAGACAATGGTGGGCAACATGCAGACCAATGCTGTCTTTGTGTAAGAACATTTTGCTTGTGTAAGAAGTGATGAAGAGTGGGAAATGTTTGGCCTCAATTTCCCCTGGAAAATATGATCCTAAGGATCCTCTGGAAAATAATGAGGGGGCATCAGGGGCAGTAAAGAGAAGGGGGAGTTGGTGGAAATTGTCCCTCCGCTGTTGCACAAGTGTTTTTACTTGAGGGAAGTATTAATTTGGCTGCTGTCCAGTATTATTATTATTTTTTACTGTAACTTTCTTTCTAGATTGTATTTAAGGACTATTGAAGCTCTTTGAAGTATGGGGTCACATTATTAGCTTCTAAAAATCAGTACGGTTGCATTAATTTTACTACTTTTTTATTCCCTGCCAAAGATCTGTTGATAACATGTAATCCTAGATAAGTCAAACAAAGATTGATAGGGAATGGGATTTCTTGAATGAACTACCAACAGTTTTTTATATTTTGGAAATAAAGTTGAAGCTTTCAAAGTTTCAGTGGAAACAGGCAACCATTTTTTCCAGGATCTATAAGCCAAAACAATTCCCAGAAGAGTTTATAGCACAGAATTAGCAACTATATTCTGCAAGGGTAATACCAAACTCCATTACATACAACATCAAAACACTCCCTAATATAAAACTACTAAATAAGCAGAGCTGAACTAAATACAGCTAAATATTGAACTAAATAATTAATCCAGCTGCCGGCATCATGGGTCAGTGTGGGCTGCTTGCATCTCATGCTGACACAAAGGCAGGGGCCTAGAGCACTCATTCCCTGGGGGAATCCCCCAGTGCACTGTGCTCAGCACGCGGTGCACTATGGGATACATAGAGGCTGAGACAACGAATCCCAGACTCAGAGCGATCCGCCTTGCTCTGTGCTGCATGGAGCAGCACTGATTGTGTGGGAGCGTGAAATGCATTTGCAACAAGCACAACATGATTGGCTGGGGGGAATGCAAGTTTTGCAAAGCCGCCCCCTGCCCATCCAGCTGGTAGGTTGTGTGAATGGCCCCATTGTATTTTGAGTTGGCTGACTCTTGGATTCAGTAGGGAAGTTTGTCTAAATAATTATTTCAGGGTCAGATCTCCATATAATATTTCCCAAGATGGTGGCTTCCTGGTCTGGAACACACCTGGAAAAATGAGAAACTTCTCAAAAAAATTCATTGGTGGTTTTCAACCAGTGGAAATCACATATGGCAAATACAGCATCCTGCACTGGACCAGCATTGCTCCCTGTCAGTTATATGAACCAGATGTTGGAGCTACGACCCTGGCAGCATCAGCTCTCACCTGCAGTGTCTCATAGTGACCACTGGGGGTAGGTTAGGGTCATGGGTAAAAGTGACTGACTCCTCTCCTCTTTGTTCTTCCAGCGTTAGTCTCCATTTTTGTCTCTCCAGAGATGGCTGTTGGTTTTAGTGTCTCTCTTCAGCCATGAGCTACAGCTGAAATTAAGCTGCAGGCTTTTCCTCATGTGCTTGTAACCTTTTCTTTAAATAAATCCTTGTGTTTATTTTATTTATTTATTCATCACATTTATATACTGCCCACTACCAAAGTATCTAGGCGGTTATCATATCCCTTCCTATTATGTTGTAGGTAACATCACCAGTTGTAGTTATACAATTGGCCAAATGTTCAGCTACAGACTTTGTTTAGCTATTACAGTAACATACACAACTAGAAATGAAAACACTGAGGTCAAGCTGTGTTATGAAGAACAATTACATTGAAAATGAAAACAAAACTCAGCAACTTGTGTTCATCTATAAACTTTTCTTCTCTCTCTCTACGGATTGTAGTTCTTCAATACTAAAGAATTATCTCAAGACCTCTTGCTTTGCTTCTTTCTCACCAAACTTGTTTTGCTTTGCTATTTGGGGACTGAACTGCCATTCTTCCCCTGCAAAGGGTTATGGTCCCAGAAGCCAGTAAATAAAAGAGAAAAGCTTAGAGAGTTAAATAGAAAGCAAAACAGAGAGAAAAGCTTTGAAAATGGAGACAGCACAAGGATTCCAGGTGATTGCAGAGTTGCAAGGTCCTGAGTATGAGCTCTGGTCTTTCAAGATGGGGATGCTCCTCAAGAGTTATGGACTTGGCATTTTTCTGCACACCCAGCATCCTGCAGATGCAGGAAAGGAGCAGAAAGAATGGGACGGAGCAGATGAAAAGGCATCAGGAATGATTTGCTTGGTGGTGAGTGACCCAATCTTAGTGCATCTAAGAGACAAAGAAAATGCAAATAATATGTGGGAAACTCTGAAAAGTTTTCCCCATTATATAAAAAGAAGTCTGTGGTTTCCAAAGTGCATCTAATAAGAAAACTGAGCAATAAAAGACTTAGAGAAGGAGAAAGTCTGTCCAAGCACATAAATGACATATCAGAAATATCTAGGCAACTGCAAGCTCAAGAAGTAATCATGCCAGATGCAGTTTTGATAGGACTGCTGTTGAATAGGTTGCCACATTACTTTGATAGTGTTACTAGTGCCTTGGAAGTCAAAGAGGATGCAGACATACAATTTGTAATTAACCACCTAGAGGACTTTGTTTTGTGCAGAAGGGATGATAGGCAACCAAAGGAAAGTTAATAAAAATTTAGAACCTTGCAAAGAAATAAGAAATGCTTTGTTTGTGGAAGCACCAAAGACTTGCAGAATAAGTGTCCCAAGAACTTCATCCCAGGGTTTTCAGACAAAAGACAAGCAAAACAAAGTTGCAAAGAGAGGGAGTCATCTGGGAACACAGAGCACAGAGCTTACAAGCAATCAGAGACTAAAGCTAATAAGCAAAGGATATACCTTGCAAGAACAGATAAAGTTTTGGAAGCTAAGTTTGAGAAATGCAGCAGTGGCATCTGCATTGACTCAGGTGCTACAAGCAACCTGATTAGAGAAAGAAGGAGATTTATAAACCTAGATACGTTGTAAAATCCCTATATATTTGGCAGATGGAAAACTGATGTATGCAGAAGGGAAAGGATCTGCAAACTGAAAACTGCTCTAAAAACTGGAGAAAGGAGAAACCATTACTCATAAAGAGGGATTGCTTATGAAAGCAGTTTAACAAGAGAATGAATTGTTTGAAGTAGAATGTGTGACTGAAAAGGCCAAAACTGTGAAGGAATGCATGCACAAAGGATGTCTGAATTTGTGACACAGAAGGTTAGGCCATAGAGATGCCAAAATGATATGTCAGGCTGAGAAGTTGGATTTGGTCTAAAAATAGGCCCCTGCAGCAGTGAATCAAAGTGTGCATGCTATATCAGAGCAAAGGCAACACGGCCTGCTTTTCTTCAATGCAAAGAAAGAGAAACACAGCATCCTTTGGATCTGATTCATAGTGATGTTTGTGGAACTATGCAAGTTAATACATCAGGAGGTAATAAATATGTTCTTACTTTCATTGATGACTACCCTAGATACAGATATACATACCTGTTAAGTGAAAAGGGACAAGTACCAGAAGACTAAAAGAATATGTTGCAAGAGTGAGCAACAAGTTTGGGAGAAAGCCACAGATCCTCTGCACTGACAAGGGTGGTGAATACATGGGGAATGATGTCATAAGATTCCTGAAGGAGGAGGGCGTTGAACACCAAAAGACTGTTACTTATACTGACAGAAAGAAAGAACCATTCTCTTATGGAAATGACCAGATACATGCTTACAGATGCTGCTTTGGCTACTATACTTTGGGGAGAGACAGTGATGACTGCTACTTACCTGCAAAACAGATTGCCAACAAAGGCCACAAGAACAACAACACATGAGTTATGGCATGACAACAAGCCCACTTTGAATCATATAAAAGTGTTTGGATCGAAAGCATACAGCTATATACCAAAAGCCAAAGGGGCCTAACTCAACTGTAGATCTGAGGAAGGAATACTTGTTGGCTATTCCACAGGATGTAAAGAACATAGGATTTTAGATCTTGCCACAGAAACAGTTAAAATATGTAATGTAGCATACTTCAGTGAAAAGGAAAAAACAACCTCTAGTGAACTGCCAAATGAAGAGCCCAATTTTCAGTTGGAGAAAAAATCATGGCAATATGACCAAAATCAAGGATCCACTACGTTTTACACCTGGCAGCTATTCAGCAGAAAAGGATGCTCATGACCAACAAAGGGTGTGATGTTCAACATGACAAAATAAAGGAGTTCCGCTTTAGAAACATTCCTACATTGCAAAGGGAGAAAGGTTTCAAGAACCTAGGACGTGGAAAGAAATTGATAACTTACCTGCAACTGAAGCACAAAACTGGAAGGAAGCTGCAAAAGAAGAAATTGAATTATTGACAAAAATTATACATAGACTCTCACAGAGCTACTTGAGGGAAGAAAGACTGTGGGGCGCATGTGGATTTTTAAAATTAAGCAAAATGCAGAAGGAGATGTCCAGTGTTACAACATGAGACTGGTGGCAAAGGGATTCTTGCAAATATATGGGGAAGATTATGATGAGACATTTGCTCCCATTGTAAAACACACTTCAGTAAGGACATTCCTAAGCATTAAAGCAGCAAGAAAATGCAAGTGGATCACATAGACATGAAAACTGCATTTCTTCATGGAGACATCAAAGAAGATATTTATATGGAGTAGCCTACAGAATGTGTGGAACCTGGTAAAGAAAAACTTGTATTTAAGCTGCAGAAAAGTATATATGGACTAAAGCAGGCTGCAAGAACCTGAAATGTCAAATGAAACCAGCCAATGAGGGATTTTATTTTATTTTATTTTATTTTATTGTATTTATTTATTTATTTAATACATTTCTATACCGCCCAAAATGCAAGTTCTCTGGGCGGTTTACAAAGCAATAAAAACAGCCAATAAAATATTAAAACGTTTCAACAATTAAAATTAAAAGTTAAAAATATTAAAACACAATTATTTACCCAAGGAAAGCCTGGCCCTTGCCTGTACTCGAGGCTCAAAGACAACAGGTGGACCTATATACATACTTCTGTTGATGATCTGATAATTTGTTATGAAAATAGAGGACAGTCATGAAATGATAAAGCCCCTGAATAGTGAGACAGAAGAACTTGGTCCTGTTCCACACTATCTTGGGATACACATAGAGGTGATTCTCACGATCGCTCAAAAGCGGGCTAAGGGAGCCTAGTCCACTTTGGGGCGATCATGTGCTGCAATGGGAGCCGTGCAGCTCCTGGCAGCTAACCGCCATAAATACCCCTCCCCCTAGATGAGGTTAATGAAGTGAGCGCTCCATTAACCTCATCTTTTTGCTCGTGTGTTGCCACGGTGCGCGGTGACACATGAGTAGACTTCCGACCAGGAGGCTGTAAGCAGCCTCCCGGGCTTAGGGTTCTCTCCAAGGGGTCCTGGAACTTCAGGGGGCCGTGAGGCCCCCAATCCCTGCAGCCTCCGCTGGCTCCATGATGAAGCCAGCAGTCATGTATACTGCCCAGAGACAAAAGTTTGGGCAGTGTGCAAGTTAAATGAATGAATGAATGAATGTGGGTGGCCAATCCGGCTGCCCAGGGCTGCCTTCCGATCGTCTGTGGGGAGAATGGGCTAAGCCAGCGATCCCCTCAACCCCCCTTACGGCTCTTCTCAGTGAACATGAGAATCACCTCATAGAGAGATAAAAGGATAGAAGCTTTTTGCTCAATCAAAAGCAGAAAATAAGTGATTTCCTAGAGTATTTGGGACTTAGAGGCCAAAAAAATGAGTACACCTATGGAAACAGGTTACCTAAAACAGGAGGAAGAGAGTGAACCTCTGCCAGACAATACAGTACAATACAGTGATTGGAAAACTTTTATATGTAGTTGTAACAAGATGTTATAGCTGCATCTGTGGGAATCTTGAGTAGGAAAGTAAACACACCCAGCAAAGATGACTGGACTGCAGTAAAGAGACTAGGCAGGTACCTAAAAGGGACAATCCATCTAAAATTAAAGTTGCTTGCTAGCAGTGGACCCAAATTAGTACGTTATATGGATGCAGACTGGGTTGAGGATCAAACAGATCGGATGTCAGCTGGTGGTTATGTATTCTTTTATGGTTGTGGAGGAGTCAGTTGGCACAGCTTCAAGCAATCAATAGTTGCTCTCTCATCTACTGAGGCAGAATATGTATCTGCCACTCAAGCATGTCAAGAGGTGGTGTGGCTGCACAAGCTAATGTCGGATTTCAACATAGATGAACCAAAACCCACTGAGATGTTCGAGGATAATCAAAGCTGCATCCAGATGGAGAAAATTAAATTTAGAACAAAACACATTGAAACAAAATACATTATGTGTGGAATACGCAAGAAAAGGGGCTTGTAAAATTGATGTTTTGTCCAAGTGAACAAATGGTAGCAGATGTGCTAACTAAGCCGTTGCCCAGGGATTGTTTCAAAACCTTGAGAGAGAAGTTGGGACTTATAGACAGCAGCACAAGCCAGTGAGAAGGAGTGTTGGAGCTAGGGCCCTGGTGGCATCAGCTCTCAGCTGCAGTGTCTCATAGTGACCACTGGGGGGAGGGTTAGGGTCATGGATAAAAGTGATGGATTCCTCCCCTCTTTGTTCTTCCAGCGTTAGTTCTCCATTTTGTCTCTCCAGAGATGGCTGTTGGTTTTGGTATCTCTCTTCAGCCATGAGGTACAGCTGAAATTAAGCTGCAGACTTTTCCACATGTGTTTGTAACCTTTTAAATAAATCCTTATAGTTCTTCAATACCAAAGAACTGTCTCAAGACCTCTTGCTTTGCTATTTTCTCACCAAACTGGTTTTGCTTTGCTATTTGGGGACTGAACTGCCTTTCTTCCCCTACACCAGAATGGGTTGCAACTTCCGGAGAGTTTGGAGTGCTAAAACAATGCTCCCTGACCTCAAAAGCAAGATTTGAACAAGTCCTTAGAAAAGCTGTACAGCTTTTAACATCAGACTTTGATGTACAGGTTATACTTTTTCATTGAATATGATGCAATTAAAAAGCACTAACTATTGCCTTGTTTCTAAGAGCTGCTGAGTGCACATAAATATTCAGGGTAGTATCTGTTAACAGCTGTGACAGCTCAACATAACACACATAAAATGTTATGCTGGCACTGCAGACAGACATGTTGAGGCAAATGTATAGGAGCTGGGTGGGCAGTTTGATGTTACTCTGATTATGCATTATGTTAATATGGCTGTAATATAATTTATAGTTTTCAGCAGTTATTCAGTAGTTGCCTGTAAACATGATTAAAGTGAATGATATTCTATTGCACATGTGTATTGACAACAATAATTAAGGCTCTTCTGTTGTTGTTGTTGTTGTTGTTGTTGTTGTTGTTGTTGTCAAGTAGCAGTTGTACAAGGCTGTGTTGAAGACTGGAGAAGTTATGCTGGGGAAGAGAACATTAACCCTTCAAAGTTGTTGATAGTGCAACATTTCCTCAGAAAAACTAATGGCAACTTTGGGGGAATGGGGAGATTTAGATTGTGGGAATGATGAGAAGCAAGATGTTTGACCATCCCTCTTACAGCACCAGCTCCTTCATTTGCCAAAGCAACTGTGTGGGACTGCCTATTAGTCTTTTTTTTTTAAAGTCAGGACAGGAGTTCATGGCCACATATCTCCTATGTCACACTGTTACTAGAACTGCCCCAGAATGCTGGCTAGACATTCCAATTATGCTTTTGTCTAAGGTGGAGGAATCAGTTTGACTTGAAGGAGTAGTTCTGTTCCAGTAGCAATTTGAGCAAGTTTTGTGTTTTGGAAAAGGACGAGGAGACAGACATACAGCTTAGAAGTTTTATTGAAGGTAAAGTGGGGTACAGGAAGGCAAAATTTTGATTAGGCAAGGCAATAAAATCTTAACTGATAGTTTCAACAATAATCTCACTGGAGGCTATTTAGCTTAGGGTCCAAATTGCAAGTTAAGGCTTGCCATAGAAAGCGCTTGAGAGCAGGAATAAAGGAAAAAAGAGGAAATGAGGAGCCTCAGAGAGGCAAGAGGTTGATTTTACCTATCTTTAGTCTGGTGGTGCATTCAGTGCACTTGCAGGTCTCCTTAAAGGAAACAGGCAGAAGAGCAGGAAGAAGAAGAAAGGCACAGTGAAGAGCAAAGGCTGTAACTTGCCGGTATGAGATTCTGTAGGATTGTATTCCAAACAGACTGAGGTCATGTGCTTTGGCCACGTGTGTGTGTGTTGTCTGTCTATCTATCTATCTATCTATCTATCTATCTATCTATCTATCTATCTATGTTGAATCGTGCCCTGAGGCAGTTTCCAAGCCATGCTTCCTCCCTGGAGGGGTAGAAACTCAGGTCGAACTATGAAGTTGATAATTACATGAACTAGTCAGTCTTGCCAAACAAAAGGCAAGAGTGGCTTGTGGAAGTGCATGTGTAGAGGTGAATAGCTGGGCTTAAGGGTTCTCTTGAGATGGAGATGACACTCAAGGGCACTTTTCAGATTACACACTACAGCCGTTTCACTGTGTATCTGCTAAATGTGAGTCTGAACTACCTGTGTTTTGACATCGCAGTCCCTGCACTGACTGCAAAGTGCCATTCACATATCCTTTGCCTTCTTTCGGGTTTTATCTTTGTGTTTCAGTGCTACAATGTTGCATGAGTGTTGCAGGAAAATAGCTGTATTTTTCCATCTTAGGAGGGCTACAATGCTGTTTTGGTGGTGTAAGTGGTGTGGTGTGGAGGGTTCATTCAGTAGTTTAAGGATTTGTTAATATCTTAATCTCCTCTCAGGTTTTGATATGATTATCTTTTTTAAAAATAATTGTTCACTGTGGTTTTTGCACAACAATGCAGCAATGCAATCTCATTTTTATTTGCTTTTCGCCTCTTGTTAACTAGTTGTGCTCTTCCATCTCTCCTTCAACCTCTGCCAGTGGCTTTTTTAAAAATGGTGATCCCACAGTCCCAATGGCATAGAGGGGAGCTCTCTGTGCTACCCCAGAATAGACCTGCCTGGCAACAACATCTACTTGATCCTGAGGCTGCATGGCTACCCATGATTGATCTTCCAAAAAAATTGCAACAGGAGGAGACAACTAATCTGATTTGGAAATCTGCCTGGAAGTTTTTCACACGGGGCTTTTAAAGCCCTTTAACTTGCAACTCCTCCAGAATGGAGGGGATGCATTCACATATCGGCCAGATTTACCCTGAAGTCCCTGCAAGTTAACGGGGAGCAGTTCACACACAATTTCAGTTTTTCACTGTGCATTAGAGTGTAGCCCAATTTATATTGGGGTAAAAAAATCCACTATTTGCGTCAGTTTTTGGGGACAACTTTGAGTTCACAGTTAAGCCTCCCAGTAAACCCGTGGTAAAGCCTGCTGTGTGTAAAAGTTCCTGGTGAGGGAGTTAAGGGTGTTTAACATTATCCCACTATATAACTTTACTGATCTAAGTTGCCCACCCAAAGCTGCTAATTGATTAATGGAAGAAAAATTCAGGCATGACATAGGCAGCTGTATTTTTTTCTTCTATGGAGAAAAGAGCAATACTGGGGCAAAGAGTGAGTGATCTGAGAAGCAAAGAGCTTCTCAGATCAAAACAGCAACACCACTCTCATCCCCTGAAGAAGGTGGCTTGCTGGTCTCCTTTGTGACCTCAGAGTAAAATTGAGGTATTTTGTGTGTGCATTGTTACCTAGATTTAGATGGGCTAAACATTTAAATAACTGGAACAATCTTGCCCATAGATCCTTCCTGAAAAATCCATGTGGGTGACCTTCATACTATTCATACTATACTGAGCCATTTTTGGAAGAGCGGTATAGAAATGGAATGAATGAATGAATGAATAAATAAATAAATTCCCAAAGCACTTTCACAGAAGCAAAACAGTATGTGTGGTCTTCCTCATACTTTTAACTAATTTATCTGAAATATTTTGTTGAATATTACTTGAAGTGAATGCATGTCAGCAAAAGCATGGAGCTGTTATCCAAGTTTAAAAAAACCCTTCCCTTCCCATATTTACTCTATTTGTTATGATTGTAAAGTTTTGTAAATCTTGAAGTCTAAGCCACATGCATTCTTCATATGTGAAGCCAATAACACTTCTTTATACCTACAAACAGATCTTTTAGCTAGATGTGCACTCGCATTATGCCATGGTTTGTTCAAGCTGTAGAACTCCACAGATGCCAGAAGCACAATTACATGCATATAATTTCTGCCTCTATATACACAAATAATTTCTTGAGTGTTCTAAAGTACAAACACCGGTCCATGAATTATGTATATTGCTCAACATACTAGCTTCCATGTACTGAAAATTAAGAATCACAAACTCTTCACTAGAATTAGTAAACAGTTACTATTTAAAATAATGATGACTGACTGACTGAAGGTACAGTGGTCTTGAATGGCATGGCCAGAAGCATATGTGTTGGAAGCAAATATTTATTTCTCCATTCTGGGACTAAGATCTTTAGTTGTCTTTCTCTTTTGAATATAATAATCTAATCATAGATTATTGCAAATAGAAGGTTAAACAAACATTTCTATGTATCACAAGTAGTGGTGGCCAGTACAGGTGGATTGAGGGGGCAGTAAACAAGCCTCAGGTCAGGCTTGTTCTCACTCCTCTTGCCTGGTCCAGGCTGCCTTGCTATCTGTTGTATTCTATCCAGTATCTTTTATGTTTTGTTGTTTAGGACAGTTTGTCCATGTGGGGATCCTGTAGTGTAGAGAGTGTGGTGGGTGGAGTCAGAAAGGAAAAGGGAGGGAAAGAAGAAGGAGAAAATGGAGTTGTTTCTGAATAAACCTTTAGTTAAACAAACATAACATTGCATTGTGTTTATGAAGGAAGCAGCTATAAAACCGTATCCCTTGCCATGCCTGGCATGGTGTGGTCAGTTTCCCAACTTGGCAAGTGACAAGTCCATGTGCAAGGAGTTAACCCCATGGCCTGGTGAGGGAAGAGAACCTCACCTGAGGCTCATTTACAGTCCCCCCTGCAGTCTGCCCATACCAGTCACCAGTGATTATTCCAAAACAGACTAGATTTGATGACTCATTTCCCCCACCTTCCAAAAGAAGATACGTACCATAAAGAGTTGCAGAATAGGCAGACATCCAGCAGATATAGCCTGTTTTTGACATGAAGAGGCTCAGCAACTGTTGAATCTGTGGTTATCATGCAGTCCTTAGAGGCAAAATGCAGATGTCAGTCCTGCTCCAAAAAAACATGTTCCTTGAGTCTAGATGTAGCACTGAGTCCACATATCCCTCACTTTCCTCTTTACTGCTCCTCTTGTGGGCCTGACTGGAACAAAGACCATATTCACACCTAACAGGGAACTGGAGTTGCAGGGATCTGCGGTTTCCTTGTTATTATGTCCGAACACATGCAACTCTGGCCCCGTTCGTAGCACCATTCAAGGTTTCGCTTGGAAGATGCCAATTTGAGCCCTCAGTTTGTAGGGTTTTGAGTTTCGTTGCTCAAAACCGAGAGTTCATAGAGCCTCCATTCCATCTGAATGCAGCACTGGAGGCTTCATTCAGCCAGACTGGAGTTGAGGGAAGAAGCTCTCCCTCTCTCTTTCCATGATTGGATGTGGGCTGTCCTTCAAGCAAGAAAGAAGCCTGCACAGCCAGTTTCCCCTCCCCTCTGCAATCTCACTGACTGCAGAGAGGACACTCTCCCTGTCGTCTGAATGTGGGCAGGAGAGTGGGGTGGGGAGACTGGAATCACTGGTCCATTGGTCCTGTGGTTCTGTGTGACATGTAAATGTGGCCAAAGTAATCCAGAAAACCAAAGGTTTCTTAAATAAAAAACTAAAGGTTTTTAAACCAAAGGTTTCTTAAACCACAATTTTGCATTGCCTTCATATTTTATTTTATGAAGGTAATAGATTTTTAAATGTGAATGCTGCTTTTTGCCTTAAGGTCCTCAAAGTGGCAATAAAACAACAAATTCATGTTTAAAAACGCAATCTATTTGCGTAAATAAATAAATTAAATATCAAATCAACTAAGACAGCGGGGCTATTCTCATGATCGGCAAAAATTGGTCTAGGCTCTGCTAGCCCGGTTTTTGCTGATCGTGAGAACCACCGGGCTCAGCTGTGAGCCCACTGGTTCTAGAGCTGGTAACCCACTCAAGTACCCCTCCCCTTAGCCCGGGTTTGCGGAGTGAGCGCTCTGCAAACCCGGTCTATCTGATCATGAGTAGCCACGTTGTGGCTCTGCGCCGCAGCTACTCATGAGTAGACCCCCGGAGGGGAGGCGAAAAGCTGCCTCTTGGCTCTGGGGGTCTCCCCAGTATGCCCTGTGCACTCGCGCAGGGCATACTGGGGCTTCTTTCTAAGTACAAAAGGTAATGGGTTGAATTATTAGTTTTTAGAACTAATTGAAGTATTAATTTTTAGATTTGAGGGTTTTTATAACAGCCTTTAAGGACATATAGTAGGCAATCCTAATCCTATATACCATACGATAATAAAATGATTAATTAATTCACCCCTCTCCCCCTTTTCTTTCTCTATATAGAGAGATGAGGCCATGTAAGCCTACTGTTACATGACAGCCATAGTTCAACAGGTGTAGATTTTGCCATTACTATGTTTCTTTGCTAAGCAAACACAGAAAGCAGCACCTAGGTCCTCCCTCTCCCGCTGCACCTCTCTCTCTTTGTCAAAAGTTCTCCTAGTCTTAACCTGTCTCCTGAAGAAGAAACAAGAGGCAGCTCGGCAGACCTCCCTGGGGAATGATCTGGGCACCTCTTGAGAAAAAGTTCTGTTTCTAGTGGTCATCTCTCTGCTCTGTTCTGTATCTTTTAAAGAAATGTGTCCTTTTAAGATAAAGAAGCAGTGGGCTTGCTTTAAGGTGTCTGGTTGTTCTGCAGATAATCATTTTCTGTGAAGTCTTTCCAGACTCTCAAAAGCAGTTTGATTTCCTCTTGTAGTTGCTGTGTAGATATCCTCCATATATTTGATACCCTCCATATAAAAATTGGAATGTATCGCATTTTTAAAGAAAACCCCTTTAAAGTAAGTCGGCTATTAAAACAGGGTAACTATTCCCCAACCCCCACCCGCAGATATCTGTGAAGGTTTCACATCTGTACAGAACTTAAATTCCCTTCCTTCCATTTCTGATTATTAGCCCAACAAGATTAGAGGGATGTTTGAAAACCAAAGAGGTGGGGTGGGGTGGGGTGGGGGATGAAGTGCAAGGGATTAGCAGGAAACTTGAAAGGTGAGGTTGTAGAGCTATTTACACTTGGAACTGACTCAAAGGGTTTCCTGCTGCCTGTCTCTGAGCTTTCCTTCAGCAACGGGTTGGGATGGAAGACTGATCGTGGCAATTTGTCAATATACCGAGGGCTTCCTTGAGGATTTTTCAACCCACAGTGTGCTGTAAGCTGCTGCAGACTCACCTCTTTGATCAGAGGGCCTGGACTCAGCAGATCAAACATGATTTCTTCCATTATGAGTTAGTGTGTATGCTTGTTTATTAAAAACTAACCTGCTACTACACAAGCTCTATTCAGACATTATGCTGTAGATGCATACAGACATTTTTGTACACGTGTGGATGACTGTAAACTGTTCATTAGAAAAATGAACTTTTGGTATAGGCCCTCCTAGATGTATGTTTCTGTACATACATACATGTTTTTGTGTGAATGACTGTATAGGTGTTCATTTGAAAAGTGAACCACGGTACATGTCCCTTTAAATGCATAATACATATAGGAAGTGTACTATTGAAAATAATGTGTGAATAAGAATATGTGGATGAAGAGCTGTACATGTGTATGCTGTAAACAAATTGTGAGGCTCTTCTCACGATCGGTGAGAAGAGCCATGAGGGGGTTTGCGAGTCTCCTTGCAGACGAGCAGTCAGTCTGCTCTGGGCGGCTGCAGGGGCCGCCCACACAACTGCCAGCTCCATCACAGAGCCAGCGGGGGCTGGGGAGTTCGGGGGCCATGCACCCCCGGAAGTTCCAGCATGCTGTTTGCAGGGCATGCTGGAGAGACCCCCTAGCTGGGAGGCTGCTCTTCAGCCTCCTGGTCGGAGGTCTCCTTGTTGGTTGCTGCGGTGCGGAGCCGCGCCACGGCAACTCACAATTAAAAAAACCTGGGTTTGCAGTTAAGGGGAGTGATAGTTTGGCGGGTTAACCGCCTGGATGACACCAGGCTCGCCTGCGAGCCCCGTGGTTCTCACGGTCCACTGAAATCGGGCTAAGCTCCTCTAGCCCAATTTCGGTGGACCGTGTGAATAGCCTCAGTATATGTGTTGAACATAACATGTGACTAGGGCTACTGTGATTGTCCAAAGAGGTGCCTCTGATAGGAAACAGTGAAACATTGCTGTTAGGAAATATATACACATTTGTATGACACAGAGAGGCTATTTCCATGATCACTGGAAAGCGGGCTAAGAGAGCTTAGCCTGCTTTCCAGTGATCATTGGATCATTCGCTGCTTCCAAGGCGGCTAGCCTGCCTAATTCCACTTCCCCTTAAAGCGAGTGCTCTGTTGACCTCAGTTTATTTGCTCATGTGCCGCCGCGGTGTGTGACAACACATGAGTAGACCCCCGACCGCCAGGCTACAAGCAGTCTCCTGGTCTCGGGGGTCCCCCCAGAAGGCCCCATGCACTTACACGGAGCATCCTGGGACTTCAGTGGGGCCGAGTGGCCCCCAATCCCCACAGCCCCTACTGGCTCTGTGACAGAGCCAGTAGTTGTGAGGGCAGCCAGTCCAGCTGCCCTGAGCTACACGTTTGATCTTCTGCAGTGAGTGTGGGCTTAGCCCACTCTCCCCGCAAACCACTGCGAGGTGCTTCACACTGATCATGTGAAGCGCCTCAGAATTTCCTTTGTATTACTAACACAACTCTTCTATTTCAAGAAATAGGGCTCAGGGACATACTGTATTTTTGAACGGCACAGTAGGTTTCAGAGGAAAGGAGAGATCAGCGGAAATGGTCTTTCCCCTCCCTTTTCCTCATGCAAAGGCACAACATTGCTCTGGATGTCGGCACTGTTACACCAGTGCAGTGCCACTCTGGATGTCAGCCATTATTTTGAAATTATTGTCAGTTGTTCGACCATTTTCTGCTGTTTGATATTCATACATAATGGCCAAGTTGTTTTATTGTGTTTATGCTATATGAATTTAAAAAAATTGGAAGATGATAAAATATTCCTTACAACCAAGACTGATGATTTAATTTGTAATGATGTTAGCAGTTATGTAACAACTTTCCAGAGGGTATGGGTTTTTTTTTTTTTTTTAAAAAGAATACAACTCCATCCCCAATTGTATTTTTTATTTGTATTAGAAATGGTAACATCTAATGACCCAGGCAGGGATGTGTGAGCTGGCTAGAAACTGAGCCAGTTTGCACTCAAACTGGTTCGGTTCAAGGGGCTTGACCTAGAACCAAACCGAAAGGGCCAGTTTGGGCCTGGTTCGGAACTCTACCTACTTTACTGGTAATGGGGGGAGCGGGAGCAGGGGGCTTCTATAAGTATTCACAAGTCTTACATGTAAAGTGAAGTATGTGCCGGCGGTGGTAGCCGCATGTTGGCAGCTCTTCTGGCCCCTGCTTGCCTCTTCTTGTGTTTCCAGGGCCGGCTCGGACCCACCAGGCCCAGTTCCAGCATTCTTCTGCCCTTCAGGCCTCTGTGCATGCACGAAGACCATTTTAAAACTTCCACACATGTGTGTGGGCCATTTGCGTCATGTGCGGAGGTAAAAATGGCCTTTGCGCATGCGCAGAAGCCTGAAATGGGCTGAAGAAGGCTGGAATCAGCCCAAACCAGCTCTGGACACTCGGGGAAAGGCTGGCAGGGACCAGGGGAGCTGCCACCACACCCCTCACTGCCACTGCTGCTGCCTGCAGGTACTTCGTTCTACATGTGAGACTTGTGAATAGTTTCTGAATACTTATAGAAGGCCTCCTGCTCCCACTGGCCCCTTTACTTGCAAAATTCCCATTTGCCGGTAGGGCTCCAAACCAAGCCTGAACCAGTTCTAGTTTGAACCAAACTGGGGCCCATTAAAGAGGGGGGTAAATTGAAACTGGTCTGGCCCAGTTCAAATCCGGTTTGGATTTAAACCGAGTTGGGAAACCAGCTTTGTGCACACCCAGGTATTTGTGTAGCTATCCTTTTTTAAAAAGAAAACAAAAACATTTTATATCCCGCTCTTCTTCCAAGGAGCCCAGAGCGGTGTACTACATACTTAAGTTTCTCCTCACAAAAACCCTGTGGAGTAGGTTAGGCTGAGAGAGAAGTGACTGGCCCAGAGTCACCCAGCAAGTATCATGGTTGAATGGGGATTTGAACTCGGATCTCCCTGGTCCTAGTCCAGCACTCTAGCCACTACACCACACTGGCTCTTTTTATTACTTTTTAATACTTTAATATTAATATTAAATATTAATTTTAATATTTTAATATTTGAGAAGTTTCACTTTTGTGTGACTTCAGGATTGGATTAGATCAGATCAAAATGAATCAGTGGGCTTAGGTACACTATTGGGCTGTTAGATATTTCTTCTAATTTGACAAATACAATTTTAGTATTTTAAAAAAGTGAATAAGCTTTGTTTGTTTTTAACCAATAGTTGTATTACCATTAACGCATACAAGAATAATCAACATTTCAGCTCTTGCACAAAGTAAACTAGAGATAGGCAAGTCTCTTTTCCCCCAGAGCCCAGGAGTCACCATCTTATCAAAACTTGTAAAAAATCACAACTTGAGATAGAGCCAGTCACAAAATAGCACTTTGGAGGACAAAGCTTGGTGATTCATGGTAGCATAGGCCATTGGAGCTAATGACTGGAGGAATAGGTGGCAAGCACGAATGCCCAGCAGGTAGGCTGGTGGCATAGCCACCATTTGAAAGCTGAAGGTTGAAAAAAGCTACCAGCATATCCCTTTCTATGTACCACATCCCTTTCTGTGTATAGTCTGCCGCTCTGAAGTGCCGTGCTATGGTGCCCTTCATAAAAAATGATGTCAGGTAGATATTAGAGCATAAGTATGGGGCCAGTGTGGTCAGGACAGTCAGGATGGTTATGGCTAACTTGAAATCACCCTGAAGTCTACTGGTTGATCTTAATGAATGCTCTGGCCTGCCTGTCAGGTTTACTTATTCATTAAATGAAAAGTTTTTCTTAAAAACGTATTTGCAACCAAATTGTTAGTAAGGAAAATTTCTATCATTAATCATAACTCACCACTGTATATTAATAGTTTCACTTTGGAATGAAACACTTTTGCCTCGGTTCAGAAATGGAGATCTGTGTGTAAAAATGGCATATGTATAGATTATCATTTTCAACTGGGATGATGACAGTTAAACTTTGGTGTCCATTCCTATTCAGTATGAAAATAAATCATTTACAGATTTCAAGTTATGCATGTCCTGCATCTCCCTGGTAAGGAAAATTTAAAGTGTGCCATCGAATTGGTGTTGACTCCTGGCCACCACAGAGCCCTTTGGTTGTCTTTGGTAGAATACAGGAGAGGTTTACCATTGTCGCAGTATGAGATGATGCTTTTCAGCATCTTCCTATATTGCTGCTGCCAGATATAGGTGTTTCCCATAGTCTGGGAAACATACCAGCAGGAAACATACCAGCGGGCATTCGAACCGGCAACTTCTGGCTTGCTAATAAAGTCATTTCCCCACTGCGCCATTAACTGAGCAAAGAGACACCTTTTTAAAGTGGTGATTTTCCTTATTTGAGCAGGGGGAGAGCAACTGACTCTATCCTACCCCAGCACAGCATCTCCTGCAGTGGCTGTTGCTGGTGTCTGTCTTTATGTTTCTTTTTGCATTGTGAGTCCTTTGGAGACAGGGATACATTTTTATTTAATTTATTATTTCTATATGCAAACTGCTTAGGGAACCTTTGCTGAAAAGTGGTATATAAATATTTGTTGTAGTAGTAGCACTTCCAAGATGATTTATCATATCCCACTCACCACAGGTTTTTCCAGTGATACAGCATAAGAATTATGCTCTACACAATTAAAAACTCTACCTACACTAGAGAACCAAATAGATTAAGAAATACTGATTTAATACTTCAATAAAGAATCACTATCATAATATATAACAGCAAAATTCTAAAATAGCATGTAATAATTGTTCCACATATAAATACTCTCTTATGCAAACATTTAAGATGAAACCTTAGAAGTCCCAAATAGGAAACGTCTTTCACAGTTCTTGTAGAAGCCAGATAGCAAAATCTTTCACAATTCTTATAAAGGTCCAATGATCCAAAGCAAACATGATACAAGACAACTATGTGATGTAGGCCTCATATGTAGAGAAGAAGATTCAGTGTATGATTCCGATTTTTAGAAACCAGTTATTTTGTATTTCATATCGGCCATACACATTTTGACCCTCCTTGGAACGCTCCTTGAGTCAATGGAACACTATGAAGACTTCAACTTTTTGTACATAGTCTTCTTCTCAAAAGCACCAACTCTCACCCAATAATCAATTGTTACAATAATTGTTATAAATTGTTACAATGATAAGGATTATGCTATTGCTGACAGAGAGCAGCATATGGTTAAAGAAGACTGAACAATTATAAAATTCAAACACGTTTGTAAATAAACTAATGCTATAGTAACACATACAGTAACAGACCCTAGGACCCATGCATGGGGCTAGAGGAAAATACTGAATATGTTCCAGAATGGGTCCCTGGGAAACTACAAAGGCCCTATAATGGTCTCTTTCTTGTCAGCTGATGTGACAAAGGTTTTGGTTTCTGGAGTTGCGATGGGCTTGGTTTCTGTTCCCATTGCCTTTCCCTTCTCCATCTAATTTTTTTTTTTGCTGGCAGGACAAGAAGAAGGCTTTGCCTTATAGAAGCAACCTCAACAGCTCTCAAACCCACAGCTCCCATTTCCCACCACATTGTTCTTTCCCGCTGAGTTACCAGCCAAGTCAGAGTGCTGTCTTCCATGACCTTATTGCTGTAGTTTTTGTTCTTCCTTGTCCTTGTGACCTCCTCCATCCCTCTCACTTGCTTGTTTCCCCACACATATTACATACACCAATATAAATGTGTTTTGTGTCGTTTTATCAACATGGGAGAATGACTGAGGAACTCAAATCCTACTCCTAGTTTATTTCTAGTGTGTGGGCTGGTTCTCATGATCATTTCAATGTCACTTAAACAAAAAACAGAGATCCTGACAGAGGATTTCTCACCAATCTCAGATGGTCACCACAACCAACTGACATTCAATGGAGATTGACCAGCCAACTTCTAAACTAAGATTATCAGATCTCGGTTCAATGTTGGTTGGTTGGAGCCCATAGGAACATAGGAAGCTGCCATCTACTGAGTCAGACCATTGGTCCATCTAACTCAGTATTGTCTACACAAACAGGCAGCGGCTTCTCCAAGGTTGCAGGCAGGAGTTTCTCTCAGCCCTATCTTGGAGATGCCAGAGAGGGAACTTGGAGCCTTCTGCATGCAAGCATGCAGGTACTCTTCCCAGAGCAGCCCCATCCCCTATTTTGCAGTGCTCACACATGTAGTCTCCCATTCAAATGCAACCAGGGTGGACCCTGCTTAGCAAAGGGGACATGCTTGCTACCACAAGATCAGCAAAAAATCCTGAGTTTGCATGGAATGCAGCACACACACCACTGGGATCTCTGGTTTTCATTTGAAATGATTGTGAGAAACAGCCTTATGAGTTCAACATGCAAGTCTGCTGGGTTGTGGAGGCCTGTGCTGGAGAACATGATACGGGCTCTTCATTGCAGTCTATTTATGCATTGGGTGGCAGGAGAGGATATGGACTGGGTTCCATAATATCTTCTTCAGGGCTGTCCTTAGAGAGCCATGGCGGGATGCCGGGCCTGGGGAAAATCAGCCAGTGTGGGGGCCCCTTCCCTTAATGGGTTTAAAAGAGCGGTGCCCAGGGTGGTCGCTCTGCTTGCCATGCCCTAAGGTCAGCTCTGATCTTCTGGGTGTATCTGCTGTCCCTGTGTGTTGATTGGTAGCTTCCATGTAGTGGCTAATTTGGAGGCATCATCAGTGAGCATAATTGTAATTGGTGGTTGGAGATGGAGTTGCCAGTGAGGGTGGCTGCTGTTTCCTGTGTTGGCTTTTATTTCTATGGTAATTCGTGTGCTTTTGACTTGGCTTCTTTAGATAGGATCCTAGGTTATCGTCAGAGTTAGCCCAGGCATAGTGGCAGCCAGCGTAGTTGGACATATGTTCTGCCTGTAAATGCACAGCCTTTCCTTAGACCGCAGTCCTGTTTTCACTTTCTTGATAATAAGTCTCACTAAATTGAGTGGAATTTGATATATATGCATATTATTGGGCTGCATCTGTGTCCAAGTTTGTGATCCCTAGTTAGGAATGGACATTTTTACATGGACAGATTATAAAATATGAATAGAATTTTCTTCAAAAATGGACATAGGTGTTTTGGCATAAATAGGAAATGTGGATCTAAGCACAGAATAATACCAGTCTTAGTGTTGTCTAAAGACCTAAGAAAACTGAAAGAAAAATATGCTTCACAATTTGTATGCATATGTCAGGATGTATGTACAATGTAACCTGTCCTAAATGTGTCTCTTTGCCTAAAAATGCAATAAAATATATTATTTTAAAAACATCAGTATTGACAACTTTCAGCATTATTGAACTTGTATACCATGAAAGATACTAAGCCTCTAACTGGGGCCAAGAACAAAATAGTTTATCTGCACTTGAACAGGCTAGTAGCTGCTATTTAAATATAATTTTTAGAGCCATCGTAACCTCTCATTAAAAAGCAGAGTCCCTTAAAAATCTTGTTGTCATGGTTAACTAGGCTTTTTGACATAGGAACGTATTAGCAATGCCAAAGCCCACTGCGTGAAAAACACAAAGAAGCTCCAGTTTAAGAGCATGATTGATCACAGGCCAAAGAGGCAGCTACAGCATTTGACACTTAATGGGGGCACTGTTTCTTATCTTGAATGATAGACAGTAACTGCTTATTATTCTGCGGCCAGCTCTGTGTTTTGCTACATGCAAATTGCATCACTTTTTCTGAAGAGAAATAAAAAGGTCCCAAGAAGTTTTGTATTCTAAGTATTTGCTAGCAGTACGAAGCACTTTCAATACCATAAAATCAGGTTGACTGTAAATTGTTCAGCAGGGTATCATGAGACTTACAGTATGTGTTATGGAGCCTTTGAACTGGCAGTTTCTCTCTGCATTGCTGGCTTTCTCTCTACATTGCAAGCTTAGCTATGCCTATTAAACTAGCAAGATTATTTATTTAGATTTATAACCCACCTTATCATTGACAGCTAAAACTAGGTAACAGCATTGAAAATGGCCAGCTGGTTTAAAAACATTTTTAAATGTTACACTATTGACTGTTAATAGATTGTGATTTTCTAAAGCAAACTTATTAACACAAAAACATTAGATAGTTTTTCATTTCCTATTACAACCTGTTCCACATCTTTAGAGCAATAATTCTTTCTACTGCAATAATTCTCTCTCTCTCTCTCTCTCTCTCTCTCTCTCTCTCTCTCTCTCTCTCTCTCTCTCTCTCTCACACACACACACACACACACACACACACACACACACACACACACACACCCCTGGACCTTGGGGACTGGATCTGATCCTCCAAGGTCTGGGGGCCCTTCCAAATGGCCTGGGCTGGGGACCTCTGGCAGCCGCCCTGTGCCCCACGCCCACCAAAGCTCCACTTTAAAAAAAATGCTTACCATAGCCGAGGGGTGGTTGAGCAGTCCTTCTCCCCCGCTCCCTGGCGGCGGCGGCAACCAGGAGAGATGCTGGACCTAGCCATTCAGGCCAGTGTCTTTAAGAAACTGCATGGCGCACCTGCACAGAGGAGATTGTTACAAGCCTGTGACATCACAGGCTTGCAACAATCTCCTCTGTGCAGGCGTGACTCGCAGTTTCTTAAAGACGCTGGCCTGAACGGATGGATCCAGCATCTCTTCTGGTTGCTGCCACCAGAGTGGGGAGGACTGCTTCACTACCCACTGCAGCCACGGTAAGCATGTCTTGTATAAATTTGTACAAATAGCTGTGATTCAAAAACAGGCAAAGCTGTGACTTCAAAGGAAGTAAAGCAAACAAAAATGATGGGAAATAGTAATAGGCAAAGTTCCTCAAGTTTCTGATGAGATGACACCCTAAGAAGAAGTAGGACGTCTCCATGTACTTAGGGCCATCTGAATTTTCTCTTTGTTTAACCAGAAATTAATGGAATTTTTAGGTATACTGTGCTTGTTATAATCCTTACTAAATCTAGTACCCATTCCAGCTGATGTTTTAACAGCTTTACAGATGGCCCTCTGTATCCGAGGTTTCACGTGTCCGTGATTGGGTCTTAGAGACGCAGTTTCACACAGAAAAATAGGCGAAATTCGCCTATCTACAGTTTTGAGTGGCCAGAAATGACTTCTGATGTCATTTCTGGCCACAATGTTCCAGCAGAGATCCATTTTATAGTTCCTTTAATATATATAAAGAGCCACAAAATGGATCTCTGCTGGAAAATTGTGGCTAGAAATGACATCAGAAATCAAAAACTGTTAAATATTCATCTGCACATGTGCATGCGCACACACAAACACCCAGGGGCGTAACAAGGCTGGAGTGGGCCCAGAGACAAAATTTTAAAATGGGCCCCTCGTTGATACACACACACACACTTCACAATATATAGTGCACTCACACTCACATCCCCATTATGCCAGCTTCTCTAGAAAACTCCACTCCCTCATTTTAACCCCGTCCCTCCACCCTCCCATGGGGAAGAGCGCTCCCGGCTCAGAGTTGCTTCTGCAGACAAGGACTTTGTTGCATGCATGCAGCCTTTGCTCCGAACTTGGGGTTGGCTTTTCCACGGCACCGAAGCTCTGCGGGTGTTGGGGAGTCATGTGACTTGCCTCTGGGGGGCCCCTCGAGGCGTGGGGGCCCCCAGGCAGCTGCCTCCCCTTGCCTAATGGTAGTTACGCCCCTCCAAACACCACACACACACATTTATATATATGGGGGAGAGCATTGCTGGAGACCTAGAGAATAAAGTACTGTCCTTTCCTTCTTTTATTTCTGCCCCTCTTGCCTTTTAGGTCTAGTTGTTGTTGTTGTTGTTTGTTGTTAGGAACCTGCCCCCCCCCCAATTCCCATTGACCCAAGATTTCATTATTTGTGTCCATATCTGCGCCTATAGGGGCAAGCAGAAGCCCCATGAATAATGAGGGCTGCCTGTTTTTTCAAATGTTAATCCCATTCAATATGTTATGTTTGTATTTACAGCACAAATATCTGAAACACTGTGACATGAACCCTGCTGCCACAATTATTTTGTCTGCTTGCTTTGTGGGAGGTATAAGGAAGCATTTCACAGAGAGGGAGCGTACACCTTGTTTGGATGGGACACTAGAAAAATCTATATTATTAATCCTCCAAGACAGGCCGTGCGTGGGGATGTGGTAGAAAGGAGGCGATTGGCTGACAGAGTTTGCAAGCAGAAGCACCTGACTGGGCAGTGGGGATTCCATATGCAGATAGAGAGAAGGAGCCTGTGAGAGCAGAAGCACCATGGTGATTTGGCAATGGGGATTCCATATGCAGATAGGGAGGAGGAGCCTGTGGTACTGTGGTGATTGGGCAGTGGGGATTCCCTATGCAGATAAGGAGGAGGAGCCTGTGATGGTAAAGGACAGTTGGAATGCAAATGTTACTGGTCGGAAGATGTTCTTGATTGTAGAGGAAAGGAATCTATATGTATAAAAGGATAGCAGGCAGGGGTCTGGAAAAAGATGGGTCATGAGGGAGGAAGGAGCCCCTTCAGGAGAAGGAGGATGCCGTTGTGTGAATTAAATGAGGAAACAAGATGAACAAAATCTGTAAACTCAGGAAGGGAGGGAGGGAGGGAGAGAAAAAAACATGAAGGAAGGGGGAAGAAAGAGTGGGGAAGAGCGAGTGGAGGAGAGAGAAAGAGAAAAAGAAGGGAGGAGGAAGAGATACAGAAGGAAGGACAAGGGACGGGCCTGAGCCTGTCAGCAGCCTGAGGAGAATGAGCAGCCATGGCAGCACTAGCAGCAAGGAAGGTCCCAGTCAACCACTGCTGCTGTTTGGGGCTACCGAGGCCATTGTCAGAGGGAGGCAGGGAGGCAAGGGATGAGCTTGGGCCTGTCAGCAGCCTGAGGGGAACAAGCGGCCATGGTGGTGGCAGTAGCAAGGTTGCTGCTTCTGGAGGCAGGAGCAGGAGTGGGGTTCAGGTGAGGGTGGGGAGGTCTCTGGGGATAGGGGGCTGCAGCTTGGCCAATAGGCGGCAGCAATGCTGCAGACATGACCAAGAAGGGTGAGGGGGATGGAAGCAACGGGATGGAGGAGGAGCAGGAGTGCAGACCAGGTGAGGTGGGGAGATCTCTGAGGTGAGGGGAGCAATCCAGTACTAACACGCAGATGCTCTTGAGCGTGCATGAGTTCCAGCATTGAATTGGAGAGAAATAATGGCGGTGGTCAGGATGGAGAGATGGAGGGCTGGCAGGCGAAGCTCCTCTGGCCAGAAGAGGTGGGTGGATGGCGGACAAAGCCCTGTTGGCCAGGAAGAGGAGGTGGTGGTGGGGAGAAATAGTGGCGGCGATGAGGAGGTGAGCAGACGGCGGACAAAGCCCTACCAGCCAGGAGGAGGTGGGAGGCGGTGGTGGGATGGCCTGGCCCTGGCCTGCCCAATGGGGAGAGCTGCGGGGGGGAGAGCGAGTGAGAGCGCTGCGGGGGGGAGACCGAGCGAGAGCGCTGTGTGGGGATGCCACAGGTTCAGTGCACAACTGCACAGATGCTCTGTGCTTGGTCAGCTAGTGGAAATTATTATAAGAATAGATTTATAATTATAATGTATACGAATATTATAAGAATGGAAATACATTTTGGTTTTAATATATATATGCCAACTTTCCACCAGAAATCCTCAAGGTGATTTACAACAATAATTATAAAAGTAATATACATTAATCCAAACAAAGCTAAAAGAACACTAAAGTAAAAGGAGTGGGAAAAAGAACAATAACTGTCTTCTGCTAACTGAGCAAAGAGGCAGCTTTTTAAAGTGGTGATTCTCTTTATTTAGCAGAGGGATGGAAATTGACCCTGTCCATCCTCAGCACAGCAACCCTTCAGGGGCTGTTGCTGTTTTCTATCTTACGTTTTTATCTATCTATCTTTCTATCTTAAAATTCCCAAAGGGAATTTTTTGTTGAAAAGCTGTTTATAAATACTTGCCATATTCATATAACCAGTTAGAGCGCCATGAGGACACTCGTGCACAGGCACATGCACACACAGAGGCAGCATTTGCACGTAACACGAAACCGCAGTTAAACAGGGCAGAGGTTGGAACTCCATTACATCCAAATGCATGCAAAAGCAACCTGAGGTTTGCCTCGCAAACTCCAGTTTGAACCTTTGTTTTGTAGTGAGTTTTGCTGCCATAACCTGAGGTTTTTTGGCAGCAGCATAATGTCAGAATGGAGATGGTGCCAGAATTGCAGTTTACTTGCGTTTCTGGAACTGTAATCATAAAGACAGCGGCACGGACTCACCTGGGATCACATCCACTCCATGCCTGTGGCGCTTTTCACTGGCCACCTCTCTGAGCATTTGCCCTGCCCCTTCATCTGATCCAACAAAGCAGTTGCCTAACAACAGGATGCTGCCACCTCCCATTCCAATTTGTCAGCCTGTCAAATGGCAAAGTCAAATGGGGGCATGCCCTCTTCCCACTCAGTCCCTTGTCTCTCCCGCTTCCCCGCCAGCAATCAGGAAAGAAAAGAGATGATATGTCAAGACAGGCACTATGTGTTCTGCTCTCCAAAAATGAAGCAACAAAGATGTATCCAGATGAGGTGGCAACAAAAGCAGGGCAGCCCCATTGAAGTGTTGGAACAGCAACAAATGGCAGGCTGGTGATATCTGGGGTTGGTTTTAAAGGGCAGTCCTCCCAACCAAGAATTCTTGAATGGCTCAGGTCTATTTTTTGTACAATGTTGTTGTAGGGAGCACACAACATGTGTTCTCCCTAGGCTTACTCATGAGATGGGCCAGGCAGCAGCAGCAGCAGCATTGCCCCCAGTGAAATGAGCGATTCAGCATATGAGATGACAACAGATGCTGTTCCGGAGCAAACCGCTCACTCATGAGAGTGTAAGGGCATTGGGCTACCCTTCACAACGAGAAGAACCGTATGTTAGGACAGGAGTGTTCGGCAGAAACACTAATGATATCTGATGACATCCCTTCTCCATGGACCACTCTCTTACGAGAGTGTCAGGCCATGGAGTCATGCATGGGGGCTGGATGGCAGATGCTGCCCAGCCAGGTTGCTCTCTACAAGCAAGCCATGAGGACGGATACCCTGGCAACAGCTGTCTTGGTGACTGCTGTGAAGAAGCTGTCAGAGCATGCCTTCTGCCAGTCTGTCCACCCATTTGAACATGTCCATCTTTATTTTCCCCTGTAATGGCAACCCCACTCACATGGGGTCACTGGAAATAGGGGGGCCCATCTCCCATGATCCCCCACAGTGGCAGATCTGCATACAATGCAACGCTGGTCCGAACCCGGGAAATTTGAGTGAGAGTAAAGATCTGACACATGGATCATCATAATTTATTATTATTTATTTACACAGTCAGACAGTTGTTATTGACTGGTTTGTTTTATCCAGACAAAGTCCTTCCTAAGGACCTGGGATGGCTGAATTTTGTTATCAGTGTTGTTGCTGTTATTATAGATATCGTCGCAGAATATAGGCTGTTCCCAGTAAAGTTGCTTTTTGTAATTGGCTGATGGTGATTTCTGTGGCCCCTATGGTGTTGAGGTGCTCTTTGTTTTGGAATTGCACCTAGGGCACCAGTTACCGCTGGGATTATTTTGTTCTTCTGCCACAGCTTTTCAATTTCAATTTGTAGATCTTTGTATTTGGTGATTTTTTCCATTTCTTTTTCTTCTGTTCTGCTATCCCCTGGTATTGATTGCTATGTCAATTATTTTAACTTGTTTTTCTTTCTTCTCGACTACAGTTATATCTGGTGTACTGTGTGGCAGATGTTTGTCTGTTTGTAGTCAGAAGCCCCATAATATTTTTACATCTTCATTTTCTACCACTTTTTCAACTTTATGGTCCCACCAATATTTGGCTACAGGTAGCTTGTATTTTTTTGCAGATGTTCCAGTGTATCATCCCTGCTACCTTATCATGCCTTTGTTTGTAGTCAGCCTGTGCAATCTTTTTACAACAGCTGATTAGGTGGTCCACTGTTTCATCTGCTTCTTGACAAAGGCGGCACTTGCTGTTTGTTGTTGACTTTTCGACTTTTGCTCTTATTGCATTTGTTCTTAGTGCCTGTTCTTGTGCAGCCAGTATTAAACCCTCAGTTTCTTTCTTCAAGTTGCCATTCTTAAGCCATTGCCAGGTCTTGGTGATGTCTGATTTTCCACTTATATTGTGCAAATATTGACCATGCAGTGGTTTCTTTTTCCATTTTTCTGCTCGGTTCTTGCCTTGTTCTTTTTTGTAGGCCTGCTTTGTTTCATTGGTGTTGAATAGTTTCTCATTATTGACCATTTTAAGTGCATCTTCTTCACTGTCCTTTATATATTCTTCAAGGCCCCTTTTCTCCTCCTCTACTTTTTGATGGACTTGCAGCATTCCTCTTCCACCTGAGCTGCGAGGGAGGTAGAGCCTATCTACATCACTGCGGGTGTGCAGAGCATGATTGATGGTCATAATTATCCTGGTCTTATGATCCAGCGTCTCTAGCTCTGCCTGGGTCCAGTCTATTATCCCTGCAGTGTATCTAATAACAGGTATAGCCCAGGTGTTTGTCTTGTATGGTGTTCCCGCCATTGAGTTTGGACTTGAGGATTTTTCTAACTCTCCTGATGTATTCACTTCCAATTTTTCTTTTAACTTCAGTGTGTGCAATGTTATCAGCCTGGAGAATGCCCAAGTATTTGTAATGTTCTTTCTCTTCCAGGTTCTTGATGTTGCTTTCATTGGGCAGTTCTATTCCTTCTGTTTTTGTTAATTTTCTTCTGTTCATTATTAATGCAGCACACTTGTCTAGTCCAAACTCCATTGCTATATCGCTACTGAATATACGGACAGTGTTTAGCAGTGATTCGATTTCTGACTGGGACTTTCAATACAACTTCAGATTGTCCATGTACAGCAGATGGTATATTTTACTTGATGTTTTAGATGTTTGGTATCCGAGGCCTGTTTTGTTTAGTATTTGTGAAAGTGGAGTCATGGCGATCACAAACAACAGAGGGGATAGTGAGTCCCCTTGGAAAATACCTCCTCTAATACTAACTTTCCTTGAATCTAGGTGGTATTTTTGGATCAGATACTGTTTGGTGTTTTCATTCTTCAGCTTCTTGTCTTTCACATCTTTCAGTTTACTAGCATCTGATCTAAGCGTGGTGATTTTATTTTCTAATCTTATCTTCTGTTTAGGTGATGTACTACTTTCTTTTTTTACAGGGCTACTTTCTTTTTTTACAGGGCCGAGCTCTTGTGTTGTTGTTGTTGCTGCACTGTACATTAGTTGGTTTGTTTCTTGCAAATTATTGGTTGCTATTTCTGCAAGTGCAGCATTGACATCTTTTAATGCCTGAGCAAGTTGTTTTTTGGCAACTGTTTTTAGAGCTGTAAGTCGAACCCTGGTGGTTGTTTGGTTCATGTGCTCTGTTATTTTTTGCTTTAGTTCTTGTTGCTTTTTTAGGTGAAGGCAAAGGGGAGGTTGTCTGGTTTTGATTTTGAAACAGTTCAGCAACAGTGGCATCCTCTATTTCCAACACCTCCTCCACCTGTGCCTGAGCAACTTCTTCAGTTGGTGGTATTTCTTCTTCCATATCTTGAGCCTGTGTTGCTCTTTGCAGTTCTTCTAGCTCAACTCCTGTGAATACTTTATTTCTTATTATGTATCTTCTCTGGTCTGCTAGCCTTTGTTCTGTTATTTCTCTATCTGGATGCTTCCCTTTCCAAATTTGGTACATTCCTTTTAAATAACCTCTTCTAGTTGGACTAGACCTGTAATAGCAGATCATGATTTCCTTGTTGGCATTTTTCGTATTTTTTTTCGGTTAAGCGACGTTTCTTCCAGTAGCTTTGCTGTCTCCAGCCCTGGTTGCTCAACTGAAGATCCTGAGTCCTGTAGCCCACTTGCCACCAGATGTCCAGGGACTCCAGAACCTGGCGCTGTCCTTGTTGACCGGGTGATGACCAATCCGGTATAGATTTATTAAAGTTACGTCTCACTATATTGTTGGTGGGAGAGGCACTCTTCGTCTGGCTCCTCTGGTGTTGTTGTTGTTATTATTTTACATATTATATCCCGCTCTTCTTCCAAGGAGCCCAGAGCAGTGTACTACATACTTTCTCCTCACAACAACCCTGTGAAGTAGGTTAGGCTGAGAGAGAAGTGACTGGCCCAGAGTCACCCAGCAAGTATCATGGCTGAATGGGGATCTCATTTGGATGTGTGAAAGGCTTCCCTGGAGAGGACGGAATGGCTGTGCAAAAGTTCTATCATTACCCAGAGATAATGGGGGCCCCACACAAGCAGGGGGGCCTTTTTATTTTATTTTATTTTATTTTATTTTATTTTATTTTTTCTCCTAAATTTAAAATATTTCTATACTGCCCCAACCTTGCGTCTCTGGGCGGTTTACAATTAAAATCATTTAAAATATTAAATCAATTAACAATTATAATCTTTTAAAAGATTAATAACATCTAAAACCCAGTATTAATATTATTTAAAATTAAATATCTAATCAAAGGCCTGTGTGAATAAATGTGTCTTGAGTGCCTGGAGATGGGGAAGTTCTTATTTCAACAGGGAGTGCATTCCAAATTCCAGGGGTGGCAATGGAGAAGGCCCTTCCCAAATAGCTGCCAGATGAGTTGGCGGCAGCCGCAGGCGAACCTCTCCAGATGATCTTAGCAGGCTTCTTCATGGTGAAGAAGAAGTTCTCTTAAATTCCCAGAGCCTAAGCTGTTTAGGGCTTTATAGGTAATGACCGGCACCTTGTATTTTGCTCAGAAACGTATCTGTAGCCAGTGCAATTCCTTCAAGACAGGAGTAATATGGTCTCTCCTAGATGACCCAGAGACCAACCTGGCTGCCACGTTCTGAACCAACTGCAGTTTCCCGACTACGTACAAAGGCAGCCCCACATAGAGCGCATGTCAGTAATCCAGCCTAGAGGTTTCCAGCAGATGTACGACTGTTTTGAGGTCGTTCCTTTCATTTTTTGCAATAGTTCAACTCGTCATTGTTTTTTGCAATAGTTCAACTCATGAGTGCACAGCCCAATGAAAGACTGAAGGTTTTCGTGCCTAAGTTTCTCCCCAGTAGACTGGCCCTCTCATGAGAGTGCTAGTCTGCTGGTGGGAAGCTGCCCTGGGGGCAGGAGTGTGGTTTGGTCTCCATGGACTGCTTTGCCAGGGTGAGCCATCACAAGAGCATCCTTGGTCATAGCGGGCCAGACCCCAGGATCCCTGCCCTCCCTCAAATACATATCCCCTCCTAGGAAGTCCTTTCCCTTTCCTGAGTAACAGGAAAAAAGTGTCCCCAAGTTCCTGCCCCCCCCCGCCCCCAGAAATTGTGCTTGTGTAAGACAGTTTTGTTTCGAGGCTCTCATGAGGGTGGCAGTGCAATCGCTGTCAGAAGAAGGGCTTGAATGGCAAGGCATTTAAAGGCTTTTTCTGCCGAGGGAGGGAGGGTCATTCAGAAAAGGCACAATCATACTTGGTAAACACCCCTTGAAAATCGTGGCCAATGGCAGCTGCTCTGGAGACATGCTAACGTCTTGCCTACAGTCAGGTGACACGAGTACTACGGAGTACTACGGTGTGGCCTCAGTGGACCAGGAAGACATAGTGGCTCCCCTGTCTTGAAAACAGAGGTTTCTGCACTGTGGTTGGATGAACATCTGCAGTGTGATTCATGGTTTGAAAAATTAACCACGGGTTCAGCAACCTCCGGTTTCACATCACGTGCAAAAGCGGCCAGAGACTGTACGGTAGAATATGCTCAAAATGTCCCTGTTTGCCCAGTCTAGCCTAGGTTTTCTCAGTAGCACTTCACTGTCCATATTTTTTGTCTTCAGGGCAATAATCTGAAGTGTAAGTTGCTAGTATTGTCATTCTTCAAGGTTCCATTCCCTCCTCAGATTTCTACAAGTTAAAACTGAATGGGTTGGCAGATGCATCTTATCTGTGATGCATATGTGCCATGCATGCTATGCATATGTGCTATACATCTTGTCTGTGATTTATATGTGTGGTGTAATACATACATTGCCATTTCACACACTATGGCTGCTGAGGTATGTTTTGAACTGTTGATCGCCTATTGTAGGAGAATTATATTTTTCTAATATCTCTTTAACCAGAAGAGCTGTTACTTTTTTGACCTTTAAATCAGTGGAGATCAGAGCTGTTGCAGAATAAATTAATACAGTAGGCACAGAAGAACCTTCAGGGAGTGGAGTTCATAAAGTGATCCTTGGTATGAGAGCATGCTTTTGAAAATACAAACAGAAGTAGTGAAATGTTGTTGCCTTTGCTCATACATTAATCTTTGATGTTCACAGAGCTGAGAATTCCAAGCCCTGCATTTTTCATTCATTCATTCATTCATTCATTCATTCATTCGATTTCTATACCACACTTCCAAAAATGGCTCAGGGTGGTTTACATTGAGAAATAACAAACAAATAAGATGTAACCCTGTCCCCCAAAGGGCTCACAATCTAAAAAGAAACATAAGGTAGACACCAACAACAGTCAATGGAGGTACTGTGCTGGGGGTGGATAGAGCCACCCTGTTTTTGGAACTGATATTGGGTTCCTGCTACTCATGCTCATTGATATGCCAGTATTTTTATCCTTCTACCACCACATATAAGGGTCACACTGGCAGGGATTAGATAGGCAACATGAAGGGTGGTGGAAATCCAATCCCAATTTTAGACCCCTGATGGCAAGGCAATTTTGAAGAAGCCACAGGCGAGGAGCTAAAGAGAGTTTTCCTTGCCTTGAGGCTTTCCAGACAGGGCTGTTACCCTGAATCTCCTCCAAAAGAGTGTCTGTGCGTTCACACACTAGCCAAACCTACCAAATTGTAGCTTATCTTGATGTATTTCCGGGTTTTAAAAATGGTGGTTTTAAGCGAGTTTTTCTGAAAATGCAGGAGCAAATAGGGAGAGGCAATGGTGTAGAATCATTATCATGATAAGAGGGACACACTCTTTTAGGAATATAGATATAGGCTTTAGAAATCTCTCCACCCACCCACCCCACCATTGGCTGGAAGGAAAACATGGAGGCATGTGATGTGAACCTGCACCAAATGAAAACCCTATAGGATAGGGGAGGTGCTGGTTCCCTCAATGCCGCAGGTGTAATTTGGAGTGACTTTGTTCAACATTTACTCTACAGCATGAAGCCATGTGTGAATAACTCCCTAGAGGGTTTTTCATGTCAGACAGAGGGTGCTGGAGTAGTTGTCTGTGCTTACTGCAGCTTAATAGGATCACAAACCTTTGAAGGAATCTTTTATAACATGGTGAGCCGCATGAATACATCCCCAACTGCACCCTATAATTTATTTTAAAATAATAAACAATAAGGTTTTTAATTAAGCCCTTTAAAAGGTTTCGCAATCTAACACTAGATAAACAATTCAAAATTAATCTCTGCTAAAAAGGCATGTCATGCAAGACAAATATTCAAACATCTGGCTGTTTTCTTTTTTCTCATTTTGCATTTATGTAAAGAACTGTAATTTTGATGAACTGCCCAGCCACAAAAAAGTGGTTTCTCTTTTTCTTCCGTAAGCAATGTTTATTATAAACCATAATGAATCATTCCTGGTAAAATGCTGGCTACATGTGCCTTTGGGAAAGTCTCCTACATGTTGTTTCATGTTCTCCTCTTTGAAGCTGAGTAAACAGAATAGTTGTGGCAGATACAACTTTTTTTGCTCTGAGAATGTATTGATTTGTAACAGTAGATGATGGCACAAAGCCCTGCCAGGGGCTGTCATAGCTTCTACCAGATGCATAGCTTCTACCAGATGCATTGGGGTGAATCCTTGACTGTAAGAGATTCAAAGTAGGCTACCACCATCCACTTTATTTTAATGTGGGACAAACCACTCTTTCCACATGATTCCTGGTGGGGGTGGGGTGGGAAAGTAGAAAACCCCTCCCTAGAAGGGCTGAGCAGTCCTAGGCCTCCAAAGGCATGTAACTAAGGCAGACCCAAAATGAAGAATAGCACACTTCAGCAACAAGAATTTATTATTAGATTAAAAGAAAAAGGTGTGCAATAAGAACAATTGTCTTTTTGTTTGATTGTAAGAGAAAGAGCTTTCATTAATCTGGCAACTCAGATTCAAGCAATACAATAAACGAAAATAACTTCCCTCACACATCTAACTGAACTGGTCCCTATCTTATTACTCACAGGCAGGGATCTTGGCCTCCCATTTCCCCAGCAGCTTCTCAGCCAGCTGCTTCCTCAGGGCACTCATGGGACAGAACAAACTAAAGAAAAGGCTTTCTTTTCTTCTGCTGGTGGTTGTGGGTGTAGTTCCCACCCAGTCCTCTAGGTTGGTACTTCTGTTTTGATTTCCCCAAGTCATTTTCCTTATTATGAAAGCCCCCCATCCCAGCAGTTCCTCTAAGTTAGGCCTAGTGTGCCCTGAAAACCTTCCTTTACTATAGAGGCTTATGCTTTCTATTGGTTTTAAATAGAGTTGTGTTTTGGGGCGGGGGTTAAACAACTGCATTTTGAAAGGAAACAAGGCATAAATTTGGTATCTTTCACATACACACTAATTTTGCAAATTGTTTGTTGCCTCCAATCCAGCTCCAGTTGCCCGGTATTCCCATCCACATCCAGTCAATTTATTGGAGAGTGGATAAGCATCATGATGCAGTTTCTGAATCTCCATCAGCTATGCACACAAATTCTGTGGCCACCTTTGGACATAATGGGAAACCGAGGTAAAGTCACCTCAGGTTGGCCCTGTAACATCTGAATAATCAGAACGGAAATTCCAGTTCTTCCCCCCAACCTCCGATGAAACTCTTGGTTGCAATTTCTGGAGGCTCCATTGTCCGGATTGCCAAACTGGAATTAAGGGAGAAAGCTCGTCCTGCAGCTTCAGTGCTATTGGCTGGCACGGGCTGTCCTTCCAGGGTTGGAGGGAGCCTGCACAGCCAGTCCCGCCCCCTTTGCTGGCTCCCAGACTGAAGATCCTGATAGTCTGGGAGCGCGTCGGGGGACTGCATCCAAACTGTGGGTTCGTTGGACTTGCAGTTACAAGGTACATACAAAGGCTGCCTATATGTGGAGCTCCCTGACATGATCAGAAGAGCTTTCTTTTAACTATCTTAATAGATAAGATTAAGATCTCTTTCCCCAGTGAAAGAGATGAAAGACATTATGCTCCTTTCTTATAGACAGCCTTGTGTGTGTCCTTTTTAGAAAAGCCTTATTTATCAACAGATGCTTTTCCATTGGCACAGATAAAACTTCATCTCTTGTAGCTTGCAGTATGAGAAATTAACTTAATCAGACTTACTATTTACCAAAGTCATATGTAATTTGGAGATGTCTTGTAGGAGAGGAAGTGGGGGGAAAGGCATGTCTCATATTCTGGCTACCTTCAAATCATACTGATTGCATGATAATAGCAGTTGGATTTGATGACCTCAATCATGAGGCCTCTGGTATTGATGAATGTGCAGCAGAAACCCATTTTTGCCTATGATCTATATATCTATATCTATATATTTAATTCTCTAAGGCATACCCGTGGCTAATCCCATGTGTGGCAGCTCTCTCAAGAGTTCAGAGAGCTGCCGGATAGCCACGGGATGAGTGGGAGGGAGGTGTGTGGAGAAGAAGGCGGGGGGGGGGGAGCCAGCCGGCCAGAAAGCGGGGGGCAGAAGAAGCAGGCAGAGGGGAGAAGAAGCAACTAGAACGCAGGGGCGGCAGTCGGCCATAAAGCGGTGGGGAGAAAAAGTGGGCCGGCTGGCCAGCCAGAGAGTGGTGGCGGGCAGAGAAAAAGCGGGTCAGCTGGCCAGCCAGAAAGCAGCATGCGGGGGGGGGGGAGAAAGAAAAAGGCAGCGATGAGCGGGTGGGCCGGCCGGAGGTGCAGATGCTCTGCGCCCAGCCCAGCTAGTAGTACAATGTCTCCTAAAGACTTGTTCATGAAATGTCTTATACTTGAGCCACATTCAGACATTGAAGAAAACCCCTGCCCATGGTTACAGTGCTGAAAGCAGGTAGGAAACCACATCCCAGTGCTGTCACTTATTCCCTTTCTCTAGCCACTCATGGTTACAGTGGTGTTTGCACAGGGAAATGCCAAAAATCCCCTGCTAACTAAGCAAAGAGGCACCTTTTTAACGTGGTGATTCTCTTTATTTAGCAGGGGGAACTGGCTCTATCCATCCCCAGCACAGTACCTCCAGTGACCGTTGCTGGTGTCTATCTTATCTTTCTTTTTAGATTGTGAGCCCTTTGGGGACAGGGATCCATCTTATTTATTTATTATCCCTCTATGTCTGGGCTGCACAACTCAAATGCCCTAGTGGGCCGGAACCATTCACAACTTGACGTGCAGGGGCCAAGGACCATTTTTAGCATATTACATTCAAGTTAAAAATATTATTAGTTACTTGTGGATCTATTCCCCCTGTCAATCAACTCATAGTTTTAAACAAGGATAGTGGCCAGAAAATAGGTCCTGTCTCTGCTCAGTCAGTGGGGCCCTGGAGTGCATGCCAGCCCCAAACAAATGTCAAGTCCTCTCCTCTCCCTAAATTGCCGTTGTTTTCAGGCTGCAATCCTAGGCATGCTTATATAGGAATAAGCCTCACTGGGCACACCATGGAGCATATTTCTGAGAAAACATGCATAGGATGGTGCTATAAGGCCGTTCCCAGCCCCTGTGTTGCTGCAGGATACCCGAGGGCCAGTCAAACAGTCCCTGCGGGCCGAATCTGGCCCCTGGGCCTTATGTTGTGCAGGCCTGCAAGTCTATGTAAACTGCCCTGAGCCATTTTTGGAAGGGCGGTATAGAAATCAAATCAATCAATCACCGTTAGAGCAGGAGCTCCCATGATCAGCAGCCTGCATCACCCAAGTCTACCAGTCACAGAACCACCTGCCCTCCCGGTTACAGCATTTCCTTGTGCACACAAACACTGCTGTAACTGAGAGAGAGAGAGTGGGTGAGTGACAGCCCTGAGGTGGGACTTCCTATGTGCTTTTGGCGCTGTAACTGTGGGCAGGGTTGTTTTTTTAACGTCTGAATGGGGCTCTAAACTTTCAGTGATGCTTTCTTGCATGTTAGCATCTAGAATGCAAACGGTATTTTGTGAAATCAAGGGGCAAAGTTTCATATTGCAGCAGGTAATTTAAGATCTGTTGCTTCTAATACACTCATGCACCTCACAAAATTGCCTAGAACATTCTATTACTTCATGATATATGAAATCAATACATATAAAGCATATTATAGCTGGAAATGATTAATGATTGCTCTGGAAACACTGGACACAATCTATACACTGAACACAATCTACCGTTCGGTTTTGCTTAGTAGTCCTTTATTTTACACATCGTTACACAGGGTCCGGGTCTTTCCACTGGTTCCATACAAGGTTGATATTGTGGGTGATATTGAAGGAACCCTGCTGTGTTAATGAACAAACTATTTTTATTTTGCTTGGCAGTTGTGAAATGAAGTTGGAGCTGTGAAATGAAATTAACAATAAAACTAAACAAATATCCAAGAAGTTATTATTACCTCCAGATATTAAAATTAAATATAATTATTTGAATAGAACTGGAAAAAATAGTTTTGTCTTCAGAAAACAAGCTGGGTGTCTAATGCATTTCCCCATAATCACAGTAATAGCGTGGTTCTTTAGTCATAATTCCTTCAGTTTCTAGACAGATGTCCTAGGCCATTTTCCATCAGGTGCTCTGTCCAAAGCTGTGAACCAAAGGGGTCAGTCTGTCTTATTGTAGCTTCAGTGCTTGGGTGTTTTTGTTTGTTATTTTATAAACTGGCAGTCAGCCTTCATGGATTTAAATGTGTATAAATTGCTAATCCCTACTGCTAGGTTCTTGGTGATGATTCCATGAACTTTGACCCTACCTTAAAAATATGCTTTTCAGCTGTTCTTATGTCACAAACATGTTGTTGTATTGTGTAATCTCAGCCTGAAATACATGCTTTACCTTCGGTATGTACTCAGTTAATGATAGGGCTAAACTAATTGTCTAGTCCAGTGAAGTATATGATTGCCTAATCTGTGAAGTATACATCTTCACAGTGTACATCTTTTTGGCCTTCTCTCTAATTGAGAAGAGTGAAAGGCATTTGTTTGGCTCTAAGAGCTGACCTAGGCTGTATTCCTGGGGCTGTACAATTTCAGGTGGCAAAGAATGGATTGTATGTTACTGCTGCTTCCCAGTCTCATGCTTCCCTATGTTTAACTGATTTATCTTCATAATTCTTTATTTAACGTTACCTCATTTTTTCTGCTTGCTTTCTGCTTCGTTTTTTCTTCCACACATACACTGTTAGCTAGATTTTAGATTTGCTACCATTTAGTTCAAATCCTTTGACAAAGATTCTCAGTTTGTGGTAGTCATGATTTGTGGCTGTCATTACCAAAATCGCTCTTTATAACCAGGCTGCCTGAAAATCTATGTTCATAAAAGCTTCTGGACTTTCCTTCTCTTTCACATAATTTATTTTCCTCTCAGCTAGTCTACACCACATAGTAAAGTACTAAATAAATACCAAGAATTTAAGTGGTTTCTCCTGGAAAAGAAAGTTAATACACCCAATATCATAACTGCTTCTGTTTAACATGAAAACATGCTTATTAAGAAAGAAAACACACAATCAAAAGCCATTTCAGAGGGTAAATCATAAATAATCTTAGCATTACCTTGACTGCTACAGAATTCAGCACCATGTTTCATTGCCTTGGACCAACTTGTTCAGATTATCAAACAGTATGTGAATACATAAAGCCAGGTCCCAGCATTCTGGCTCACTCTTCCAACATTCCATCACACTCGGCTGTGACCAAGAAACACCATCCTATACGATTTGAGAAAGCACCTAAAATATATTAGATAAATATTTAGTATACATAAATCAAACCTGCACATAAAACCTAGACAGGATAAAACCTTCATTTTACACAGAAGCAGTTATGACATTGGGTGCTCATGACTTAAATAACCCAGGATGTCACTATGGTGGGGATGTCTTTGGATTTCAGATATTTGGTTGCCTAGTGGCCTGGGCCATGCAGAGGAGGAAAGCATAGTAAACTGTCAGGTCAAGGGCAAAGTTAAAAGCAACATCCTTCTCTTCATGCCTGGTGCTGGGAAGACCTGCGGGTTGAGATGAAAGTGCCATGTATGAAAATGAGTGTGAAAGTGATTTCCACTACTGTTACTCTTCTGCCACCTATTTTTTCCTTCTTGCCTTTGGGTCTCCTGCCCTCCTTAACTAACAGTAGCAAAACATTTCTATTCGAAACAGGCCATTTCGAGTGTCTTGAGCTCAAAACAAAATGTCCCTTAAATAAATGGCTCTGGTGTGATAAATGTCTCTGGCTGCAGTGTTCTTGAACACATCCAGAGATGATTGACCTCATATTCTCATAGAGATTGCATTCCAAAAACTAGGAATGTTCCACAGAAGAAATAATATATTTGTCTTTGTACTCTCAGGAAAAAAATTCTTTCCTTTTACCATATTATGAATGGAAATTCTTACTACAGTCACCTTAAGTTAGAAAGGTGTCTTTTTTTGTAACTTCTTTTTCTTGTTTGTGAAATAAAGTGGGGGGGGGACTCTTTAGATTGTGTTTGTGTATGTGTCTTATTCTATGAGTAAAATAACATTAGGAGCTATTTCCCCACCCCACCCTGAGTCTCTAGATGTAGAAGCAGCAATTTGTTAGTTCATCTAGTTGTTATGAGATCACTGTATTGACACTTCTAGTCATGCGTATTTATATATTTTTTTCTTAAAATGACAAAGCCTCCCACTGAACACACTGAAGATCAAGAAAAGAGTTATTCATAAACTTTTTTAGAAGACTTTATTTTATTTTATTTTTAAAAAATTGAAAGCTAACTGAACAAAAGAATCCTTGTTTGAATTAATGTTAATGTTTAGGAAACTGACAATGAAAGGAAGCCGATTGCTAACTTTGGCGATGTCCTGTTGCTTTGAAGAGGAGTTGTTTTTTTGAAGTTGTGAGTAGAAGCACAGCAGGTGAGGGATGTCCTAGAGAGGCAGGTGGGTGTATCACACATTTGGACAAGTACCCCATTATTTCAAGCAGAGAAAGAGAGAGAACATTCCCATAACCTTTTTACCAATTTGTGTCTTATTTTATTTATATGTTCTAAATTATATGGGATTCTCACCCTATTAAAATTCTGCCTCACATCTGTGTAGGTGGGTGTGGATTTTCTCTCTCTTTATTTTATGCACGGTAGGACTTGATGAAAAAATGTCCATTGGTTTCAGTGCAGCAGGACTGCAGTTGTCATTTATTTACAGTATATTGTTACCACACTTGCTCACACCCATGCATGCTACTACACACACATGGGCATCTATGCTCTAAGACCAACATGGGGGAAATTACTCAGTTGTGGTGCTATTTTGCATACGTGCCAATTCATATGTGATAGCAGTATGGACCAGAATGACTACTAGAAAGGTCAAAGTCCCCACCCAGTACTGTATAATGAGCTTTACTGTAAACCTCAGTATTGTACACTAAGCTAAGCACCCAAGTTCTGCCATCTATAACTTCTACATAATTCTATATTATGTATATAGATATACATATATCTATGTATAATAATAATATAAAATTATTATTATTATTATTATTATGTTATTCTTATTAGCCTTTTGATTTCAACTCACACCTCTCAACCATCCTTTCTATTGCACACACACATGCACATGCACACTCTCTTATGTGTACAGCACACACACATCCAGGATTTCTACAGGGCTGGATTGTGATGGGGTTATAGCTCAGTGATAGAGCATTCTGCATGCAGAAGCTTCTAGGTTCAATCCATGACATCCCCAGGTAGGGCTGGGAAAGATAATATTGAGTTGAATGGGCTAATGGTCTGACTTCCTATGTTCCCAACATGTTCCTAACATTTGAATGGGTTGGACTGAGGTATCAGAAATAGCTATGGAATGGCCAAAGGTAAGAATAAGATGGTATAGGGGAAGAGAGGGTCTAGTTACAGGTCTGGATGAGATGAAGCAGAGTGAAGCCTGTGGTTGAGAGCTACTTGTCTTGTGTGCAGATGGGAAGCAATGTGTATAGTCACCACATATCCACAGTGCTCATACCACTCTTCTTTCTTCCTTGCTTCCATTTCACAGCTAGCCTGCCAAAGCCACTCACATGCTGGAACAGGCCTGCTCAACTTTTGCCCCCCAGCTGTTTTTGGACTACAACTCCCATTATCCCCAGCCCCAGTGGCTAATAGCCAGGGATTATGGGAGTTGTAGGCCAACATCTGCAGGAGGGCTGAAGTTGAACAGGCCTGTGCTAGAAGCTACTTTTGGTTTTAAAGGGGACAGCCTAAAGCACAAAGAAAATCTGTAAAGCTTGTGTGCCCAGAGACACATGGCAGTGCACAAAAACAAATGAATGTGTGATCCAGGGGCAATTACATCTCTTCAATGTCCTCTCCAAGCTTTTGAAATGCTGTAGTCCAGGGGTGGGGAACCTTGGCACTCCAGCTGTTGTTGAACTACAATTCCCATCATCCCCAGCCACAATTATTGTGGCTGGGGATGATGGGAGTTGTAGTTCAACAACAGCTGGAGTGCCAAGGTTCCCCACCCCTGCTGTAGTCTGTATAACAGTAGTTCTTCATAGCTCCACTGAGATCAGTTCAGTATATAACTAATTATACAATTATACTATTCAGTGTATAATGAATTATACAGTATATAATGAATTATATCAGTTCAGTATATAATGAATTATTATAATGAATTACACAAGCTTAGTAAGTGCTTGGCTACTTTATTACTCATTTTACATGTTTTGACTAAAGCCCAAGTTATCCATTATGATGGATAAGCATGTATAAGCTCTCTTTACATTTTATTCAAATATAAAAGGGGGGATGTAGATCTGGACTGTGGCGTGGGAGAAGGTGTGAAGGGTTAACCTTTTCCCCATGCTGTTTTTCTGATGAAGATTTCCACCAGACCAGCTCTGATCAGAAAAACTTGTGCAGATACCCTTTTCTGATGGGCACAAATAGCTGCTAAGGCAAGTGATTTTAATCAGGAAATGGTGAGGAGGATGGTGAGGAGGAAAGCCCCCTCTACCCCCTCCCCCCACACACACACCATGGTCCCAATGTCTAGATGCTATTTGTAAAAGTTTAGAGACAATGGAATGCATTCACTCATCTCTAGTTTGTTTCCAAGTAAATAATGACTATGTTATTGATATTTTAATTGCCGGCTGATGCACTTCAGCTGCTGTTAACATTTGCTAAAAGAAATCTGAATCAAACTAATAGACTTTTTAATTATATTAACAGGTTGAACCACTGATAGAGAAAGGCCATGAGAATGTGGTACATCACATTCTACTCTATCAATGTAGCAGCAGTCTAAATGATAGCATATTGGATTATGGTCATGAATGCTATCATCCAAACATGCCGGATTCTTTCCTCACCTGTGAAACAGTCATTTTTGCTTGGGCCATTGGAGGAGAGGTAGGATAAATAGTTGTTGTGATTTATTTATTGAACAGACCATATGCAGTTTTGTTTTAAGTTTTTTTTAATTGACTGGTCATGAACATTTTAACAAATAATAGAAGTTTCTTAAAATGTTGACAAACTGGCAGAGGAAGGTAAGTATCACGGATCACTAAAGGTAGGATTTGCAACCACAACCCACCTCTGCAGGGGTGAAGGACCCATTTGGTTGGTCTGCCTGAGAAGGCTATTGGTTCAGGTTGGCTTTGCTAGTGATTCTATCGATGCTCTGGTTCAAACATAGAATAATGAACTTACTAGAGCAGTAGACACAATTGCTCCTAAACGTCCTCTCCAACCCACTTCACAGTCATTCCCATGGCACTCAAGAACTACAGGAGCTGAGGCTGCAGGGTAGACGACTAGAGCGCAAGTGGAGGAAGACTTGGCACGAATCCAATATATCGCAACACAAAGCACATTTGAAGATCTATGCCCTGGCAGTGGAGGTAACAAAGAAGTAGTTCTTTTCTACCTGCATTGCTTTCACAAATTCACATCCAGCTTAGTTGTCTAGGGTTATGAGGGGGTAGTTTATGCCTCCTCCCCTTTGAATTTGAACTTGGAACCACCTGTTACTCGCTACAATGTCTTTAATAACTTTTTTTGCGGCTAAAATATCTTGCATTTGTGCCAAACTGGATTCCACAGTTATTTTAGAGTCTGTTGTAGAGCCATCCAGAAACTCCTCTTATAGAACTAGATTGGATCACTTTCAGTTTGTGACCCCTGAGGATGTGGACAATCTGCTTCGGACTGTGCATCCTACAACCTGTTCTTTTGACCCTTGTCCAACTTGGCTTATTTCATCTGGTAATCATATTATCAGAGAGGGTCTGGCAAATATTGTAAATGCTTCTCTGAGGAAGGGCAGGATGCTACCTTGTCTTAAGGAGGCTATCATTATACCTTATTTGAACAAACCTGCATTAGACCTCTTGGAGTTGGCTAATTTCAGACCCGTTTCTAATCCTCCATGGTTAGGCAAGGTGATTGAGCAGGTGGTGGCCTCCCAGCTCCAGGCACGCTTGGATTATACAGATTATCTAGACCCATTTCAAACCGGCTTTCCAGTGGGCTATGGGGTTGAGACTGCCTTGGTTGACCTGATGGATGATCTCCAATTGGCTATTGGCAGAGGGAGTGTGACACTGACTTTTGGATCTCTTGGCAGCTTTCAATACCATCGACCATGGTATCCTTCTGGACCGCCGGAGGGAGGTGGTATTGGGTGGCACTGATTTACAGTGGTTCCGTTCCTATCTCTCTAGCAGATTCCAGATGGGGTCCCTTGGAGACTGTTGCTCTGCAAAGTGAGAGCTACAGTGTGGAGTTCCACAAGGCTCCATACTGTCTCCATGCTTTTTAACATCTACATGAAGCTGCTGGGAGAGATCATCAGGAAGTTTGGTGCAGTGTGTTATCAGTATGCTATATATCATCATGTATATCATCAGGAAATGGCATAGCCTCCCTAAATGCCTTCCTGGAGGCGATAATGGGCTGGGTAAGGAATAACAAACTGAAGTTAAATCCAATTAAGACGGAGGTACTGACTGACTGTAGGGGGTTGGTGCCCAAGAGATATTTAGATCTGCCTGTTCTGGATGTCCCCCCCAACCCCTGAAAGATCAGATATGTAGCCTGGAAGTGCTCCTGGATCCAAAACTCTCTCTGGTTTCACAGGTTGAGGCAGTGGCCAGGAGTTCTTTTTATCAGCTTCAGCTGATAGGCCAGCTATGTCCATTTCTAGAGGTAAATGATTTTAAAACAGTGGTGCATATCCTGGTAACCTCTAGGCTTGACTGCTGTAATGCACTGTACGTGGGGCTACACGGAAATTACAACTGATACAAAATGCGGCAGAACGACTGGTCCCTGGGTCAACCTGAAGGGACCATATTACACTGATTTTGAAAGAATGGCACTGGCTGCCAATATGTTTCTGAGCTAAATACAAAGTGCTGTTTACTACCTATAAAGCTCTCAATGACTTGGGTCCAGGGTACTTAAGGGAGCACTTTCTTTGTCATGTACCCTGTTGTCTATTAAGATCAGCTGGAGAGATCTGCTTATGGTTGCCAGCAGCTCATTTGTAGGGATGTGCATGGAACCGTGGAGCTGCATTTCGGCACTGGGGTGGGGGTTCCTTTAAGGGTGGAGGAGGCTGTACTTACCCCTCCTGCCGTTTTCCCCCCACCGGCGTGCGGTTGTCAGCAAAAGGCTTCAGAAAGCCTTTTGCGTGTGCGCACATCGCGCGCGCGTCACATCTCCGCATCGTGCCTGCGTGACATGCGCACGTGCAGAAGGCTTTCTGAAGGCATTGGGGGAAGGGGCGGCAGGGAGGTACCCTGCCGCTCCAAATGCTTTCTAAAATACATGTGCCAGCGGGGGGAAAGCGGCGGGAGGGGTAAGTACACCCTCCCCCCGCCCTTTAAAGGACCCCCCCAGCGTTGAACTCCCCCATATCTGGACCGGTCTGGAGGCCTTTAGAATGGCCTCCGGACCGGTCTGTGCACATCACTACTCATTTGGTGGTGACCCAGGACCGAGACTTCTCTGTGGCTGCCCCAGAGTTCTGGAATATGCTCCCTGCAAGACATACCTGTTTCCCTAGGCTTTTAGCAGAAATTTTAAATTATTCAATATGTGTTTTTCTTCTATTTTTACTTGTTTTTGTTACTTTTAACTGTTTTATAGGGTTTCACATTTGCTATGTTTTTTAGCTTTGTACACCACCTAGATTTGTCTATATTAGGCAGTATAGAAATATGATAGATAGATAGGTAGATAGATAGAGTATTACCCAGACAATGAAATCTAAAATATAGCTATAACTTCTATATGAGACATCTGGGGCCTTCAAATTTATTTGGAACTTGTAGATACACCCTGGCACTATGTTTGTAGTTGGAAACAGGAGTACTCTCTTGATCTGCAATAATTTGCCAGCAGATCTTTAGCTAGCCTCACCTAGCAGAAATATCATTTATGGAGCAAATTTCACTTGGCGTCCAGAGGATTAATATATGGTTTGAAAATTTGATCCATCTACTGCAGAAAAATGGATACAGAAAGAGTTACTTTCACCAATGTAATAAAGAAAAATAGTAAAGAACTTTAAAATTAGAACTCAAGATTTCTTAGGTATGTTAAGATTTTTCCTTGGCATAATCTACTTATCCAAGACTGATAAATTACAATTGAGAAGAGAACTCACTCTAGCGACTAATACCATCTGTTGTGCTAGGGGATAGGCTGTTCAAGATCCTATATAATCTATGTTTTTGCAATTGTGGGAGTAATCTGATTGAAGACCTCCCTAATTATTTATTTGATTGTTCATGACATAGAGAGGTTGGGAGAAGTGTTTTTCAGATATTTCAAAGAAATGTAATAACTGGTCTGTTTCTCTGCTTTTAACAGTGATTAAGGCAACCTGTAAAGTTGCTACATGTTTAATGGCATTAGCAAAATCACAGCTTTTGATTTTATTAAGCATAGTGTAATTGACTGTACCATAAAACCTGTTTTATTATGGTTTTTTTAATCATGTGGCTGTAATAATTTTTCTGGATGTGTTGTCTTGGCTAATGGCTGGAACAGTAAAATAAAACTGAACTGAACCGTTTTGATAAGCATTCAGTATGTCTGTAAGCTATTGGACTCACTTGTCCTAGGCTCTAAAATCTGGTCCATATCCTACTATATATCCATTATTTCACCTTGGTCAGCAAAATATAAGAGGTGGCTGTCATTAATGAAATGGAAACGGGAAGTGGGGTAACCATACTTCCATAACCACTACCTATATTCTTTTTGGTGGAATGATGGACAAGAGTGCCGTGCAGTGCAGAGATGTAATAATTCAAATACATTAATTAAGGTAGCTAAGGAGCATTCTACACTGGGCCTGAGTCAGCAGTCCCTGGAATGTGCCTATCTAGGGAATCTATCAATTTCTTCAGCTAATGAATCACTAAAGATACGTTCCAATCTAGTATTCTAATTCAAGGTGGAACCTGATTAATGAAGTTTGCATTTTTCAAATTGCAGGGTTTTACATATCCACCTCACGTTGGCTTATCCCTTGGCACGGCAACAGATCCTCAGTATGTGCTTATGGAAGTCCACTATGACAATCCATCATATCTGGAAGGTACATCACTCCCTTTTAATTTACAGAATACTAAAATATGCCTGAATGCATATGTTGCTTTGCCTGTTTTTACAAAGCAGTGGAAATGAATGAACAGCAGATGGACGTCCACATTTTCTAACAATGCAGCTGAAAATCATCTGTGTGAACATCCAAGTGCTTTCTCTAACTACTTTCAAATGGAAGAGTGGCCCAATATATTATGGCCCTGGAATGCCAAATACTGTTGCCCCCATTCCCAGTACTTGGTGAGGTGTGGGGCCTGGGGCAAATCAGCCAGTGTAAGGCCCCCTTGCAATTAATTTTAATGGCAGCAACAAGAGCAGGGCCCAGGCAGTCACAACAAGAGTGGGGCAACAACAAGAGCCCCTGCTTGCCCTGCTCTAAGGATAGCCCTGTTCTACCTCCCACCAGCCCCACTTGTTCCCATCAGCCCTTTATGGGGCTGAGGGCAACTTACCTTCTGCAGGTCATGTTGGACAAAGCATCATGGAAAGATGTTAAGGAAGTGAATTTAGGATTGATGAGAATGAGAGTGCTGTTGTGCCTGGCAGTGATGGCAGCCACAAAGGAGGGAGAGGAAATGGAAGAGGAGGTAGAGGATGAGGAATTTCCACTTATAGCATTGGTGGTGCCACCAATAAAGGTTGCCTAGAGTGGTGTTGCTGTAGCCCTGTGGTGCAGAAATATGTGAATCAATTCATGGCCAAATTGATTTGACTCGAATCTGGTCGATTAGAGTAATTTGCCCTAAAATAGAACCCCCCTTGGGGACAGTGACCAGATTTGAAATCGAATTGAATTGCCTTAGATTCGAGCTGAAATTGATTTGGCGATTTGAGTTGCCATTGAAATAACTTCTTCATAGGTATTCACTTTGAAGAAGTTATTTCACAACCGAGAATCCACAACACATACAAATTCTGAAAAATTCATCCCTTTGACCGATTCCTTTTGGGATTGGGTAGTAGTTGGCACCCATGGGGCCCTACCACCCTACCAACTTGGGTACCCCCTAGACCTTAAAGGTTTGGCCAAATTGATTCGAATGGAATCAAATCAAATTTGAATAGGATCAACCCCTGAGTTACTCACTCCATCATGCTTCATAGATAGGTCTGTGCTTTGCATACCTGTTTACAGTATACAGTGAGCACAGTACCCATTTTTTGGAACCATGTGGTCAAGGGAATCAGTGCAGCCCGTTGTAACTAGGTATGCATGTAGATCTGGTTCACATGCTATTTGGATTCATGCAGATTTGGACTAGCCCCAGTCAGATGATGTTCACATAGAGGACATACAGCAACAGTTGTATAAGTATGAACTTGCCCCATACTGTATCTTTTTGACCTGTCTTCATTAAGTCTTCATTTAAAAGTAATAGGAAATCTGTGTCCACAAATAATTTCAGAAAAATACTTAGGAATGCTTAGCTATTAACAGTATATCTGTTCAAATATTGTTTCTTTTTATTTATGGGGTTTTGTCCCTTGGAGAATTAATGTTGATTTATTAATTTATTAATCTTGATTTGTTAATTTTTAAATTTTAGAAAATAAGAACATAAGAAAAGACCTGCTGGATCCGCTTCTTAAAAAGAAAAATGCTAAAGCAGAGATTTTTTATTTTTTTTAAAAGGTTTAGTGATATACAAATATGACCTCTAGTTCTTGTTTAGATTTGTTTCATCATTCGCTTTTGGTTTTCTGGCTCATTTTCTGGCTCATTTTCTGACTCATTAATGGCCCTCACTGAAAAAGGTGTCTTTACAGTATTTGTTCTGCCCACACACAACTGTACAAACTGAATGTGTCTTTCTGTAGCATAGCTGGCAGTGTTGTAAACTGATAGTCGTTCAGTTATAGCTAACAAAGACATCAACATTAATAGCTAACAAAGACATCAACATTAAAGCTCTTGCTTGGTAGTAATGTGTGGCTGTGGACACATCCAGACTGAAGAATTGTTAAGTAACAGCTGCACTGAATAAACACACCTACAAGCCATGCCAGGACTGCAGTATTTCCCACACTAATCCAGTAAATTAGCATGATTAGTCTAAGCAACACAGTCCAAGTCAGTCCAGGCACTAAACCCCCGCAGTAAGGAGCACCTTATTCTAGAGATACTTCCCACCCTACAGTCACACTTCCTTCTGAGTGCACTGATTAGTAAGTTGGCATCTGGATATAAACTGTGATGGTTTAAAACATGCCTGCACAACTTGTGACCTGCCCATCCAAATACAGCCTGTTAGCCACAAAAAGCTCAACAAACTTCCTGTTCTTGTAGCTGGAATGGGGTTGCCAAGCATTTGTATGGTGCATCTGCCTGGCAGGCTACATTTGTCTTGGCGTGTCAGTAGTTGGATTGGCCGGGATAAGAGCATGTGTGGTAATTTTGATGCTCACTCACTTCTTAAGCAGTGAGCAGGATTGCAGCTCTTTAAACCATAGTGGTTCTGTTTCCCTGGCATAGCTCAGTACAATACATTTTGCAAAGGAACATGTCCATTATGCTAATGTAAGAAACTTAAAGCCAAGTATGAGAGCCCATGCACAGGCCTAGTGGCTATAAAAAAACAAGACAGCACATAAGCAGGATCAAACAAAACATTTGTAATTTGAGCACACTGAACGTTAGTAGGAGTTCAAAAATTAATTTCTGAAAAAGATTAAGAGACTTAATATAGAATGTTGTTAAGCTGCCGTACTGGAGGATATATGGATATCTGGCAGATGGCATGAGTAATTTAACCCCTATGCAGAGTGCTGAATATTTTGTTTATGTAATCAGGAGGTCCAAGTTAAATTAACTTTTTATTGTCTTGTTATGAGTTGTCATGACAGACACTGTGGGTGAAAGTTTCCCCTCTTCTAAGTCACTACTGTAATGCACACTTAATATACCAATTACACTTTTTGCCAGTTTTTTATGACAACAAACATTCTTTTACTCTATTCCCATGTATGTAATGATATGAAGTGGATGTCCTGCTATTAATATAGACTACACACGCGCACACACACACACACACACACGAAATATAGGAATTACCCTGCAGATCTCATGCATCTATTTAGTCTTCCACTCTGCCTCTCCAGCAGTGGTCAGCTACATATACCTGTGAAGCTCATGAGCAGGTCATGCTAGTGAGAGTCATCTGTTGTTTGTCCTCAGCACCTACCAGAGATAGCCTTTGAATAAGGAGGCTTCACTCTAGAGATTTCCTTTATTTCATTCTAAACTAAAAAGTCTGATTTTCTTAAGCCTTTCTTTATATGATCCTTTCACCCACTCCATTGAACTTTTTCTGTATGTTCTCCAGTTCTGTTATGGAGGCTAAAATCCTCACTAATACTAACTCAGAAATACAAAACTGGTGCCTCTGACAGTATAATCATAGGCCTGATCCAGTCCCAGTGAATCTAAACATTGTGGTCACGAGATTCCCATCTTTAGTGTCAAACGGTACAGTGCGTTGTATGGAGATGAAGGGCTCTGTTTCCCCATATAGCCACAATGTTGTCAAAGTCATTTTCTGTGCCACAGTTGGCATCAGCCCAAGGCACTATTGGGCACCTGCAAAGGGCCAAATTTCCCAGGAAGCCCTCTTGCTGATGCGAGTCCTAGTGCACTGGGGATGGTTGGGGCCAGCCACCAGCTGAGTAAGACCCTTTCACCTTCCTATGGCAGTGGACATGGTTTTTTCTTTCTTCATGGGCCAACAGCCACAACAGCATTCTAGCTGGTGGTTGCTGCCTGCCATGTTTTTTGCTCCCCTAGGGGCCCCATGCAGCATTACTTTACCCAGTGGGTGGCAGCTGCTGGCAGCTTTAGTTGCTGCTGCTGCTGATCTGCCAGCAATAAAATAACCCTGTGTCTGCTGCCAGGTGGAGGGGGGCTCACCCACTAGACATCACCTTGCCAAGGGCCCCCTCAAATCTGGAGCTGACTTTCTTTTATGGTCAAAGTAGTTACTGTTTACAGGCCAAAATGGCAAATTGTGTAAATAACTTTTCTGAAGCTGTACCATTTGTACTATAAAGTGCTAGGGGCATGAGGGCATTCTGAAAACATGGAGAGGGTCGCCACTATTTGTTCACAATGATTCTGGCACCTAGGGCTTCTGTGGTGGTGCCTTTCCTTTGTAAAAGAAAAGCTTCCTTGCCTGTCTGGCTGTGCCTGTGAAATTGGGTGCCCTATTTACTAAACTCTGCATGTTTGCCGAAGGCGGCCATGGCCCCAGAGATGCTGAGCTGTGGCCTGGGGTGAAATGATAAGCAGCTACTTGACCACGGAGCAAAAGCTCAGGTTTTGCTTTGAACTGAGAGATCAACAACCCCCATCACAGCTCACAGCATTGGGGAGGGGGGTGGCATTCAAAACAACAATTAACCTTTCAAAAACATTCTCATGTAAGGTCTGGGATTTATTAATGAAAGGTTCATATTAATGATAAAAGAGTGCTTGGGACAGCAAAGATAAGAGATTGCAAAACAGACTTGGTCACTGGGAGCAGTTATGCTGATAACTGTCTATAATTTCCTATCTGCCTAATCATATTTCCACAGGGGGAAAAGCACTGCAGAGGTTTGACTGAAATACACCTACCAGTGACACTGAGAGGCTGTTCTCACCAGCAGCCAAACCCAGGCTTCAGCAGCCAAGCCTGGGCTTGATTGCCCATGAGAAGTGCCGGGATCCACATAGATCCCAGTAGTGCTGCAGTGTTAAACCCAGTGCTGAAGCCCAGCTCTTAGCTGAGGTTAAGGCATCCTTAACCCGGTTCCTGGCATTGTGTGACAGCACGAGCTGCTTGCAGACAGAAGCTCATCCTGACACTCTGGTGATTCCCCCCTGGGGAATCCCCCAGTGGGCTGCGCTTGGCAGTGCACTGGGGGAACTAGCGGCACACATGTAGGCTTACACATGGGAGATTTTTGTACTTTTCCAATAGCAAGAGAAAGAGAGCTTTCCCTGGGAATTCCACCCCAAGCCCAGGGAGGTTCAAGCTCTGTGATAGAGGGGCGTGGTGGTGGCAGCCATTTTTGAATCTACCAGAAATAAGAAGAGTTTTAAGAGTAGCCTTTGCCAGAAAGCTCAGCAGGGGTGATTCAGCATTTCTTTCTCTCGCATGAGCTTGCTCTGAGACAAAGGCTTTAATCTGTTACAATTTGAGGCTATTTTCATGATGGGGGGGAACCGGTGTACAGGAGCCCAGCCTGGTTTTCCCCCATTGTGAGAACCACCGGGCTTGTGGGCGAGCCCAGTGATTCTCTGGCAGCTAGCCCGCCAAAGTAGCCCTCCCCTTAAATAAGGTTAGCGGAATGAGTGCTCCGCTAACCACATTTTGGCGATCATGAGTTGCCATGGTGCAGCTCTACACCATGGTGACTCATGAGGAGACCCCTGCCGGGAGGCTAAAACAAGTCTCCCAGTCTCAGGGGTCTCCCCAGGATGCCCCACACACTTTTGTGGGGCATCCTGGGCGCTCTGGGGGCTGGGTGGCCCCCAATTCCCACAGCCCCTACTTGTCCGTGACGGAGCCAGTAGTTGTGCAGGCAGCTGATCCGGCCGCCCAGGGCTCTGTGGGTGATAGTCTGTGGGGAGAACGAGCTAAACCTGCTCTCCCCGCCGAACCCTGTCTGGCACTTCATATGGATCATGTGAAGCACCTCCTAGTCTTTGTCTTGAAGGACTGCATGAGCATTCCCTCACTTGAGAAGTACAGATGGGGAGCATTCAACCTTGAGACAAGGAAGGGTAGATAAAAACATTGAAAACGTTCATAAAGTTGAGACACAATCTGAGACACAAATGAGTTGCTCATCACCGACATCATCACAAGCTTTGTTAAATAAGCAGCCATGCCACTTGCACAAGCCTACTCTTACACAGCACTCCAGATATCAATAGATGTGCTAGCTGGGAAGAGATCAACTTCTTTCCCCAAGGCCCAGATTCCCTAGGGACAACATCACTGACATTTGAGTGCTGGGTCACTGAAATATCCCTACAGAGATGTGCTTCTTGTGAAAAGACATCTGGATCTACAACATCTACAATGACTTAATAAAACTGTGCATTTATTGTGCTATAAAACTGATGTCTGGAAGCACCCAGACCATTAGCATACATTTTCTGTATGAGTTAAAATAGTGCAGAGGTCACCCTGCTCTCCTTAACCACCCTCCTTTAACTATGCTTTATTTGCAGCTTTTCTGATTTCTGTGACCTCTGTGACCCATCTCAAGCACAATTCCTCCCTTGTATTATTTTCTTGCATAAACTTGACAAGCGGGTCCCAAAGCAACTTAAAACTGATAGGATGTTTTATGCTGATTTGTCGCTGCTGTTGACAATTGCTCTTTTGTTCTCAGGAATGATAGATAACTCCGGACTGAGGCTATTTTATACTCCAGACTTAAGGAGATACGATGCTGGAGTTATTGAAGCGGGTCTTTGGGTCAGCCTCTTCCACAACATCCCACCAGGCATGCCTGAATTCATGTCAGAGGGTCACTGCACTCTGGAATGCCTGGAAGAAGTATGTCTCCTGACTAGTGTGTTTAATTTGTGA